>NC_068547.1:18185342-18925471 GCF_026212275.2 Microplitis demolitor
ATATATATATATATATATATATATATATATATATATATATATATATATATATATATATATATATAGGTGTGCCATAAAAACCCCGATGGTCCATTCTTCTGGGAGTTTCTTTAGTTAGATTTACGATTTCTCGTGCACGTGTTCACAAAAGATCACTGGCAACTCAAAGACGTCCTGAGCCCACTGTTATATGGTGTATTGTACCAATTGGCCGAGGTGAGTTGTAGGTGGACTAGAATTATGGTATAGGGTGAATATAATGATAATAATAATAATAATAATAATAAAGACGATGCAGAAGATGAAAAAAGGGCTCGCTGTCGTTTGTACGGTCGACCAATTGCTATAGAAACGAGGATAGATGGAAGAGAAATCGAAACGTAAGTGCCGAGATATTGCCAGTGTAAGTAAAGGTATGCTTTAGATAATAAAAGTTTCGAGTCATTGAGTATCATCGTATTTAAGGGGCTGTGACAGACGTAGGCAGTTCGCTTCTTCAAATCTTTTCACTCTTATATACTTTTATATACATATATATCTATATATGTTTTCCTTTTCAATACAAATACGACTATGAGATTCGTGTTTTCTCGCAATCAAGAAGCGGTGATTATTTCTTTATATTCTTCTCATTCGATTCACAATATCAACTTGATCTTATATTTATATATATGTTCAATTATTTGAACCCCGTATTTTTATTTTTATTGGTTATATTTATAACGATGGTTGATTTATTTAAACAGATTTTTTAATATTAACTTGATTATTATGTCAATTTTTATTACTCAATATTTATGTTGGCAATTGGATATAAAATATATGAATTCTGAACAATATATCATTTTTAAAGCTTAAATAGTATTAATAATATTAACAATAATTATTATCATTACCTGCAAATAAAATAATTAATCAGCAGTCATGACATTAAACAACAGGAAAAAAAAGTTTATAACAAAAAATATTATTTTTTTTTTTTCACATTAAAGATTGATCATTAATTCAGTATACGATTAAAAAAATATAAAGTTACTTAAAAAGAATGTTTTTTTTTTTTTTTTTAGGTCAACTTCAACTTCATTGCTGCTCATTAATTTTAGTAAGTACCAGTCATTAAACTTAAATATTAATAAAAAAAAAAAAAAAATACTTTAATCAGTGAGTGAAATTGCAAAAAGAAACTTCAGTAATTAAATGACATGCCAATCAAATTTATGAAATATTAAATTCATCTTTAAAGTAATTAACGTTCTTAACGTGAAATGCGATTTTTATGATAATTTAATGGAGAAAAATAATTATTTAAAAAATTAAAAATTAAATTTTTTTTTTTTAATGAAATTGATGCGTTTGGATAAAAAGTCTCAGCTATATAAATTTATTAACATTTTTTAAAAATTACCATAGATTTTTTTATATTTACATTTAAACTGACAATGACTTTCTCAAAAGTTTAAAATGTTATTTTAACTTTCATTCAAGTTTGTTCTGTCCAATTGGAAAATTTAAAGAACGTTTTCTTTGTAGCCCAAGTTGGACGGAACACTTGAATGCTCTTCTCATAATAAATAATAATAATTTTTTGCCTGCGACGAAAAAATGTTTAAGAAAATTTTCGTTTCTTAGCTGACTCACCTGGCGGGCATGCAAATAACAATGAAGTAGATTTGACGTTGAGGATTGACTTAATATGTCTATTATCGAAACCAATAAGCCATATTATTATATACGACATCTGGTAAAGCAATTTATTTATATAGAAAAAATACACATATATCTATAATAATGTATAAGATAAATATAGAAAACCAATGAAGTTAAAATTTCCAATAGATTAATATTATTCTTCAAATATATATATATATATATATATTTATTTCATAAAAATATTTCTATGAGCTTCGCTTAAGAATAATATTCTCGGCGAATAACTTTTAACATACGTTTGAATTTGAAATCCATTCAGTAATATTATGCCGCGGCCACTGAATCTTTTGACTGCGTGATTCGAGGCATGGGATATACCTTTATATTTGAAATAGCTTTTCTTATAGTCACTAAAAGGCGTCAAATAATACAATAATTGTCCCTTTTAACTATTCAAAAGATACATTTTTAAGAAATTTGTCTCTATATATTTTTCTATCATCAGAATATTCTTACTAAATTTTTTTAAACTTCTTTTTAAATTTATTCACTCGTATTAATTGATTTATACATCATAATTTTTTTTTTCAACAACAAAAATGAAATTTCAAACATTTATAAATTGCTGAAAAACTATCTTGGAAAAATGTCTACTCACTGTAAAAAATTTACGGAGTGAACGCGGATTAGAATGAAATCTAAATCACTCCGAAATCACTCTGCTGAAAAGACAAACTCTCTTTTCACTCTGTATTCGGAGTTATTTTTTTTTAACTCCGAAATCACTCGATTTGTTACAGTGTAACAAAATTCTTTTTTTGATGGCATAATTAAAATATAAAGAAATGATAATCTTCTTTGTGATAAAATGAATCAGTAATTGAATGAATTTAAAAAAAAGTAACAAGTAATTGTATAGCTAATAATTTAGCGATTTGATACTTGATAGAGAAAAAAAAAGAATCATATTATTCCTTTTGTTAAAAAAAAAATTAAATCTAATCTCACCACGAGCCGTATATGTATAGGTGTACGAAAGATATATAAGTCTTCTACAAATAAAATACAAGAACCAAATATTTGACAATATTTTCCGTAGTTTCCAAAACGTAACTTAATACATGGAGTGCATCAGGTCGAGATTAGGTCGTCCCTTATAAAAACGAGAATTCTTTTATGCGGCGTAAGATCCTCTTGGGGCTAAAGATGTTTTTCTATGGCCTGTCAGTGGTGGTGTCATATTACTCTTATGGAATTTTATGTGTCACATTCGACTGTTTATATTATATACATCGTATAATAAGAGATTTTATATAACATGAGTTTGTCAAGATCTCTTCGATAATCTTAATGGAAATAATATAATTGTATGAATTATTATTATGAAATACTTCAGGTTTAGTTCATCGATTGTCTGATTTTTAATGTGGTAATCTGATGGTAAACCGAAGGGTTTTTTTTTCTTTTTAATACCTATAGAAATCAGTATTTCTATAATAATCTATAATCATAATTATTATATCCAAAATAATTTTTCTAACTTTTTTTTTAAACAACAATTAATTGAATTGTATACTTGTTATCTTAAAATCAATCACTAAAAAGTACTGAAAATCAGTAGATAGTTCCTGCGAATCGGTCCCAAGTACATCACTGATTACATTAGTAATACACGTTGAAAAAAGTGAAAATACGTTCCCTTAACGAAACTATTCCCATTTTTTTTAATGATTCTTTTATGTTAACTTTTCCTATCGGAGATAGTTTTCATTCTTATTCTTGATGGTAATCATTACTATCTCAGAAGGCAAATTGAAAAATTTTTCAGGCATAAGAAATATTACTATCTAAATGGTAACTATTACTATCGACAATAGTAAATATTACTATACGAGAAACGAATAGTTAACAAAAAAGCATGATAATGATTATCACATACAGATGGTAATCATTCCCTATTGCAAGATGGTAATAGTTAGAATTTTTTTTCAGCGTGTATATTTGGTAAAATTTGTGCAGTGAATGATCTCTGATTGGAGTAATTTTCACTGACTCATTTTAAGAGAGAACAATGTGATCAAATTTGATTTTTATTGCGACATGAATTATTAAAAGCAATATGTCATAAAAAAGGGACTTCCTTCTGCTTATTGAAGCGCGAAATTTTTCAGTAGTTTACTTCAAAATTCAGTAAAAACCGATTCTCCAGATAGGGTAGAGGTACCGTTTTTGGTCACTTTAGCGCCAGTTTCGGATACTTGAAAAATTAGAATAATAGTTTATAAAAGACGCAATAACATTACTTACTTTTATAATGTGTTCAAATATACTTTCATTCTACTAATAAAATGGAAATTTTATTTGATACTTTTTCATAAATTATAATAAAGTATTAAATGTCAAAGAGAGCAGTAGCCACGAGATACTTCTACCCTATATTAAATAAAATCGAAACTTCCTGAATTGAAAAATCACAGCTTATAAAACTCATTTCACATTTCGAGAATTCTATTCAGGTTGAAATTAAATTTCTTAAATATAATTATTGATTATTTTATAGAGGTGAAAAAATATGACTAAACGTTTGTTTTATTATTAGAATAGTTTTTGCAAAAGTAATTATAATTACACAGATTTTTCCCATAGAATTCTGAACTTAAATAGGGCTGCCCTCTACCGTGGAAGTTCGTAAGGTCAAAGGACGCGAGGGTTGAAAAATCAAATAACAGATGGTGCGCTAAACTCCCGCTAAACTTACAGGATTTTTTTGTGACCACCTCTACCTGAATGCTGGATACCTGGAACTTTTTTTCCATTTTTCAATTTAAAATAATTATAACGAATGAGTCTATAGAGTAGAGGAGCTAAGTCAACCGCAGATTAGTAGTTATACATGAACATTCGAATATATTTTCATAAAAAATTACAAAAAAATTTTAATTCGCTTAACTCTTTAAATCTTTTCATGCAAACTTACTTTACTAAATTGATTCTTAAATCAAAATACTTGTGACAAAAATTTCAATAATTTTATTTTGAACAATAATCGAACTCAGATATAATTTCGATTATATTACTTTTATAAATAATCGAGCTCAAAAAACAACTTCGATCATTTTTTATTTAATTATTTAATATGAAAAAAATTTGAATAATTTTGAATCAAATAATAATTTTGAGGATTAGGAATGGGAGCTAAAGTCATTTTATTCTATGAAATAAAAAAATTTTTAATTAAAATTCACACAATTTTATTAATATATATTTTGATTACATAAAAAAAACTTAAAGTCTAAACACACAATTATTAGAAACTTCATCATGCAATTGTAAAAAAAAACACAAAAAACCAAACGTAATTTATTAAAACACAAAAATAGTAATGACATAATTAATAAAAAGTGCAGAAAAAATTAACTATAAAGTAATAAGTGGAAAAAACATATATAAGTACATAATATGGATAAAAAAATTTAGATATGATGTACAAAATTTATCAATTAAAAAACGTTACATCGACATTTAAGTCAATTTGTAAACGTCAGTGATCTATTTATCACAATGCATCGCTCGAGCTCTACTCATAATAATTTAAAATCTAGGCTTATACTCATACATTATTATCTAAACTTAAAGTTACATTATCACAGTTTTTAGAAAATTTATTACATATTTACTATTCTATATTCCACATTTTATAAATTGCACCTTTACCGTATCATGGAAGACATTTGATTTATTACATATATTCTTTTAATTTTTCATATATATATATATATTTTTTTTTTTTAATTAAAGCTCCATTATATTGCAAATGTTGAATTAAAACTTAATATCACAGTTTAAAAATTCAAAGAAAAAAAAAAAGATAAAGAAAGAAAGTTGAGATCACAGTAAAAAACTTAATTTTATCTTAATTTATCTAATTAATTATCACAGATAACCATATTATGCGTATAATATGCACTGGGCGGCCTATTCATCGAACGAGGTTCGATATATTTAAAATTAAATTACACTGAGAGAAAAAATAGCATATTTCAAAGAAAAAATTATTAATTTAAAGATTAGCTTACTCAAATAGTGCCAAGAAAATATATTTTTAATTGTAGTAAAAATGGATTGTCTAAAAATTTAATGAATTATAAAAATGAGAAATATTGTACTTCGATGCAGTAAATTTTTTCCTGTTTTTAATATTATGTAGAGTATGGAAAGTAAACATGTTTACTTGAATTTAATTATTTTTTTCTCTCAGTGCACGCAAACAATTAAAAATCATAATAAAAACGAAAACTAATTACAATTATCACATTTTCAATATTCGATTTAAAATATAATGAGATCAGTATTGATAAAATAACATTACTAATATAATAATATAAAATATAATTACTTAATTAAAATTTAATGATATTGCAACAGAGATAAAATAATGATTATAATAAAACTAACAGCTAACGCGATGCAATGGATCGTATTCAAATTAAAGCTCCTTACCAGGAGTGCAAGAATAAAAAAAAAAATTAAAAATAAAATCTCAATTAAAATTAAACGAAAAAAAAAATCTAATCACAAAGTTGTTACCTTATGAAAAAAAAGTCTTTATCTCCTATCAAACTCGATGACAAGACCCTCAGTCCTTTTCTGTTTGATGGCAGGTTTGTATCTTGAAGTAGGTTTACTGTGCGTAGGCTTAAAAGTCTCGAAGATTTCCAGTGGGTTGTTGTTGAGCCGGTTGAAGTGACAGTTGATTCGGTTGTTGACATTTTGCGAAGAGTTTGTAGATGTGTCTAGTCGTCCAGTGGATGCTGTTGTTATCGTCGGGTTTAATTTACAGTACATACTTGTCCAGTGTACCAAGAATTTCTCTCCACTCGTTCCGTAGATTCTCGTGATCAGGATTCTCCTCAATCTCCTCAGCAATCATCGTCTCCAATTGTTCAACAAGTTCGTCATTAGAAACTCGATGTTCGTTAATGTGATTTTCTTCTTCAGCAACCGTATACTGCTTCTGCTTATGCTGTTGCTGATTGTTAGTAATTACGTTTAAATCACATCGTGACAACTTCTTGATGTCTGACTGCTTCTTGAGACTGGCTGCTTGTTTTCTGAACCATTTTCGTAGAGCAATTAAAGTTGTCTTGGTTGTTTTGGTGGTAAAACGTTCGGCGTTGGTCAGCAATACGTTTAATTTTATCATGATTTCAGTGTAATAATATTTCAGTAAATTTAATGTTTTTTTTTTTTTTTTATAGTGTAATGTTATGTAATTGAAGTAATTAACAGATGGCTTTAGGTGTACAGCAAGTGATACACGTGTTCAAATTAAAAACACGAGGCGACTGTCCAAGAGAAGTGATCTGCGTGGAGTTTACGTCCAAGTGTATGTTTGAATGTGGGTGGAGAAGGTATTGCGGTCGTTTATATAGCCCCCAATGTCCACGCATGCGCATTTATATTATTCCTGTGAATACGAGGATGTAAACTGATGTATAAACACCTACACAATTACAAGTCTACCTGCAATAAGTAAGAGGGAGAGCCAGTTTCACCTACACATTTTAATTTTAACCTGTGTTACATCTACTACCACCGTTTCATTCTCCTCAGTTGTAGCTTCCAGCTCAACTCATACATCCATATATAAATATATATGTGAGGGTATAAATGTATAGAAACATATACACTTTAAAGCAAGTAGTGTGTAAAGGCAATGGCCAGCCACGCGCACACACACGTGCAAGGCACGAGGAAAAAGTCGGGAGCGGCCAAGTCGCGCGCGCAGCACGAGCTGCGCACGGTAGCAAGTAACGCATGCGCCGCGCGTGATCTCTAAAAAGGAGTACCGACTATATGTTCGCCAACGCGTGCTAGACAAAGTAGGATGATAAAGAGCGCGGTCTTGTGCTCGGAACGAGCCAGACTCGAGCTTCAGCGCATCTCGTCCCGAGCCGATCGGCTTCCCCGTGACGTAGCTCTCTATACTACTCACTTATGAGGGGCAAAGGAGGAGGACTTTGCACGTGTGCACGATCCAGAAGACAAGGATAAATATAACTAACTTGTAGAGTGAGGTAGGTAGTTATATTGGCTTAAACTGGAAATTGTGTTTGAAAAAAGAAAAAAAAAAGAAAAGGACACGGCTAAGCCGACGAGGACGGTATGATGAGTTTGTATGTCGGATGAAAGGAGATGGGTATATTTACCTTCAATGAATAACGGAGTAACCAAGTCAAACCTGTTGAAGTTGTTAAATTTTTTAACTTCATGAAGTTACAATTAATTTTTTTTTCGCAATTTCTCTTTTTTTTTCGCATAATGAAATAAAATTGTTCTTAACTCCTTATTCGTATTTTTAATTGATTTATCAATTATTTTTGTCCATAAATATTATTTTTTTTTTTTATTCATTTTATGAAGCTACAATAATTATGTCGATCTTATCAATGGTGTTATATTTCGATTAATTAATTAATTATTTTATTTAATTTGTGAAATTGACTTGTTCTTTTTTTTTATTTTGTTTCATAATGTTGCAATTTCAATTGTGTTTTCATTTTGAATGTGAAATATTTGCGGAGTAAACGTGGATTAAATCCGGAGAGATGACTGATTTATTTAATCTCCTGGGAGTGAAATTTACGCCGAATTGGAGTTATTTTTGATATTTAAACTCCGAGCTGGAGTGAATGCAGATTTAAATAAAATCTAGATCACTCCGCTGAAAAAAATTTTCCATTTACTCCGTATACGAAGTGATTTTTTTTACTCCAGAACTCCGAGTAACGAAGCGAATTCGGATTTAAGTAAAATCCATAATCACTTCGATTCCACTCCCGATTTTTTCCACTGTAACTCATGATTTTGTGAATCATTAGATTCTAAAAAGAATAAAAAATTTAAAGGAATATCGGAAATAATAATTTATGATTGAATTAGGTCAAGGAATTAGTGTAACTAAAAATTCACAATATCATCTGTTAGTTACTTTTTTTGCACAATATTATTACCTCAGATACAATAGTATGAAGAGATATTGAAATGCGTTCTTACGATCAGTGAATAAAATATATTACAATAACAATAACGTACAACAATTGTCGGTTTCATGTAACTGCAAGACGTTAAATTGGGTATTCATGATAAACCACCGCCGCACCCCTCTCGTCATCATAACAATATTTTTTTCTCTCTCAAATATACCGTAACACTGATTGAAGAGTGCGGGTTGATGCTCGATCGTATTGATACAACCGCCATCAAACTATTATTCATCGGAAATATATTGAATAACTTTCTTGCATCATCACTTTTACCATATATTCTACTATTTTTTTAAATATACGTACACTCATAAGATAATTATATACTCAATAACTACTTTTTTCGTACCCATTTATCTACAGTACGTTAAAAAAATATAAATAAAAACTTTTATTTAAAAAGTTAATGGATTTAAAATTTATCTCGGGGCAAATCTGCAAAATTGCATCATCCAAAGGCTCGTAAGTTTAAAAAAAAGTTCTTTTATTAAAACCACTCGTCCATTAAAATGAAAATAAAAAAAATTAATAAATAAATAAATGAAAGGATTTTTATCTAATCCGCGTTAAATTAGCATACAACCCTGTTCAAAAATCCCTACAATAGCCACCTTATAAATGTCGGTAATCTCCCCTTTGTAAATGGCGTAATATCAGAATCACCATACACAGCAGAGAGAATAGCATACCCGGAGCCAATGTTGAGCGTAAAGGCATAGCGATTGTTGGGTTGTAAAACTGACCCCTCGCAACGAGCATGCCACGATACATACGGACGGCGTTCCAGCGCCCATTGAAGTAGCGAGTGCTCGCCGGACACCGGGAAGTCACGGCGGTGCAAGTATGAATGGCAAAAAAAAGGGGTACGAGAATGTGTGTATACATACTACGCTACCTCGGCTGGTTCGAATGAGCGTCCGGTTGGTTGCTCGCGTCCAGCACCACCGTTTCAGTTACAATATTTAGATTCCTGACCCACCGCACGTGCATCTGCTGTCGATTCTCCCTCGAACTCGTACTTGCATATTCACAAAATACTTTGTACTCAATGTACTTACGTACACACACATACGTGGAGTCTGAGTACAACAAACCCGTACTCACAAGTACGTTCATTCTCTAAATGCAAATGATGCATAAATACGTATTAAGCCGTCTCGTGAATAATCCGCATTGCAAAATACGTCTTAACTTAACGTTGCATTCGGAGCATTGAAAGTAACAATAAAGTGAAAAAAGTATAAAAAACAAAAATAAAAAAAATGATTATAAGAAAAAAAAAGGGAGAGTTAGAGAAGCGTTATATACGCACACGTGTGTGCATCTTATAGAGAGTTTTTAAATAAGAAGGGGCGCGGGTGTGTGTTTGTAGCCACTGAAGGGTGTCCCCCACTACCACCACCTCCTTCTTCTCCTCCCTCACTCACTCATCATCCGTCTATAGGCATTACCAAGTATACGACGCATGGTGGCAGCTGGAGTTTCGCGCGTGAGAACTCGGTGGCTTCGAGGTTCCCTGGTTCCCCGTCGCCACCTGTCCTCGTGCCGGTCTCGAGGCGACCCTCTACTCTACTCTACTCTACACAGCACACATACCTACACACACGCTCATTCTTCCCCATTTAATTCTCTCGTACTTGCTCACACTCTCAAAAAATCTAAGACCATCCAACTAAAGCATCTTGACAAAGTCTTATGTTATATGCTCACATATATACATACATATGTATACCTTTTACCCCTAAGAGTTTATAAGTTCCGTAATCACGCCTAGTTGTAGCCTGCTTTATCCCTAACACCGCTGACTATTCTGTCCTTATTTATCCACTATTTCATATCCCTCTATATATATATATCTATATATCGCACTTGTGTTTACTTCTCGAGTGTGCACGAAGCGTGGGGGTCGTGTGCAAGAAACGTGTATCAATTTTTTTCTATTTCTTTATTCTTTTTCTCACCAATGATATTTTTCATTTTTTTATCTTAAGCTATTTCTTTTCTTGTTTCTTATATTTTTTTTTATGTATATATATATATGATATATGTATGTATGTATTTTTTTCTGTGGGAATAAGAGATCGAGTTTTTACTCTCTCCCCTACTCTGCTAGCACTTGACGAAATAAAATGAAGAAAAAAAAAAATGCGCGTGTTTTTTAACTTGAGAAATGATAAAGAGGGTGAGCTGTGTAGTCTATATATGTATGTATGATATAAAAAAGGGATCGTATCAGGACAAGCTGTAGGATGAATTTATGAGCTGCTGCCACTCCAATTGTACGTTATACCCGAGGCGCGTTACCGATCAAGAAGAAAATTGGAGCGAATACATAATACATAATGGTCGACGAATAAATAAATAAGTATAAGTAAAGAGTGCTGTTGTTGATTCTGATGCTGGTGCTTCAGTTATACGGGAGGCTGTGAGGCCATTGCGGCAGGATAACAGTGGAGTGAACGATGATCCTGTTTGTGGATCAGATCAATGTTGCGCATTCACCGTCGGCTACTGCTTTTTAAAACACTCCTCGGTATACCACCCTTTACTCCCTCACTTATGTATATATTTTTATATTCTGCCCATTTGCATATTCAATGTTGTTTCATGGAGGAGCATATAAATAAATATACAATAAATTTATCAAGAAAAATAATACTAAAATTATTCAATAATTTTTATTTTTACTCTTTAATTATAGTACAAAAAATTTTTTTAAATATACGAACATGGTTGAGTATGATTAATTGAGTGAATTAATTAAAAGAGATTGATTTGGAATTTTATGCCTGATCAAATCGTTCATTTTCATATGTGTCAATCCTCTGGAGATAAATAGTATCCCGGGATCACAGGAAGATTTAATGAAAAACAAAAAATTAATAATAAATAAATAAAATATGACGACAACGTCCTCGTTAACAAGCGGATACGCAATTCATGAAGATTTACAATTTATATGTACGATCGTGATCGAACGGGAGAACTTATGACTGTGTATTTATATATATATATTTATATATTCTATCGAGTATATAAAGTTGATATCTATAAGTATATGTCACAAATGCGCCTGTCAATTCGTATCTGAAACCTTCTATTGAATATATCTGACATTTACACGGAACTAAGTATGACACTGTGATAATCAAGGAGTAGCAATACTCTTTTATCATATGTATAGGAAGTCTGATAATCAAATTAACTGTCGGTTTTCATTTTAGAAAAGATTTTTAATAGTTGTACTTTCAAAGAAGCTTTCAGAGCAATGCACTGTAAAAAATTAGAGAATTTAGAGTGATTACGGAGTAAATAGGGAGTTTGTCTTTAAGCTGAGTGATTTCGGAGTAATCTGGATTTTATTTAAATCTGCATTTACTCCAATTCGGAGTTTTAAGATTAAAATGAACATCTTTTAGAAGTCAATTCCACTTCGAAGCGGATTTTTAACAGTAAATTTTCGAGGGGAGTAAATAAATAAACAGTCATCTGCTCTGCATTCACTCCGGATTTATTCCGGATTCACTCCGCTAATTTTTTAAAGAGCAATGAAAAATACTTTCGTAGTTAATAGGAATTGAACTTTTAGACTCTAATAATTTTATCAAATTGAAAACATTTTTTTTTATTCCAAAATTTTGAAGTTGAAAAAGAACTTGTATATTGTTATGTAAAATTTCAAACTTGAAAAAGACATCCGGTTTATTGTATAAGTGATTATTGAGGATATCGAATAAAATAAAACAAGAACCGATATAATAACGATTTAATAATAACACACGTGAATTCTTAGCATGATTTTGGGTAACGGCACCCCAGAGTTTAAATAAGGCACGAAAATAACTACATACACGTGGTCAGGTCGCAAAGTGTGTGACTTTTTGGGCCCTTGGAAGTATTAAAAAAACAAAAAAAAAACGGACATAAATAAAACAAGTAATATTACACTAAATAAATACATAAATACGTGCGTCTGAATAGTATATAGTATACATCCCAAATAACCGAGTGTCGAAAAAAATATCAAGGGATATAAAATTGATTGCCGCGAGTCATTAATCGTCTCTGGTCTTCCAGTTCGTGCTTAAATCGGTTCCTTATATTACCAGGTGTTCGTCTCCTTCCATAGTCCACAGGGAGTGTCCCTTATTTATTTATATGTATATATATAAATATATATATACATACTCGAATATCCTGCACCCAGGGCAATGGAAAAATGGCACGCAATTAGCATAAGGAATTTCTCCTGGCTATACACAATAAAGAGAAAAGATATTAAATTAAAATTAAGAGAATAAAAAAGTCAAGCATTTAGTCAATGACTTTTTACTTATACTTATTCTCTCTTCATATTTCTCATTCTTATTACCATACATTTATTTAATATCTCACTCGATACATCTCACGACTCATCTGTATCTCTACTCAGCGAGGGCATAATTAACCGCATGTTTATGCCCAAAGGGAAACTTGAGAAATACATTTTATTCGCGCTTTTAAATATATTTATATGAAGGATAACCCCAAGGATCTACTGTATCTCTTTATATATATTAAATAAAAATAAATACCTAAAATTTTTTATTACCGATTTAAAAATTAGCCAATTTAATATTTACTTCAAGCAATTAGTAATCATTATATTCATCATTACATTTATTTTAAATGAGGCTATGATTGCTTTAACACTTAAACTCGAATAAAAAAATTTTAAATATTTTATTGCAAATAATTTGAATAAATAAATTAAAAACGATTTAGCATTTTTTTAAAAATTAAATTAAAATTTCAGCAATACTTAATTTAATTCAATAAAAAGTGTAATAATGACAGCGATAGTGATGGTGATAAATTGAAAGAAAAAAAAAAGGAAAAAAAAAAATTAATAAATGATGCAAAAAAAAAAGTTATATAACTACATGAGGCTAAAATTAAATTTAATAGCCGGTAGTAAAAATTTTAGATGGAAATGCGATATATATTTATAATTATCTAAAATATATCTTTTGTACGAGTGTCTCGTAATTTTGTTAAAAGATAATTACACTGTTGCAACAGTTTCACGAGCACCTCGTTCATTCCCGCCAGGAGATGATGATGATCATTCACGGGTTGCGGTGTATAGAAAATATTAAGTGAAGAGGCGTTGGGATGGTTCGCCTAGACAACCTACTTACTTATACATCCATTTGTATGTGTATATATATATATATATATATATATAAACCCTCTTTCTCTCTCATACTATTAGACACACTCCTTACTAACTATCAGGAGTATCAGCAGTTGTACAGTAAAATAAAAAAATGATGAGGTATAATTCATAATTGGTAAAAAAAAATAAAAAATAAATGTACATGCCCCTCTGGCGCAATCATCCAAGCGATCTTGTTTATAAACGCCCTTGCCTTGGATTAAGTCTCTGCTCTCATCCACTCTAGTTCCTGATACGTAGGCGGCAACCTGTTGCGCTTTCTATAAATAGTAAATAACTAGAAAAACGTACTATTAAGTCGTTCGCAGAATTATTTTAATGTCTATTGTCAATTTACCTCATCAATGACAATTACCAACATGGAAATGAAAAATTTCCGATTCAAAGTAAATATTCTTGATTCGAAAGAATTTTTTTTGAAAACCCTCGAGGTCTCCAACTATCCAACGGATGCCTTTATTTTGATCGGGAACGCCGTCTAAGAAATCCTAGAAAAATTCCATAGAAAATCTAGACCAAGGGCTCGGTACTTGAAGAAAAAATTTTCTTTCGCCAAAACAAATTTTCTTGGCTCAAGAAAATCTTTACTTGGTTCCTAAAAACGATTGGCTTCCAAAATATTTTCTTGACTCAAGATAACTTGTTCTCTGTGCACAAAAAATAAAGTTTTAAAATAAAGACTAAATATTTATAAATATATAAATAAATTATACGTGTACTCACAATTATCCACGGTAATTTTAAAAAGTTTCTATGCTTTTTAGTTGCATCAGTAAATTTCGTTACACTGAAACTTTTATAATGTATATTTAAATTAAATCAATATTTTTTTTTTAAACGACTTGAATATGAATAATTAAAAAAAAAAGAAGTAAATTATAGTTGCAATAATTATTGTTAATACAAAAATATTTCATGCGTGATAGTATACAATTAGCTGGTATTAAATTATTATCAATAAACTGTGAAGCTTTAAAATAATAACGAATCATTTATAAAAATAAATAACTCCCCTGAGCGACAAGTACAAGACGATTTAGAGCGTGATATCTAGAGACACGTACGTAGGTGTTTAATCACAGATGCACTGCGCTAAGTGAACGAATGAAATAATTTTGAATAAATAAATCTTAAAAACATAAATAAATAGGAGTATCAGCTGATATATAGAGTTTACAATCTTAAATCTCGCATGTACATAGACAAATTGTTGATTAATCCTCTGTGGGATATATAAATCGTGGGTAGCTGATAACGCAGTGAGATCTGTGGAGAACTTGGGATCATCTTGATATTTTTCCCTTTTTTCTTTAGAGAAGATCAAGTTCAGTTAAGGCTTAGCTTCAATCTTCTGTATGACGATATTTCTTCCTTCATTGGACTAAACTCTCGAGTTTATACATGTACATTTATATATTTACATGTATATGATTATAAAATGTATAAGCATGATGCCGATTATAACCTCTAGCCTCTACGCATACTAGTATAGTGGTTGTGATATATATCTGAGTAGTCCTGAGACGCTTTTTTTCCCTCTCATACTTCCCTCATCATACAAGCACGCCTACTTCGGCGTTACCCACGTGTTCTACACGCTCCTTACGCGTGCAAGCGTGTGCGTGAGTAGTTTCTCTATATAAAAATACTAGTGCAGAATATAGCTATATATAGAAATATATATAAGAAAGCCTCTTTTTTCATCTCATTTTATTCCTCACACACCCTCTTTATTTTTCTATATATAACGTTCTAAGGTAATACACGTCATGAAAGAAAGAAAGAAAGAAAGAAAGAGAAAGAAAGAAAGAAAGAATCGACCAAGTCTTCTCTCGGTCGAGTCACACCTGCTCCTTTTTCCCACGAGATCGCTCGCCTCGACAGCCTCCGCGAGAGAGACTTCGCGCGTTCTCGGCACAAACACTCGGCTCTTTTCGTAGTCCTATATAAAAAAATAAAGACCTACAGATAATGGAAATAAGATAATAACCATAATAATAATAATAATATTTTTTAATATATATATATAATATGATACTTAGAGATGCTTGTCAAACTCATAGGGATTAATTTCTTCTAGTAACATTCATTTTTTTATTTTTTATGTAAAATTTTATTTTTTTTATTTTTTATGTAAAATTTTATTTTTTTTATTACTATTCAAAAGATTAAATTTTTTAAATTATCAAAAATATTTTATTACCAAATTTTGGCTAAAAAAATTTTTTCAAACACTGGATTTTTTTTTTTTTGAATAAAAATGAAATCTGGACATCAGATTTAAATGAAAACAGTTCTTAATAATTATTTATTTAATTTTTATTAACATAAAATTGTTAAAAATAACCGATTAAAAATAATTTTAAATACAGACTTAAAATTTCAATATGCAAATTTTTAACTTGAGTAATTTTGTATAAAATATACTCATAAACAGAACATTAAGATATTGATAAGATACAAAAAATATATAAAATGTATAAAATAATGTTAATCTTGTGAAAAAAATAAATGACTTAATTATAGGAGAAATCATATTGAATCAAGATATAATTAATTTCATAAGACATAAACGTTCCATGCCAGCTAGATCGAAAGCTAAGATAAATTATGTCAGATAGAATCGTACGGCTACTGTCTTAGTATCTTTTTTTAATTTTTCAAACTTTGAAGCCACTTTTTCAACACATAAATAAAACTAAACATTTTTTTTTTTCAAACATCAAAATTAAAGACAATTCGACAATAATATATTTTAGTATCGAAAGGTTATGGCCTGTGAATAATTAAAATGCATGTTAAACTTGTGGTTGTCATGCTAATGTAGGAGCAAAAAAAATATGTAAATATAAAAAGACTGGACATTACATATATATAAATATAAATATACAGCTAGATCCTTGCATACACACCATGACATATATATATATACTTATATTGAAAGCATAATATGTATAGTAGATGAATATAAACTATACTGTATAGAGGTCTTCTTGGCATTGAATTTCAACGAAGAAACAAAGTTGGAACAAACGACGAGACCGGCCATAAATTAGTTTAATCAACGGCCACACCGTATACGCACATCTACTCGCGTCTTCTCATGTAGACACTCCTTCTCTTCTTCTGAGTCCTTACCTTTATTTACCATTACATTATATTACATACTACATTAGTATAGTAATAGCCCATACGATTCTCTTTTCTCCTTGGCAATCCTGTGTCTTCGCTACATGTCTCACATTATATTTTATTACTTGCGATCACTCGTACCCCCTTTACTTCATTTATTTTTTTTTATACGGCATAAATATCCGCCAAATGATATATAGACTAAATAAATAAAAATCACGAGCCTGCTACTTGAATTTATCAAGCCATATAATTTAACATTATTCAAATAAAAGGAAATAAATCGTGGATGAAATTTCCATAACTTATTTATTACAGACTATTATAAAAATATATAAATATAGTTATTTTCTAACTTCATTGAATTTTACTGTTTATATACTCGCACGTAGAGATAAATACAAAAATTTATGGCACTCAATATAGCAGATGTCTGACAATTTTTTAATTTTTATGAATGAATTAGTGTAAGTAAAAAAACCCGAGTCAAAAAACAAATTCAGGTTATTGAGGATAAATTTAGAATTTTATGATTGACAACAGTATAGAAAGGTATCCTAATAGTTTAGTCCTCAACGTAATAGTTCTGACCCATTTTACTACTGGATTACAGTCTCAAAATACTCAAAACATACAGGAATTATTTTATCCAAATTTGAATTTCAAAAGTTTCATTCGACGTATTCTCTCCCCTCCCTTTTCTATTTAAAATTTAAAAAAATCCAAAACATAATTTTTTATTTGTTGAGGATTTTGAGATCCAAATTGTAATTTAAAATCGATAAATTATTTGCATTTACACCCGATAGTTCTCATTGAGGATTTTGAGTACTAAAATAGAGTTATTTCTGGGTGACAAATAAAACATCAAAGGAATCGAGGCTTTTGAGGACTAAACTAAAATTTTTTTTTGACGGGAAAATTTTTTGAATTTGCCCAATAAGATTTTTTTTTAATTTTTCATCTCCGAATTTCTAAAGTTTTTCCTATAAGTGTTTCACTTCTTTATTTAAAAGAAATAATTTTTTTTAATGTCTGCTATTTTCAGTATCATAAAAATTGTGCGTGTGTGTGTGTGTGTGTGTGTGTGTGTGTGTGTGTGTGTGTGTGTGTGTGTGTATTTATGTCTATTTTCTTTATGAATTTTAAATGTAATTTGAGGATGATAATAAAATTTTTTTAGGACCAAAATAGCCGAAATAAAAAATAAATCTGACTGGTAAAAGATTACAAATTACAAATTAACTAAAATAGGAAGTTGATTATTAATTAATTCTTACTGACAAAAAAAAAATTATCATATAGAAAAGAGGGATGATTAAAAGCTATTTCGCGAAATTGCCAAAGAAATAAATCTACGCAAAATTTGGTAGATATGGTAATTAAATACCGAGAATCGCCATTCGGAACGAATTAATTACAATTTAGAATTAGAAATGAGAGTCGATGAATTAAATATCGAAGAATAAAAATAAAAAATTAACAAACCGAAATAAAATAAAATAACTGGATAAATAAAAGGGGGAAAAAAAATGTTGTTGAAATCGTATATGTGAAATCGAGCCGAAGGATTTTTTTATGACCTCGTGAGTGTATATATATGTATATATACAGTATGTCAAAAGAGCTGATCAGAAGATTATTGGAGGCGAATTCGTATGTCCTTGGTTGCGAATTTACAGCAACGATTAAATTCTACCTTGTAAGAGTTCTGGCGGTGGTAGCGGTGCCGGTGGTTGTGGAGGTGGTGCTGGTAACTCTGGTACCATAAGCGCGTGTTCTGCACCTGATACTTAATTCTTTTCAGCTTCTTTCCAGTGATCCCGAAGTAGTAGCGTGGTTAGTATATACACTGCCGTGATGTATATTATAAGCGCCCCCCTAGCTTTACCTTGATATCCTTGACCTCGGTAGAATGAAACCCTTTACCTTCTTTCTCCATACATACATAACGTCATTACACTTATCCGACTATAAACTTTAAGACCCAGGCATCATTGCTGATGTGCACGTGCAATGAAATTAAGGTCTCGCATGCTACCACCGTTTCAAGCTGTTTTTTTATTTTTTACTTTACTTGCTACATATTTTTTGCGCTCTCAGAACTCTAATGTATATCTCCCAATGCTTTTGTATATTTTGGCTGCAAAAGAGGGTTGGCCTTTTTTCTAATAACAATTCCTCAACCGACTCGTGGTCCAGTTGTACATGAATGTTTCATAAATAAATATATATATATATATATTATCCTCATTATTTCGAGACCTTCATAACACAAAATCGTGTTACAGTAAATTATACCAAACTCATATTTATTCATATGCGCTGTAATTTTTTCTTATTCTCGCTATCAATGCTATAGAAATGTTCGTTTCAAATCTCACTGATTACACTTGCTTAAATTATAACGTTATTATTTTCGAGTAAATCTCAACATTTTTTTTTTTTTTTTTTTTTTTTTTTTTTCATTTACATTCCATTTATTATTACAGTAAATTATTTGACTTTAATTGAAAATAAATTATAATAAAATGATACACCCATATTATCTACCATAAATTTTTTTTTTTTTTATGTATTATCATTTTTCCCTCTTGACATAAAGGTAGAATTAGCTTATTTACACCTTCATATATTAACCTTCATAATAACTGAATCTTTTTTGTCCCCTTTTATTTATACCTTATGTTGCCTATTTCCTGTTACATCTGGTCAATCAGTTTTCCTTTATGTCTTTCTATTTAATTTTTTTTTACAGTAATAAATAGATTGCTGTATTACGGCAGTAAAATATGCATTCCAATTCGTCATGACAGCAGTCGTTTTACTACTTAGCAGTCACCCAAAGAACACCGTGACTCGAACATAACCCTTCCACGCATGACGAAATAAAAATTGCGTATTTTTTAGCCATTGGCCTTCGATAGAATTAAAACAGAATATTCCAAAATTATTCCCGTACACCCATTAAGCAATAGATGCGCATATCTACATACTATACTTACATAGATGTGACCTGGTCCTGGGTAGATCACTGTTAACAAATTATAGCATGAATCTTAGCAGTTTATGATACAATTAATGCAAATGTTAACCGTGATGGTTTAAATAAAAAAAATAGACTAATATAATTATTATTATTTGTTCATATATTAATAGTGATCATTTGAATGGCAGATTGAAAAAAATAAATAATTGTTCATTTGAACAGCTCATAAAATGTTGATGACATGTGTCTGAGAAGGAAAAGTCTGTCCGTTCATACGCCACTTAGTGGTGACTCTGGAAACTATGCCAAATGGTTACTAATATCAATTCAATTAGATTATTTTTTAATTTAAATTTAAATAAAAAATTTATCGAAGAAAATTCTCGGCAATAAAAATGAAATGATGAATAAATTTTGATCAATTATACTAGAAAGTAATTAATCAAGTAATTTAATTGGATATTAATTGGACAGGATATTTAAAATACTGAGCTAACAAGCATGAAATGAATTTATTTATATTTTTTTTTTATATACAATTGAATATTTGGAGGTTGTCATTTTTTTTTGTACTCAAGGTTATCAACCCGATTGATTTTACACCTGCAATACTTTTTGATTACTTTATGAGCGTATTCGCGGCAGGAGCACCCGAGAGAGTATATAGTATACAGTGTGTATAACGAAGGGACAACGAAGGGGGGCCCCACATCGTCGTGCACGTCCCCCCCGTTCAAGTGGCTCCCCAGTAGCGCCGTCGCGCACCTGCCGCTTGTTCCCACGCCGGGACTCACGTTCGCCTCATCTTTCCTTCGTTCATCCTCGATTGAGCTTTGCCCCACTCTTATCCTCTTGCCTGAATCTTTTCTTCGTTCTGCTGTTACTCTTTCTTATCTTTACCTCTCACTTTCTCAAATCTCTTTTCTCTCTCTGTTCTACTCTACTCTGGGCTGGTGAACCGACCGCACCGTCGCCACGGCGTCGCGCACACGTGTACAACCCAGCCCCAAGTGCGGGGAACCGTAGGGGGGCACTTGTTTATTTTTGGATATTTTCGTTTCGTGTTTGCCCGATATCTCTGACGACGTTCTTCTCAAAAGATACGTCTTTTTCTTACTTTTTTATTATTATTATTAGATATGATATCGAGATGTGTGGGGATGAGAAAAAAATAAAACACTGAGAATTTTTGTTATCGATAGACCACAGGAATTCTCTAGTGGTTTTTTAAACAAAAAATACTTACAGTCAACAAAACATTGAAATAACATATATTTAAAACCAGTATATATATATTTTTTTCATCTTTTATTTCAAGGATTTATTTTTGACTTGTTCAATTCATTGCAGATATAATTATTTACATTTTCCATTAACATAAACAATTATTCAAGTCAATTTAAATTTAAAATTAACCGCCAAAAATTTTTTTAACTTATACTAAAATTCCATTAATAATTTAAATAATTCATTAAAATATTAATACATGTCTCTTCTTCATATTTCTACGCGATATTACAACCGCTGGAACATTCGCATGCACATAATTTATAAATAATGTACAAAAATAAAAATAAAATTAATTATTATAACTAGTATACAAATATTGCAATGCAATAACATAAATGCAAAATACATATGTATAAATAATACGGTCGTTCCTTTTAGTAATAACCGAGGAAAACCAGTTAAATACACTGATAAAACGTGCATAATACGGTATCGAACACAACAATCAACATAATTATACAAAATTAAATAAACCGCACTTTATAATTGTCAACTATATATAGTATATATACTTTGATATTCTTTCCGATAAGATTAAATAAATACATTGTAGCGTTCGACGGCAATATGCGGGTAGTAAATACCATCATAATGTCCTACCATCGAGTTTTATATGCACATACTTAAATATATATGTACACAATAAAGTATATACCTATATAAGTATTTCACCCTCATCTGTTATAATAATACACGCCTATACATTTTCTAACGCCATTGTGATCGATTTGAATGCCTCCACATGATTTTCCTGCTGTTTCACGATTCTCTATGTATTTATTTACAAATGTTAAAATGTATGCTCATAAGATTCAAAGAAAGCATATATCTATTAGTATAAAGTATATGGATAGTCATATATATATGTATATATTTTTATATAGGTGAATAAATTAAATCGAGATAGATCTTAGTTATGATAGTGAAGGATATTAGGAATATTAGGATATTATAAGTATTTGGAAAATTCAAAAACTGGTCACCTCAAATACTCACATCAAAATAAAGAAAAAAGTTTTAATTTTTTTTTGGATTTCGATTTTTTATGGTTTATTTTATTCACTCATTTGATCCACTATAATTGTTACTTTCGTAAAATTTGAATTAATATGTGACTTAGATTCAAGCCCTCAAAAAATCGAAAAAAAAAAAATGCCATTGTCAAAAGCTCACCTTTAAATAAAATAACTGAAAATTTATTATTGATAGCTAGTTTATTTTTTTTTTCTTGTAAGGGTGCTAGTAGTGTATATGTAAAAGTCAAAAGTATGGAGAGAAAAAAAATTTGGGTAAATAGCATACATAAAACAGAGTAAGATTTATACGAATGTAAACGTGAAAAAAGACAGAAAGACAATTGAACAATAAACTTTAACGAAAATTTCATAAAATTCATCGATCATTATTGATATCTTTTGAACGGGGAAGAATTGGTTATTGATATAAAGTAGGATTCATCCTAAGGATGAATAAAAACTTCAAAATTAAAAATTAGTTTATCGAAATGCTGATAATGGCTTCAATTGTGCACAGAAAAAAATAATTTCTTGACGCGATAAATTTTTATTCGCCCAAATAAAATTTTCTTAGGGCGAGAAAAAAATTATCTTACGCCAATTAAATTTTTTTAGTCCTAGAAAAATTTTTGTCTTCAATTCATAGTGCAAAATATATTTCTTGTGCCCAGAAATCCTTCTTTTTTCTATGTGGATACCCAGAAACCAAAGTCCTAATGGACGTCACTATAAAAAACTTTTCAATTGTATTTTTCTTCAATTACAATCAAGCCCACTTATTAGAAAAATCACCGCTTATATAAATCACGATTTCTGGTTTCTAAAAACCCCTAATAGCTACAAAATCAATATATCCTTCAAGTTATTGAAATGATTTTATGTAAGTATTTTTTAACAGCGGCTATGCGTGGGTAAAAAGCACACCCGAATGCTTCGCATTTGAGGCGTGTGAAATCTCTGCTTTTAAGTATTTACAGTGCACATATATTAAATATGAGTATGGGAGTGTGTGAGTTTACACACGTAATATATTACAATCTATAAATTCTTTAGATAAAGTTCCCAAGTGCTTAAATATATAAATGCTATTGTATAAATTTACCCCACCGCTGGGACAAGTGGTATTGTATTTATTTTGTGCCCTTGATGGTCTCGCGCAGGTGCACAGGTGAATATATATATATATATATATATATTTATATATATATATCTATATACATATATATGTAAGTTCGTGATGTCTGTGATGTGTAAAGCCACGCAGGGAGGGACAGAAACATTTAGGTTGAACAGGAGGAGAGTAAGGGGACGAAGAAAAAAGGGAGTAAAGTAGGAGAATAAGTTGAGAGACTAAATCTCTCGTTTTGTGTGATTCATCCGTGTAAAAGTGTATAATAATAATGAGAGAATGAGAATAAAGGTGGACATGGGTAAATTCGTTGACTGGATGATGATGATGATTCTTTTCCCCTCTGTAGCGCTTTGTAGGATGTTGTTATATATGTATTCTTGAAATTATGGTTTTTTTCATTTCATTTTTCTTACTTTTTTATTTCTTTAGCGTTATTATTATACAACTGAGTTTTTTTTTATGTGCCGTCTTTATTACTCTTTAGATTCTCAGATGGTCAAATGCTCTCAGCTCTGCGCATTTATCGAATGACCGAGGGGTAAGATGCGAGCTTTTGTGCCGAGTAATTTTTAACATCACGAATATTACACGTCCGTGAGAAAAGGAAGATGGATTTTTTATTTTTTGGTTCCTTAATTTTTTCATGGTTCATTAACAATTTGTGGAACTCGTGAAATTAGTCTGAGTACATTTTTTTATTTTGAAGAGTTAATTTTTTTTCAAAAAGAAGTTACGTATATTTTGAACTTTACATATACGTAGGGGTGACTGGAGCACAACGGACCTCCTAGGGCACGATAGATCACCTAATAAATTTTTTAGAAAATCACTATTTTCGGTAATGCAAATCTTGGCATTTAAAAGTCATTTGTTTTATCATAATTGAAGTGTTTTGAAAAATAATTGGGGTCATGAGACTCAGAAAGTTGAAAAAATTGGGTCCGAAGCATTGTCGTGACAATACTAATGGTGCCAGAATACCAAGAACCCAATTTTATCCAACTTTGGAGACATGACTCCCCAATTTTATTGTTCGAAACACTTTACTTGGTATAGAAAATATTGCAATTTGAGAAATTAAACATTTAGAACAGAAAAAAAATTTATGAAAGATTTTTAACAAATGATATTTTAGAGAAAAGTCATAAGGAGTAATTAGAAAAAAAAGAAAAAATTTACAAAATAAATCATGGCAAAATTATGATGGATTTGTTGAATGTAAATCAAAACAACTTGTATCCGATACTCAAAAACGGAAAAAATAATTTGCGGCTTAGGGGGGCTGTAGTGCCTCGGTCTCCCCTATTTCAATGGATCATTTAAATTTTACTGAAAAATTCAAATAAGAAAATAACTTGAAGTAATTTGCAATACTTTTTAAAAATTTTTTTTTAAAATTGCATAATGTTTTTTTTTTTACTCAAATCTAAACTGTTGATTGATAGACAAAATATTGTTATCACTACGTAGGGATATTTGTGGAAACAAAATAATTTTTTTTTTTTATAAAAAAATTACTTTATTATCATGGCTGTACACCTGCTAAGAAGCTAAATGAATGTCACGAGATTTTCACCCGAAATATTCCCATAAAATCATCAAAAAATAATTCCCTAATAAATATTATTCATGTCACCATAAAAAAGCCTCTGGACCTGAAAATCCTCGACATAAAAAAAAAAATTGTTGAAATAAATTTACAACCGGCCGAAAAAAAATTTTTAAAGAATAATTGATATCAGTGCTTTCGAGAGTTGAATTGACGCAATTGGAAGATTTCTCGGGTACCAGAAGATTGGCTTACCCAACGATTGGCCATTGGAAACTACAAGAGAATCGTGACTGGTTCTTTTACCACGCCTTCAGAACACTCTCAGCTTTATTATTGGTCAACTCTCCCAGATCTTTCTATACTCATCTCATCCATTATATAAAAAATTTTTTATTTTTATCTCCAACAACAACATCCACCACCACCACCACCTCACAACCGTCATCACTTTTTGGCTTTATTTTATAACCTTGTCCTTCTTTTGTTTCTCCTACATCAAAGTTTAGCCTCAATCATTCATTCTCTCCTTCACCTTGCGGCCACCCTCAGCTTAACTTTTTATTTTGCAACCCACTCTAAGAATTGCTCCCTATATCCTTGAATCTCTCAACTTTTATTTTTGCTCCAAAAAAATCATTTCTCCTTACATTATTCTTCTTTCATTTTTCTGCACCCTCTCTCCTCCTCATCGCAACATCAATTCTCCTTCTTCACTGAAGACATATATACATATATCTCTACTCATGAAGCTCGAAAGTTTTTTTAAACTCTATACTCTTGACTGTCGATTTTTACGTCATGCAAATTCAGCCCCGAGCGCCGCTCAAGTCGCTGTGCTCATAAATTTACAAAAAGAAAATATATTCACGCTGTGTAACACGCGTCTCTAGAAGTTATTGCATATCCACAATCTTTTTTTATACATACATAATACCATTCTTACTCTTTATTCCCTTTCATCCTTTAATTTTTTTTTCTTACCTTACTTACGTACCCTTCAACTCGAATGTCCTCCAGCCACAACTTTGCTTCAACTTCACTTGCTTCCGAATATATTTTTATTGCCTTTTTACATTAGCAATCCCCCAGCTTCTTCCTTTCATTCATTATAATATTCTTTTATTTTTAACTTTTTCTTTTTACCGAGAGAAAGGTTTTTTTATTTTAACCCGATGTCTGTTGAATCTAATTAGTATTTTTTTAATTTTTTATTATACATGTATATATATATAATGTAAAAAAAAAATATTTATATGTGTACACATATGTATAGAGTTTTATGAAAATATACGAGGATGTGGAGCTTTAGCATGAAATATTTGTGAGGGTATTTAGCTATTCAGCTGGTGTACACGCGACGGGAGATCAACCGCACGATCACGATCATGATCTTCATGAGATACAAGATAGATGAGCCATTATCGGTTAATATCGGGCTTCTCAAACCGCCACGTCAAGCTTCAGATTACACACCTCAAACATTTTTTTAATGAATATTACACACACGTGTTTTACTCCACTCCGTTCTCAGGGTCTTGAATCAAATATGCAATTAATAATTACGCTGATATTAAATAATCTACGCCTCATATACAATCTCAGCTTACCGTTTATACTTTGTAATATACATCATCGGTATATAATTCATGCTGACGGAAATACACACTTTGCTTATTTTTAATCAATTTACCTCACGACATATACATACATACATTTATTTTTCCTATAAATAAAATTCACTTTAAAATACAGGATTTAATTTTTCTTTATCTACAACGATCTTATTGATTGAATATTTATGCTTTTATTCCTCCTTATTTACTGCTATAAATTTTAAACTCTACAGTTTTCATCACCAATAAGTAATTATTTTTATCGCCCATTAAAGTTTATCAAAAAGACTTTTGAAAACTTTTTTTACTCAGATTTGGTTTATTAATATTGTAGAAACTACGCAGTTTAAAAATTTTTGTAAAAAATAATACAAAACCATATGTTGACCCGGGTCGAAAAAATTATTCGATTTTTGCGTAATTTTGAAAATAAAGCAAGTCTAGTAAGAGAAAATCAAGTCAAGTGGAAGTTATTTTTTTTGATAAATGAATAACATATTTTAAAATATGAAAACACATTTAATATTTTGACTGAGTTGTCTTACTTAGTACCGGTTTATTCCAACTAAGTCAAATTTGACTTGGATTCGACTTAGTTGATTTAAATGTAAGTCATTGAAGTACAATCCAAGTCAACGTGATTTTAATTTTTTAGTTGACTTTAATTTTTCAGCTAAAAAAGTCATATTAAAGTTAAAAAAAAGTAAGTGCAGCCAAAATCAAGTCAACTTAGTAAAAAGCAACTCAAAAAAATTATAGCAGTCAAAATAAAATTAATTAAGTCAAAAGAAAATTTAAAAAGTCAAAGTCAAGTTATTTTTTTAACGGGAGAGAACAACATTTTATTCAAATTTTGATTTTATTCTAACATTATTCATTTGTGTAAAAAAAAATGTTCACATTCTCTGCTACTAGTTCTAAAATTGCTACGCATTCAAATGTTATCTACAAAACACGTAAAGTAACATTTATTTGTGTTATTTTGATACTTATGAAAATTGATATATTAATAAGCTCAAAAAGTGACTACAGTAAATTCAACACATTCTTCGTGTTACTTTAATTAATTACCACACACTCTATGTTAAAGTTACATTTTCAAAGTGTTGTTTGAACAGTCACACTGCGTAAATTGTGTGTCAAAAATCAACTGATCCAACAACACAAGAGCATTATGTTAAATTAACACACAAAAATTTTAAATATCTAACATAAAGTTTTTAACACAGACTTTTTTCTTTACACAGATCCGAAAAATTTTCTACTGTGTGTTTATTTTTTTTTCCAAGTATAATATGAGCATGCGTAGAATTAAACAGTGAAGGAAAAAGTCACCCTCACAGTACTAAAACAAAACTCCGTCTTGTTCATACTTCCTTGGTAATATTTACTACAGAGGGTAGATCGCACCCTCATTTTATACTAATAAATAATAAATATTCATTTTAATATTTAAACATTTCATTACTTCAATAAAAAATAATAAATATCAAAATTTTATTATAACATAACTGCAGAGGTGATAAAAATATGTGTCACCTTAAAAAAACTGACGACAGAATAAAATACCGTGAAAAAAAAAGTGAATAAATTAACATTATCTTGGATTTAAGAGCGAAATAAATAATAATGATAATAAAAGTAAAAGAAAGAGTAGACGAGGTCATCGAAAGTTTTCAGTGGTTACGATACACCCGCGATAATCCTCAGTGAGTAATGGCTACTTCTCCACGCCCGACAATCTTTATTATATTCCAGGTGGAGGATGCGCGCTGTTGCTTCTCATTGCCTTGCGACGATAAATTTAATAGCCTTGCAAGTAGTCATACATATATGAACGTATATATTTTATAGTACATACTTTAGTATACGGATAAAGATATACGTATTTACTTATACACATATACCTATACAAGAATAATATTCGAGACTCAAGGCCTTGGGCTAACTATCAAGCTGCGGATGTTCCGATCCGAGCTACCCGTCTACCTAACAGCTACTCATGTGTAACCGCGGAATCACAACATTCTAACTCGCTTTGTGTGAAAGATTATATATTAACTATATGAGGAACACGCTAATATATTACTCACCGGATATAATATTACAAAAGGTGTTACCAAGCATTATATCTTCGGTAAATAGAAAATAATGTATAGATATATTTGTTTATATATATGTAGCCGTAGCCATAGGTGCTGAATATATATATAGATCGACAAAAGCTCTCCCTCATGTAACTATTTTTATTTTTATCACGTTTAGTTGCTTGTTCTCCTGTGGTCCTAGTATGTTAACTTCTACGGAAAGCTTCAATTCCTGGAAAAGTGGCAACGATGAAAGCTTTTGCCGCATAGTACTGAGTAAACGACTATTATGATATGTTATGTCCTTATAGCAGCAAAAATATTTATAAATGCAAAAAAAATGTGTGTAGCAGACATCAGACAAATTTAAAATCACAAATAAATAGAGTAAATAATTTTAAAAAAATATTTATAAAAAATGCACTTATTAATTTTTTGATTTTTTAAATGCGCAATTTTTAAAAATTTTATTTTATCAATTATTTACTCTATTTATTTATAATTTAAAATTTGTCAGATGTCTGCTACATTCATACTCAAAAAAATTACATTTTATTTAAAAAATTTTTTTTTGTCTATTATCAATACATTAATCTATCATTTATTTTTTATTTAAAAAAAATTTCATTTTTTTTAAACTGGAACATAGTATTCTAAGCTCATAATAATATAAGATTTTAAATCATCTAATATTGCAGTTACTGTACTCAAAATTTTAATACTGATAAATTTTCATTTATTATTAAAAAAAAAATGAGCAAAGAAAGCTTAACTTTTATTTTTATTAAATTGTTTCTTTCAAAAAAAAATTATAAACTATAATAGTACCATTAAATAACAATTTAGAATAATAGTCGTTTGCTACGAAATCAAAATATCAAATTTTATAAATAAACTAATCAAAGCTCAAAAGTTAATCATACATCTTTAGCACATGTGCTTATGCTGTACATACACTGAACCAGTACTACTAAAAATATCAACACGGCAAAGTAAACGGCGCAGCCGTATTCTATTTTCATCCCTCGTACGCCGTTGGCTTCACGTGGGTATCGTTAAAAAAATCTATAACTCAATAACAATATTTTGAGCGCAGGCGTCGCGACGCCTTTAAACTTTCACGCTCTTCTAAACTCCTGCTACGAAACTCCGTTATAACGACGCTTGACGTCGGCTCCGTCAAGACGTCGACGTCGACGTTGCCGTCCGATAAAGTGACGGCCCTTGTTATTGTTCTGGCCGTGGAAGTTGACCCTGACTACTCTACTCATGTACTCTGTCAGTGCTTTTAGAAGCCAACTAACATAACCCGCGCCATCGTCAACTAATAAACGTACTATCTTCTATACCCTGAGCTCATTCATACCCTCAACACTCGCACACGCACACATACTCATACACAAATAATACCAATCGATAGATATAAAAGCGTCGCGACGCCAAGTTACCTCTTGCACTAGTTTGTTATCCTGAGCCTATGGTACGTCAGACGGCGTCTTCCAATTGACGGGCAGCTTTGTCAGACGTCAACCCAACTTCTCTAGCTCTTTCACTTGGACTATTATCTTTCTTACTCTCTCAATCTAACCACCGTATCATGTTCTCAACCAACCGACATTGTCATCATCAGTACACTGCCAACTCTCCTACAACTACCCTCATATCTACCCGCATAACTATTCTCCACTTTCCCTTTGTCTGGGGCTTGCAACACTCCACGTGTTTGTATACTACCCGGGTAAAATGCCGCAGCGCTAGGGCGTCGCATCGCTACTTCAGGGGCTCTTTTTCACTTCAAATAACTTCATCTTATCCCGTATCAATTTGCAGAAAAAAAAATAATCAATAGAAAGTCTGAAGCTTGAAACATTCTTTAGATAATTTTTATCTTACATATTTTTTAAAATAAAAAAAAAAATTCACTATTTATATCCAGAACATTTTCTGACATTTCCAATTGTTTATTAACAAATACTCAAGCATGTCAAATAATTTTTATTCAGTTGAATTTTTTTTGTAACGAAAAGACAAAAGTAAAAAAGATTACAAATGGAGTCGTGGGACAAAGTTTTTTTATCAGTAGTTTAAAAAACAGCTGAAAAAATTTTTTTTACAAGTGATAAAAGTCGACGTGTTAAGCGACGAAGAGCTTTCTCAGCATCTGTGCTTTCCTGCTTCTTGCAAGCGAATAGAGAGGACTGGCGCCACTAAAGCTAATGTATCGATTCCTCCATCAGCGTCGCGACGACCCCTATGATCTCAATACCCTGATATACAGACAGATATAAGCTAAGCTTAAAAAGCTCTCGACAATGATTACCACGGCAAGTTTCTTTCCCATATTACTTCTCAGCTGAACCTGTTTTCCGGTTCCATAAGTCCGCGTCGACCGAACCGCGACAAGCGGGTGAGCGACAGATGGCCAGTTTTCATCTAACCCACATATCTTATACTCCACATGAGAAAGCTTCAGCTTTTGTACCCGAAAACTGACGGATTAAATTGTTGTACTGTCAGACAGCAAATGTACACGTGTGACTGTTGGAAAGCTTCCAAAAGCTCGGCCAAGCAGGGGGGGGGAGGTTCTACACCTGTGCGAGACTCAGTTGCAGGTCGAGAGACGCTCTGGCGCCGCACCAGGCGCCTATCAAGCGACGTTGGGCGTCGCGACCTCAATTCCACCTCAGTGCCGTCTTCAAGCTCAAAAGCTTTTTTGCTCTGAATTTTAATTCTCTTGTAGATTTTTTTTTATAAAAATTTTTTATCTTAAATTAGTTGCAAATTTTTTTACTAATATTCTGGTTCAAGTATTTTTAAGTCACTTAATTAATGCCGGACAATTCTAAATATAGTCGCAATGTATTTTAAGTAAAAGTACGGGCTTGTTGAAGTTTGAGACGTAACTGTGATCTAGCTTACTTGCTCGTTCACTCCCAGAGGTCCAAACAATGCGGTCGTTCCTTTACGAAATTTGTTATCAAGGCTTTAGAATAAATTTGAAAGTAACTTCTAGAGGCTTCACAAGATAAAGCTTTGTTAATTTAACTTAGACAATGCTAACACCCTATACTGTTTCTAGATGAGCTTCTGCGCCTGACGGAAATGACAGTATTCCGTCAAAGTCGGCGCGATGCACACGGATAACATCCGAGGGTAAGAGTAATCCCTTGACTACTTCGCAGTAAGAGCTTTATAAATATGAAAGCTTTATTTTACATTACTTAGTCTTAATAAAAAGTTTTAATGAGAAAAAGGAATGGACGTTTGAAAATAATTCTCAATAGACTAAGTAATGACTGTGATTATTGTCGTAATTATGTAATTTAAAGCGGATGATATTAAATCAGTGGACGTTAATTAATACGAAAAGTTATAAGAATAAGACCGAAAGACCGGATGGGGGATTTATGCTGACGTACATTATTTTAAATGGTCGTCGTCCGCCGCTGGTAAATAATAGTGGTAGACCGGAAATGATTGTTTTCTCTCTTTGGACGATCTCGCGTTGTCTTTATTCCCCTGGTTGTCTTTCAGTGGGTTTATATATATCTATATATGTCGGCATCGTTGTCTTTTACTATACATTCATACACCTCTTCTCATCTTTCATCCTTATACAATTCAAGACAACGATTCTCATTAATTACGTACCTTGATCCGACAACTCGAATCGATCATGGTTTGATACATGAATCGTCGGACCGTACAATTACTTGGAGAGTTTTGTGAGTCAAAGTAAAAAAAAATAACAGATAAAAAATTACTGTAGAAAGATACATATATACAACGGATATATGTCTATAGACATCAAGAGGAAAGTTAAAGAAGTTTAAGTAGAATAATAATAAAATACGTGTACAATGTGCGAATGATTTGTAAGCTCGATTAGGAGAGTAGGTGTCGTTTGGGATAAACTAAGGAAAAACGAAAGCTTTTGAGCTTGAAATAGGATCACATAAAATAGAACCGACGATGATGATGATGATGACTGCATTTATTGTTATTATGAATTTTTTTTTTTATTTAATAATTTATATACTCGCTTCTTACTACAATGCATGTCAAATATATGTGTATTGATAAAAAGCTCGGTTGCGTGACGAAAGCTTTCAGTGCTGATGTTTCATATAAAAATTTTGTATTAGGAAATTATACTTTTGACATAGTATTTGTTGCGTGGTTGTTACATAACATTTGTACAATTGACCTTAAAAGAAAAGGAATATTATTGTTTGAGGTTGCATTCAAATGGCGAATTTTATTTTTGCTTTGAATTGATTTCAGATAATTTTTTTTTTTTTTTAGGTAAAGTAATTAATAATAGTAAATCTATTGTCCATTGAGTTAAAAATTTCAGGGCGTCGGCCGGTGGATGTCCCGACATCGTATCAGGGCATCAGATCGTCGAATATGAAAATTAACGTCGGCGGATATTTAAAACCGCGGGAAAATATTTTATTATAACAAGTATAGGTAAAGCTCATGATGTATTTCATGCACATATATATGTATATACGAGTATATTTATTTACCAGGCGTCTAAAAAGATTAAAAAGAGGAAGAGGATGCTATTCATCAGGAAGGGATGAAATATTGCGGGTTATGATTCGTCGAGTACATTGAAAAAAAAAAAAAATAATAAATAAGGAATATAACGAATATGCTTTTTATATAAGAGCTTGTATTTGCTGGAATACTTTTCTTGAGGGTAAAAGAAATGGATATTTTTTAGTGGGAGGGTAGAAAGAACTCGTGGTAGAAAAAGTGGAGCTTCTGAGATGACAAACGAGGGAGCTTTTGATAAGAAGAAGCACCCGGCGGTTGCTTGCGAGCAGCCCCCGTCATCAGGGTAACATGTGATTGCTGTTAGTTCGACGGAGTCGACGTCGACGGACGCCAAACGACGTCAGGATCTATTTTCGGTCTAGCATCGCCGAAAAAGCGCGGGCGTCGCGACCCTTGATCGGGAGAGTAGAAAATACGTGTTAGTCTCAATAGCTTTATCCTCGTGATATATTATCAGTCATTCTAACGCTAATTTTATTTTATTTTTATCTCATTTAAAAATTTAAAAGAATCAATTTTTAATTTTTTACGCTTATAAAAAAAAATGTAAAAAACAAGTCTGAGATATATATTAATTATGATTACCGGTAAATATAAAAAAAATAATAATTATCATAAATTATTATTCAATAATTTTACCCATACTTAATTAAATTATATATTGAAGGATAAAGAGAATGTCCTTACATATAGAAGATGTAAGAAAAATATGAAAAGTCTGCATCTGTTTAAAATTTATTTGATTTTTACCGACTGGATTTATATATATAAAATATCACTCCTTCATGGGCAATATAAATGCCATTTACTTTAATTGCCGGCTATATATACTTGTGTTTTATTTTTATAATTCTCGCCATACAACCAGTGCAATGTTATTTTCCATCATCAGTGACACTAAAAAATTTATCCACAAATAATTGTTTATTCTTTTAAATCGACAATAATTAATTCTACGAAAGATGTCGTCCAAGATCTATAAAACATAACATGAATGATGTGCAAACATAACTACCAACAATAAATAATGGAAATAAAAAAAATATATATACATATGAACACACATAAATAAAAGTCCTTCGTGGTCATAAAGATTAACAATATCATCTTGTAAAAATTTTTATTCAATTTAATTTCATTTAAATTATCCAAAAATATAAAAGCAAATATTAATGTTTCAAAAGCGATAATCTGTTCTTGATATGCAAGTTTTAATTAACGTCCAGTATCTCACCGTGAATTTTATCATATATATTCATGGTCATTTTATTTTTTTTTTTGTATCACACTTAAATTTCACCGTATCACTTACCAATTTTATTTTTATTCCAATTCAATAAAATCGATCGCCCAATTTAAATTCAATAATATATATTTCAAAATAAAATAAGCTGCAATTTGAATAATTTTATTGAACAAGTTTTACCATAAAACACTACTGTAAATTTAATGATATTTTCTTCTTTGTTATTGATCTCATTTTATATTTAATACCACTTACTTTAGCAACAAAGTATTAAATTGTATCATGTACCAAATATTATAATAAATCGGGAACCATTATTTTTTCTTATTTAAATTTTTATTTTCTATATTTATGAATCACCACTTATATATTTTAGCAACAAAATTTTAAACTTACCCAACTACCAATTATTATATCTAAAGTCCCGTACTTTATTTACTTTTCATTTACATTTAAATTCCTTCTTAACTTCAGCACCGAAGTTGAAGCCGTGCCCAAAAACTTCCTGATCAATTTAATATGTTTCAATTATTTTACTAATTTATTTTCTCTTATTCTCATTACTTACTACTCGTTACCCATTTACTTGTTACATATTGTAAAAAGATTTTTGCATACTGCATATTTAGAATTCTCATTATTCATTATTTATAATAAGTTTTGAAAATCAGTTATAATTTTCGCGAAATTGCATTTGAAATTATTTCATAACGAAATTTTATTTTTCTCATTCCAAAGTAAATTTTTTGTTTCTTTGTTACTGATAATAATAAACCCTTCGCTATTAACATCGTAATACATTTGCTTGCATTCATTTTAAAAATTTTTTTGGACATTAATAACGTATTTTATATTGTGGAAATATTTTACCACAACTGTTTGTATGAAAAAATTTAAAAATAATAGTCTTTTCTTGTTAAGAATTTTTGAAACTGCTGTTACATTGTTATGAACACATTATATAAGATGAGGTTTTTTATAAGCAAATAATTTAAGAAGCCTTTAGAAATTGGAAAACAAAAAAAATAAAAGTAATAATACGTGACTTAAAAGTAAAAAGAAATGGGTTTAGCAATATACCTATATAAAACATGGCTAACAAGTGTGTGATTGTAGGGTGGCCTTACAAAACTAATGACCATGATATGTTGTTGATCGTCTTGGCTTTTACCTTTTTCGTTTATAGTTTTTTTTTCTTGTTCTCATTATTCCCATCACAGGTACGCGTTTTCTGCGTGATTCAAAACTGAGGCTTTACACATCCGTCAGACACACTCGTTTATCCACCGATGATTGCTAGGGGTATATTTGCGCATGTGCATTCATATCCGGTGTGTACAAAGCAGTCATTCAATGCAGCTGTCAATCAAATTTTGACTTTGCTCGGTTATTTTTTTAACAGGGTCCAACCGAAAAAACCTTTTGCCCATCACTATTATGATAGCAATTGTTCATTTCTTTTAATTTTTTTTTTTAAGAACACTATATCTCTGAAAATTGCCCAAGTATTTTTTTTTTAAAGGACAAGTTAAATATTTAAATGAGTATGACAATGTATGCCGCGATAGCTTTTTTTTTATTTCAAAAAATTATTTTATGGAGAAAATTAACCATATTAGCACTAGTTCAGTAAAACTGGAACCAACTAGCGCCAATGGGATTTTCCATAGTGTTCTGTATAAATTATGAAGTCTTAGAGTATATTGGCGCTAATTTCTTCAGCTTTTTAAGCGGCTCAAGTCGAAAAATTAAATCTGTTTTAAATCAAATCAAAATTTCAAATTATTTCTATCCAATTTGACTTTTTATTTACATTTAATTAACATGTGAAATTTAATCGAGTTTTGCCCGTACTATTCTCAGACTTGTTTTCAATGATTTTAAATCTGGTTTTAATCGTCACAGATCAAAATCAGTCTATTTTCTTAAAATATATTGCCTCTTTTTCTGTTTATCTAGACCAAAATCACTTTTTCTGTCTATTATTTATCGTCTTTTTTTGACAGTCTTTATAGATAAAAAAATAGCTTGAAATTTCAATAATAATTCAAAGATAGATCTACTGGTTCAAATCAAAACTAATCAATTCAAATACTGTCTAGTTACACTGTAAAAAATCAGGAGTGAATTCGGAGTGATCTGAATTTTATTTAAATCTATATTCACTCCGATTCAGAGTTCTGGTATTGAAAGAAAAAATTTCTTTAGGAGTTCATTTCATTTCAAACCGGAGTTTCAAAATTATAATAAACTCCCCTTTGAAGTGAATGTTACTCCAAGGGCATTAAATGCATACACAATCATCCGCTCTACATTAACTCCGAATTCACTTCGGACTCAATCCGCAAATTTTTTACAGTAGACTATAATCAGATCAAATTTTTAGTGCCTAGAGCACTGTAATTGTTATCTACATATTAACCTCAAATTTTATAGGGTCATTATCCTTGGTTTAATCGACTTTCAGTTAAACTGAAAATAAATACTTAAATACTTATTGATCATAAAAATCTTTTCCAATAAAATTAAATTAAAGTACTGAGCAGCATTTTATAAAAATTTATAATACCGCGCATCTATAAGAATTTTACTGAAAATAAAATTTAATTTCACTACTGGAGTATAAAAAATTAATTAATTAATTAGTACAAGTAATAATTAAATTCATTATAAATGAAGATATAACGTGACTAATTTTAGTTGATATTTATTTTATTAATACAGTCACTCAGTCTCAGCAGGAATTCTCTATAAGGTGCACGCCCGTCGCGATTTTAATTCTTCATTAACATTTATGTTTATTATTTATACAGCTTTATTATTGAAGTTGAAGCAATGCCGACTTCAGGTCATTAAAAATTTCGAATTATCACTAATATCACGCGAGCCATATCTGTGATAACGATTCATTTTAATCATTTTATGACATGTGCAATTTGAAAACACATGTTTGAAAATCTGGTTTTGCTTTATTTCATTTTTTTAAATTAAATTTTTAAAAATTATTAATTAATAATAATATTTATCATTAAATTACAATATTACTTTATGATTACAGGCACGTTTTTTTATTTACACAAGGTGGTTTTTCAGTTAAATATTTAATTATGCGACCTTGATATTAACCTATAACAGGCTTGTTGTTGCAACAAGTGTATTCTATTGATCGATTATTGATGTCTTATCAAATTTTTATCAGTAACCCAATGACTTGTGTTTTTGAAAATTGATTTTCAATTTATAAAATTTTTCATTTAATGTTTTTTAAATAAGTGTGAATGTAACAGACATCAGAAAGATTTAAAATTATAAATAAATAGAGTAAATAATTAAAAAATTAATATTTGTAAAAAATACACTTATTAATTTCAAAATTTTTTAAATGCCCATTTTTTTTTAATTTTATTTTATTAATTATTTGCTATATTTATTAATAATTTTAAATTTGTCTGTCTGCTACATTCACACTCATTTTTTTAAATCATTTTATTTGTATAATAAAAAAAAAAAATTCTTGCTGAAAAAAAAAACATTTCTTAAATTTTCTTCACTCGTCTATAGATAATAACACTACGAGACTAAAATCTATAATTTGTTTAAATAGTTAGATCATTGATTTAAAAAAAACGATCTATACAAACACTCAGCAACACGTGTCGCAGTCAACGCACTTTGATATTTACCGTGTCGTCAATAAAATTTCTAAAAATAAAAAGCAAACTCTCAAACATCTACATAAATTAACAAAATACCAAAACCGATTTCGTATTAATCTCTACCAATAAAACGAAATAAATTAATAGAAAAAATAATTTGAGTAGAAAAACAACAATAATCCCAGTCGCATTATTAAGTCACTTCGTGAAATAGAGCGTATGAGACAAATAAAATCGTTAATGATAAGCCAAAAAAGTGATTGCAACAAGTAAGACATGCTATCGAAATCCGCTCATCAAGAAAAGGAAATAAATCAATAAAGTTAAAAAAATTGCATAAAAACGGTCATCATCATCATCATCATCATCATCATTATTATTATTACTAAAATAAAATGAAAAAAAAAAATTAATAAAAAACAATACTATTGCCGTCAGTACACGGCACGCCTAATACACACGCGTAACGCGTGCGTGTGGCGTGCGCGACGAGCGTGCAGCGCGCGGGTACAACTTTTTGCCCCTACCTCAGCGTTATATTCTTCATCAGTGTATCGGATACTTTCGGTTGGCTTTCGTCCGTCTTGCTCCGTAGAGCTCTTTACAGCCACCGAGCAGTACATCCAAACGTCCCCTTTACTTATATTAGGTCTTTGTCGGAGAACGAGATGAGGCGAGAGATGAATAAGAGAGAGACAGAGTATTCAAACTCTTTAATATCCAACACAAGCAAACCACTTCACCATACCAGCAGCACTCCTCGTAACACTTATCTCTCTTACTCACTCCCTAAACCTCTTTTCCCTGGTTCCCTCCCCGTCCCTCTATATATAGACACAATATGGTGTAGAGTGTAGACCGTCCGTACGATCACTTACTGACTCGCGAACGCACCTGCCGCCGGTTCCCACACTCGTTGCCCTCACGCCGGACGTGACGTCACGCGCCCTCCACTCTTCTCTTCCTCCTCTTGTTCAGTCTCTTCGTCCTTCATCATCTTCATCTCTATACTACTCCTCTCATTCTCCTATCTACTCAATGCAACTCAACTCAGCTACCTCCTGTACGCGCAAGTGCGCACATACACACACATACGGCCGCATATTAAATACTCTTGTCTCATCACTCTCAGTACTGATGTGTATGCTTTACTTGTCTTCCCCGCCTAACCCGACACGACGTTATGCAATTCAGAGAGCTGAGTACTGAGTATTTTATGTATGCACATGTACAGAGTAGAGTCACTTGACTTGACTCGTCTCGTCTCGTTCGTCGAATCAAATGGGTGAAGTCGACCACGCGATAATTCGCGTCGCGTTAACACACACTAGCACACATACCCAACTAAAATTTACTTTTAATTCATCATGTCAAGAGTAAAGGTATATTAATAATCATAATAAATATACAAGTATACCTATAGGCATGCTATATTTTGCTCGCAATTCAAGAGCACAGGGACAAGGGACGTGCGATGGATAATATCAAGGGTTATTACCAAGAGCGCGTGACTTGCATACTCACGCAGCACCCCGTCCTGCTCGTGGTATCATTGTACAACTATTAAATACCCACTAGTGTTGTAGCCTCTATACACACTAGTTTGAATAGCGTGCGAGTAATCACCGGTGATGTTAACTCGATTCATCTTCACGGGGATCGGAAGGCCCGCGTCCGTTTGTACTCGTTTAAAAAATTAGACTCCAGTATATACATATATATGCATATATTGTATATATTTATAAACCGGACGCAGATAATTTTTTTTTTTTTTTGGCTATTTAAATATGTATATATTTGTTTTAGATTGGTCTTTATGTTTTATATAGCAAAAAATATACTCATGTATAATGTTTAGTTTCACATAATCATTTTTGATTTTTTGTTTTTTATTACATTAAAATGTAATTATGTAAATAATTAATTTTGTATTTGAAGTTTAGTTTTTTTGAGCGGGAATTAATTAAATATTAAATGGCGGTAGTTTTAAATCTGTCAAATAGATAAATAGGTATTGAGAATATTACAATAGAATAAATGTTACGCAGTTATTTAATTGTGGCTGGCGTAAGCGCGGTTGTAACTACTGAGGATTATAAAACAGTCATTATATACTCTGTAAAAATAATAATATTTTTTCTTGTACTGCAGTCGATGAACTGATAATATTTAATAATTTTTATCCAACTAGTTATAATAGGAAGTAGTTTTACTATTTGTAATACACACCGGTTGACGTCTGTCATATGGACCGTAACGTTTTCTCTTTTTCATGTCATTCACAATAATACCGTGTACGTAATGATAAATAATATCATATATATAGATATATTGTACAAGAAAAGTTGGCTCGCGCGATCGCACGTACTGAAAAATATTTATTTTTATAATTATGTCGATCAAGTTATTAAAGCTTAAGAATTTTTAAGAAAGATATGAGTACATGAGATAAAAAGCGAGATGAGAACGTGCGGAAATTTTATTTAGTGATTTCTCGTTGTGCAGATGCCGCGAAAATAAATAATAACAAGTATCATTAATGACGGAACTGGTCGTTGGTACTTTTGCTGCTGTATAGATAAATGCCGACAACTACTACGATGACATACACAAGTACTTTATTATTATTACGACGTAATATAACGTATCCGTATGTGAGTACTGAGATTTCAATTAATATTAAGTATACACTGCGCTATGTGTTTTAAGTCCGCGAAATTGTCGTTTTACATAAGGCATAAAAAAAAACTTGCTGAAAAAAAAAAAATTTAGTGTGACAAAAATTTATTTTTTAATTAAAGTGATAAAGAAAAAATTCTTTTAATTGAGTAATAAAATTGAGTTACTATGTAAAAGAAATGAATAAAATAAAATTGTGTAAATAAAAAATTGAAGGTCTTTCAAGAGTAAACGTTACTTACGAAAATGCCAATGACATAAATTAAAAGAAAAAAAATTAAACAAGTATGAAGTGACATACTAAATGACGTACACGATTCACAGGTGCGAGTGTCGACGTTGATTATTCAACTGAATAATCTTAAAAGTTGAGTGAAAAGGCGACGCGTGATTCGTTTACAAAAGACTCACTGAGTTTTTGTATATACATATATACAATATGCTACACAAGTTTAATCGAATAACGTACATACTGCCTACTGCCTACATAAATATACAGAAGAAAAAAAAATTTCTTCGCTTCTGAATTTCGGCAACTGTCACACCTAATTATTTATTATTTATTTAATTTCGTACCCTTCAATCAACTTTTTTCATAATCATTAATGTTTCAATTATTTTTTTATTTTTCAAACTCTATTTTACTAATTTACATATTTATATATACAGAAAAAAAGGATTTCTTGGCGCAAAAAATTTTCACTTGCCCCGAAAAAATTTTTGCAGTATGGATTGAAAAAAAAATTTTTCTTGGGATGAGAAAAAATTTTTTTGTGCCAAGAAACTATTTATAGTTCTTAGAAAATTTTTGTCTTCATTTCATAATTCAAAACTTTTTCCGCCAAAAAATCCTTTTTTTTTGTGTACGCATGATGTAGATTTAAAAACAATTGTATATACGTACTATAAGTACACGAAATTTAAAAGATTAATGAAGATATAATAATAAAATTATCTCAGTATAAACAAATTTAAAAATACAATTTAATATAAAAACTTCCGCGTTATAAAATTTCATGTAAGCTGATATACAAGACATAACAAGTAATGGCGTCGGGTCATAATAACTGAATATATTAGGAGACTCGTAATTTTATTATAAATTCAAACAACATCACATCGGAGGTGAGGCATAATACCATCATACAAAAACAAAACTATTGTACCTTACGACCTCAAACGACCTTCTGTACTACTTTTCCTACCGTACTAACGCTACCTAGCACGCTTGATCAATATATATTTTCTTAAACTTCTTTACATTTTGATAGCATCGCAATTTAACGTTCGACTTCCATCTGCGGGAATTTGTTCGCGTGATCTGTTTGGCAAACGGTTAATCTAAAACTCTTTAACTCTTCTACAAGCTATTTATTTTTATGTCAGCCGTAATATAAAAAAAAAAAATAAGTTTTTATTGATTAAAAAAATGATTTTTTGTTTTTTTAACTAAAAAAAAAAAATAAAACAACATACAAGTGTTATCTTATTTTTATTTGGCTTGAAACCCGTTTGAAATTTGCACTCATGAGAATTCTGGTTTGCTTCTGGTTTATTCTCTCACGAAATTTCGCAAACGTGCCGACTCGGGAATGCCAATTAGCCGCATGAAGAACTTCCCCTTCTCTTTAAACTCATCCTCGCTTTAAACTTTTTTATTTATTATTTTATTTTTATAAAATATTATTATTATTTTTATACTTGTTTCTCTTGTTCGTTAGCAGTAAGTGCTGGTGCTACTGCTTCTTAGCTTTATCGAGTCGATATAACGATTCGACGATTCCGAGAATCATCCATCAACTCGACCACAGAGAGTTAACCATTAACGCGGCTTCCAAGGCGGAACCGAAGCGACACCCTTTGACTCGTGATTCTGTATGTACCTCCACTTGACGTAATTACTGAGGATTATGCCAAGGTCCTTACTCTTTTTTAATCACCACTGTCCCAACGTACATCTTGTAACCCTGAACACCCGGTCTTTATTTTTTTACTCTAAATTTTTTGTCATTTACCTTCATGCTCATTGGAGACATTTATTATGACAGTTATCATTTTTTTTTTTTTTTTTTTTTTTTTTTTTTTTTTTTTTCAAAATTCCTTTTAATGATTCGAAAATTTTTTATTAAATTTACTTTCAGTCCTTGACAAGTTATAAAACTAAAAGTCAAATTAACACTTTTCGTTGAAAAAAAAAAAAATTAATGATAATAAAAATAATTTACAACTTAGTGTTCAAAATTTAATTTTTTATTTTTTTTATGAATTATTACAGTTGAAATTTTTTTTATTTTACCAATTTAAAAGATAATCAAACATTAATTTAACGAAATCCAAAGTGCATTCAACAAAGTAAATACTTAAAAAAAAAAATGAACAAATAAATAAATAAAAAAAGTGAAGTATAGTATAAAGAAATGAGAGCTCGTGTTGTGGGAACCCGGGCCTACCGTACCTAACCGTGTTTTCCACGTTCATGACTTGGCTGAGTAGCTATAAAAAAAACAAAAACGTAGGCGTTGTTGGTTAAAGTACAAAAACAATGTTGGTTTTAATGCTTTGACAAGAACGTAAATCGTGCGTTGCCAGGTAGAGTTCACTGCCACTGATTTTTTTGTTATTTTTTTACTTGTTTATTACTTTTTCTTCCTTTCTTAGACATCTCATTTTATTGTAATTCACCAAAATCGTAATATATATCACGCTTAAATATTTACTTTAACCATTTTTTACTAAAAATTTTAAATTTCATCATCAATCCTGTCCGTCTTCTTGTCTCCACCAAAACGTGTCCTGTATTTTACATTTAACACAGGATTTCAGCAAAAAAAAAAAAATATTCCCAAAATAAATGGTTAAAAGATGAAAAATATTCTTCAATTATAAATTTTTCATCGTTTCAGATTCTCCATATTCCGGCATATAAACTTAAACGTGTTTCGTTTACTCGATTTAACTTTGAACATTTTTTATCGATGGGAATTCCAAAGTTTCTTTTTCATACAAATTACATTCTCTACCTTAAAAAAAAATAAAAAAAAAAATCCCACGCTATTTTTTTTACGTCAAAAAAATCTTCAGGGATAAAAAAAAAATTAAGGATTCAAACGTTGTCTTAGTCGTGCGCATATAACGATCTCTTATATATCTATATATATATACATTTTTAAAACTCTCATATCGTGAAAGTTTTATCCTTTGGAAATAACAATTAATTGTTAGCACGTAAATAAAAATATAAAATTACCGTATAAATTATTCGAATCACGTGACAATGTCACTATAAAAGTTTTTTACAAATCCAATTGACAATATTTACAACTATAACTACAGTAAACTGTAAAAAATTAGCGGAGTAAATCCGGAGTTTATTTAACCCCTTCGGAGTAAAATTCACTCCACAAAAATTTTTTATCTTGATATTAAAACTCCAAATCGGAGTGAATGCAGATTTAAATAAAATCTAGATCACTCTAAAATCACTGATCTGAAAAAAAATTCCCTATTTACTCCGCATGCAAATTTTTTTTTTCTCCGGAACTCCAAGTAATGGTGGCTTCAGATTGGAATAAAATCCGTAATCACTCCCAATTTTTTACAGTACATAAAAAAAGTATAAGTAAATGATATATAAAAAAAATGGCGGGAAACAGCCACTGTAGTTTAAATTTATTGAGATAAATGTGAGATAAGGTATAGATGATAGTAATTGAGGAGAAAAGGGGTTAAAAGGGATAAGGAAAAAGAGTAGGTATTGGTATTATAGCACACACGAGTTGGCGCATAAACGATTGAAACGGGCAATGGCATCACTCGGATCGATGGGAACTCGCGGTGTGAAGGCATGTGTTATTCTCTCGAGGCCGTTGGAGGACGTGTCACGTTGTGCATTGCCGATTACGAGCGGTTTATCGAGTCGTACGTCGTACACATTGTTATTGTCCTCTTCTATGGTTATTCTTATTGGTTATTGTCATCGCCGTCTTGGTTTTCGTATCGCCGTAGGCAAACAATCTCACGTGGAGTGAACGTGACTCGTCAATATACCCTCGTGCTACTACTCCTATCTACTAACAACCAATGTACTTGTTACACCCTCTTACACTATATACATTACTGTGCCTTTAATCTATATCTAATCAATACTGACTTTACACATATCTACCTATATGTCTTATCAATAATTATTACTGACATATCGAGTTCTTTGTTATCGCCGACGACAATATATCAGCAACACCAACATCACATCGATGACAGTTTGTAAATTTATATTTATTATTTATTTCATCACTATTTTTTAATCGTAAATTTTTAAATAAAATTTCACGCTTCAATGCACTTTTGAATTTTATATATTGTATATAGCTCACTAGCACGCAATTCGCGGTACACGTGTAAACCGTAAATTTAAAATGTTCAAATTTTTATTATATTTTTGGTGGTTAAAGTTTATAAAAAGTATACAGCGTAAAGACGGGTTACACAAAAGGGTGATGAATAAAAATAAATTATAATATTTAGTAGCTACGGTTTTTGTGTAAATAAAGTTTTCTTTTTGAAATGGCAGGTGTTATTCAATTGCACGGTTCGGTTGGAAGTAAGTAAATACACAGATGAAATTTACGCTAAAAAAATTTACGCAAAGCTTGAAATTTTACGAAAACATATATTAGTAAATTTAACAAATCTATACTTGTGAGTTTTAACTCATTTATTGCGTGCAGCGTAAGGAAGACGAGCAAAAATGCGACCCTTAAATTTTTACATAGTAAAAAAAAATTAATTACATGGTTTTGCATAAATTTGCGTATTGCTATTCACAGGTAAGGTGAAATAATCACCTCAAAGTATTTAGTTTATTTTATTTTTTTAAATTTTATTTGTCATTTTTTTCGGTATCAATATAATTATTTTAATTTAAATTTTATTTATTCAAATGTTGTTTTGCTAAAATGCTTCAATTCGTTTTGATTTCTTTGAACTCGAGAAAAATATTTAAATAAAAAATAATTAACATTAAAAAAAAAAACACATTTATTTTTAATAAAAAATTTATACTTTTAGTATATACTTAAAAATTTTTTGATGTCTTATTTTGACCCAATTTTTTATTTATTTATTTAAAAAGTGACAAAGATAATTATCGTTTAAAATTAAATATTATCACTGTTTATCATTATTGAATTAATATTTTCCCGAATAATTTATCGTCATAATCAGCAAATAAAAAATGAAATTTAGCATTTAAAATTTGAATAACATTAGATTAAATTTTAAAAAATAAATAGCAATTGACACATAAATGCGTTTAAAATATTTAATGGCGCCAAGAGAGTATGAGTGTATGTCTATTTAAATGAGAAGCCATTTGGATAACACTCGGGCATTAAAGTAATATAAGTACATCATAAGTAAAGAGAGAAGTTAACTGCTGTGAGCGACGTTATCGCGCATCCGTTCAACGGGACTGTGAACTTGCCTTCACAGACTACTTAAGTCTCAATAATTCGCACGAGTAATGAGTAATACACAAACAAGTATCCTTATTTACACATGTGTAAATGCTTACCTATACATTTTAAATAAAATCTCATGATCATAATTATTTACAATCAATTGTCATTTAAAAATCCATTACGACAACAATAACTGCGACAAAATTTTTTCGATAGACGAAATGACAACTTATGCATGTTATCTAATTGTAGGAGTAATGAACAGTTTTAAGCCTTTATTATCGTAAATCTAGATTCGAAAAAAAAAATTCAGACAAAAGATAATTGAATTTGAAACGTTAATATTTAAAAAAATAAAAAGTAATTTACTCGTGACAAAGATTTATTCACTATTACACAGTAATTTTCATCATCATCGTCATAAATGTCTATTATCATTAAGTATTTTAAAAATATACACATATCTAAATAAATCATTAAATATATAATATATAGACAACAAACTCAATTACACGTAATGAGTATGTCTATTTATGTTATATCATATCTCAACAAAATAATCCATAAAGTAATTAACCGAAGTATAGAGCTCGTTTACAACCCAACGGGAGTTGATAATAATAAAAGTAAAGCTAAGCAATTAACTGCTCTGAAACAGAATCGATCAGTAAACTAGTTAGTTGCTGTTGTTATTGTAGAATACATCACCTAAATTACATCAGACACCGTAGGGGATCTATTTCCATTCAGAAGTCACTGAAGAACCGTTGAGGCGTGGCAGGATCACTGGATATCTGGTTTGAGAATTCAGTTAAACCTAAGGATAAAGAAAAATTTTTTTAAAATAAATAAAAGTCGAGAACAAAAATACTAGAGAGTTCAGACAAGTCAAGGTATCCAATCGCACTGGTCTCATCTAGATCCCTGACAAGTGGAGTGGATGATCGAGAGTAAAAGCCAGCATAAGCATCCACGGGAATTTATAAGTATAAACTATCTATAGGAAAGAGGAAAGAAATAGCCTCAGCACACGTTGGAAACGTGCCAGGCAACGTTCTGGTCACGTTTCTTATTCTCTTCGTCGAGTTTGTAAAGAAAAAAAAAAAGTACTAATAAAAGAAAGAAAAAATAAAAGGTTGGTCAAAAAAAAAGTAAGGCAGGGATGAGAATAAGAAAACGAGGGCTCAATAATAATAATAATAATGGTAGTCGTAATAAGAAGAGCAAAAAACGATGGTGGTGTGTATAGGGGATAGAGGCGCCTATTTACCGACACCCACGAGAATAGGCCAATCTGGGGTAGCTGTCACACTTATTGCACGTTCTTTCATTGGGCCCTGAATGCCCCTAGAGCCCTACATACTACTACTATTGATGCTGTCTATAACTATATAGCATGTATAAACTTTGAAAGCTGTGTGTGGAGTAGAGGTTTGAGGTACACGGGAAGATTCGAGGACGAGAGTTCCCACGAGGCGATACCACCTGTGCTACGACGACGATGACGACGACAGCCAACCCCTAAAAGATGTGTGTATAAGTTTTGTAAGGCTGTAGTATATTTCTTTTTCCTATCTTTCTTACACTCTGCTCTTTGATCGCTAATTCTCCTCTACTGAGCTGTGTTGACTATACCCTATACCTACACACCTTATATATCTATATATGTAAGTGTACTCCTCCCTTTTTTTAAGGACACGCTCAATTACAAATGTGAATGAGGGAGAAAGCATGAGGAACGAATGCAAGCTGGCCTTGGGCCACATGCAGGGTGTTAAAAGATTCGAGGGTTCGATTCCAGTTTAAACCAGTGAGACAGATGGAAAATAAAGAGAGATTAAATTTTTAATAGTTACCTTTACATTTTTTTTTCTTTTTTTTTTTTATAAGAAAAGAGTTTAGATTTACAATAGTTATTTTAGTTATTAATGAAGATATATATTTTTACTCGGGTCTGAACAATTACTTGATTTTGGCGTAATTTTAAAAATTGAAAATAAAACAAGTCAAGTGTAAGTTATTTTTTTAATAAATGAAAAAGATATTTTAAGATATGAAAACACATTTGGTTTTGACTGAGTTGTCTTACCTAGTACCGATTTACGCCAATTAAGTCAAACTTGACTTCAATTTGACTTAAATTCTTAAGTTAAAAAAATCAAAATCAAGTTATTTTTTTGACCTGGGTAATAATTAATTTAGTAAAAAATATTTAATAAATAGTGATGTAAATGATTACAGTAGACACTTGTTGGATAAATGTCAAAGATAATTTAACAAAGAATGTTAGATATGAGTTCAGATTTAATAAATAAAAATCAATGTCTGTCTATCGAATTTAGTGATAGGTCCTTTGGGCGATTATCCCAAGAGAGAGTCTCAAGATGGTTATAAAATACCGTGTAGACGTACAAAACTCTTGACTTGATGGTTTTTTGAGATACACTAGTGAGAAGTACAACGAGTGGAGGCGACTTAACAAAGTTTCATAAACATCTAACCGATCTTCCAAGTGATCCTCAAAAACAAGTTGATTGAATACATTTTTTTTACAATAATACCATCCTACGTCACTTCTTTTCGACGGATAGGACTCGAGAGTAATCCATCTATTTGGAGTGACGCAAAGCTCAGAGACCGTGACTACTCTGGGGATGATCTCGATGGGAAAATATACAAAACACTGAAATATTATTTTCGTTAACGATCACTCTCTAATTCTAGTAATAATAAATATAAAACAATAGGATAGTTTAATGGATAAAAACAGCGGGTGATCAAAGTTTCATCTTTGAAATATCTAATGTCACGCTGCGTTAGTTTTTTTTAAAACATAAAAGAAAATTTAACCCTTAAAATAGCCTATAATTAACTCTACCACAATAATAACTCTCCTAATTAAAAAAACAATATTTAAAAATTTTTAAATATATATTAAAAAAATAATCGTAAATTTTTTTTCATCATGAATCATGACTTTTAAATTTTCTATCCGCGTACAAAAAAAAGATCAATCAAAAACCCAATAAAAAAAGTATCCACGTTATACATAAAAAAAAAAAAAAAAATTCTTTCTACATTCCTAAACGAGCGAGATCGAGTTATCAAAGTCTCATCAGCTCCGGTAGTCGTAACTTAAATATTTTTTTTTTTTATTTCAGTTTCTTAAACTCTCCCCTCGCTATCTTCTTTAACCACCAATTTCATTGATCAGATTAGAAATGATGGAGGATCGAATCCGCTACCGAATTATTATCGAGATCCCGATCCATCGATGCGTAACACATTTTTTATTCACGTATATTATATGAAAGGAAGCGTCAAAGAGTGAATTACAACCAACAGAATAAAAAAAAAAGCATTTTATGTATAAAATAAGCCGATATATATAGATTGAGGACGGAGCATTACAACATTCTTAGACATTAAAACTTGAAGAGTGGGTTATTACTCTGCGGATTGGTCGGATATCGATTAATATTCTTGGATCGTGGAGCATAATGTAGATACCCATCATCCGATCATCATATAGCAGAGAATAAGTGAAGCTATAACCATCCGCGGATTATCATAGATCTGAGCACGCTTCGTGTGCGACAGCTATGACGGAAGCTGTATAACCCGTCACGACCAGGTATTTTCTCTCTCTTTCTCTCATCATCTGATTATTAATACCCTCTCAGCAACTAATACAGTATTATACTGGTAATACATTTTCTAATCCCTTATGTAGATACATAAGAGGATAAATACATATATAATGTAATGTACAATGGTAGTAGTATACTTTCACCTAGACGGATTAAGCCGTCGCCAAGGCGCTAGTTTGTATTTAGTTTCCATGCTCACATTTACATTAGCTTGTGCAATCACTGAAGATATTCGAACTCTTCTCTGCCATATACTCTTACACGGTCTTATTATGTGTATGTGCCTCCCATCATGACAGGTATACTCGTCTCTCCCTCTATATATACATAAATTTATATACATACTGAGTTAACTTGTGTATATCGCGAGCAAGAGTCAAGTTCCCGGCGTGATACACAGAATAAGCGGTTCCATTCGCACGAGTCCAATTAATCACCTCTGGTTTGTAAGCGTGCACGAGTCCGTTGGCACGCGGCTTCTGCAATAATACCAGTTATAATTTTCTTTATACATTTTTTTTTTTCAACGGATATTATTAAAATTATTGGTAAAAAAAACATATTTAAATACATGAGATTATACATCATAAATAAATTAAAATCTTTAGCGTATTTTTTTTCCTATAAAAAATAAATAATTTATTGTCGTGATTAAAATTTAAATATATTTACTGTAAATAATCATTTAACTATTTAATTAAAATAAATTAGAGAGTAACATGAAAAAAAAAAAAAAAAAAAAAAATAAACAAATAAAAACGGAGGTATTAAACGAGTGGGTAATTACGTTGCCGCGACATAAAAAGCGTCCGGATAGTTTTACATTTAAGCATACGTGTATGTATATTAAATGGTCATGGGTCTGGTTAATAGTAGTAGTAGTAGTAGTAGTAGTAGTAGTAGTAGTAGTAACAGCAACAGCAACAGCAGCAGTCTAACCCAAGGTAATGGACTCTTGTCAAACAGCAATCCCATCAACCCGAACGGAAGCGTGCGGATAATGGGCGAATCGTAAACACACGACGTGGAAGTAATAACGAGAACGCCATACCAGACTCGTATACAAGCTAACTTTAAACCACTGCAGTGTCAGCGAGAAAGCCCACGAGAATTATAATAACATAATAATGAACAAAAACAAAATAAATAAATGTAAAGGAGCTAGAAAAGGATATCTTCTGCTGGAGATCATGCAAATGAGTATCGAGAGAAAGAAGAGGTCACACAAGGAGGGAAAAAAAAAATATATATATACAAGACTTAGTGAGACTCTGCAGGAACCTGGGAAGTGTAGCTGGGATAACCACTACCGTAATTCACTTTGCCAACAAAGATCCTTGCTACCGTCATACTCCTTATTCTTGTTCTCCAAGAATATGGCCCGTGCTACTGACAATAGATTCACATTATGCGTGTACAACGTGGCGGCAATGGGTAGTCGTCACAGTCGTCATAGTCTTCACTGAGGTTACATTATCCCCAATACAAGTTTTCAGCTTCTTTTATTATTCTTCTCTTTCCTCTTTTTTTACACACAGTCTCAATAGCTTCCAATAACCCACTGGTACAACTACTTGTACTACTTCTACTTCTACTACTACAGCCAATACCAATGCCGGTGATTCTTTCATTTATTTCTGTATACATAACTGAACAGAGAAACTATGCCTGTATATATATTTATGTATACATATATATAAAGAGAGGACTCACGGTTGGCCGCACAATCGGCTCCGTAGATTGTATGTTCTATACAGGAGAGAATGGCAGTGTAAATGTATGCGTGTCTGCTGATGCCCCTCACAGTCATCATCAGGGTGGAACGAAGCCTGGGAATATTCCCACGTTCTGTTGTAGCACGAGCCAACGAGCCAGTACACCCATGGAATTTCGGAGGCCAAAGGAAGCTACCACGATTACCAGCCAGAGCAACAGAGATAATATTTTAAAATAATGTTTGTGCAACAGAGAAAACGATGAGTCTGATGCTGCTGCTACTGGCTGACTCTTCCATGGATTAAATACATCATCAGACACTACTCATATATGTGAGGCTTTACTTGCTTAAATTGAGATTGAGAGACCCGGGAATAAAATTTTAATATGGATAGTGCATGTAGAGTATTATTTGTTTGCTTGGTTAGTTTTTGTATCGAGAGGAAAAAAAGAGTTAAGCTAAAAATGTGAAATGAAAAAGAGAGAAAGGCGCCTGCTGAGGCACGCTTCGAATTAGCATTAGACCCCGACGATGTTTGCACCGTTAACTCATTCCTCGTGGCATCTAATCAAGCTCCCGGGGAGTTTTGATATGCCTCACACTCGGTATCTTGTGTATATACATACATATTGTTGAGAGTTGGCCAATGTAGAAAGTAATGATGATGAAATTTACGTAAAAATTATTATCCTTTTGTTTGCACTTTAAATTTAAGTGAGAAAAAAATATATATATTGTAAATTAGATCATATTTCATTTAAATTTATTTTGTGAAAATAAAATATACAGAGAAAAATTTATTATACACGAGGATTTTGGAGTAAAAATTACCCATCAAATTTGGTACTGTTAGCAGAAATTGCACTTCATTTACATGCTATCGAGTAGTATATTTTATAATGTGCATGGGAAAAATTTAAACCCGTCCTCACAGTATCAAACTTTTTGGGTAATTTTAACTAAAAATTTCTCTGCGTGTACTATCTACGATACTAAATTTTTAATTTGGTTTATCAGAAATTATAACTTTAATTATCTTCACTAATTATAACTGTTATCAATATCGTAATTATTAACAACCTAATGGTAACTATTAAGAATTACGATTTTGATAACAGCTATAATTAGTTAAGATATTTAAAGTTATAATTTCTGATTATTATCAATAATTTTAGATTTTACTATACGGAGAAAAATGGGCTTAAGAAATCTACGAATTTTTATTATGCTGTCGACAAAACTTTAAACAGGAAGTTGAGTTGCCAAAAAATTGCTATGCTACACTATAAAAAATATTTTATACTTAAAAATGATTGAATAATTGTAATAAATATAATTTGTCTAAATTAGGAATTATAATAGAAGATAAAAATTTTTAGAGGCTCAATAATAATTACAGCGCAGCATAACAATTTTTTAGCAACTCAACTTCTTGTTTAAAGTTTTGTCGACAGCATAATAAAAATTCTTAGATTTCTTAAGCTCATTTTTCTTTGTGTGTAAAGATACGTCTTTGGCCACTTTAGGGCCAGTTTTGGACACTTGAAAAATTTTAGTAAATTAATTTGTAAAAGACGCAATGACATAATTAATTTTAAAAATGTATACGAAGATAATTTTATTACACTATTGCCATAAAAATTTTATTTTATGCTTCTTCATTAATTGAAATAAAGTATTATTAAATTTCCAAAAATAGAGCAGTGGCCACAAATGGTACTTCTACTTTAGTTGTTAGATACTACAATTCAAATTGTTTATTTAATAATTTAAATAATATTCACTACTATCGAGTTCAAAAATTTTACTACAACTAGCTGATAACTTTTACTATAAAATTCTCTCAGTGTAGACAATAATAATAATAATAATATTTATAATGGAGATTTAACGATGAGGTATACAGAGTGTAAAATTGACTTATGAACTCATATATAGCAGAAGGTTTATCATTAAGGCTTATATTTTAGGCATAATTGGAAATATTTTGATGGATGAATCTGGTTGTTGAGTAGAGTATAGAGGATATGAGGTAGGTCAAATACCGGTAGGGCAATAAAAATTCATATACACATCCCGGCGAGTATACGAGTTCCTGCGGCACGCTGGGTCGTGTCTCATTACAGAATCACCGGGGTGGCGAGGTAACTTTAACATCGCCGACCGATTCTCTTCTCATACCTCTCAGGGGTCGTAAAAAACGTTTCACATTTTTCTCATCCTCTATTATTCTATGCCCGCTCGGCAATTTAAAAAAACTAAAAGAACTCAGCTCGATTGTATATCTTTTCCAAAGAGGGCCTAAACACCTCGTTAGAGTTAAACACCGCAACCAGTCCCGTTGTCAGCGCCAGCAATAGCATAGTTGCAGTACCACCATCAGCAACAGCAACACCAACAGGGCAATGAAGATCGACTAAAAAGCTAAACATAACAACTCATTAAATATAACCCACTTAACATACCATCATTGCAAAACCTTTGAATTTAATTCCCTCATTAAATTACATATTATTTTTATCTGAAAACCAAAAAAAATTTACTTTATCTTCTACAAGTTGCCTCGAATATTTTATACACATACATAACTTATAATAAGGAAATATGTAGGTGTCAGAGAGAATTAACCTGGATCTTATATGTATATTTCAGGCTGATTGCTAAATATGTATCGTGATGTGTTCGAATGATTGTCAAAGTGTAAGAGCAGCAGCCGTCGACAGTAGCACGAGATCGCAATTACGGTGTGCGAGAGTAGTATGCACGTGACCGGTATATATTTGCCACCGTGGTGCCGACAAGTGTCCGCGATACGACTCAGCCTCAGTTCATCGACGAGGTGCAGCGCAAGGATAAAAAAAATAACCAATGATGTACCAAGTTGCCTGAATCAAACTCAGTTTTCCTACTACAGGACACGACAAAACCATTACAGACTGCGTTTAATATTAACTGCGAATGAAAAGAGAGAATTGAGAACACATCGCGCAAAGTGCCAACGGCTATTATCAGAGACAAGTACCCAGGGTATAGTGGAGCAGAGACGAGATGAAACGAGAAGAGATGAATAAGAGGTGTAAGAGGTGCAAGAGCACTGAGGATGAGAACAGGAAGGAGTAAAGAGTTAGAGAGGAAAAGAGCTCTGAGAGCACGCCATCCTCGTGCTGGTCGCGCGTCGTGGCGTGTGCTCGGTGCTGAGTTATTTTTCCCTTTGCTCCGCACTTATACGCCGTAGAGTACCGCCGTCTCGCACAGTTGTATTATATACGCGAGCAACAACAACAGCCAAACTAATACTATTATACTCTAATACTTCTACTACTACTACTAATACTGCAACTGCTGTATCCATAACATATAGTTATGTATATATAAGACACTAACTAACGTGACAGTAAGCAAGCGAGCAGGATGGAGATAGCAAGGGTGCAGGTGTGTATCGCTGTTAAATTCCCCCACTGGGCACGCTACGGCCCAGCAGGCTACGACGACCGAGAGCTGTGGGAACATTTCGTCCCGTGAGCTTCCCACGATACGCTCCTCCGGCTGGTAGCTGTGCTGTGGTGGCAACACAATGACAATCGTCCACACACATACCCAACACACACATCCAGCTTGCAGTCTTCAGATCCCCTCTCTGTCGTGCACTCGTCCGTGAATACGTCAGCCCCGTTTCAATTCACTGAGTTGAGGTGCCAGTGGGGAACGCCTGGTTAGTGGGGATTACACTCCCCGAAGAAGGTATAAATACCGATATAAGGCCCCCACTTAAGTCAGAAAGCACTCAGATTACCTCGGCACTCCGAGCTAGCAAGTTCTCTCTGCTATATTACTGTAAAAACTAAACACTTAGTTTTTTATTTTTGTTATCTTTTACGACAACTTGTCATTGAGTATTTTTCGACTTGTCGAAAACGGAGATTGTGATAAGAGTGACTAGTGATAATCAACACGTTTGATTTTTAAAATATTTTTTTGAACTCTAATTAAACTGTCAATTAATTATTCAAAAATGACACCACACACTACCGCTTACGCTGTTGCCGGTGGTATGGAGTACGAAGAGCCGGTATCAAGAACTTATCAGTACCGCAAAGTGATGAAGCCAATGCTGGAGAGAAAGCGACGGGCAAGAATCAATCGCTGCCTCGACGAACTCAAGGATCTGATGGTGAACGCGCTCCAAGCTGAGGGTGAAAATGTCGCGAAACTTGAGAAAGCCGACATTCTTGAGCTGACAGTTCGTCATCTTCATACACTGAGAGCCGCCAAGAGATTGACACTGACACCTGAAAACACTTACGCTGATAAATTTCGCGAGGGATTTACCCAATGTGCACAAGAAGTATCAACATTTTTGCAAACAACAGTGACCAGTGTACACCCAGTGGCTGGTGCTCAGCTGATACGTCATCTCGGTGGTTGTCTTCGTCGATTGGAGGGACCTGTCAATCCCAACGTCGTTCATCATCAACCATCTTCAGCAACTCTACCATCATCTCAACAACATCCTGCTGCTGTTCCTGCAAACACAACAACTGTCATCACCAAGGTACCACAGAACGTCTACACTCCACCTCAGAGTCCAATGAGCGTGGCCAGTTCCTCCGGTGATTCAAGTGAGTCTACATCTGTCTGGCGTCCTTGGTGAAAATCTAATTATCATTCACTGAGCTAATACCAAGGATCGATTGCGACTGGATACGTCGCTGGTACCTATAAGGCTGATGGGCTAAGCTGGATAAGCTAACTGCAACCCCCGGATTCAACTGCTGCTGATCCGGATCAAGGAGATATAGAAAAAATTATCTAGATTTAAAAAAAAAAATATTATTTTTAATTATTAAGCGACAAATCAACGTCTTCCAATTCTGTTATTAATTATTTCTCTAAATCGTGATTTTTCATTTTATCATTAATTTATAAAATTTTTTTTGTCATTTAACTTTTCATTTAATTTGACTATTAATTATCATTTTTAAAATACTATAATATTGTATGGGTGATGAGCTTTAAGTAATGTCTGTGATAGGGTTTTTTGTACCTGAGATAACTATTTTCTCATATAAAATAATTATTAAATATATAGAAGTTAACTTGTTATGTTTAAGAAGCTTTTTAGCCTTACCACATTTATATGTTAATTTGATAAAAAAACCCATATTTTAAAAAATACACAATTTTTAAATAAAAAATTTGTTAATTAACCATAACCACCTGATTTATTATTTATAGTTTTAATTAAACCCTGTCAATATCCAAAACCTTATTCCTAATTAATTGTCATAGTTTTTAGTCATTAAGTTTTACGATATATTTTTAAATAGTACATACATTACATAAAATATATTACTTGGCTTGGACAATTACCAGGTCTGGCACACACTCAATTGAGTGATTAATGCCTAGATAAATGAGTCTCTTGTGCAGCAGTCACTGGATAAATTTCATAGATAATAACGACTTTATATATATATCATACTTAAAATAATGATAATAATTTATCTTGCACATTGTCAATTATCACGCTCTTATTCGCTACTCTAAATACTTGAATAATTATTTATATTTAAATTTATAAATAATATATATATATATATATATATATATATATATATATATATATATATATATATATATCGAAGTATTTAGATGCACTTGAATTAACAAGACGACAAGTGTCAGCAAGTGATATAATACTTTGAATTAAAACAAGCATTAAAAAAAATATATAACAATTTTTATATTACTTTGAATTTAAAATTAATTATAACCAATCGCACAAACACGTGTATTTGTTTAGTAATTATTTACTTATCTTTCAATCAATTGAAACAAATAGAGATAAGAAGTAACTCAAAATATTTTCGTTAATTAAAAAATATATTTTTGTTTATTTTATTAATTGTTATCTAAGATCAATAAACTGTACAATAATAAGATTTACTATAAAATATTATATATTCACGATATTTTACAAATAATATTTTATAATTTTATTTGTTACAGTTATCAGCAGCTGAACAATCATAAAATGCCAAACACTTACCCTTGACTAATCCAGGTAATAAACTTGTATCCAAGTAATATAAATAAATTTTAAATAGCGCTACGATATAGTGTACCAGAAAGTATAAATAAATTAAGTATGTTCAGTCGGTTGTTTTGATATACTTGATCATAGTTGACACAGTTTTAATTTTAATAAATTTATTTTTATTAAATATTGTTCGTGGTAATAATCATGGACGTCATATCACGAACGTACAATCATCTCGAGTTAGTTAGTAATAATAATAGTAATAGTAATAATATAGACGAATTAGAGGAAGATATTGATCTGGATCCAGATTTTGAGGATGAAGATGTTCAAGACGAACTGCCAGATACGAGTGAATCTATTCCCAATATAACAGACTCAGAATCAGTAACAGATGATAATATTATCAAATTTCCATTGCGTCGTAGTTTATTTCCAAATGTACCGCCGTATATTGTCTTCCATTTGCATGACTCATCGGGGCACGAACTGCCGCCTTCGTTAACTAAACATCTAAAATGGAAATTGAGCTGCATAACACCAATATTAGTGCGTAAAACAGTTTTAAAATCAGGCTACCGTTTGCTAAAAGATCCTGATGATTGGCTGTCAATATGGGGCAAACAAATGAAGTCAAGTTGTTTCAAAGGATTAAAAGATCATCAAAAATTTAATCATTTTCCCGGTACATTTCAAATCGGACGTAAAGATCGTCTGTGGCGCAATTTAAGTCGTTTTATGATCAAATACGGAAAAAAGGAATTCAATTTTGTACCACGTACTTATGTGTTGCCGCAAGACTTGCGTAGTTTTCGTCAAATTTGGGAGAAAAGTGGCGGGAAAGAAAAGTGGATTATAAAACCACCGGCATCGGCACGTGGTACGGGAATTCGTGTTGTTCATCGATGGTCACAGATTCCAAAAAAACGTCCATTAGTTGTACAACAATATTTATCAAAACCTTTATTAATTGGCGGTGCCAAATTTGATTTACGTCTGTATGTATTGGTATCAAGTATAAATCCACTACGTATATATATTTATCCCGACGGTTTAGTACGTTTTGCATCTGTCAAGTACAATGATGATATCAACTACCTCAGTGATCGTCTTATGCATCTAACAAATTACAGTATTAATAAAAACAGCTCAAATTACACGAGTAATGATTGCGCTGATTCTTGTAGTGGCCACAAGTGGACAGTTAAAACTCTGTGGTCGTATTTAGAAAAAGATGGTGTGAATACAAAAAAAATTTGGTCATCTATCAAAGACATTGTCATAAAAACAGTAATATCAACCGAGTCTCCAATTAATACACTTATTAGAACGAATACTACAAATCGTTACACCTGTTTCGAATTATTTGGTGTAGATATTTTGTTGGATGAATCTTATAAGCCTTGGCTACTCGAATTCAATGTTTCGCCGTCACTTCAGTCTGCATCGGCACTCGATATTGCCGTAAAGGGACCCATGATAAAAAACGTTTTCAATATTGTAGGCTTTCGATTGCCGGCAAATTTACCTAAGCGCGAAATCAGAAAACTGAAAAAGATGTATGAATATGAAGAGATCCTGTGCCAGAATACGACGCTCGATAAGCTCGTATTGTCAAATCTCGAAAAACAGAAACAAGCTCTGTACAGTAATTTGGATAGAGAAGATTATTTGGATGATATTCTAGAAGATTTGACGCCGGATGACGTTAGATGTTTGATTGCTCACGAAGATGAAATAACGCAGACTGATAAATTTGAAAGAATATTTCCAAATAAACATTCGCATCCATACTTAGATTTATTTGATGTGCCAAGGTATTATAATATGTTACTTGACGCTTGGGAAGATAAATATGGGGATAATCGTGAAGAGGGTATTGCGTTGTTGCAAAAACTTTGTGGTGAGAAGATGCACTTAGAAACTCAAACAATTTAAATTATTTTTTTTTTTTTATTAATTTTAAGTAATAGTGCTGTTTTTATGGCCACTTTTAAAATTTTGGCGATTCAAATAAATAAAAAGATCTACTCCGTCTTTTAATTAAATTTATGTTTCTTGTAATTATTTAAGTAAAAAAATTTAATTTCCTGAAATAATTTGTTTACAATTTTTGGTTATTACTGAAACAATCTTCGAAGGAATTGAAAAAAAAATAATTATTTAATTTTACACGGAAATTAATTTAAGATAGGGTGGATGCTCCGTAACTTGGTCTGCATTACAATAAAAAATAAAATGGCCTTAAAAGCTGAGTTTTGTCGCATATATTCCAATTAAAATCAAATGTTTTAATAAATAACAGTAGTCACAAATATGTAGGTTAATTTTAGAGTGACTATAATTAATATTTATAATTTAATTAAAAAAAAAAAAAAAAAGCGATGGATGATAATTGGTGTTTTTTTGTTTTTTGATAGGAAATTGATTTTTTGTGATTCATATAAGACTTTGTATAAATTTTCGACATTTTATGTATATCGGTATTCATTATTATTATTATTATTATTATTTTATTTTTTTACTAGCGAGAGAAGATAAAAGCCTTTTTGTGGAGATTTTAAAAATAAAAATAAAGTCGAAAACGTTCGTGCCTTTTAGAATTAATTAAACGTTCAATATCGTTACGGAAAATTTGAATGAATTATAACTTTTTTTCTAATTGTAATATAATATAATCAAAACTTAGCAATTAAGTAATAAAAATTATTATTTTTTTGTAATATTTAAAATGTCAAAATTTGACATCAAAGATTATAATTTAATTTTTAAATCGTATTCTTTATGTAACTTTTGATGACTTTCTTTCGTTTATTATTGTCAGAATACAAAAAAAAATAATTCTAGATGTATTTACAAAAAAATTAAATAATATTTTTATATAACCTCTGATGTAGGGTAGAAGTCCCATTTGTGGTCACTGTTCCATTTTTGGACATTTAATACTTCATTTTAAATAATGTAAAAATATAAAATAAAATTTCAAGTTCAGTAGTGGGATGAAAGTATTTTTGAACTCATTTAATAAATTAATTATGTCATTGGGTCTTTTTACCAATTATTTTATTTAAATTTTTTGTGTCCAAAACTGGCCCTAAAATGGCCAAAAACGTTACCTCTACCTGTCTAAATATATGGAAAGAAAATTCTACCAAAATTTACGATGTTAACATCGTAATCGTGGACTAGACTTTCATTGGCATCAATTTTTAAATGTCTTATTTCAAAATTCGCTGTAGTCTTTGTTAAAATTACGATCTTAAATAGTAAAAAATATAACCTACATCGTAATTTTAACAATGACAAGAGTAAATTTTGAAATAAGACATTTAAAAATTGATCCCAATGACAGTCTAGTCCACGATTACGATGTTAACATCGTAAATTTTGGTAGAATTTTCTTTTCGTATATCACACGACAAAACATCACAGTCAAAATATTTCAAAAAAATATCATATACCAAAATATCATATAATAAATTATCACTTGTTCAAATATCCCAATATTACAATTTATCATACAAAAAAAAATATTTTTATTTAATACCATAAAATATACTAGCCATCAAATATCTATATGTACACGATTTATTATATTACTATGGTGTGTAATTTAGTCGCATGATATTCTGAATGATGATGGTTAGTTGTAAGATATTTTCTTACATGATATTTTTTTACGTGATATTTAGTCGTGAGACTGATATAAATAATTTATAAATAAAATTTTAAGCAAAATTATTGAGTACAAATTTAAAAAAATAAAAAATACTATGTACAAAAATTACGACAGATAAATTTACGATAGAAAGTCGTCGATTAATAATTGTAATAATAATTAAAATAAATGCATAACTTTAAAGTTGAATTGTAAAACAAGTACATTATTTGTACTTAAAAAAATACTGTTTGATAAATAAACAATTTTAAAAATATATATTGCTTTCTAATCTTTTTGATCCTTCAAACTACTTTCACAAATCATTAAAAACAAAAAAAAACTAGTTATAAATTTGGCCAAAAAAATGTTTACTCAAACAAGTACAGATGGTTTTAATAAAAAACAAAAAAAAAGTGATTAAAAAAAATTTTATAAACACAACCGCTATTTTTTTTTCTCAGTAACCAAGGAGTTAAAAAAATAATTAACAGAATAAAAACATTATTTCTCCGAAACTGTTGGTTAATAAATATTAATGAGCGGCGTCACATAAAAGTATATTATAATAATAATAATACTATAATTTAATATTTAATAGCCATCGGTTAAGTGACAAAAAAAGAAATAGACACGAGTTAGTTCTAAATACTTTACTGTTATATACTTACGTTAGACGGTGGTAAAAAAAAAAATATAAATATCAAACTTTATATAAGCAACTAGGTTTCACGGTCATAAACCAAGTAGGGTTAATAAATGTGTGCTGACAATTTAATGTCTCTATTGTGAACGAGCATCATCAGACGCGGGTGATAAAGGGTTAACCAAATATATGATTTCGTTAATATTAATAATAAGTGGTACAGATTTTTTGACTTCCGGCCGGTTGAATTCAATTAATAACTCGCTGTGTCACTTTACATATATTATATCTCTATATCTACATATATGTATTGTGCTCTAATGATACTTTATTTATAAATATTTAAATGGCTATTTATAATAAATAAATAAATAAATAATAATGATACGAAATAAGATAATTTAATATAAATGAGTTTGAAATGTTGAGAGTAATTTTGCAAGCGAAATTGAGTACAGATGTGTGAGTGGTGTAACTTGAGATTGAGACGAGAGTGAGTAGTAACAATGAAATGAAATGATAATAATGTTAGCGAGAAATGAGTGTAAGAGCATGAATGAAATTAGTGTTGTCTTATCAAGTAGTAAAGAGTCGTTTGAAGACAATACTCACAGTCGCACGGTATACACTCAATAAATTGATATCGTTATTGTAACAACATAATAGACATATTTTCTTATTTAAATTGCAGTCTCGTACGTGTGACATACGTGCGCCGATTCTTCTCCGTCTTGGTGTCTATCAATCTACATATGTATATATATCATGAGATACAGTACCGAGACTTGGGTTACATTACACACAAGCTCTTCAAGAGTCATGAGTGAAAAAATTTTACTGGCTATTATTGTCACTGTATGTCAATAATATATCACCTATTGAAGGCATGGGATTCAAGGCCTCCAATTCTTTAATTCGTTCAATTTATTTACCATATTTATATAAATCAAATTTTTGAAACTTGACATACAAAAATATGTATATTGTTTATCATGATATATAATGCCGATAAAGATAAAATAGTGAGTTGTTGAAAATATAAGTTTGTTATTTATAATTTATTCCGTTGAAGAACAAAAGACGAAAATAAATACCGAGTCTCGTGCCGACGCAGTTGAGAATTCAGCGGGGGCTAAAGCGGGGGCGTGCACAAGTCGAGGTAACGACTTAATAAACCGTTGGCGCGGAAGAAGCCAGGTCCTCGTGAGCATCAGACTCGGAGCACGATAGAGAGGGACGGACGTTGTAACGTTTATCGAGTGTGTTGGTAAGTGAGAGAGACAAGCTTACATAAATAGAGAGAAGATGAAGGAGATGAATGGATAAAGATGTACAAGTGAATAAGAAAGAGAATGAATGCAAGAAAATGAACAAAGTGTGGAGTCGGGTGGCGGTGGCGGTGAGGACGAAAAAGGCGGGGGCGGCTACTGCGGCCTAATATAAAAGAGTCAAGAGTTCTCTGTTAGTCTGCGTTGCTGCTGATGCTGAAGTTCTGAAGTAACCAGCTAAACATATATATGTATATACAATACTATAGTGAGGTATGAGGTTGTTGGTCAGGTGGGTCGCGTGCCCGCTTCTTCGTCTCGTATTTTGTTTTGGGAAGTCTTGCATGTTCATGTTCCCACGCTTCCGCGATACGACCAGCGACTACTGGCTTCTACACACGTTCTTAATATTATTTTTATTTTCTTTTTTTTTCTTACAAAAGTATTCTGTTGGTTTGGTGTTTGATTTTGGCTTTTTAGTTTTATGCTGGACAGGTTGTTCTCTCTGGTATTAGGTATACTCGTGGGTTTGGGTTTGGGTCTGGGTAATGTAACCTACATCTGGATCGACACTTTGGTCTTATCTCTGGTCTTTTGATTCATTCATTCATTCAATTCTTCTGTTCTCAAGGCGTCCACCATACGGTGGTCATCTCGACTTGGAACTCGGTGGAATCCACGATGACTGCTGGCACGAGATGGAATTTCGCTGAATATGTTATGGTCTTTTTTATTTTTATTCTTTCGTTCTCCAGTAGCTCTACTATATATGTCCTTTTGTACTGCTTTAACGCGTTTAATACGATGTTAGATACCGGTCGTTCGTCGCTCGTGCTCGTGATATATAGTCTTACTTTTTATTCCTTCTTTTTTCTGCTAATTCATTTTATTATTATTATTTTTTTTACCGCTTCTCTATTTTTTGTCACCATCAAGGTTAAAATAATTTTGATATATTTTTTTTAACCACGGCCTTTTGAAAGTATAATCCAGGTCATAATATTTATAAATATATACATTGATAATAATTTATACTTCATACTTTATGCAAAGTCGAAGGCATTAATTTATGAAGCCATGTAGTGACAGTCCACATTTTTATGTAAACATTTAATTTAATGAACTTTAATAATTTGTTATTAAATAGCCAATTACGTTTAAGCAACTTTGTATATGTTTTTAAAATTATCTCTTGAAAATGCAACATTGTAATTTTTTCTCTCACGTGTTAAAAGCATCTTTTAAGTAAAAGCGATGGAAAAATGAGATAAAGAATGATATTGAGTCGCAATTACTCGATGTATCATTTTATTGGTGCATTGAATTTAAAGACATTTTGTTAATAATGCATCACGATCATGAGAACCTATAATGAAAAAAAATTGTATAGCACAGCAGCTGTACCTTGAATTGATAATTAATTCGCTGTATCATATAATTCATTTCTTATTTTCAGCATTAACTTATTGTGTGTAAAAAAAAATGATTAGTTTGAATACAAAGCCCGCAGATGTACAGAGTGTAGGGTAGCGTGTAGTGTGTGATTACGGGATCTCGCGAGGTTCCGGAAGATATGTCCCATGAATGACAATAAATAAACACCCACTATCGACTACTGTATAACGCGTTAAACGCGTTCGTCAAGGAGACATAACATCACGTGTATGTAACTCCTCGTTTCTTCGTTCTTACATTACATATATTTATACATATAAATATAAATATATATGTATGTACTTTTTAACGGCAGCTTTTTTGTTACACCTATAGAGACATTCTTCAGTTTGAGAGATAGTCTGCCGACGACAGCAAATATTGTCACGCATCCCATTCCCATAGCCACTCACTGGCTACTACATTATTATTATTATTATATGTATATGTATATGTATATATATGTATACATTACTTATTCGATAATACATTATCATCATCAGTAATACTGACGTCTTACGAGACAGCATGTATACACCGTGTTCTATTGAGACGACGATGCATGTCAATATGTCATTCGTGGTACTCACAAACATTGTACAGGATGTACGGTATATTGTTAAACGTGATCTTAAGACAAGGAATCAACCATGACATACGTGATTTTTATTTAATTATTTTATAAGTTTCATTTACTAATAATAAATCTTTACTTTTATCAAAAACTTATTACGCTTTAAAATTTTCAGAGTGAACGTGGATTAAATCTGGAACGGATCGCTGTTTATTTATTTAATCTCCTCCCAGTGAAATTTACTCCGAAGGGGAGTTTATTTTAATATTAAAACTCTAAATTGGAATGTACCTGAAAATCATAACGTTTTTCACGCAACGAAAATGAAAAAATTTATATAGTTTGACTGTTCAAAGGTGATTTAAGGGGTAAAATGGATGGTTGTAATTATCGGCTGACATACTAGCACCTATGCGAAACATTTCCGAAATCTAGATCCAGTAGATTTTTTACTTTTCGCTTCATATTTTTATTTTCGTTTCGCGAAAAACGTTCCGATGTTCAGGTACATAAATTGGAGTAAATGCGGATTAAAATAAAATCCACTTCACTCCAAAATCACTCCCCATTTACTCTGTACGCGAACTGATTTTTTTCAAACTCTGGAAATCCGATTATCAGAGTGAATTCGGATTTAAATAAAATTGAAGAATTAATTAAGGGGTAACGATAACCAATTTTCAATTAAATTTAATTTACGGGCAAACACTGGAAACCTAAAATAGAGCCTTTAGCGTTTTTTAAAACCTTAATAGAAGGTTAGAAATTTCGCAATTTCGAAATTTCTAATTCGTCTCCAACAAAAATTGTTTTAAAATTCTCATTTACTCTACGAGTGCAACAAAGATAGTCTGTTTATTTTTTTGAGTGTGAGAAAGAGGTCTGGTAGCGTATCTCCTTAATTGAAATAAAAAATTTAGTGCATTTATTAAATTTTTTTTTTAATCATATAATGAATCATTTTTTTAACAGCTTAAATAGATTATTTTTTACTAATAAAAAATTAATTATCAATAGATAAAAGATAAAAGGAAGTGACAAATGGTGAAATTTTATCAAAGACAAATTATCACGAAGACACTTTGAAAATAAGTAAATTTTTACCGTCCACATTTTGATAGACATGCAGACACGTTTATGTAGTGTACTCACACACGTGAAACCCATTGCCGACAAACTTCATACGTTTCACTAGTTCACGTGTCTGCCAATCAGATTCAGTCGTATATTAAAGCTCCTTCCCGTCCCCCACGCGTATCATCGGTGGATATAACGTGTAGCATAAAGGCATGCGCGCTGCACGTGTGCTTAAACTCTGCTCACTCATAAAAGCCTTTACATTAAATACATACACATACAATAACATACTATATGCTACACACTAAAAGGATTCTTAAAAGTTTTTCAGTTCCCACGATACGAGAGAAGTGGCGTGCTGCGTCAGGTGGCTAGCGCGTTACAATGTAATAATCATAGCAGTTCCTCCTTCTTTTATAAATACATACATACTTCTTTTTCATACATATTTAAATAAAAGAGAATCACTTCTTGTCTTTTCAAAAATAGACGTAAAACTTACTCCACACCTTTTTCACGCAAATCATTCGCTCAACATGCCAATATTCTTTCATTCTTTTATTCTTATATACTCTTTCATACTTTCCATGCATTTTGCTCTTATATATATATATTTATGATGGTGTGCATGCTGAAAATTCATGAATGGTATCCGTGATGATGATGCTTGTAAACTTTGGCGTTTTTATTTTTTTGCTATAAATTTATTTTTGTTATTCATATTTTTTTAACAAAACTCAGTCTTTATGAAACCGCAGAATTTTTTATCTTATTTTATTTTGAAAACCAACACTATAATTATATCGACAACAAACTTAATGTTATTTTCTTGTTTTATAGATTTCAAAACTCTAAGCGGAAATATATAATTACATTTAAATATATGTGTATATATAGGAGTCAAATTTTCTCAAAACAACATTAAGATTGAATTTTTATTTGACAGTAACGTAATTTGTTTTGAGTTTATAAAATGTTATATGTCAGATACTTTTGATTATTTTCGTAAATATAAGTGAGTTGTGTTTGGATGATGATGATTTAGTAATTAAAGTGCATTAGAAAATTTACACAGTGACGGAAATGATATTTTTAGATACTAGTGACAAGGGAGTAGTTGTTCAATTTATAAAAAAGAAGACATTAAGATATACGCGAGCTTAAAAAACGAGCGCACACATTTGTCTATTCATTTTTTTTTATATATAAATATATATGTGTATATATCGTCAACGTGTTTTTGCTCCGGCGAGACATATCAATGAGTTAATTCCTTCGTTTTAAATCCGGGCGAACATTCCCACACTGTCTTAAATTCTTATATATATTGCGCATCGTCAAAAGAAACCGCTAATATATTTTTGTATAATTTTTGACACACTGTATTATTCTAGTTCTTTTCTTGTCCTTCTTTTCTTTACAACAGTCTAAATAACAAGCCATAAATTTCATACTAAAAAATTTATATAAAATTATTAAATACAATATTTCAATATTTTTTCGATTTAATTTAACTATTACTTAATTAAAAAAAAAAAAATCGAACAATAAACTACAGGAATTTATTTCATTGATTTAAATAACGGTCTAATATTTCAGCCTTCAGTACACATTTGATATGAAATATATTTAAAATAAATTACGTCTATGCCCGGGTCAAAAATGAAACTTGATTCAAACTTGGTTTACTGAGTCGAAATTTAGAGACTTAACTGACTTAGCCACGATTTAAGACGAAAAAGTCTATATCAAGTCGATATTGACTTGGCTAAGACTTGTTCGACTCAAATTATTAGGGAAGAAGCCAAAACTAAGGTAAAATATATGACTGTCGTACTCGAAGTAAAGATAAATGGGTTCAAACTAAGATCAAAAAATATGAATCAGTTCAAACTAAAATCAAAAAAGCTCTGAAAGTTAACAAAAATTTAATTCAAGTTGGAAAAGTCGAGATCTTATCGGAAAATCATCGGCAAATCGATAACTTCAAAAGAAAAAGAGATGAATCAAGTTTTATTTTTGAACCGGGAGTCAAAAAATTTTTTTACTAATTTTTGAAATCCACTTACTACTCTTAAATTTTTTTTATTTTACAACATGTATTAAAATTTAACATTTTCATCTATTCTATAAGTTTTTATGGAATGTTATTCAGTAGTAAGTTACTATCCAAAAAATACAAAAATTCATATTCTATGAAATACTTATCAATAATTACTTACTTAAATACGTCAGCACTCAAAATGAGTACGTCAGTACTCAAAATGAGTACACTTGACCCTATATTGTACTAAAAAAATTCAGATAATTCTGAGTGTTCAAAAGATAACGTTTTCCTCTTACATAATTAGAAAATATCTAATCAAATTTCATTGGTGAAATATGTTCAATGAAATTTGTTTTATTCTGCCGTAGGAAATATTTAAAAATAATATAATTCATGCTAAATTTTTATAAGCAATTTTGAAAAATTTTTATAGACTAACATTTACTTCAAAATTTACCCCATGTCCGCACGAGTGTTTCATATGTATAAATTTTGTGACAAACAATTTTATAAAATAATACAGTCAAGTAGAAAATTAAAAATGTATATTTAAATAATTAAAAAGTTAAGTATATATGTAAGATAACTAAAAATGGTAGTTAGTAGTAAGAATGAAGAATATAACAATCTCATAAAGTTTCAAAGTGTGCTGTTCGCGTGGCGGTTACACTGACGGTTGTAATCTGATGATGATGCCGAGGAACTGACGACTACGCTACACTACAGATACTCTAACCATATAAGAGAGGTGAAAAAAAAAATATATAATCGAGGGAGGGTACGGTGGATTTAGTAATATGTTCTCACGGTGAAAAACGTCAGGTGCACAAGGACCTCCTTCAGGAAGTACAACGGTTCCTTACAAGGATTCGCGACTTCTGTCTTCATTTCTCCTTCTCCCTCTTCTAGCCCCTTGACACAAACCGACACCACGCTCTCCTTCCTTCCCACGCTCTCGGTAGACGTAACGATGAGTACACAACCTCTTGCCACCGTTTCTAACGGACAGATTTGACTGTTTCTTTACTTGCTTGGATTAAGAAAAAAAGTAAATAAATAACGTTATTAAATAACAAGGGGGAATCAAATAGTTACTAAGAAAAATTACACATTCACATAATTTATTTCTGTAAATTATTTACTTTTTTTCATTTGCGTATAATTATTTTTCAAAATAAACAATTCATTTTTTGTTTATAAATTTTTTACTCTTCAATTTATTTTTTAAATTTATATATGACATTGAATTTTTAAAGAAGATAAATGTTTCAAAAGCCAGCAAAATGTTTTTAAGTATTGATAACTACTAATTTATTATGACAGATGATAAATTTCATTCATCATTGAATCGAAAAAAAAAAAATAATAATAAAATGATGACACTGGCTTTTTCCCTTTACCTTATTTTTGGAAATCCCAAATATAATCATGATCATTACAAAAAAAAAATGAGAAAAAAAATCCCACTGACTCAGAACTACGGTATTATTGCAGAGCATCCTCAGAAAAATTGGATGAACCACCTGGCCTGTTCCTTTTGGCCGCAGTCGGTCAGCCACGCGACGGACACGCTCTTTGCGTTTCAAAATCGTAACTTCTATCTCTGAAACGCGTGGGAAAATTTTTTCCCATACCTCAACCTCCATATTATTATTATATAAAACCTATATAGGAATAACACATATATATACATTTTTATCCTTCTATATTGTCAATCGTACATCGACGCAGATGACCACGATTCCTCTGTATACTTCTATTATATTCACTCCAATAATATAATAATAGTAAAATTTTTTTTATTCCCTTCCTCTTAACAATAATGTATAACAATTTAAACTAACCAATTACTGCTAATAAATTTTTTTCAACCAATAATATTCCAATTCAATGATGACAATAAATAATATAAGCAGGTATACAATTTTTACCGATGATATGCATATATTTAGTATACTCGAACTTTCTCATGATTATGAATTACCGCCAAAAAAATACCAAAAAATTGATGTAATTGAGAAATCGTTTACATCACGCCGTATATTATACGATGTTTATTTGTTTTATAGGCTGTCACCTGCCGAACTATAAATTTAATTTTTTAATTTTATTTACTTCAACGATACTACCAATTATTTACCTCAAGCACATCAATAACAAATTTAAAAAATTTCTTGTTTTTTTTTAATCCAGACTTACCGACCAGGTAATTTTTTGAAATTATTTTCATAACAATGTTTAAAAAAACGGAATAAAATAAATAATTAATTTGTTTTATTTTAAAAATATTATTCTTTAAACTTGTTCACACGTAATGAACTATTCTAGTGTTAAATATATAAGCTGTATATGTGTGTGTATATCGTGCACTCGTGGCGTAGACACAAAACAGACCGCAATTCACGCGATAAAAAATAAGTGAGAATATAATAAGAGTACTGAAACACAACAAATAACTAAAAAATAAAAGGATAAAAACACGCAGCAATACACTGAGTAAAAACGACGATGCAACTTACAGTGCAATTTACGAACACGCTGATATAACCGGATGTACGGATTTCAAAAGTTAATTTGTAAGTATGAGCACGTGTCGGTCAAGTTTTCGATCATAATAACGTGAGACCACCGATTAGAGAATTCAGGCCATCTTTTTATTATTATCATTGTTATTGTCGTCATCAAGACTATCATTATTATTATTATTATTATTATTATTATTATTATTATTATTATTATTATTATTATTATTATTATTATCGATATATTTTTTTATGTTATGTACACCGCAAAACTCATCTCACATACATTTCATGACTCAACTGGACTTCGAAGGTGCGGGTAAAAAACCGCAGATCCAAAAGTTTTCAGTATCAGTCAACAATTTTGTAAGCAATTGCCACCCGTGAAACTGAAGAAAAAACAAAAAATAAAAGCAGTATTAATACAAAAGAGAACGTACTGCAACCCGACCCTCAATACGTTAAATTTAATATTGTGTGAAAGTTAAACAAAAAAAAATTATCATACATAAATAAAACTAAAAAAAAAAAATATTTTCGTTTAGTAAAATTAAACATTTAAAAAAAAGGTATAGATAAATAAATTGTTGTGAGAATTAGAGCAGGACTGAAAGTACAGTGAGAATATAATTTAATTAATAGCACATAACTAAAAGTACATATAAATTAAAATATATATCTAAGTGTCATATATAAAGATCTAGACTGCATGCACTATTCGGCCGCATAACACCGGAAGTGATGTAAAAAGACATTTAAATAATTATATTAAATTTTTAGATGAAATTTAAGATATAGGGCTTCCGGTAAACGTCGATTCCGTCAACAAAAAAATTTGAAACATGTACACATGTATAGATATATGTTAATAAACAGTTTACTTAGTATACCCAGTTCTTTCTGGCTTTGGCAAAGCTTACATACAACTCACGCTCGCCATTCATAAAATCATTATTATTATGCAACCAACTGTCCAGTTTACATTCAATTGCCCGACTGATTTCCTATAATTTTATATTCATGAATGACTACATTTCCGGAGTACACCAATTTATTATTATTTTTTTTAGTCTTTTATTCCTTTATACTGTACCACTACAACGTTTTAAATTAACGATTCGAAAGGATACATAAATAAATCTATATATAAATAAATAATTAATGATATTATTTATTGTAACTGTAATAAAAATAAAACATATAATATTTGGCACATTAGTAAGCTCTACTCGTGGTATTAATGAACCGGAAATTAAAATTTCGCGTGTGGTCAGCATATTTACAATACATTCATCTCACAGAGTCTAAAAAGGCTGCTGATATATGTTATATACTTTTCAGCCCCGTCCACTCATTAAATTTATACGAGCAACATATTAACGGACACTTGATATCTCATCGTGAAATTGACTCCCGGTCATTAAATAAATAACAGAACAAATAATAATAGATTTTTTAAAATTTAAACTGTCAGATTTTTTGTTATTAAAAAAAAAAATGTAAGAAATTTCGTAAGACTTTTTGCGAAAAATTAAAATGTCATTTCCACAGCCTGGGAGTAATTTACAAAATAATGAGTGGTTTTAAACTATGGAGTGAGTAAGCTGAGTATATACGTAGTAGAGGCCCCAGGGGAGTAGTGATGCTGGTTTAACTTTAAACGAAAAACCACCGAATCGAACGGTACATATTCCCACTCCAAAAATATAATCCATCCACCTGCAACCTATTTTTTAGTATGTAATATATATGTATATTTATATATGTATTGAACTCAACTCATCATTATACTTCTGGGTACAATCATATAACCGATTGATAATAATAATCAATACGATATCTCATTACTGAAAATAACTACCGCACAATTGTAACACGCATACGTCCATATATATATATATATATATATATATATATATATATATATATATATATATATGATATTTTTTTTATTTTTGGATCGGCACTGGACAAGTTTTAAATAAAATATTTATAAGCATTATAGTACCGGTAATAAATAATAATAATAACGATATATGAACATAAAAATTTATATGAATGTTATATTTTTTTTTTTAATTCTTTTCAATTGATCGTAATTACTGTAATCCGAACTAAAATGTTTTTTAATGTTATTTTAATGAATGATATGGATTGGTAATTAATAAATCCAATGGGTTGTTGCCTATTATAAATTCATTAGACATATTTAGAAAATATGACACGCAGAAAAAAAAAATTTCTTGGCGCGAGAAATATTTTGCATCATTAATTAAAGACTAAAATTTTCTATGACCAGAAAAAAATTTTTGCGCCAAGAAATAATTTTTTTTTCTGTGTACTAAAGGTATATAATTTATAATTTTTTATTTATGAAATTAATGTATGACAAAATTATTACATGTAAAAAATAGTTCTAAGAATAAATTCTTTAAGATAGTAAATGCATGATAATTTTTTTAGTTTATCAAACATTTAAAAAAGTCCCGTTTTAACCAAACACATATATTTTATTTTTTCTTTAATATCCTTAATGTCTTGATATTTCACTCCATGAAAAACCTAATGTTCAACAATAAATTGATAAGATTTTCGATACTAAACATGAAAATATAAATAATTCCATTAACTCGATACTAATACTTCGTCATTACTTCATTATTTTTATCAGAGAATTTAAATAAGAAGAAAAAAAATTAATGAGTAAAATTGTAAATTTGACGTATAATAACAATATCACCCTTGTTATCGTAAATAACTTTTGAACCAATCACAGAGAGTATTTTCATCTCAGAATCCTACAACTTCCCTCTGCTCACATACTCGCTATAAAGTTATTATTGTTATTATTATGGACCAAAAGAAAATCCGAATCGCTCCAATCCCGGTTTATTTCCTCGTCCTCCATGCTACCTAGACCAAAACGAATCTCAAAGAGAGAGGAGGAACCAAAAGAGAGAAAGGAGGAGCCACGAGGGTGTACGCGTGTCTTGGTTGAATCATCACATGCACATAAATACACACACACATGCATACCTGCAGTGTTCTCTGAACACATACTTGCACATTTATGTAGACGACAAATAAAAATCATGGGCGACATATCTATACAAACGTACGCAGTTATACGATTAGATCGTACTCCAATAAAATAAAAAAATAAAATATAATAATAAAAAGAGGGGACTTTCGTGTGTCTATACACGCTTAGCCGTGCGCAACGCGTGCGGGGCCTTACCTTATTCCTCCCTCTACTATTCTCTTCACTTTAATACTCCTTCTGAATTGTATTGTGTAAAAATAATATAAATGTATGTGTGTATGTGGATGTGTATGCATGTGTGTACGTAGACGTATAACAACAACAACAACATTACAAATGGAGTATACAGAGAGGAAGCTAAAGCAAAAGGGGCCCTGGCATTGCACATCAAGCGATACAAGCCTCCGAGGCTACCGTGAGAACGAGACCCTCGCTCGCGTCCCACACGGGCCCTTCAGCCGGCACGGGGCCTTACATTGTGACTGTGTATTCACATATAGGTTTATGTAGATATATATATATATATATCTATACTGTAGGTGTATGTATATGAGTGCAGGGATCCAGTCGCTGGCGGTGGCGCACAGGAAAGGGATCCCATGCCGGGCAAACCACGCGAGACGAACGCGAGGACAAGAGAGAGGGTCACAGGCGCGAGCCTCACACGCGACTCGCACACGTCACATCTTAAAACGCGACACAATCTCTAAACATTTTTATCAGTAACTCATTTTTTAATTATGTATTTACTTTTTTGTTTAAATCAATTCTTTATGTCTTCCGTCACAAATATTCATTAAAAACTAATTAATTATACGTTTATTTTTAGCTGGAACATTAATATGCCTTGTAAACTATTCGATGTATAATTTATTGTTTATTTTATGTGTGACCTAAATTAAATTATTTTATTATCGTATTTTTAAATGATAATAATAATAATTTGAATGTATGAATGGACCGTTAATATCCGGTTTACAAGTTCCGTAAACACAAGATTCAAAATATAATGTAGAGGAAGTTTATGAATATAAATCAGAGCTGAATGAAATCTTTAAGAAAATTTGAGTACTTATCTCACGCGACGAACAATCAGATATTATTACACTTATTATGTGTATGTGTATATCCAGTGACCGATAACGTCATTCATAAGAACCTCACAACAGCATTACTATATATATGTTTATATTAATATAAAAATATAATGTCGACATCGTCGCGAGAATTTCATTGACTAAAAGCCGCAGTACGTTGGACGTGTAACCGATCGTATATATGACGAGACTCATGAATGATAAGTTATATATATAAATATATGCGTGTGTATATTTATATCTGAACCATGAGTAATGTAAACAGTCGCACGCTCCTATTGTATCGTAATTGAAAGCGACTTGTGATAAGACAAGTGATATTTAAGTCGCGCAAGCTCTATTGAGTTCTTATATTATGTACTTACTTGCTTTTATTTGTTGCTTTAGATATTACTCACGTCAATATATATATATATATATATATTTACAACCAAATATATATAACTTCAAATTGATAAATAGACTCATATATCTTTATATCGCTATTTTAATTACATTCGTAGAAAAAAAAATATTTAGGCCTAATTTAGGTTCTCACATAAGTTAACTGACATCTAATAATTTTTGGATTTTTTTTTCATAACAACAAATTAAAAAAAAAATAAACTAAAAATATGCACATGTAGAAAATTGAAAAAACTGTAAGTGCAGTTTTTTAAATATTTTTTTTTTTTAATTTGTTGTTATGGAAAAAAAATCCAAAAATTATTAGATGTCATCTAACTTTAGTATCATTTTAATTCAACGTCCAGACAGAAAAATATTTCGGATACTCTCTGAAAATTATTCAATAAAAAAAGACAAACTTAAAAATAGTAAAATATTTTTTGAACGCAATTTTTAATGACAAAATATATGAAGATATATATTATAATTTAAATAATTATTTGTATAAAATTTATATTCATTGAAAAAATAAAAAAATAATGCTTCTGAAGTTTACAGATAATTAAAAATTTTCGGATTTTTTTACCAACAATTTAATTAAAAAAAAAAAAAATATGCATATGTAGAAAATTTTAAAAACTATAAGTGCAATTTTTCAAAATATTTTTTTTTTAATCTATCGTTTTTAAAAAAATCCGAAAATTTTTAGACCTCGGCTGATTTCAGTATCATACAAAATTTTATTATTTCAACAGCAAAAAAAAAATTATTACGGATTTACTGAGTGGTTTTCATAAATTTATTTTCAAAAAGCAGGAAATTAATTATAAAATCAATAATAATTAAAATCTCTCATTAATTAAGTAAAATTTTACTAATTTATTTTAAAAAACTTACGGATCCGTCAGTGAGATAATGACTCACTGACTAAATTAGTGAAAATTTAACTAATTTATTTTTAATCATTTTTAAAAAGCACAGATTTAATGAATGAATGATAATGACAACTTACCTATACATCTTAATAAAAATATCAAATGAACTTTAAGACATTTCAATAGCGTTGATAATAATAATAATAATCTATAGCGATAATAATATAATTATATAGAGTGGAATAACATGTACAGACACACGTGGTAAAAGTTTTGATAACATTAATGTACGAGATGAGAGACACTCTCTTATACTTATCTCAATGTATATTTAAAATTCAATATAAAGTAGTGGTGTGTCATGTCAAACAAGACTACTTCTTTTAACTCAGTCAAGTCTATTCACTCGCAAAAATGATATTAATCATCTAAACCCGACGTTATCTAATAACTAATAAATGTCTTTTATTTAATTTTGTACTTTATAACAACACCACTATTATACTGATTTTAACTTTTATGTAAGTTTATAGAAGCGATTAATTAAAAATAAAATTATAAAAAAATTTCCTCTAATGTACGAGTGCTCGTATACATAAATATTTGAATAACAGGCATTCTTACTTATTTCTCTCACACCCAAATGGACAACCAGGAATTTTGGCCGAATTTTTCTCTTATACAAACGAATTATCAAACAATTAAACCCCTGATAAAATAAAAATAATATATATATATACTGGGGGAGGGGAGCAAAACGGGGTCCTTAAGGAAATTCGAAGTTTTCGGGGACTCAAATAAATTTTTTGTTTTGTTTTGTTTTTTTTTTTTTTTATAATATACAAAGTGAAAAGATAAAATTTTAATCTGCCGTTGAAAAAATATTAATTTTGTGCAGGTAAAATGGGGTATCCACTATAAAGGTGAAAAAAACACTTTTAGAAATTAAAAAATTTGATTAAATTAAATTTTCTTATAAAGTAATTTAATATTTCACATAATTATTGGATGCAATGGAAAAAAAAATTTCAATAGTTTTTATCATAAAACAAAAGTCATTTTTCGACTGACACTTTCGATTTTCGAAAAAGTTTATCCACAGAAAATTCAAAATAATGCTCAATTATGTCTACAAAATATGAATATGTATGAAAGTGATTTTGGAATCTTTAAAAAACATTAGGTTTAAATCTGATTTTTTTATACAATTTTGGAGATAACCCAAATTCCCCCTCCCCCCGTTCACTATACATACAAATCACTGGAGATAATGAATATAAATGCAATCACTGATTAATATTTATATTGATGATTTATTGATGCAATATATGAATTACAAATTGGCTTAGCAAAAGAATATATATTGTATTCATTAACACTAATAATAAAAAATATATATATTTAATGTTTTAATGTGTTGCAAGTGGGAGGTCATTAGAGGTATTATTATATACCTTTCTTTTAAAATAAATTAGTGATGAATAATATATGTTAATGTGTAAGTATAGTATGTATGTAGATATATCGAGGGTTCGATGTGGATAAAAGCGAGAGGAGGGTTCCGTTGGAATGGCTGTCGGAGAGTGTATAGCAAGTTTGAGTCAGTTGGTGTAGAGACTCCATGGAGAGCGCTTGTTGTTGTCTAATGTCACTCAATATCCCTTCAATGTCAATTACTGTCTTCTACTTTGGTCGATTGTACCATTCGCGCTTGACATTGACACACTGATAACTACATGGATTAAATATATCTGTATATATATAACCAATGGTGTGCAGCGTATACGGCGCGAAATTATTTTTTTAATTTTTTTCGTTAATTAAAATTGCAATGATGGCGTACGATTATCCTTATCCAGTATCGAGAACTCATCAATATAAAAAGGTAACCATGCTGTAATTATTTAATAAGATTTTTTTATTGATAAGTATTTTAAGATTAATTTTATTGAGCATCTGCGATGAATTTTAATGACGCACGTGTAGTGAAATATATTTATTTTTTTTTTTATTATTGATTTCTTTTTACTTTTGTTTATTAATTTTTTTTTTTTTTTTTTTTTTTTTTTTATTTGTTAAAAAATTTTTTTTTTATTTTTGTGTTGTGTTAATTTTGATAGATTACGAAGCCAATGTTGGAGAGAAAAAGGCGGGCTCGGATTAATAGATGTTTGGAGGAATTGAAAAATCTTATGGTTGATGCTTTGGAGGTTTGTATTTTTATTTTTATTTTTATTTTAATAATTAATTGGAGTTAGCAAGTAATCTTTAAGTGCATGAATAAAATATTCATTAGTATTTTACGTCTATTTGTTTGTCAAAACGTTTTGTTTGTTTAAAGTTGAACTTTGTAAAAAAAAAAGTTTATTAAATTTTTATATTGTCTGATCAATTTTATAAAAAACTTCATAATTTTTTTAATTATTGAAATTTTAATTGAATTATATTGGTCATTTTAATTTACTAATTTTTTTTTTAATAAAATTTGGTAAATATTTAATGAGACGGCAGTTTTTACTATTTTTAAATTTTGAAAACTAACTGAAAATTTATACTTTTCGATAATTCTTTTTATTATTTAATTTAAAAAAAAAAAAAGTAATAATAATCAACTCTAAAGTGACAACAAAATTTTTCATTAATAAAAAGTGAAGCTCTACTTTATCATATTTACCTAAAATTTTATTATATTTATGAGTTTATGTTTGTCAAGTAATCAAAAATGAGATTTGCAGTGCAAAAAAAAAAAACCAGCATCACGGGATTTTCCATGATCCTGAAGTTAGCAGACAATTAGTAATTTTCGAATTTTTTTTTTTAACAAATTAATTACAAAAAATCAAAAACTAAAAAAATGCACATGTAAAAAAATTATAAAACTACAGGTGAAATTTTTTCAAATATTTTTTTTTTTATAATTTATTGTTTACAAAAAAAATTAATAGACGTCAGCTAACTTTAGTATCATGATTTTCCACAGTTCCTGCGCTTTCCTGCTTTAACTATGTATTTATTTACGATCCCTAACTTAATATGCGATATATTCTTAGTATTCAAGTCTAATACTGATTTAAGTGATGATTATTATTTATGGAAAAAACTACTTACCAAGTAATCAGACAAGAACCATGTAAACTCAATGAAATATAAAATATAAAGACATTAATTCTGTTCCATTTTGCAAAAAAAAAAAAATCATTGCGTGAACATGATATTTAAAAGAATTTGTCCGTCAACAATTTGGGATATTAAAACAAAAAAAATTCTTTTTCAGACTGAAGGTGAAAATATAAGTAAATTAGAAAAAGCAGATATTCTAGAACTCACTGTACGTCATCTTCAAAGACTCCAAGCTTCCAGAGCATCGGAAGGATCCTCGTCACCGAACGAAGAAACATTGGCAGAAAGTCGTTGGCAATCAGGATTCGGACAGTGCGCCGCCGAAGCATGCAAATATCTCGCCGCGCTTCCGGGCGAGTCTGGTCAAAAATTAGCTCGTCATTTAGCCTCAGGACTCCAATCGAAACGAAAATTAAACACTTGCGTATGTTATCACCAAACTATCTAAAAATACATATATCTAATTACATACTTAGTGATTACTGATTAGTTAATAATCTTAACTTGATAACTAAATTAATATTAAATTTTTATTTCTATTTTTAGATATTACCAGTACAAGAAACATCTCTGATAATTGTTAGTCCAGATAATTATCATAAAGTCGGTCAGCAATCTCTATGGGAGTCATCGTCAACATCATCGTCAACGTCACTGTCAATGACGCCCAGACTCACTTCCTCTCCAATCGATTCATCATCCGAGAAACAGAACATATCTAATGACAATAATAATATTAACAATATGAACAATAATTTAATTATAAATAATACTTTACCAGTAAGTTCTCAGGCATCAAATGAAGCCGAATGTCCACAAGTATCAGGATCAGTTGATGACAATATAAATCGTGATATATTATTAAGTAAAACTGTGATTGTAGAAAAGATAAATTACGGAAATGATAATAATGAGAGTGATGGTGATGAAGAGATTGAAATAGATGTTGAAAATGTTGATGATACTGATACTATGTGGAGGCCTTGGTAGTTATTAATAAATATATGATTTAATTAATTGATAAGTATTTATTAATGATTTCGTTAAATTTTAATCACTATGAGTTATAGATATTGACTATAGGTTTATTCTATTGATAATTTTATTGACCACAGTTGAATTATTATTTTTACTATCAGAAATAATATTTACTGGCCCAGTTATATTTTTATATTTCACTCGAAATATTATCGCGTTACTAATTCTAGAAGAACATATTTTTATTCGCCCTTTTGGCTTTAAGGAGCACCCTAAATCCAAAAAGGCATAGGATTTTTTTTTCATCGCCAATTGTTTGATAAATTTATTTTAGAGATAAAAATTAAAAAAAAATAATTTGTAAACCTAAAGGACGCATGGGTTAAATTGTATGCCTTTTTGGCTTTCAAAAATTTTTTTCAATTTTTAGCTCTAAAATAAGTCTCCAAAATGATTTCTAGTAAAAAAATATACGTCCTTTGGGTTCTACATTGTAAGAAATTGGGAGTGAATTTGTAGTGCACAGAAAAATAATACTTGAAAAATTACAGTTCGAATAGTAAAAATAGTCATTTCGAACTCAATAATATAAAAATTGCAGCTCATAGCCTAATTATTAATAAATATTGTGAGAATTATAGTATAAGCTACAATTTTGTACTTGAGAGTACGAAAAAATGTTTTTACTGTTAAAACTCTAATTTTTAAGCTATTATTTTTTCTGTGTGATTACGAATTTTATTTAAATCCAAATTCACTCTGTTACTCAGAGTTTTGAAGTTTTTAAAAAATTACTTATGCAGCGGGTTAGTCTTGATTTTATTTAAAACCGCATTCTCTGATTTAGAGTTTTAATATTAAAATAAACTCCCCTTCGGAGTAAATATCACTCCGAGGGGATTAAATAAATAAAAAGTTATCCGCTCCACATTCACCTTGAATTTAATCTGCGTCCATTCCGAAAATTTTTTACAGTGTAGGAAGCTCGCTAAAGCCAAAACGACATAAAAATTTAGATCCTTATGGAATTAGTAACACGATATGATATATTGCAATAATTAATACTCATAATTTTTGTTAATATTATCATAATAATTAATTAAACAAATTAATCAAAAATGCGTTCTACATTAGGAATAACTTTCTTAAAACTATCAATTTATTTAAGAGTTATGATAAATATGAGCAAACGTTTTGGTACATGGCTTTAACTTAATTAATTAAAATCAATATCATGATACTGCTATGTGTTAATTATTAATACGATAAATTGTATTAGTTTTAGAGATATCTATTGTTTATTAATTTTAAGTATTAATTATAATTAAAATAATTAACTTGTTTAAGTGAGTTACAATAATTTATAATTATGTTCTCAGTTATATCTTTTTTTTATTGGAGTAATTTATTAATTTTTTAAAATACATTATTTATATGATATTTTTCTAAGAATTCGATTTTATATACTCACATTTTTGTGATACAATTCACCTGTGATCAATGAAAAATATTAAATAAATCAACTATTTATAAATAAATTTAAAGCTTACTATTGTTAATTAAATGAGATTTTTTTTTTACTTACGAGACTTGAATTTTTATTAAATTAATTAACGGAAGTGAATAACGGTAAGTATTTTTAAATGGTAGTAATTTCAATTAATAAATATATGATAGCACACTCAGTTTAAATTTTGTTCATTTAAAAATATATTATTTTAATTGAGTAAAAAAAATTTGACATTATGAATTTAGTTTTTTTTTTTTTTTTTAATAATAATAAACGATAAATTGATTAATTATAATTTTTATTCACTCATTGAAGCAAATTCAATACATGAAAATTAAAACACAATTATTGATCACACTCAACCATAATTGTTAACAATAATTATTATTATTTAATTAATTATTTTCAGGAACACAAACTCAGTCAAGAGAAAAACGAAGTAATTGCAATATAATTAATAAATAGCAATACTATTTTTTAAAAATGATTTTTTATCACTATCCGAAAAACAAACAATCAATTAATTTTTTTGAGTAACACTTAGAACTATATAATTATACATAATAAAAATTGGGAAATCCAAACGTGCACAGCTCACTTGAAAATTTAAAAAGTAGTCAATAAACGACAATCCTATATTGCAAGAAAGAATTGAAAAAGAAAGCAGAATTGTTATATGTTATACATGAATTTAGAATTCGCTAACTATGCGGAAGAAAAAGAAAGGCAATTTTTTAAACGTCTTCGCGATTATTAAGAAGTACCATTCGCCCGGGAAAAAAAACAATTCTCGGTTGTGATCTCAACGATTTACTTTTTTTCTTGCAATTTCTCATTTTAAACTGTCTATAAAGTCTAGAATAATTATGTAAAAGTATTTCAATACCAAAAATAATAAAAACCCATAGTAAACTTATACCCATAAAAATATAAGTATGTTCAAAACTATTAAAATCCAATTGATTATATTTCTGGGCATTCTTAATTTTGTCAATCTTTTTCATTTTATTTAGTATATTATTTATTCTTTTTTTGTCCGAATAATATAGAAAACCCGCTTCTACTGGCATCGTCGCGATTTTATCAAACCTATTCTTTAATACCCAATTCTTTCGGGACCAATAAACGTTATAGTTTCTAAATACTGGACTTTTTAAAACATGCAAGTTTTTTAAATGTGAAGCAAATGTTAATATGAATTTTGATGGATAAATACACGCAATTCTTGAATCCCCTTGTGCATTCATTACACATCTAAACATATTTATCCCATTGCTCGGATGTAAGTATTTTTTATCATCATCCGTTATCCACAATTTTTCCTCAATAATATTCTTTTGTAATCGTTCATCGTACCAAATATGGTAATTATTGTCGTACAAGTCCTTTAAATGTTCAACATTCCGCTGGGTGGATTTTGACAATATCGCTGAAATTTGTCCTTGAAATTCGGGCATTGTTGTGAAAAAAAATATAAAAGCAGTGAAGAAAGTAATACGCATAGATAATTTATCCATTGGCGTCAATGCTCCCATACTCAGTGACATTTTAACAACATCCATTACAGCCCAACCAATATCAGTTTTATTAATGATTACCATTAGTGCAGTTATTAATAATAATATTATAATTGTCATGATTATAAACTGGATATTATATTGGTTATTGACTTCTTCAATAATTGTAAAATAATCTGATTTTTTTATTAATATAGAAAAAGTTTCTTCGTAATATTGTGTTATTATATCTGTTAACTCATAATTAGCATCTGCCAATAGCATTTTTGAGTTGTGAATATCGTATTTATTGTTCCTATTAACTAATGAATCTATATAACCATTTTTAATTGCATCTGCTTGAAAACTTTTATGAATGATATAGAATGAACTGGTAGCATTCAAATATGGTGATAAATCGTATGGACCCGTCATTTCTCCTTTACTATACGTCGGTTTATAAGGTGTATCTTTGATATTTATTACGTGATCGCGAGTAGTATTGGGTAATGTATTAAAATACGTCATTTTTATTTTATAACCATCTAAACGTCCAGTTTTGTCAAAGGTAATATTTCGACAAAGTTTACTGTCTGTAAATGAAAATATTTAATTTATAATTTGTTATTAGTGCAGTTGCAATTGATATTAAAATTTGTCAAATCTATTCCAATTTTATGTTTTTTATTTTATTACTAAACGATCTATACTAATTGATGTTAAAATTAAAATACTCAATATTTTTCACGAGTTAATTTGATTTTAAGTTATTTTTATTCAAGTTACACATAAAATTGCTCAAACTTTACTTCTAATCAAAAAGAAATAATTCAAAAATTACCATTTAAATAATAAACGAAATTTTTTTTACCTACATCATATTTTTTTTTTTAATAAACAAACAACCCCGTAAAAAAATTATGGTAACCGTTTCTAGTATACGTTTATCAAATCTCAACCTATAACTTTATGGTAATAATTACTAAGAATTATAGGCTATATACTTATTATTTTTGTGAGAAGCTTTCATAACTGTGAGAACAATTCCTATAATTATGGTAATAGTTCCTATATCGTATAGTTATTGAATTATGGTAATGATTACAATGCTCATAGGAATAGTCTCCAAAATCGTATAGGAATAGATCCTATATATTTTATGGCGGTTACAAGGTGCGTACGGGAATGAATTCTATACATCATGACAACCATTCCCATAATATAATGATAATTGTTTCTATACCACTATAGTAATAATTCCCATGCTATTATGGTTATGTTACAATCATCATCTACTATAGCAGTGATTTCAATACTATATAGGAATCAATACCATAATACATAGTAATGGTAACCATAATATTATGGTAAATGTTACCATAGTACTATGGAAACGATTACCATAATTACATAAGAACTCTCAATGTAATTTCATAGGAACTGCTCTCATATCGTACAGGAATGAAAACTATATTGATGGAAATGGTTACCATAATTTTGTATAGGACCGTTCCTATAATCATTATTTTAAAAAACCGATTACCAGGCGTTATGGGAACTATTCTCATCTATTGTGATTGTTACTATAAATTTATCTCTGTGTAGCTTTCTTATTTATCTAATTATGTTGTAAAATATTAATAATAATGATGAATACCTTTTATCATAGGTTGCTTGTATAAAGTCCAATTTTTATTGTCGCCTTCATCATCAAAAGTATTTATTGTTTCAGCCTCTTGCCAAAGCGGTGGTGCAAAGTTAGTGAATGGATTTAGCGTATAAATAGTTGTCGTATCGTTATCATTATCATCAACAGATTTTTTACACAAAAAATACGCCAATAATAAATCTTGTTCCCATAATAATCCAAGTACTTTGCCGGCATCAGTACAAGACACTTTTGCAGTGCCGAGAATTAAAAAAATTGACGTGATACTCCATGTACTTGATAGTTTCAGTTTACCAATAAGTGTTTTAAGTGTATCAATTGAATTCACTGATAATATATACGATGGGTAAGAGCGATGGTTAATTTGAATTTTAGTCGGTTTATAATTTCCGTCAATTACTATTACCGATGAACTACTATCATCAGCATTCCACATATTTTTAATTCGATGCATTTCATTATCTTCAGCTAAATCAGCGGTTATGATAATCGAATTAAATTTATTGTTGAAACACATTCCTAGTAACTGCCTCTGTTGATAATAATTAAAATCAAATAAGTTAACTATTTATTATTAAAAATATAAAAAAATGATCATTTAAATTACCGCATGATCATATAGGTGTGAAGATGAACTTTTTGATGGCAGTTTGATAAAATTTATACCACTGCATTTAACATTAACAATAAATAAAAAATAAAAACAAAGAACAATTTTGTTAATCCACACAATTGCGCGCATTTGAATCATTTGTAATTTTTAAGTAGAAAAAATTAGAAAAACGATTACAAACTATTTATAATTATAGCGATATAAAATGAATTTATTTTCTTTGCCTTGGCATGTGCTTAGAATAATTGGACTTAAAATATAACACATCTAAACAGCTAAGAGTCAAGATTGCGAATGAACAACACTCGTATTGTGCATCAGCTACTGCCATTCAATGGTCATGACAATTGCCCCTGGTAAAGCAAAAAAATAATTTAAACGTCCCGGAAAAAGACACATCATGTGGATCTGCAGCAAAAACAAGTTACCCAGAACTCGCAAATTTAATGTCCCATTAAAAAATATATTTTTATAATCTCAACTGACGATAGCAATGATATTTTTTTCCGTTATTATCTTTATTTTTATTCTAATCTTTCATCAGTTATAGTACGATTTACGTTCCAGTAGTAAAATTGTAATAATAATAATAAATTATGACATTCTCAGATCGATGATTTATTCTATTTTTAATTTTAATAGTAAAATAAAATATATTTTGACAAGTAAAATTAATTTTTTTTATAACTTATTTCCAGTTTTGATTACAAATTAATATAAACATTGACCAATACATAAATTATTATTTCCATTACTTAAATTAATCGATCTGACTATATATATATATATATATATATATATATATATATATATATATATATATATATATATATATATATATATATATATATATATATATATATATATATACATTAAACTTCTTCGCGATTATTAAGAAGTACCATTCGCCCGGGAAAAAAAACAATTCTCGGTTGTGATCTCAACGATTTACTTTTTTTCTTGCAATTTCTCATTTTAAACTGTCTATAAAGTCTAGAATAATTATGTAAAAGTATTTCAATACCAAAAATAATAAAAACCCATAGTAAACTTATACCCATAAAAATATAAGTATGTTCAAAACTATAAAAATCCAATTGATCATATTTCTGGGCATTCTTAATTTTGTCAATCTTTTTCATTTTATTTAGTATATTACTTATTCTTTTTTTGTGCGAATAATATTGAAAACCCGCTTCTACTGGCATCGTCGCGATTTTATCAAACCTATTCTTTAATACCCAATTCTTTCGGGACCAATAAACGTTATAGTTTCTAAATACTGGACTTTTTAAAACATGCAAGTTTTTTAACTGTGAAGCAAATGTTAATATGAATTTTGATGGATAAATACACGCAATTCTTGAATCCCCTTGTGCATTCATTACACATGTAAACATATTTATCCCATTGCTCGGATGTAAGTATTTTTTATCATCATCCGTTATCCACAATTTTTCCTCAATAATATTCTTTTGTAATCGTTCATCGTACCAAATATGGTAATTATTGTCGTACAAGTCCTTTAAATGTTCAACATTCCGCTGGGTGGATTTTGACAATATCGCTGAAATTTGTCCTTGAAATTCGGGCATTGTTGTGAAAAAAAATATAAAAGCAGTGAAGAAAGTAATACGCATAGATAATTTATCCATTGGCGTCAATGCTCCCATACTCAGTGACATTTTAACAACATCCATTACAGCCCAACCAATATCAGTTTTATTAATGATTACCATTAGTGCAGTTATTAATAATAATATTATAATTGTCATGATTATGAACTGGATATTATATTGGTTATTGACTTCTTCAATAATTGTAAAATAATCTGATTTTTTTATTAATATAGAAAAAGTTTCTTCGTAATATTGTGTTATTATATCTGTTAACTCATAATTAGCATCTGCCAATGGCATTTTTGAGTCGTGTATATCGTATTTATTGTTCCTATTAACTAATGAATCTATATAACCATTTTTAATTGCATCTGCTTGAAAACTTTCATGAATGATATAGAATGAACTGGTAGCATTCAAATATGGTGATAAATCGTATGAACCCGTCATGTCTTCTTTACCATACAGCGATTTATAAGGTGTATCTTTGATATTTATTACGTGATCGCGAGTAGTATTGGGTAATGTGTGAAACAACGTCATTTTTATTTTATAACCATCTAAACGTCCAGTTTTGTCAAAGGTAATATTTCGACAAATTTTACTGTCTGTAAATGAAAAGTATTTAATTTGTAATTTATTACTAGTAGAGATGCAATCGATATTTGAATTTGTTAAGGATATTCTAATTCGATGATATTGCCATAATTAATATTAATAATAATAGTTAATAACGCTCCGAAAAAATTCTTGTTTCCCCAAGAAATTTTTTGCATCATGAATTAAAAACTAAAATTTTTTTGGGGTGAAAAAAAATTTCCTTAAGCCATATAAAAAAAACTTTTGGGACAAGTATGTATTTTTTGCGCCAAGAAACCCTTTTTTCTGTGTAAAAAAAATGAAATATTTTTCTTTCTAAATCATTAGCAAAATTGCTTATAAAATTTACATCTAATTAAAAAATGTCAATAGAAAGATACCATTTAAATCATCAACAACATTTTTTTCCCTACACAATGTTTTTTTTTATAAATATATAAACAGACTAGTTTTATTATTTATCTAATTATGTTGTAAAATATTAATAATAATGATGAATACCTTTTATCATAGGTTGCTTGTATAAAGTCAATTTTTTATTGTCGCATTCATCATCAACAGTATTTATTGTTTCAGCCTCTTGCCAAAGCGGTGGTGCATAGTTAGTGAATGGATTTAGCGTATAAATAGTTATCGTATCGTTATCATTATCATCAACAGATTTTTTACACAAAAAATACGCCAATAATAAATCTTGTTCCCATAATAATCCAAGTACTTTGCCGGCATCAGTACAAGACACTTTTGCAGTGCCGAGAATTAAAAAAATTGACGTGATACTCCATGTACTTGATAGTTTCAGTTTACCAATAAGTGTTTTAAGTGTATCAATTGAATTCACTGATAATATATACGATGGGTAAGAGCGATGGTTAATTTGAATTTTAGTCGGTTTATAATTTCCGTCAATTACTATTACCGATGAACTACTATCATCAGCATTCCACATATTTTTAATTCGATGCATTTCATTATCTTCAGCTAAATCAGCGGTTATGATAATCGAATTAAATTTATTGTTGAAACACATTCCTAGTAACTGCCTCTGTTGATAATAATTAAAATCGAATAAGTTAACTATTTATTATTAAAAATATAAAAAAATGATCATTTAAATTACCGCATGATCATATAGGTGTGAAGATGAACTTTTTGATGGCAGTTTGATAAAATTTATACCACTGCATTTAACATTAACTATAAATAAAAAATAAAAACAAAGAACCATTTTATTAGTCCACACAATTGCGCTCATTTTAATAATTTAATATTTTTTAAGTAGAGAAAATAAGAACTCGGTTTACAAAATAGTTATGATTACAGCTATAAAATTAATTTACTGTCATCGCCCGTGATTAAAATAATTGGAGTTAAAATATAACACATCCGACTGGCTAAAAGTCAAGGCTTCGAATGAACAACACTCGTATTGTGCATCAGCTACTGCCATTCAATGGTCATGACAATTGCCCCTGGTAAAGCAAAAAAAAAATTTAAACGTCCCGGAAAAAGACACATCATGTGGATCTGCAGCAAAAACTAGTTACCCAGAACTCGCAAATTTAATGTCCCATTAAAAAATATATTTTTATAATCTCAACTGACGATAGCAATGATATTTTTTTCCGTTATTATCTTTATTTTTATTCTAATCTTTCATCAGTTATAGTACGATTTACGTTCCAGTAGTAAAATTGTAATAATAATAATAAATTATGACATTCTCAGATCGATGATTTATTCTATTTTTAATTTTAATAGTAAAATAAAATATATTTTGACAAGTAAAATTAATTTTTTTTATAACTTATTTCCAGTTTTGATTACAAATTAATATAAACATTGACCAATACATAAATTATTATTTCCATTACTTAAATTAATCGATCTGACTATATATATATATATATATATATATATATATATATATATATATATATATATACATTAAACTTCTTCGCGATTATTAAGAAGTACCATTCGCCCGGGAAAAAAAACAATTCTCGGTTGTGATCTCAACGATTTACTTTTTTTCTTGCAATTTCTCATTTTAAACTGTCTATAAAGTCTAGAATAATTATGTAAAAGTATTTCAATACCAAAAATAATAAAAACCCATAGTAAACTTATACCCATAAAAATATAAGTATGTTCAAAACTATAAAAATCCAATTGATCATATTTCTGGGCATTCTTAATTTTGTCAATCTTTTTCATTTTATTTAGTATATTACTTATTCTTTTTTTGTGCGAATAATATTGAAAACCCGCTTCTACTGGCATCGTCGCGATTTTATCAAACCTATTCTTTAATACCCAATTCTTTCGGGACCAATAAACGTTATAGTTTCTAAATACTGGACTTTTTAAAACATGCAAGTTTTTTAACTGTGAAGCAAATGTTAATATGAATTTTGATGGATAAATACACGCAATTCTTGAATCCCCTTGTGCATTCATTACACATGTAAACATATTTATCCCATTGCTCGGATGTAAGTATTTTTTATCATCATCCGTTATCCACAATTTTTCCTCAATAATATTCTTTTGTAATCGTTCATCGTACCAAATATGGTAATTATTGTCGTACAAGTCCTTTAAATGTTCAACATTCCGCTGGGTGGATTTTGACAATATCGCTGAAATTTGTCCTTGAAATTCGGGCATTGTTGTGAAAAAAAATATAAAAGCAGTGAAGAAAGTAATACGCATAGATAATTTATCCATTGGCGTCAATGCTCCCATACTCAGTGACATTTTAACAACATCCATTACAGCCCAACCAATATCAGTTTTATTAATGATTACCATTAGTGCAGTTATTAATAATAATATTATAATTGTCATGATTATGAACTGGATATTATATTGGTTATTGACTTCTTCAATAATTGTAAAATAATCTGATTTTTTTATTAATATAGAAAAAGTTTCTTCGTAATATTGTGTTATTATATCTGTTAACTCATAATTAGCATCTGCCAATGGCATTTTTGAGTCGTGTATATCGTATTTATTGTTCCTATTAACTAATGAATCTATATAACCATTTTTAATTGCATCTGCTTGAAAACTTTCATGAATGATATAGAATGAACTGGTAGCATTCAAATATGGTGATAAATCGTATGGACCCGTCATGTCTTCTTTACTATACAGCGGTTTATAAGGTGTATCTTTGATATTTATTACGTGATCGCGAGTAGTATTGGGTAATGTGTGAAACAACGTCATTTTTATTTTATAACCATCTAAACGTCCAGTTTTGTCAAAGGTAATATTTCGACAAATTTTACTGTCTGTAAATGAAAAGTATTTAATTTGTAATTTATTACTAGTAGAGATGCAATCGATATTTGAATTTGTTAAGGATATTCTAATTCGATGATATTGCCATAATTAATATTAATAATAATAGTTAATAACGCTCCGAAAAAATTCTTGTTTCCCCAAGAAATTTTTTGCATCATGAATTAAAAACTAAAATTTTTTTGGGGTGAAAAAAAATTTCCTTAAGCCATATAAAAAAAACTTTTGGGACAAGTATGTATTTTTTGCGCCAAGAAACCCTTTTTTCTGTGTAAAAAAAATGAAATATTTTTCTTTCTAAATCATTAGCAAAATTGCTTATAAAATTTACATCTAATTAAAAAATGTCAATAGAAAGATACCATTTAAATCATCAACAACATTTTTTTCCCTACACAATGTTTTTTTTTATAAATATATAAACAGACTAGTTTTATTATTTATCTAATTATGTTGTAAAATATTAATAATAATGATGAATACCTTTTATCATAGGTTGCTTGTATAAAGTCAATTTTTTATTGTCGCATTCATCATCAACAGTATTTATTGTTTCAGCCTCTTGCCAAAGCGGTGGTGCATAGTTAGTGAATGGATTTAGCGTATAAATAGTTATCGTATCGTTATCATTATCATCAACAGATTTTTTACACAAAAAATACGCCAATAATAAATCTTGTTCCCATAATAATCCAAGTACTTTGCCGGCATCAGTACAAGACACTTTTGCAGTGCCGAGAATTAAAAAAATTGACGTGATACTCCATGTACTTGATAGTTTCAGTTTACCAATAAGTGTTTTAAGTGTATCAATTGAATTCACTGATAATATATACGATGGGTAAGAGCGATGGTTAATTTGAATTTTAGTCGGTTTATAATTTCCGTCAATTACTATTACCGATGAACTACTATCATCAGCATTCCACATATTTTTAATTCGATGCATTTCATTATCTTCAGCTAAATCAGCGGTTATGATAATCGAATTAAATTTATTGTTGAAACACATTCCTAGTAACTGCCTCTGTTGATAATAATTAAAATCGAATAAGTTAACTATTTATTATTAAAAATATAAAAAAATGATCATTTAAATTACCGCATGATCATATAGGTGTGAAGATGAACTTTTTGATGGCAGTTTGATAAAATTTATACCACTGCATTTAACATTAACTATAAATAAAAAATAAAAACAAAGAACCATTTTATTAGTCCACACAATTGCGCTCATTTTAATAATTTAATATTTTTTAAGTAGAGAAAATAAGAACTCGGTTTACAAAATAGTTATGATTACAGCTATAAAATTAATTTACTGTCATCGCCCGTGATTAAAATAATTGGAGTTAAAATATAACACATCCGACTGGCTAAAAGTCAAGGCTTCGAATGAACGTTACTCGTTTAGTGCATCAGATACTGACTTATTTGTTGGTTGTAACAATTGTCCCTGACAACGCAAAAAATAGTCCATGCCTATGTTCTCTTTACATACCCCGGGAAAAAGACACGTCATGTAGGTCGCTCGCCATAATTTGTTTCCGAGAACTTGCAAATTTAATATTTCAACAAAAGAAATAATTAACGTTTTTATGTTTTTCACCCTTATTATCTTTATTTTTTTCTAATCTTTCATCAAATAGTCTGCTTTATGTTCGACTAGTAAAATTCCAATGATAACAATAAGTCATAACATACACGCATCGATTGTTATCACGCTTAGAAAATGTGTAAAGTCGAACAAAATATTTTTCAACAGTTGAAATGTATTTTTTACAGCTTAATTATATTTGTAATAATACATGTTAATATAAATTTTAATCAATATGCAGATTATTATTTCCACCAAGTTAATTAATTAATCCTAGACTTATAAATTTATCTAAGTCAAACTTCCCCATCTCTATTTCCCGTAAAATTCAAAAATTAGAAATTTGATTCATAGCGGAAACAGATACTCCCCTAATTAGAAATCCGATTAAAAGTTTATTGGAATTAATTGGAGGTATTATTAGAATCTATGAAGGCCAAAGCTAGACAAAGCAAATTATCAAACTCTAGAAAAGAAAAATGTTAAATTTTAGCCAAAATTTCGTTTTCGTGAATTCATAAAAAAAAAATTTATTTTTCAGACTACAGATATCTGTAGATGTTATCGATTTTTGTTGAAAAAAAACAATTTTGTTGAAGAAAATTAATATCGTTATATATTCAAATGTGAAGTAAAAAACCGAGTATCCGATCACTGATGTATTTGTCTTTATATTTATCAAATTTTACTAAATATAAATATACTAATACATGAGTGATCGGGTTCTAATTTTATCATCGGTGACTGGGTATCTTATCTTACTTAAGGGAAAACGTCACTGGACCTCATTCTCACACTCAGAAAAAAAACTGGACTATCTTTGTTGCACTTGCAGAGTAAATGAGAATTTTAAAACAATTTTTCTCGGAGACGAGTTATTAATAATTATTATTACTTGCGCGGTAAATTTAAATATTTGAAAAATAAATTATTAGAAATCGGAGTAGACTAAAAATCGTACGTCAAAATAAAATGGCGGCAGAATATGATAGAAGAATATTTAAAAAGTTACAAAAAAAAACACTAGAGTGTTTGAACAAACCTTGGCGGAGAAATAATATACAGAAGGGTGTCCTAATACACTTGGAGATTTGATTTAAATTTCTCCAAGTGTATTCCAGCTAAAAAAACGTCACTTAACTGCTATTTCCCACCAGACTATGACAGATGATTTTGCTCAGGAACTTGGAAGATATCAGCATCAAGAATTCGCTACATTTAACACTTGCACGGAACACTTAACACTTAACTACACCACAGACCCATTGCACAATTGAAATTAATAAAAGATAGATTTTACAATCACGCACAATTTTACACAATTTAACTGCAATATTGTGTTTCAATTCAAATGTACAGAATTATCTGAACTGCTACTACCATTTTCGATGATACTGACTGTTGCTATTGGGCCGCCAGTTGATACAAAGCAATCGACTTAGCGATTCATCGACCGCCCCCACTTTCGCAAACATTTGAACGTTGAATATAGTGACGCGCAGTACCACCATCTTGGCGCGAAATTTCAAAATTTAAATTTAATAATTTTATTAAAATTTATTTGTATCAATAATTATTTTAATCAGAATAAAAATTATACTCGGAATTTTTTATTTCCAACAATAATTTATTAATTATTCTTATTACTTGTGCGGCAACGCTAAAGACTCTATTTTAGGTTTTCGGTTTTGTCCGTGAATTAGATTGAATTGAAAATCGGGTTAAAGAAATAATGAGTATCCATTGATTCACAGTAAATTTCACTAATTTTAGAGAATTTTCCCGAGCATTCTATTTTAATAATAATTCAATTTCTGTGCATTTTTATTTTTCACTTTACTTGCACCTCTGCAGATTAAATTAAATAAACTCAAATGTTAAGAATTTCATTACAACAATATCTACGTCTCATTACTCAAACTTCTGATATAAAAGTCAAATATATCAATAATCAATAAATAAATTACCGGTATAAATTAAAAACAATATTCCTTTATTACCAACTGTCGCAATGGAAAAAAATGATAAAATACCATAACCAGATGACTCTCCAAATATTTCTGACAATATACTATAAAATTACATTGCCAAATAAAACCTAACCATAAAAAAACTGTATAATTAATTTGTGTACAAATAATTAATAATTTTCGGAAGTTTGCTATTATCTTAGTCAACAATTTTACTGTTTGAATATTTGTTTTGTTAAATTGAAGAATAAAACTTACAAAAAAATAAATAAAAATGGCACGTGCACGTGATGAAGAATTAGTAAAAGCCTTCAGTGAATTACAAGAAAAAGTAACAGATACGGCACAAAAAATAAAGTTAGCGGATTTGCAAATAGATTCACTCAAAAGGTCTAAGCAAAGGTCTGAATTAACAATCGCCGAAGTTGCCAATTTACCAGCAAATACAAAAACTTACGAGTCCGTAGGCAGAATGTTTTTACTTGACGACATCGCCAGCATTAAATCGGGGCTTCAGACAAGGATAAAAAACGCAGATGAAAAAATATCAACTCTCGAAAATAATAAAACAAAATTAACACAGAGCTTGCAAGAGAGTAAGGACAGTATCCGTGAAATGGTTCAGCAGAAGCAGAATAAATAAGCCGTCAAATGAATTCAATTAACTGAAGATCAGTCTAAAGAGTCATCATTACATCTTTTCATCAATAAAACAATTTTTCAAATGTAAATCATCCTAAAGTTAAGAGACAATTAGAAATTTTTGAATTTTTTGCAACAAGTTAATGAGAAAAAAAAAACTAAAAATATGCACATTTAGAAAATTAAAAAAACTAAGGGTGTAATTTTTTAGAATATTTTTTTTTTTTTAATTTGTGGTTCTTAAAAAAATCTAAAAATTATAAGACGTCTAACTTCAGTATCATAAATTTAAATTATCAATAAAATTTTTAATTAAATATTGTAATAATTTAATTATTAATTTTTCATTTATTTTGGCGCTAGGAATATTACATATAATCTAAATCACTCAACACTTGTAATTCGTTTTTTCTTTATTTTTATTTGAATAAATTTCAATTAATAATAAAAATCTTCATGAAAACTTTAATTATCCAAAAATTTATCACGATTAATTATAATAATATTTTTTATTTTATTTTTTTTCCTTAATTTATAGAAAAAAAAAAAATCAAAAATAACATACATTAATTTCAAACAAAGATAAAAAATAATTAATTAAACATTGAAGATTTTAATTTACAATGTAAGACAAGACATTATTTTTTTAATTAATCATTTTTTTAATAATAATAATTAAAAAGTATACACAAATCTTGCAATTAAATATTTTTCAATGAAAAATATTATTTGACAAATTGTTTAAAAGATGATACATTTATCATGTAGGAGGGATGTTACTTTTTTAAAATAATGAATTTCATTATCTAAATGTCAATCTGTTAATTGTTAATTCACATGTCTAACATATTAATGCTATCTATTATAATTAATTCAATGCCTGATGGTATTATAACTTTGTTATTATTTATTTTTTTTTCATCTAAGATTGTATATTATAATAATAATTATAAAATTATTATTGAATAAACAATTGTACTTAATGCATTGAAAATAATAATAATAATATTTAAAATAATTATAATTAATAATAATTTTAATTAATAATAATAATCTATTGCTTATAAAAGTTAAAGAATAAATTATACTGCTCCTATTAATTACAATTAATTTTTTTTTTAATTAAATGCAGTTGTTAAATTCATTTTTCAAATTAATTACTTTAATTTTGTATCGAACGATTATGAATATTACGTTAATTCATTTATAAAAAGAAAAAAAATTGAGGCTTTTATAGATTATAATTCACTATAAAGACGCGTTTTTTAATTGTTAAATATATAAAATTGTGGTTTTGTTATTATTATTTCATTTATGTGATTGTTTTTCTGTTAATAGTCGACGCCAAAATTTACAGATAATAAATACAGGAGATGTGATTTATTTGTTTTATTGGTACGTATTTTAAGTGTAGCTTTTTTATTATTTTTTTTTTTTTTTTTCATTTTTTTCATTACTCTTAGGTCCTTATCTAGTGAAAAAATTCAACTAGTCACTGTGACTTTAATTAACAAAAATAAAATTACAGCCCGCGTAAAAAATCCACTTGATCATTGCTAATAATAGTTTATCGTCGTAATCTTTATATATCATTTATTTATTATTGGGTGTTTATTGTTGACGGGCCTTGTTTTTTTCCTTCCCTTTTCTTCTATCGATTATTTGCCAATTAGGTCGAGTTAATTACATTTAAGCTGCAACAAATGTTGATAATTAATATCTTACATATCATAGAATTATTTAGATAAATATATATTAGATATTAGACTATGTTAAATGAAATTTATATTTTTTTTTCGGGTCCATATAAAAATTTTGTTGAAATTAATTTACGAAAAATTGAGTACCAAGTAGGCTCGCGAACTTAATTACAAAACGCGCGCTCGTTTAAATATGATTTTATATTTAAATAACATGGAAAAAATTTTTTTTCAAACAAAATTTTTTAACTCGTTAATGGATCAATAAATTGAAATTACCAAAACATATTTTTGTAGAGAATCGAATGCTCGATAAAAAAGGTCTTTTATAATTTTTTGATAAATTTAACCGTTCAAAAGTTACTTTTTGAAAGAAATATAAGTTTTCTCAAATAATTTATTTGTAAAACTTGTAATTTTTGAACTGTGAAATTAAAAAATTATTGAACAACATATTTTGATTGCAAAACAAATGATCTACAAAAAAGATCACTGACATTCTGCGATAAGACTGATAGTTTCGCTGGAAGAATAAAAAATATAATACATTAACCATAAATTTCAATTTAAGCTCAAATAACTTTTGAACGATTAAATTTATCAAAAAATTATAAGACACTTTTTTTGTAGAGCATTTGATACTTTACAAAAATATGTCACGGTCATTTCAATTTATCGATCCATTACCAAGTTATAAAATTTCAAAGTTGAAATTTGAAGCTTCAAGGCCAAACTTGGTACGCAATTTTTTTCATATTATTTTCAACGTAATTTTCGTACGTGACCAAAAAAAAAATATCGATTTTATTTGGCACAGTCTAATATATATATTGTAATTTTAATTACCTGTAAAACCTTGAGGTGGTTGTCCCGGTACAGAATATTGTGGCCTAAAGTTACCAAAGTTAGCAGCACCAGCAAAAGTAGCTTGTAATTGACCACCAGAAAATCCTGCTGGGAATTGTTGAGCCAGTAGTGCAGCTTGTCCAGTCTGATTATTGGCAGCACCAGGTGCTGTAGCAGCCAATCGACTGAGGATTGACCGTTCAGACATTTGAAGCCGTTGTGCAACTGGTGGTATACGTGCAAGTGTTGCAGGTAAACGACTGACGTCTGATTTCATGTCCGACAACAATTCTTCCAACTGATTAAGAACTTTGTGCAGTACTGCATTAGCTGGTTTATTTCCAGCCAAACTTTCTTTGCTGAGATGTTGATGTGACTCTGCAAGACACTCAACTTCCGCAAATCTAGCGTTCAAACTCATCGCCGGATGGTTTGGATCTTGAGTTAGATTGAGGTACGCAGCTCTCCTTAGTTGCTCTTCAATAACCAGGGCTTGCTCAAGGAGCTTGAAACGCCGTGCTAGGAATTTATTTTTAATTTCCAAAAAGTTGCCTTTACCAACGTCCATTTTAAAGGGTTCGTTGATGATAGCAAATCTAATGTCGTTCTGAATGTCTTGCCAGCGGCCGTATCCGTGTGTGACAATACCAGCCAGAAGCCAGTAGTCGTGTCTTCGGTGCCAGATTTCATATTCACGACCAGGTACCGCGGCTTTTTCCTCATTCAACCAGAGTGTGTGTAATTCAGTGAAACCACCATCAGCAATATTGAACATAAATTTACGCTTAGGTTTAACCTCCGGCTCACTCTCTTTAGTGTCTTTTTCTTTATTGCTACTTTTATCATCTTTCTTTTCCTCCTCATCGTCGTCTTTGACAATCACAACATCTTCATCAGCATCAACACTAGCTTTCTGTTCACTCGAGGTCTTTTCTTCTGGCTTAGCAGCATCTTTGTCATTCTTACCGTCACTTTTATCTTTATCTTTATCTACTGATTCCTCATTTTCTTTATCCTTTTTGGCCTCATCCTCCTTATCTTTATTTTCCTTATCATCCATAACTTCTGTCGTCTCTTTAGGATCTTTCGTTTCATCCTTATTCTCCTTCGGATCTTTATCTTTCGTCTCATCCTTACCGTCTTTACCGTCAGCAGCGTCAGCTGCTTTAGCATCGGCTGCCGTTGCTGAACTCGCGATAGGCGTTGGCGCTGGAGTTGTCGACGCAGACGTTGATGTTGCCGTAGAAGTGGGACTGGGTGCGGTTGAAGTAGCGGGAGTTGCATTACCGCTGCTTGTTGCAGTTGTGCTTGAAGCTTCTGGAGTAGCAGCTGTTGTAGTGGCAGCTGCAGTCACTGAGGCTACAGTAGCTGCAGCCGTTGTAGCTGCCGCAACAGCAGCAGCAGCATTGGCATCAGTTTTAACTGGCTCAACTGGCTTACGAATCATCTCTGGCATCGAGTAATAACCATTTATGTGTTCAAATTCTTGTACTTTTTTACGAATCAATGACATGACACCAATTCGTGTGAGTACATGTTGACGACTTAAGCCCTCACGTGGTACACCGTCGGCAAATGTTTCAGCGTTGTCTGCACCAGGTTCACACAGATGACGCATGAAGAGTGACACGTAGGCCTTGAAGTTCTTTTCCGATTTCCCCCGTAGGTCTCGCACCAACCTACAGATTAAAGCAGTCCTAACTACAATTCTCGCTCTACTTGTAAATTTTACTATATCATATATTAATACTTAGGAATTGAATATAAATCATGTTACTGGTCAACTAACCATTGCGAATTGAAGGCATCTTGAGGTGGCATACCGTAACGCATTATTGCATTTAAGAATGCCTTTCGTTGTCTGGCATTAAAGCCAAGTACCTATAATAAATAAAGAAAAAAAAAAAAAAAAGAAAAACAGAATTCATAAATAAATAAATTAATGAATAATAAAACAAAAAAATTAGAAAATCCGAAAGTGCACGCCTCGAACGTTTATGTTATATTTTGAAAAATTAAATTAATAAAGTTTTTTTATAGAAATTTCCATGGTAAATATACGGTAATAAGTCAACAAAAAGAGTAAGATAAGTAGAACATTTTTTATAAAAATGGCTGCGGTGTGTTTGTTTACATGTAAATTTGCCGGTTTTAACAGATGATTTATTATAAAAAAATGAGAAAGACTACAGTAGTGATTTCTGATCAGAAACTTCTTTCCATCATTCTGAAGATGGTGAAAAAAAATTGTCATTCTCTAGATATCCGTACCACGACTTTTTTTTGAACCACAGACTAATAGACGTCCACGATTAATTTTTTTTATTAAACTTTTTTTTATATTAATACGTATCGGACAACTTAAAAAAAGTATCAGACTTATTCATTAGTATTTCCTTTTTATATCGATGTGCTTTTCTTAACGTGTAAGTGTGATATAAAAATAAAATATACAATTTAATGTGAGGAAATCGCATGACCTTGAAAAGTCAGTCTTTGTTTGGCGTTTGAAGCGTGCAAAAATAAATAACTAGCAATAAATAATTAAAAACATTAATAATACCTCAATATTTCCATTAACACGCGCAAGCAAAGGTGGCAACGGCCTGTCTTTCTCATCACGTCGTTCCAAACGACGTCGACTACGACGCGACAACAAGTCACCGTCACCTTTCTCATCAAAGTCATCATCCTCCTTATCATCATCACTGGGTGCGCTGAAATCGCTATTGTAATCCGACAAATTCTCTTGCCAAGGTTGATCATCGCGGGCACCCTGGTCGCCTGTCACACCGCCGTCATTATAATTGACTTGTTTCCTAACACGTTTACCTTTGCCGAGTGTTCTCGCCATGTCCTCTTGCTGCTGTTCATAATGATGCCTGAGCAATTTAATCCAGTAAGCTGGATCTGTATTCTCAGCTTCCTGTTTTATAATTTCAGTATCAGCTTCTTCCTCAGTTTCACCTTCCTTAGTAACATAAGAGGCAACTTTAAATGAACTTAAGTACTCATTTGCCCAATTTTCTTTTTGCTCGATACCCTCTTTACTACGATCGAGCAATTCAGTAACAGCTTTGTCGTCATAATGAATAGCTTCGTCTTCTTTACCTTCTTCTTCTTTGAACAATTCTTCAGTACCAAAACGTAATATATCATCTAACTCTTGTTTACTGAAATTAGCACCTTTACCACCCATACCAGGTCTTACAACTAAATGTGTAAGCATCATCTTACGTTTGGCAACTTGGGTAACACGTTCCTCAACAGAATTACGAGTTACGAATCGATAAATCATAACTTTATTGGCTTGACCGATTCTGTGTGCTCTACTGAATGCTTGGATATCATTGTGCGGATTCCAATCAGAATCGTATATTATCACAGTGTCAGCTGTTGCTAAATTGATACCAAGACCACCAGCACGTGTTGACAGTAAAAATACAAATTGTTGAGCACCTGGAGCATTAAATCTATCAATAGCCTCTTGTCGCTGGGTACCCGTTATATTACCATCTATTCTTTCGTATTTATAACCTTCGCCTTCCAAGTAATCCTCCAATATATCCAACATTTTAGTCATTTGTGAGAATATAAGAACACGGTGTCCATCATCCCGTAATTTTTTTAACATTCTACTTAAAAGAACTAATTTACCAGCTGCTTTGATCAATGCCGTTCCTTCGTAGTTACCATTTGGACCAGTTGGTGCTTCTTGTGATGCCGCGGGGAATAAGTACGGATGATTACAGCATTTCTTTAAATCCATCATAATATTTAGGAGTGATACTTGTTGACCACCACCTTTTGGATTCAATGCTTCGAAGTTTCTCGTCAATATATACTTGTAATATTTCTTCTGCATTGGTGACAATTCAACACGTACAATAAATTCTGATTTACTTGGCATATTTTTTAGTACATCAGCTTTCAACCTACGCAACATGTGGGGCCCAAGCATTTCGTGTAATTTTTTAACCTGCTCTTCTTTTGAAATATCAGCGAATTCATTCTGGAATGCCGACAAATCATTGAACTTATCACGACAGAGGAAATTCAACAAGTGGAATAATTCTTCAAGATTATTTTGCAAGGGTGTACCAGTTAGCAATAATTTGTAAGCAATATTGTAAGATGCTAGTAATCTGAAGAATTTCGATTGATTGGATTTAAGACGATGAGCTTCGTCAACAACTAACACGGCCCAGTCGATAGATCCCAAACACGCTGAATCAATAGAAATAAGTTCGTAACTCGTGAGCAGTACATTAAATTTAATTGATGATGAACGTATTTTAGATGCGCGACCACCTCGTACAGCGCCTTCTTCAAATGACAATTCGTTTTCACGAATAACAATACGACTGTCTTTGTCACCGACATATGTAACGCAGTAAAAATCAGGTGCCCATGTTTCAAACTCACGCTCCCAATTTATAATAGTTGAAAGTGGAACGGAAACTAGGAACGGCCCTTTACAATGACCTTCTTTGTACAGCGAATATAAGAATACAATTGTCTGTATAGTTTTACCAAGACCCATCTCGTCGGCAAGAATAGTATCAATACCTTGACCCCATGAGTAACGCAACCAATTGAGACCTTCTAATTGATAGGGATGGAGCTGCATACCAGTGACGTCCAAGTAATCGGGTTGACGTTCGAATTTTTTCTTCAAATCAGTTGTAGGTTTGTCTGGCGGAGGAGTGTATCGTTTTGGCTGTCGTTCTTCGTCATCAATTAATTCGCGTGTTTTAGATTTTTTACCTTTACCTTTTTTACCCTTTCTCGAGGTATGTCCGTCAGCACAATTTGCCGCACGTAAATCTAAATAGTAATCTATAGCTTGTTTAAATCCCGGGATATCGGCATTCTCATCTTCCCAAGTTGCTTGATCGTATCCAAGATCACGCCATTTAACTAAATATGTTGCGCGTCCGTCTCTCTGTAGACGATGATTGATAACGCGATGTATTATCAGCCACTCGGGTCTGATACCGTACTTGAAGAAACGATCTTCTAAATTATAACTGTCTTTATTTTCAGCACAATCGCGCTTGTTACGTTTTGAACGTGAATCACTTTCGTCGAGTGGCTCTTCTAGTTTTGGCGGTTCATCCATATCATACTTACGTGAGTAATTACGAAACATGAGAGGATGAAATACATCAAGTTGTAATTCACTTATCCAGTCACAGTGCCAGTAAGACATTTCAGCCCATTTTACAAAGAATTCACGCATTCTTCGTTGTTTTGGAGCAGCTTTACTCGTTGATGGCTCTTCTGATGGACTTTCTGGACACTCTTTCCATCGCCATGTCAATATTTTGGATACTTTACCCATTATCGGTGGACAAGAGCATCGTGGACATTTCCAATCACCATCAGGAATTTCTGACAACGGTGGATTCAAACAGTGGGTGTGATAAGCACTTGTACAGCTGTCGCAACACAATAATTCCCCGCCGTCTTTACATACACGACAGAACTCCATGTGTTCATCGTCATCATCAGCGGCACCTTGAAGATCAACCAAACAAAAAGTATATTAATATATTCACCCTTGCGTGAGAGAAATAAACAAATACTATAACAAAACAAAAAAAAAAAGAATAAAAAGACCAACACACAATGGAGGGGCCCTTCTTTTCTCACGGTAACAAACAACTAATGAGGTGGATCGAGGGAGAGGATTTTTATCTAAGATACCTGTAATACCTTCGCCTTCGCAGTGCGGACAGCTCCATTTTCCCTCTGGAGTCTCTTCCAGCTCAGGCTCCAAACATACCAAGTGGTAAGCACGCGGACAAGTGTCGCAGAGAATTATTTCACCACCTTGTTGACATACTTCACAGTAATCCTGGTGATCAGTCTAAAATAAAATAATATATCGGTCATTCTAAATGTCGGAAAGTTGCTAATAATCCATAACTTGATATTTTACATCATCCATTAAATTTAAATATTTTTTTTATACTAAAACAATAAGGCAGAGCTAAGCATCGAAGCATATGCGTTCTCTATTGAAGATTCAGCTATTAAAAATCAATGATTATGAGAATGTAAAAATAAATAAACGACAGCTATGAACGCATAAGCCAGGTAGCTTAACTCTACCTATAAACTTTCCTCTCCATCTGGGAATTTAGACGTCGTCTTCGTTTTCTTCTTCTTCTTCGACTTATTTCCAATCTTTGTCTTGGCCTTCCTGCGAACTGGAGGCTCAGCTGGTGGTTCTGCGGCCACATCTTCGCTACCCTTGGCATTACTTTCTGTGCTGGGTACTTCTTCAGCGTCTGCTAACATTTGCTCAAACTCTACGTCAGAATCTCGGTCAGAACCTGCAGCACTGCCTTCTGCTTCTTCATCCTGGTAAATAAAAATTAATAAATAATAGTCTTAATCATATAAATGACAATAATTAATAGCAATAAGTACTTACAGAGCTTCCACGTTTACGTTTCCCCAGTTTTATTTTAAGTGTGGGTACTTTGGACGCTTTCTTGCCTTTCTTAGCACGGGAACCACGTGATTTTTTCTTACGATCACTGTCCTCATCATCGTCCTCATCTTCTTCCACTTCTTGAATTGGCGCACCGCGATTTGGTCTAACACTTCTGGTTTCTTCATCTGCGTTTTGCGTTGACACTTCAGCATCTGGTTGTGTATGAGGATTTAATTCTGTGAAATCACGCCATTTAGCAGCTACCAACATCATCAACTTGGACATTGGCACCTAAAATAAAAAATTTTCATTAGTTTTAGTGGCTATTAATGAATTAATAAAAATTCCAGGTAATTATAGCAAACCTTTGGATTCTCCTTTGCCAAGAGAGGTCGTACGTGTTGTTGAAACAATTTGTAAGTCGTAAAATTCTGGAAATCGGCGTCAGTGTAGTCAATCTGTATATCAGTTAAGCCGAATGTACTGCAAACTTCGTCTATCGTTGGCATTCCAGTAGCTGGTTCCTGCTGTACAGGTGCAGTTGATGTATGGCCAGATGATTTTCTTGATGATGATTTTCTGCTTTTGCGATTACTCGCATAATCACTATCTTCACCAGCTCCTTCGCCAGCAACTTCTGCTCCAAAATCGCTCTCCTATTTTAAAAACCAATTAAATTTATGTTTTCAGAAATAAAAAATTAATTAATTTACAATAATAATAAACGTCAATTACATCTCCTGAGTCTGATTTTTTCTTTTTCTTCTTTTTCTTTCCTTTTTTATCTTCACCTCTAGCTTTCCTCTTTTTTCCTTTCTTTTTCTTACGTTCCTCTGGCTCATAATCATCATCTTCCTCCTGTTAAATATTTACATTTATTTATTTAATAAATAATTTGTCATAGCCATTGATTGTTAATTAATAATCGAATAAGTAATAGTAATTACAGGTCTTTGAGCATCCTCAGCATCAGAAGAACCTTCAGGCGGTGGGTTAACAGCCGTTACCTGAGTACTGCTCTCATCAACGTCTTCTTCCCCTAAAAATCAATAAATTTCATATACATATATTCTCTTATCGATCCTCAAAAAGTTTAATTAAACTTTTATTACAAACTCCACCAAATATTATTCCTCGAAATTAAATTTAGCTCATAAATAACCTGGGGTTCAAGATTTAATTTTATTTCCAGACAAGAAGTATAAATAAAATGAAATGAAAATAAAAAAAAATATTGTCATCACTTTTCATGAAAACATGAATGTAATTTTCGTGCTAATCCGCGTCCCATGAGTGCTTTGTATAAATGTGTGGCCGCCATTTTCTTCTTTGAAAGGGCGAACACACCACACTCTCAGTATCTGACAATACCATCTACTCAAACTATTTTTTTTTTTTTTTTTTTTTTTTTTTAATTTTTTTTTTCTCATTTCATTTAAAAACAAAAAAATTATTATTTTTTACATCTGATTTAAAAAAAATCTCACAAATTTTTTGAAACCAATAAAAAAAAATTGTTTTATAAATTAAAAATTTTTATTTAACTAGTATCAACATATGAACTAATAAATAAAATACTAATTTCAAACAAATGTAATTAATAATTATCAAGAATCTTGGTTAGTTTTAATTACAACCTCAAAATACATGAGTGTGAATGTAGCAGATAGACAAATTTGAAACCATAAATAAATAAAACAAAATAATATTTATAAAAAATGCACTTATTAATTTTCAAATTTTTCAAACGCGCATTTTTTTTAAATTTTATTTTATTAATTATTTAGTCTATTTATTAACAATTTTAAATTTGATGTCTGCTATATTCACACTCGTCAAAATACTTGAATATTTAAAATCTCTCAAAACAACAATATTTTAATTAAACCAAGACGCAATTAACCGCTACTTAATTTCAAAATAATTAAACCAGTTTAGAAAATAAAAAAAATTGAATTTATTACAAATCGGTATCCAAAAGACATAAACGTGATGATGAACCGACAAGCTTATCTGTTATCAGTGAATACAAATAATTTAAAATATAAAATAATTCAAATAAAAATCAACATAAAATTAAAATATTTAGTAAACGTGGAGCTCTCACTAAAATCTAAATATTCTCGAACGTTCTAATAAAATAAAATAATAATTAGCAATAAATAATCCATAATAATAATAACATTAAAAATATATGAATAAATATTACGAAATAAATCGACAAAGTTGTCGATAAAATGCACTAGTCAAGTATTTGACAACGAGCAGAGAGAAAGAGACAGCGTCACACAAAATGACAAAAAGATAGGCTAATTAATTATTAAAAAAAAAAAAAAAATTAAGTCTTCCATTAGTAAATCCTCATATCCACGGGCATACTCTTCTTGAAAATAATTTTTAAAAAATGAATTAGTGGGTAAAAGTGTGAAAATTTAAAAAGTTCAACAAACGAATGAAAATATTTAAAGATTGTAGTAATGAAAAATTGCACAGGACCAATTGACATGGCAGCCATCGTACGAAAAGCGCGCGTCCTCCCCTAGATGATATTGTCCGTGCAAGAGACCGATACTTTTTCCGGTAAATATTTAATAAATAAAATATATATATTTATAATCTTACCCGCGTAATTATCTTCAACTTCCTCGTCAGAAGCCATCGTCAATGCGTGGCTCGAATTATTAACAAAGTTAACGTATTATAATTTTTAACAACAAATATTAGTAAGAGTGGACAAAAAACGAGTAGTACACAGCGCGGTAATGGTTACTACATTAACATTAACCAACGCAAACCAACGTTACTAGATGCCTCACGACTCGGCTCGCGCTTGGGTTTCAGAGCTTCGGATTCATGTTCGGCTTCGCCGATCGCACTTACTTACACTCACACAACTTTATTATGAATTTCTGTTTGTGTCTGTGTCTGGGTTCATGTGTATTTCCCCGGTGTCTACGTCTATATACACGTCGCTCTTTCATATATATACATATATATATCCTTCTATCTCTATGTATTAATCATATCATCTCATTCTTTCCTATGTAGAAATTATATTCTCCTTACGCTTTTTCATCGGTTTTCTCTCTTATAAAATATGTGTTCCCCCACTCTAGATATTTTTTAGAGGTACCCCCCCCCCATCCCTTCACCATCACCAAGTGCCATTTACTTGAAACTGTTCACTTACATACACAATTACCATCTATCTAATACATGTACATTCATAGTTTTATGAATATATGTATATAAAGTGTAACGAAAAAGACGCCTAGGGAAACTCTATTTTTACCCCCTCCATTTTTACATACATGTATATTTATATATATATGTGTGCATGTAGGAATCCTTTACCCTTCCTTTCATTTTTTGGAAAGTACTATTGTTTCAATAGTTTAAATTTTTTCTATGACTGAAATAAAATTCAAATTTTTAAATAAAATAAATAATTAAAACCGGATTTTCAAATTACTGACTAACATAGAGATGATTTTTTAATTTATGGGATTTTGTAAAAAATGTCCTGTGGGTTTTTGAAAATAAAAATAAATTATTTGGGTCAATTTTAAGTGCACCTGCAGCCACATAGTTTAAAAAAAGAGAGTTATAAATATAAGAAATATATAGATTTGATGTTTTGTATCTAAGATCTAACGGGATCTTTTGTTGCAATGAATAAATGAAATATTGATCTACATATTTCTGCTTGTCTTTTATTCTTTAATTATACATTTTTACTTAAAATTATGTACATGATTTGAATTTTAAAGCATGGATTTAAAATCCGAATGATTTAAATTTATTATTTTTAAAAATCAATAAATTTAATAAATTAATAATTTTAATAACACAATAATTATTTAATATTAAGTGTCATGTACTGGAAAGCTTTACTTTCTATGGCATAAAGAAGGAGCGAGCGATTTTAATTATAATTTAAATTTTATAATAAAAACATTAATTGGAGTACTTATCATTTATATATAATATTTCTTGATTTTTTTTATATATGTATACAAATAAAATATAACATTACTTGGCTTTAAATACCTTCAGATATAATTCTTTTATTTAAAGATTAAAAAATTAATGTCCAAAAAAAATATATATATGTATCTTTATAGATGTACGTAAAATGACTGACGTAAACGTAATAACTGGCATAATTAAACAACAATAAAATCTAATTATCTTTATGACAATAATAATAAAAAATTAAAAAAAAAACTATCTCAGACATAATCGACACCGAGTACACTCAGTCCTTTAATTTTGATGGCTTCAGACACAGCTCGCTCTAAAATATCTTGCTGTTGATCACCATCGTCATTTTTATCTACACTCCAATTACTATTATTACTACTACTAATATTATTATGTTTAATTATTTTATCATCAAATGATTGGAATGTTCGCGGTTGAATTATTTTAGTGGATGATGTTGCTGATGCTGAATTTGAATCATTTGATTCTGATGACAATTCAACAGCAGGTGTTATATTATTAGAACAATTAATAGGGCTTGATATATTATAATCATCATCACTGAACCAATAATTATCATTAGTAGTAGAATGTGAAGAAAAATTAGTATTAAATGAGGAATGTACAAGTCCATGATTACGTATTGCCATCATGACGGCATGATCTTCCATCTCAGATTCACCTGTTGATAATCTCAACTGTAAACGTTCTGTTGGTGGTGTTAATATATATGTTTCCATAACACGATTTATTGTATTGTCAACAGATCCCATATAGCAATGCTTGTCTATTTGATACTGATGATAACGTTGAAACTTTTCACGGTTCAGTAGTTCGTTGTCAGGTTCCGCTGAACTTGAATCCTGAACTAACTGATGAATCTAAACAAAACCAGAATTATAATTTTTAGTTATTTACAATGCAAGTGTTCAATTTTATTGTAAAATGTCAAAGAGATGATTATCAACCCTTCAGCACCCCCGTGTTTTTTAGTATCTCGCTTACAATACAGTAACATCTTATAATTTGAATAATGATCCTGAAATTAAACAATTAACAATTTTCGGTTTTTTTCTTTTTCAACAATTTAATTAAAAAAAAAAAAAATAAAGTAAAAATATACACATGTAGAAAATTTAAAAAACTACAGGTGCAATCTTCTGAAATATATATATTTTTTTTTTAATTTATCGTTTTTAAAAAACATTCAAAAATATTTGAATAGTGTCCTGTGAGCAAAATGCACTTAATGATGGGCAATACTAACCGAATTTTACTTTTCTAATTATGTTTTGAATAATTAGATTACTCGAATGAAGAAAATAACAATTGATTAATAAATTAAAAGAAACGTAAAATTCAAAATTAATTTTTTACAGCCCAGCCTTAGCGGGCGTACTGATGTTAAGAATTTTTATTTCAAAAATTTATAACAGGGCATTGATTTAAATATTATAAAATTCCCTGATTATTCACTGACTAGAGAAAAATCAATTTTTAAAATTTGTAATTATGACAAATATAAAAATGTATTCAGCAGTTGTCTTATCTGTCGATAGCATTCTCAATAAATAAATTTATAGAAAAATATACATAATTAATTACTACTAATTAAACAATCAATCAATAATTAAAAATTATGGCAGTAAATTTATACACTTATTAATAAAGTATTAAAATTTAATTACCGATTGTCCATCGTCGTTTTTATTTAAAAAATTAATACACTGTCTTTTAGGAGGTGCAGGACGCTCATGATCTTCAGTGTCAGATTCTTCGACGTCAGTGGCCATTATACTAATAAATTAAACACATAATTATTATAAAGTAACGATAAATTAATAACTTATAATAAATACAAACCAATTAATATGTTAAAATATATATATTTATCTAAATAAAAATATATATATTTATTTAAAACAAAATTTCTTGAGATTCTTGATCCGTGAAAAAATTTACTCCATTTTAGTGTCAGGAAAATTTATATAATTTTATAAAAAGTATTCTGTCGTGATGTTACAGTTAATAATAATCTGTAGAGTTAAAGTAAATGTTTATAATTAATTTAAAATCATTGATGTATTTATTTGACAATAATAATAAACATTTATTGTTGAGAGAAAACGTCAATATAACAGAGGATTGCACGCACCCAGTAATACAGTTTGACAAGCATCAAGATGGCGAGTTTAATATAAAAAAAATAATTTCCATTGTAATATTATTATATTTAACATTATTTATAATATTTAAATAATAATTATTATTACTAAGTGTCATATTATAACCTCAGTATTAATGAATGTCATAATCAACAATAATAAAAAAGACCGGATATTAATTTTTTAATGATTGAAAATATTATGGTTTTAGTTTTCGATATAAAAAGACACTCGTTTGAATTCGGTGGTACTAAAATGGAGTCTATTTAGTAGTAAAGGCACATGTGTGTTACAGTAACTAATAAAAAAATTCATTTTATCACATATATATTATATACTGTACATAATACACACAATTGCAAGTCTGTTATTTGACATTTAGCAACAAAAACACTTAAATAATTGTTATATTGTTATTTTTTATTTAAATTATTTATCCCATCTCATATATTAAATATAAATATTTAATAAATAATTACATATTATTGTTAAATATATTTTTTAATGAGTATGGCAGAGTGTGGTGACTATATAAGAAGTAAATTTCCAACGATTGATGATGAATTGTATCATTATGTTGAAAGTAATGCTGTGATGTATAACCTAAATAATTAACCTTTGACAGTTGGGTTACATTTATGAATAAATGGGTAAATTTATTTGAATTAAATTTTTTTAGGTATTCTTGACAGTTCGAAAGATGACTTTGAGGATGGAGATGAAGTTTATGAAGCCATTGGACAGGTTTTGCATGAGGTAGCTGATAAATCTGAAAACGAGGTTAGGTCTGTAAACATTTTATTTATTTATTATATTATTTATTTATTTATGGAGATCATACAATTTTTTGGATGGTCCTGAAGTTAGACAATTAGCAACTGTAGGACTTTTCATCGACGAGTCGAATAAAAAAGAAACTAAAAATATGCACATGTATGAAATTTAAAAAACTACAAGTGTAATTTTTTAAAATATTTTTCTTTTATAATTTGTCGGTTTTAAAAAGTTCCAAAAACTATTAGACGTCAGCTAACTTCAGTATCATATTATTTTTCCGGTTCTCTGTATCTTCAAAGTTTACAAATTTAAATAATCACATATCTATCAGTTAGTTCATTTAATCTATTGAGTTTTATGTCAGATAGTCTTGAAAGACATCAGGAGATTGAATTAATATTACGGCCTCTGACTTGAACCTTGAATCTTTGGTTGAAAAATAGCGCTAATAAATTATTGTATTATCAATTTCACATGATAAATTATTTTAAATTAAAATAATATAATTATTTACTATTATAAGATGGGTCGTGGCGAGTGAACGATCTATTTAAAGTGTAGATAAATAAATTGCATACTTTGAATAATTTGAATTGACTGATAACAAAAAATGTATCATCAATCCACCAGTTCAGCTCCACTAGTTCATAACTGTCTTATTTATTTGTAGAATTGTTAATAATATATATACTTTTTTGTCAATAGGCAAATATGTTGCAAACTGTTGGAGATGTTGAAAGGTGAAAATCTAAAAAATGGTGATGATAATTTGAGAGAAAAACAGAAAAATGGAGTGAATAAGGTGTTGAATGCCCCAGTTAATTTGGGTGCGATGGCTGCGACTTTAGAAGCACAAGTTGAACAGATTAAAAGTATATGGGTTACAACTAGGGATGATACTATGGTAATTTATTTGAAGATTATAAATTTTTTGTGTTGCTATAAGGTGTAGTTTTGTTTGGTTCATTAATATGGGTGGTAATTGCAGAAAGTTGATGCTAAAAAGTTGGAGAAAGCTGAAGCAAAGCTACAACAAAAACTAGACAAACGAACGGGTAATGAGTCAACTAATAATGCCAAAAATAATAACGCAACTCCCTCGATAGAATTGGCTACTGCGAGTCAAATGATGAGCAAAAAAGACAGTCGTATGGAGAGCAAAGGGACGACAAATAGGGCTCAAGATATCAGAATTGAAAACTTTGATGTTGCTTATGGAGATCGAGTTTTACTTCAAGGAGCTGATTTGACGTTAGCTTATGGTAGGCGTTACGGTTTTATTGGACGAAATGGTTTAGGAAAAACTACACTGCTTCGTATGATATCTAGGTGAATAAAATTTTTACTTATTAAATAATTTTTGTTGCGATAAATTTAAAAAATGATAAATTTAATAACGTTTTTTAATCAGTAAACAACTGAGAATACCTTCACATATTCGAGTACTGCATGTAGAACAAGAAGTAGCTGGCAATGAAACGTCAGCACTAGATTCCGTACTTGAGTGTGATATTGAAAGGAGCAATTTGTTGAGCCGCGAGGCTGAGCTTCAAGCACTTATTGAAAAAGAGGGAGGTAAAAATGACGCGATTGATGAAGAATTAGCAAAGGTTTATGAAGCAATGCAGCATGCGGAGGTTGATAAAGCTCCAGCTAAAGCCAGTGCAATATTATCGGGTCTTGGTTTTACTGTCGAGCGACAATCTTGGCCGACAAAATCGTTTTCTGGTGGTTGGAGAATGCGTCTCGCACTTGCAAGAGCACTTTTCTCGAGGCCTGATCTTTTATTACTTGATGAACCCACAAACATGTTGGACATTAAAGCAATTGTTTGGTTGGAGAAATATCTTCAATCGTGGCCTACGACATTGCTTGTTGTTTCTCACGACCGTAACTTCTTAGATACTGTAAGTTTTATTTGTATTTCAACTTTGATTATCATTGTTTACTTTTACTATGTTACACTGTAAAAAAATTTACGGAGTGAACAGGGGTTAAATCTGGAGTGAATGCGGAGCAGGTGATTGATTATTTGTTCAATCCCCTAGGAGTAAAATTCACTCGGAAGGGGAGTGATTTAAATAAAATTCGTAATCACTCCGAATTCACTCGTGATTTTTTACAGTATACTTGACAAAGTAATTTAGTAATTTACTTATTGTTGATACTCAGGTTCCAACGGATATTTTGTACCTGAAAGCACAAAAGCTTGAAGCATACCGAGGTAATTATGAACAGTTTGAAAAGACAAAAGGTGAACGTGAGAGGAATTTGCAACGAGAGTATGAAGCGCAGCAAGCTAAGAGAGCCCATGTACAAGAGTTCATTGATCGGTTTCGTTACAATGCTAATCGAGCTTCTAGTGTACAGAGTAAAATAAAAATGTTGGAAAAACTGTTAGTAACTTTTAATTAAAATTATAGTGAATTAAAATCTTAAAAATCAATAATTATAATTATAATGGTCTTAATTTTATAGCCCAGAGTTGAAGGCTGTTGAGAAAGAGACTGAAGTCACACTTCGTTTCCCAGAGGTAGAGCCACTCAGTTCACCAATACTTCAACTTAATGAAGTCATGTTTCGTTACGAAAGCTCTCCACCTAACGAGTACGTTCTGTCTAATGTCAATCTTACTGCCTCGCAACAGTCGCGCATTTGTATTGTTGGTGAAAATGGAGCTGGTAAAACAACATTACTAAAAATTATAACCGGAGCTCTCAGTCCAACACGTGGTACCGTACATCTTAATCGTAATCTCAAGTTTGGATACTTCAGTCAGCATCATGTTGATCAATTAGACTTGGGAGTTTGTCCTGTTGAACTTTTGCAAAATCATTTCCCAGGTAATTTTAAATAAATTAATAATTATTGATGGCAAATGAATAAAAATATTAATAAATAAAGCGCCAGTGGCTCGGGCGATCATCAAAGTTAAGTAGCATTGAACATGAATGATACTTGGCTGGGTGACCGCTTGACCACACGTCGGGCTCGAACGATCTCTGAGCGCTAGGCGTAGGATGAAGATCTAGTGAGCAGTAAAGTGGGAATTTTATCGATCACTAGAGCTTTGCCCGTGCAGACTGTACTGGCAAGACTTTCTGGTCAGAAAGTTGATGTCAATTAGTTGCGATCAAGTTGACAGCTTTCAGCTTTTGTAACTGTTGACTACAAGTTGTTGCTAACAATCTACTGCCGCAATCTTAGAAAATTTAAGGCAACTTTCCGTCAACTTATAGAATGCCAACTTTTACCATCAACTTTCTCAGAAAGTTGGCAACAAATTGCCGTCAACTAATAGAAATGTCAACTTTTGCGGCCAATTTGGTGACAAGTTGCTGTAGTAGCTGTCATTAGCTCGGCTATTAGGATAAAACACTACTAAAATAATAATAATGAATTATGATTTAGGAAAACCCATTGAAGAATACAGAAGGATGCTTGGAAGTTTTGGTGTCAGTGGTGACTTAGCTTTACAAACAATAAACTCATTGTCTGGTGGTCAGAAATCAAGAGTTGCATTTGCGTTAATGTGCGCAGCATTACCAAACTTCTTAGTACTTGATGAACCGACCAATCATCTTGACATTGAATCAATAGAAGCTCTCGGTAAAGCTCTCAACACATGCCAGGTACTCTATCAATATTTATTATTTACTGACTTGATAATTAATTGAATTTATTACACTGTATTAATTAAAATAAAATAAACAGGCTGGTGTTATTTTGGTATCTCACGACGAAAGATTAATACGAATGGTATGCACTGAGCTATGGGTATGTGAAAAAGGCACTGTACATTGTATGGAAGGCGGGTTCGACGAGTACCGCAGAATTGTCGAGAAAGAACTTGAAGCATAGACAATTTAAATTATATTTCTTACTTATCAATTTTAATAAAATAATTATTAATATTACGGTGCGTTCACTCTTGTATTATTTATATATACATATAAATATAATCATGATTAATTATTAATTATAAAATATTGTTCATTGATTTTTTATGTGCTGCGATTGTTTATAATAATTGCGCATGAGAAAAACGCTAGTTAGTTTTTAAAAATAACACCTTTATATTTTTATGTCATAGCAATTGTGTACAAATTTATGTACTGAATTATTATGAGAATTAGACTTTTACTCAGATGAAAAGGAAAGATAGACGGCATCTAATAATGATAACAATAAAAAAAAACCAGCAGTAATTATTGTATTTATTACTCCTTTTCATAGAATTTTAATTTTATTCAATCTATTGAAATATATTCATATATAAAAAAAAAAAACTATAAAGTAATTTATTATATATTTTCTTTAGTTAATCAAGTTAAGAGTACATAAAAAAAATGCCTTACTATCACTTAATTAATTAATTAATTCATTAATTACATTTAATAACTTTAATTGTGCAAGACTTGACTTTTAAATTTGACTCAATTAATTTTAAGTTTTTTTTTTAAATAATATATACAATTAAAAAAAAATTAGTTAATACTTTTATAAACTATTAATTAATTTCAAACAAATATAAAATATTAATTATATATAAATACATATATATGTATATTTATATATATGTTTTAACATGCCGATGATGCTGCATTATGTTGCCATTGCTTACCACCAGCAGATGCATTCAATTGAAAGTTATTGGGGCTAGAATTGTTCGATTGTTGAGGTGGTGCTGGAGCTTGTTGCTTAGCCGCTGTAATTTTTTTTATTTTTAAATTTAAATAGTTACTTATATTTCAATAACTTTAGTTATTATTTTTTTCTAATCACATGCCGCTTAACAGTTGTATCTGCAAAGCTGAAGGTAGCCAGTAAAGAGTAATGTAAAGAACATATAGAAGACATGCCTTCTAATAAAAATAACCATTGGAGATTTATTAAATAAAAGTTGTTAACATCCAAAAAAATAATTATAATAATCATTAATAATGCAGTTTAGATAAATTTATCTAGTGTTAATTGCAGAGATAAATAACATCAAGATATCAATCCATGCTTTGAAGCAAAATAATAAATAACAATATCGGAAAAAAAAGAAAAAAAATTAACTGTAAAATGAATAAGACTGACGTTTACGTGTAAACCCTAGTACAGACATTAATTGATTATTAATCTCACCATTTTTACTATTGTAGAGTTTTGGTACTGCACGGAAAGGTTCAGGCAACGGGAAGTTGATGATTGAATGAAACATGTCGCTGAATCTAACTTCTAGGTCTACGTTGTGGTTAATTGACGTTGTTTGCCCATTTGACAACGAAAGATTGCGGGTGGGTGGAGTTGGCGGTAGAGGAGCTAATCGTTGGTGGGTCAAGTTGGAGCGGTGAGGAGGCGGGGGAGGAGGGGGTGGCATACTGGGTGCAGATACAGCAACTCTGTTTGGTGGTGGTGGTGGTGGTGCTACTCGTGTCACCGGAACTGATGGAGCTGCAGACTTTGAAGATGTGGGTGGCGATGGAGGTCGAGCTACCGGTGGTCGTAGCACACGATTCGGCCGATGTTGGGTTTCATTCAAACAATCCTGCGATTGGTGTAATGAGGATGGTGTTGGAGCAAGTACAGGTGGCGATCGTGGTAAACGCATGCTTTGAGCTCGCGACACACTCGTACCGCCAAGTAAATCCGGTTTTTTTGGTGGTGGATGTGGTTTGTGGAGCGTCGATGTACCCGGTGGTTTTGGCGCTAATGCTGGTTTGCCAAAGCTTCTGTTCGGGGAATCACTGGAGCTCTCTGCTGATGACTGCTAATTAAATAATAGTTTTCATTAATCAACTAATTAATGAAATACATTATTACAATGAATTATTATTATTATTATTAAGAGATATTTACTTGTGGTAATGATATTTGAGGCTTTTGAGCAGCAGGAGGTGGAACAGGAGGTGGTCCACGTTTCATTGTGCTGTTGCTGTTATTACTAGTATTACAATTATTAACAATTGGTGGAGGGTTCGATCCAGATAAAACTGGTAATGACGATGGTGAATCTCTTTCCACAATAGTACTACGTAACCCAGTAGGCTTTAACTTTGGCATACCACCGGCAAACAGACCACCAAGACCCATTGGAGCTGCGCTACTGCTGCTATTACTGCTGATACTGCTGTTACTACTGCTGTTGTTGATGGTATTACTGCTAGCAGTGTTTCCAGATGATGAATTAACTGCAGACGTTGGGCCATTCTTCACTTTACCTGTGAGAAAAAAAAATGAAAGTTACAAATTAATTTAATCGCACAACAAAACACTACAATAATAAAATAAATGAATGACAATTAAATTTACCACTTATACAAGGCGCACTCTTGTCTACTGTAACTGTTTTTTTTAAAGTTTTTCCAGATCTTATTGACTGTAATAATAAACTTCTGCCTTGGTCACCACCAGCTGCGCTGGCTATATTAAACGTCGGCGGCGGTGGAGGTGGCGGAGCTGACATTATTAATACTTATGTACCTAAAAAAAATGTATTATCATATAAATAATATTCCACGCGTTTTAATTTTAAAAATTTAAATAAAATATTTAAGTGCAATGAAACAATGACGCGTGACTCACGATTTGCAAGGAGTGCCTTTTATTTTCACCAGCATTATTATTATTTTAAACAGATTAATTTTCTTATCCACTTGACAAATCAATCGCGTGAAACATTCAACGATTTTTTTTTATTAATACATTACATGTACCCACAACCAGGTCACAAATATAAATACATAATTAATAATAATGATAGCATATGACAATTTAAATAATATAAGTATTTAAATATTATTCTTACAATTAAATGATTGAAATCAAAATTAATGAACAAATAATAAATAATTAAAAAAATAAACCAATGGCATCTTTACCTCGTACTGTAAATTCGTCAATGTGTCAATGGACCTTGACTCATCAAAATATACCAGCTACTTTTTTTGTAGACATATTATTTGTAATATACTTTAGATACTACTCTAATCACTTATTTTTTTCGTTCTATTTCACTATAAATTTAAAATATTTATTTAAATAAAATACCTGATGTTTTGATAAGTAAAAAAAAATAATTAAAATTATTATCAAGATGTAAAAACTCACCCACGAGCTCTATCAAGTGTAATGCAAGTAAGTAGTGCAGTGTAATGTGTGTTTATTTGAATTTGTGTTGTAAAATAACGAATAGAAATAGCGAATGTCATGTATGTAGTAGTTGCTGTTGTGTAGATGACTGATGAGAAGTAAAAGGAGAGAGAGAATGCAAACAAAGAGAGGGAAGAGAAAAAAAATGTGACATTAGCGCCAGTGCTTTCTTATTCGACCACGTACCAATACAACAACGTGGCAGTTCAGCTTTGACTGATGTTATATACTTTTTTATTGTCATCATCATCATCATCATCATCATCATTACAAATATTATAAATATTTAAGAATCACATTTAAAATTAAACATTTGTCAATCGGTATTATTTGATGTACACGTGTAACAATCAACTGATGATTGGTAAAACGTCAGTGAGGTGTTAGATAAATTTTGAATTTAAATAAAATATTATGTGCTGACTGAGTTAATTCATAAATATTGTTATTTATTACGTTTAAATTTTCTACGACAATAGGTTATCATATGTGACAACAATGATGATGATTAAGCTAGAAATAAAACGATTTAATCATTATCTTTGATAGTTTTGTTATTCTTTTTCTAATCGTTAATTTAAGTGATACTAATTGTGATTATTCGTCTTCGGTAGAATTTTTTTTAAGGTAATTGATTTTTTAATTGTTATTTTTAATATGGGTAAACTGTTCGTTTGAAGGTTTTATTGTATTTTTAGATTTGTAATTTAAAATTGAGGAAAAGATGAAGCGCAAAACAGAGAAACAGGATTCGGAAAATGGTCAGGTGGTGGAACAAAACGTAGCTGAGGATAGTGATGTACGTGGTGATGAAGGAAATATCGCATTGCTCCTTTTTTTATATTTATTACAAGGCATTCCATTGGGTCTTTGCAGTGCCATGCCAATGATCCTTCAAAATAGACATATTTCTTATAAACAACAGGTAAAAAAATTTACTTTTGTTTTCGTGTAGACAGCTTGACACTAATGGCAATCATAAGTTGATCTTTATCTTTCACTTTGTGAGTATGAGCATAACATACGTGAGACAATTTCCAAATTTTAAATAAATATATGAGTGAATGTAACTGACAAGTGTCTATTTTTTAAATTTTTGAATAAATAAATAAAATTTAAATAGAATGAAAATTAAAAAATGCGTATTTACATAAATGAAAACTTAGTACGTGCATTTTTTAAAATTTTATTATTATAATTGATTTATTTATTTAAAATTTATACATTGTCTCATGTTTGCTAGATTTATACTCATACTAATATACAAATAAATTAAAATAATGAAATTAAAAAAAATGCGCGTACTGATTTGTCATTGATCTCAATACGTATTTTTTCATTTTTATTCTATTTGCATTTTATTTATTTATTCAAAAATGTTTAAAACTGCCAGTTGTCAGTTACATTCACGCTCATCTCACTTTTAATTCAATGTATTAATTTAATCACTACTTTATATGAGTCTGAATGTAGCAGACATGAGACAATTTGTAAATTTTAAAGAAATGAATTACAATAATGAAATTTAAAAAATTTTTTAATTTTTATTCCACTTACATTTTAATTATTTATTGCAAAATTTTAAAAATTGACACTTGTCAGTTACATTAACACTCATACCTTTATTTATTTAAAAAAAAAATATTTGATTTTAAGTAAAGATGGTAATTATTAACAGGGTTTTAATTAATGGCACTTTATTTTATTTTATTATTTACTTAACATTTTTTAACACCTGTAAAATTTATAAATATTTTTATATAATTTTTCGAGTGAAAATGATTGATTAAACAAGTAAAGCATTATATTGTTTTAAATGAATCATCATGTCGGATATTTCTTATATTGTCAATTTTGAGCTTTCACTTGCATTTATTTATTTTAATGTTAATGCAGCCTGGTAACTTATTGAGTCACACAGATGGCAGCGATAAGATTTTATTTATAAAATAAAAATTTTAAATTAATTTTTATTTTATTTAAAAAAAATCTTATAATTATATTTTTTTTTTAACGATCCCTGTGTACAATTCCTATGATTAAATTATTTTTCAGGCTGAATTTAGTTTTGTACAGTGGCCGTTCTCATTAAAATTACTATGGGCACCAGTAGTAGATGCAATTTATTCACGTAAATTTGGACGTCGTAAGACGTGGTTAATACCTACTCAATATGCGATGGGTATTTTTATGCTGTATTTATCAGGATGTGTACAAGACTGGTTAGGATCAGATACTGAATCACCAAATATAGGATTACTTACGGTATTATTTTTTACACTTAATGTCCTAGCAGCAACGCAGGATATTGCTGTTGATGGCTGGGCATTGACAATGTTAAAAAGGTAACTTAATATTTTTACTGAGTATTCTTAAATAATTATTACAGTTTTTAAATAATTATTTTATTTTTAATTTATAGACAAAACGTAGGATATGCATCAACTTGTAACAGTGTAGGCCAAACGGCAGGATATTTTTTGGGCTACGTTTTATTTATTGCCTTAGAATCTCCAACACTTTGTAATAATTTTTTACGTTCAGAACCTTCTGATGTAGGAATCTTAACATTACCTGGTAAGAAAACCCGATGGTTAAAAGTTTTAATAAATTATACATACTAAAAAAATGGCCATTTGGCATCCGAAATGGAATTATATTTCTAAGTATTTATTTATTTTGAAGTTTTATGATAAAATTAATTTAAAAATAAATTTTTTCGTTGACGTATTTCATGAATTTTCAGTTTGAAAAATGTAAATTTAAATCTTTATTGAAATTTAAATGCCCACTATTTCTGAACTAGTGGATCGATTTTGCTCATCTTTAAATTTAACCGAGATAATCGTTATTAAAATAAGTGTGCCAACTTTCATTAAGATTTGTTTATAATTGTAGCCGCTATACTCGCAACAAGGCGTATTCTATTACATATATATATATAAACTTTTGAACCAATGCTATTTTTAGAACCTACTTACCAAATTATGGTAGACTATGGCGAACTTTTTTTCAAATTTCATCATAAAGACAAATGCAATAAATGGATTTCTATGAAATTTACTACTAATAATAATAATAATTTAATTTTTTTTTATTTCTCAAGGATTTTTATATTTTTGGGGGTGGATATTTATTGGCGCAACGACATTAGTTGCTATAATGAAACATGAAGTTGATGAAAAACACACTAAGAGTGAAGATTTTTTTACAAATATCAAAGATGCTTATCATTTACTCTGGTGTACAATGAAACTACCTTCAATTAAAACTACAGCATTAATTTTACTTACTGCCAAGGTATAAAATAAAACTAAATCAAGATCTATTTTAAATAATTTAAAATACATATAAAATTATATTATTGTATAGATTGGATTTTCTGCTTGTGATGCAGTGACGGGACTAAAACTTGTCGATGCTGGAGTACCAAAAGAAAAATTAACTTTAATGGCTGTGCCATTAATACCAATGCAGATTATTTTATCTTGTGTAGTATCTAAATATACCTCAGGACCACGTCCAATGGACATTTATCTAAAAGCAATGCCATGGAGGTAAGCTGAATTAATTTTTACAATAATTAATAACTCATACATAGTTAATTTTATTACTCATTTATGAATTTTCAAATCAATAGACTTGCATTTGGATTAGTTGCTACTTTTCTAGTTTGGATCACACCGTCTTTCGTTACTAATGGTGAAGTACCACTTTATTATGTTATAATTATTGTTTTGCTGTACGCAATACACCAGGTACGTAAAAATACTTTTTTTTTCCTTATTTGTTTAATAAATTTATTAAATAATTTTAATTATTCGTGTTACAGGTTGCTGCAACGAGTATGTTTGTTGCGTCAATGGCATTCTTTGCCAAAATAAGTGATCCAGCTGTTGGTGGAACTTATATGACATTTTTAAATACTTTAGCTAATTTAGGTGGTAATTGGCCAGCAACAGCAGCACTTTGGTTTGTTGATACATTAACTTGGAGATCATGCAGTACTAATGCTGATAATGATTGTAGTACTTCCGTAGAACGTGAGGTAAAATATTTAATTTAAATAAATTAACAAACTTGTTACACTAAAAAATTTTCGGAGTGAACACGGATTAAATCCGGAGTAAATGCGGAACAACTAACCGTTCATTTATTTAATGCTCTCCGAATTTGAGTGAGTACGGATTTAAATAAAATCCAAGATCGAAATTACTCCGCTGAAAAAATAAACTCCTTATTTACTTCGTATACGGAGTAATTTTTTTTTTACTCCGGAACTCCGAGTGACGGAATTAATTCGGATTTAAATAAAAGTCCGTAATCACTTCCGACTTTTTATAGTGTCTTAATATTAAACTATAAATTGAATATTATTATTGATTATATTTTCAGCAATGTGAAATTGATTCCAAAGGTACCTGTGTCACAGTACTCGATGGTTATTATATCGAGAGTATTTTGTGTGTAATCGTTGGGTTCTTGTGGTTCAGATGGGGTAGAAGAAAAATAGATTTCCTACAATTAAGACCAATGTCCGCTTGGAAAGTGATACCACAAAAAAGCTAACACTTGTTACATTTTATTTATTGTTAGATTGTTAATTTGTACCAAGTATATCTCTCTACTTGTGTACTATTATTTATAATTAATTAATTATTATTACAATCATTCTATTTTAAAACCAAGTATGCAGAAAATTGTACATTATAATTAAATAATTTAAAAATTGAAAGAAGTTAAATATTAAGAGAATTATTATTACAAATGTGGTATTAATAGATGATAATTATTTATTTCTTTCAATTTTTATTCTCCTGGAAATAATCGTCGACAATATTTATTTAGCACAATCTGTCAATTTTAAATAAAATAATATTTTTAAATTATTATAATTAAAAAGAAAAATAAATTATTTAATAAAATTATTAAAAATTTTTATTTTTCCGTAATAATCTCGTTATCAATAGAAAAAAAACTTATTAATTTTAATTTAATTAAAGTTATTTATTTCACTTATTTTTACGAGGATTTGAAATATTAACTTCAACATCAGGTTTATTAGAAATTTTATATTTTGAATTTGGATCAAATTGTACCAGAGTATTTATTTTATCTTTATTTTTATCACAAGGATCATCACGATTGAATAAAATTTTAATAACAACATCACTTGACTCATCTTGACAATTCGTAGTTGACGGTATTTGTCCGTATCCTTGTCCAATAAACTTATTATTATTATTTTGTGAATTAACATGGAACGGTCTGATATGATCATGAGCGAAATTAACATCCCATGGCTGCGGTGCTTGTTCACCTCTGTTTGACATCGGACATGGATTATTAGCATCTTCCACAGCCACGACCGGGTCTTCTGTAGTCTGCAGATCAGCTCGTTCTTCAATAGATTCTTCATCAAATGGCTTTCTTAGAAGCATCGACCAATCTTGCACTGTTACTTCACCATTAATATTTAAAATATTAACAAACAATTCGTTAATTAAACACAGACTTATTACAATAAACTTTAATGCGGATTGATACATGATGCGAAATTAAATTTTTAAATTTTACTTCCACAATCTACAATCGATAGTTTCGTAATGCAATCATAGATCATTGATTATTGTTGTTTAAAAAGTAATAAATGTACCACTGGCTATTAATCTTACCAATTAGTAAACTATCGAAATAAAATAATGCTTTATTATACATTTTATATATCATTTACAATTCTTCAACAGTTTCATAAATAATTTTTTTAGTATCAATAGGCCTACAAGACAATAATTTTAATTTTTATAGCATAAAATGAAGACAATTATTGTAATTGATATACATAATTTATAGATATTTCTAGTAGATAAACTGTATTGGATTATTTAAATTTTGTACGTTCAGCGACTGTTGATAATTTAACAATATAATTTTTTTTTTTTAAATAAAAATAAACCAGTCTTCACAATGTACCAGCATGTGCTTTATGATTATGATAATTGATAATACATTAATAATAATAATAATAATAATGATTTCAAATGGCTTCCCCTCATTTTATCTCAAAAATTACGTCTTGGACAAAAAAATCTATTTTTTGGGAGTGTACGAATAGTTTGAACTCAAACTCATTATTCGTAAATTATTGAGTTATTCGCATATTTACGAATAATTTGAAAATTTTCTTTTAAACGACTTAAAATTGTAATAGTTTTTCTAATAATTCAAATTTCAATTAGAGATAAATAGAGCTCAAACATGACTCTGTGACAAAATGATTCCCTAATTAAGAAAAATTATTTGAAATAATTCAAAATGATTTAAAATAATTTGAATCACCTAATATGTAGATATACACTTAGTATGGAGTAAATCATTTTTGTTAATCAGGTTTGATTACTTTAACAATTAAATTGTCCATTAAATAAAAACTGAATACTTAAAAGCTAATTAGAATTTTCTCGATTTGAATCGAGTAATTTTACAAGTTACAAGGAATTCAAAAACTTTCGGATAATTATAAAATTGATGAATAATTAGAAAAGTTACGATTGATTCGAAAATATTCAAATTAATGAAAAGTTTTAAATTATTCGATTCGAACCCGATTCGCAATTCCCTACTATTTTTACATTGATTACTCTTGAGATATTAGTGACAGATATTTCACCTGATACATTTTGACTGAGATGTTTTTGGTTGAAATGTAAAGAGGGGTAACCTGGTTAAATAAATATTACTAGGTCAGTTTAACGATATGAATCGGCATTGAGAATGGGTTGTTTATCAGGATTTTTTTTAGACTGAGATAAACGATTTGTTTTAAATCTTAAACCAGAATTAACTTTGCTGCGTGCTTGAGCTTGTTCTTCTTCAAATCTTGTCATGAGAACGGAATATGAATTAGGACCTGATGCTTCTTTGCTATGATGAATTCCATAGAGGAAGTAAATAAGAATTCCTGTAAAAAAATTAATTAATTAAATTACTATATCATTGATTGATTATATAAATCTTGTGACTTATGATTATGACATACCAATAAACATCCATACAAGGAAACGCAGCCACGTCAGTATTTGTAAATGACTCATAAGAAGAATATTAATATAAATACTTATTGCAGGTACGACTGGTACAAAAAGTACTCGGAATTTATCATCAATAGCTGGGCATTGCTCGTGTGCTCCAATTACGAGTAAACAGGCGACCATAATCAATGAAACGAATAAGTAAAGTAAACTATTCCACCAAGACGGTTCATGATCAAATGGCGAAGTAAGACCGAGTAAAAGTACTGATATACAGCAGCATCCAGCAATGTAGAGTATCAACGCTGCAATTACAGCTGTTCCAGGCTCCCAGTTTCCAATAAAACTTGATAATTTAGCATAACGTTTTTTTAATCTACCAACAGGATTTACTTTTTGGCATTCAATTAGCTGAGAATCATCAGGTGATGAATCAGTTAGACTACTGGTGCTACTGGTATCGCTGGATGATTCACCTTCATGTGTCTTTGTACTTGGAATAAATTCCGGAATCTCATTACTAGGTCTGTATCGTAAAATAATAACACTCGCTGATACAATAGTATAAGCAAGAAAAGTACCGATGGACATGAATTCCACAAGGTGTGCTAAGTCAAATAGTAGAGCTATTATAGAACACAGAACTCCACTGACGGCTAAATTAATAATTGGCAATTGTGTGCGTTCATTGACACGACCCAGGAATGAAAAGAGTAAACCATCACTAGCCATAGCGTATATTATTCTTGGTAATGAAAATAATGATCCAAAGAGAGTTGTTGTCATGCCGCACAGTGCTCCGATGCTGATGACATACTTTGCCCAGGTAACGCCTTTCGATGCGAATGCTTCAGATAATGCTGCCGTTGGATTTATTTCCCAGTATGGTACCACTAATGTCAGCATTCCGCTGAGAAGAATGTACCCGATTACTACTATTATCATTGAATATGTTGTTGCTCTTGGTATACTTTTGCTTGGGTTCCGCGCTTCTTCACCGCAGCTAGCGATTGAATCAAAACCGACGAATGCATAGAAACATTTCGCAGCACCTTAAATTAATTAATTAAATTAAATAGACAATTATATTCCAAAGTATTTTATGGATTTATTTAAATTTAAAATTACCTGCCATGACACCAGCGATACCAAATGGCATAAATCCGTAATGCTTTTCATCGGTCCAATTACCCAAGCTCGCGTATTGAAATCCGAGCCCAACTACTAAGCCGATTACGCCGAGATTTACGAGTGTAAGGACTGAATTTAATCTTGATGAAATTTTAACACCAGTTCCAAGAAGAAGAGCGTACACAAGACAAAGTATACAAGCCAGTGGATCTGGTATATGTCCAAGTGATGCACTCATTTCATGACCAGCCATAAGATTACTAGTAAGATTGCTTAATGCTCCTCCTGCTAATGAATCTACATATCCACTCCAAGCTCTTGCTACTGAAGCAGCCCCTATTATTATCAATAAAAAAAAATATTTTTTAGTACTTTTTCGAGTTGAAATCTAAGGCATACTTTGAACCCAAATGAGCATTAAAAACCTATATACTTTTTAGGATATAATTATAAAAGCTTGAAATGGACCTATGGAGGCATAAATTAGAACTACACAAACATAAATCGTGAAACAAACGTAACTAGACAACAGAAGGAAAGACTTGCAAGGAATACTACAAAAAGGTAAAATTATTAAACTTGCGGACTACTGGATAATTAATGCAAGTGATCCAGTCGTCTTTCCAGTGGGTTAATGATACCCAAGAGTAGATTGAGTTCCACAAGCAGCCTAGGACTAACAGGGAGTCGATTTAGAAAATTCTAAGGCTAGTAAAAAATTGCTCCGATCCAGCGATTTTGACAGTAGATTAATGACACCTAGAAGTGGAATAGGATCTGGAAGCATCCTGAGACCAACAGAGAGTCGATTAAAAAATTCTAAGCTCATTCGTTTCATGATATACGTCTTTGTAGGTCTCATCCATGCCTTTGTAAGTCTAAAGTGGTCCATTTGAAGCTTTTATAATGACTATGTCCTAAAAAGTCTGATGTAGGTTTCCAATGTTAACCAATTAAGCTAATTAATTATTGGATTAGTTACCTATCATATGTTCTAAAATAATATTCCAGCCGATAACAAATGCCCAGAACTCGCCTAATGTCACGTAAGTATAAACGTAAGCACTGCCAGCTTTTGGAACACGAGCACCAAACTCAGCGTAACAGTATGCTGAAAAAGCGGATGCTAGTCCAGCCAACATGAAACTTATTATTATAGCTGGTCCAGCTATTGAATGAGCTACTTGACCAGTCAACACATAAATACCAGCTCCCATCATATGACCGACACCTTTACAATTTAAAATAATAAATTAATAATCAAATGAATATTAATATAAATTAAATTTTATTTACCCAAAAACGTCATATCGAAAGTTGTTAAGCATCTCTTCAACGGTGTCTCCATTCCATCACCATCAAGACGCTTTATCCGGTTCATTTTAGAACAAATCCCAGACATGACATGTCCGAGAATCATTCTTCGAACCGAAGGCATTTTTATGCCTGGAAATAAATAATTAGGTAATAAATATAAATATAATTAGTCTATTCACTCACAACAGCTGTTTTATGGTAAATTTTATTTTAAAATTTTCAAAGCTACAGTAACTGCATGAGTAAAATTTATTGGGGCAAAAAGGAAAAAGTGCAATTGTGAATTTTGATTTAAGTAAATAATTATTATACTTAGTTTTGTAACTCACCTTTCAGGTACTCAGTGTATTGATAGAGTAATTATTGATGAACTTGTCAAGCTATAAGCTTTTAGGAATAGATGAAAAAGTACAAAAAAAAAGTCTATTAGTAAGTGGGTGGTAGTTTCTACGCAAGCTCAAGTGTCTCATCGATTTTACTCATCATTGTCCACCGTGACATCCTTTTCTTTCATTCATATCTACTACGCTTATAGTAAAAAAAAAAAAATAATAAACAATTGTCTTTTTTATTTCATAAATTATTTATCATTTGTAATTATTTATTTTATTCAAAATCATAAATACTTTTATTTGATAAAATTTAAAATACAAAAAATTGTATTGGTAAAAAAAAATAAAAAGTAGTAGGAAAATATTTTTAAAAATTATATATTTACAATTTCTATGTAATGAAAAAATACGAAATGACGATAAAAATAAATTTTGAATTTTAAATAAAATCACAAAAAATTTTTCGCTCAAACTAGTTCGGAAAATTCCGCAAGAGGCAGCACATGCAAGTCATATGTATAACATGTGTAGATCCGCATTGTTTATATTTTGTTTTTCATATTTTATAACAATTAACACAATATAATTATTGACAATGGTATTTAATAATAGTAAAAATAATAATTAATTTTAATATAAAAAGCTAAAAAAATGATTCGACAGATTTGTAATTTATGTCAAAAAGTTGAAGTTACTGCGATTCGTAACCTCCGAAAATACTCAGTATGTATTTTAAAATTTATTTATTTTACTATTTATATTGTTGCCATTATTTATTATTTAAAAGTATTAAGTAAAATGATAATAATTTATTTTTTTTAAATATAAAGTTGTCAGCGGCATGGAGGCAAAATTCAATACTAATGTATCCGGAAGTAGAAGAAGATGATACTCAAGAAATAAACAATAATGATACTATTAAACCAATAATACAATGTAAAAGGAAATTATTTAATTTTTATCCTGGTAAAACATACCGAAAATTTGAAGACATGCCAATAGCATCTGGGTCATGGCACAATGCTAAATCCAAAGGAGATTACTTTACAATTTATCCTACGCTTGAGGTTTTTACTTTTTTTTAAATCAACAATAAGAAAATACTTAATTATTCATACTTTATTTCATTATTTATTTATTGATAAAATGATTCATGAATTCGTCCCATCGTATAATTTTAATTATGAAAACACTGTAGTTACGAGGTTTACCCAGAAAGGGGACAAATTGTCAATTAGATCTAGTCTGTAGTATCAATCGTCGGGGATCAATTGTCATGGAACCAAATTAACGATACATGTGTACTAAAAGATGATCTTTTATGAAATTAACAAATTTGTTATCACATATTTATTATAAAAAATTTCCATATTAAAAGAAATTATCTCCTCAGATTGTGTTTGTTTAAAAATTTAAAAAGTTTCAGTTCTCTGAAGATTTCACTGTTTTCAACCTATTTATAGATTTTTTTTATATAGAGTTAATATGGCATCAATAATCGTTGCATTTGAGTGTTTTATATTTATTAAAAAGTATTAATTAACAATGAAAGTAATAAATTAATTTTAATGTCCAATATACTGCTTATAGTGTCAATAATTGTGGATTTTATATACTATTTAAATATTTATAATTATAATTTATTAATCTCATTTGTTTTTTTAAGGAAGAACAAGAAGAAGAAGCAGAATTAAGAATAAAATCATTCGATGATTTATATATTAATAAGGGTTTAATTGAAAATCTTAAATTCAATAATATTGAGGAACCAACATTGATACAAAAACGGGGAATACCTGAAATATTGAATGGACAAAATATATTTGTAACCGCTGAAACAGGATGTGGAAAAACATTGACATATTTACTTCCTGTAATGAATCAAATCTTAAAATGGAAAGAGCTTGTTCAAGATAGGCCACATAATTCTCCGCTCGCTTTAATTCTTACACCCAGTCGTGAATTAGCACATCAAATTGGTGTAATTTATCCTTATTTATATACATATATAACTATTTAATTAGTAATTTTAGTTAAATAATGTAGTTAAAAATTTATATTGATATTGAAATTTTTTTTAATAGACCGAAGCAAAAAAATTGTCAATAAATTTAGGTATCAACGTAAAAACATTAAGTGGAGGCAAAACTAAAAAGCTAATGCGTAATCCATCAGTTAGAGACGTTGATATTTTAATTGGTACCATTGGTGTCATAAGTAAACTAACAACAGTAAAGATTTACAAACTAAACTACGTACGTCATACTGTAATCGATGAAGCCCATGCACTTTTTGATGAAACTTTTGAGGATAAAATGAAATGTTTTCTTAAAAGAATTAAAGTACGTTTATCAATGATTACTAGCTCATGTACACATTCTACTATTAATATTATTTAAAATTAATTACAATATTATTGTAGTTTGGATTTGAGCAAGTTGGTAATAATTTTCCAGAAAGCAGTCAACTAACATTGGCTTCCGCTACATTGCCTAAAACAATGCCAGAATATTTAAATAAATGTGTTAATGTACGTACATTTATTAATTAAATTATCGATTAATTTCATTACAGGCCGTTCATAAAATACGTCACGCAAAATTTTACTTTTTTAGACCCCCCCCCCTTCTTCGTCATCCTATGTCACATTTTCTGTAATTCCCCTATCAATATTACGTCACAAATAATAGACCCCTTCCCCCATTATTATAGAAATCTATGCATAAAAATATTTATATTTTTAAAAATATGAAACGAAAGGCTATCGTAACAAAAAAAAAAGAGAGAAAAATTTGCAAAATTGTTTGATGATCTGCAAACGTCGAGTATCCTTAGACCCCTTGTCACAGTAAGCGACACCACCTCCTCCTCTATAAGTGCGAACGTGTTTTATGAACGGCAACTTATTTAAAATAAATAAAATGGTTATTAAAATTTATTTACTTGTGTATTAGATGGATTCTATTATTCAAATATCAACAGCTAATACACACCGAGTTCTGGTGCCACAAAAATTTATGCGACTTGGAGGATCACAAAAAGCACCAATGTTACTAAAATTAGTAAAACCACGTGCGTTGAGACGAGAACCCACATTAATATTCAGTAACGATTCCTCAACGTGTGACTTTATTTCCATATTTTTAAATCAAATGAATATAAAGGCAACAAATTTACATGGCTCGATACCAACAGAGGTGCGCAACGGCAAATACAGAGCATTTAAAAACGGTGAAATCAGTGTACTGTCAACGACAAATGCTGGTGCTAGAGGATTAGATACGATTATGGTTGATTTTATAATCAATTATGATTTTCCATTGAGTACTGTTGAATATATTCACAGGTTCTTATTAATTAAATATATTTATTGTTGTATAATTTTTACTTATTATTAAAATTTATAAAATAATATTTATAGATGCGGAAGAACCGGAAGAGTTGGCGGAAAAATAAATGGCAGAGTTATTAATTTTATAAGCAAACCACTTGAAATAGAAATGACTAAAAAAATAGAACGTATTACTAGACGTATGCAGCCACTACCGATGTTTGACATTACAGAACAACGTGCAAAAAGAGAAATGGATAATGAAATCAAGCAGCTTATGGCGCAATCTTAATAATTATTAAATTTATAAATAAAAAAAATTATAAAAATTTTTGTTATGACGATAATTTTAAATAAAAAAAAAACCGGAAAAGAAAGAAAATAACTGATTGATTTAATGGCACTGAAACAAAGAAAAATATTTTTGGCAAAAGGAAATAGGGAGTGTACCCACCACCCATCCGCTCAGTCGTTCATTCACTGAATCTACATACCATTACATCCGGTTTAAACACATGCCATACGCACTATCAACCGGTCAACTGAGTTTGTTTTTATTTTTTCCCCTCGATACATAAAATAAAATAAAAATAAAAAAAAAAGTTTATATTAAAATAAACCTACACTACGCTCATCCTATTCTTCTTTTATTTATTCCATCCATCTATTATTTATGAATTCCGAATAAATTCAGCGATAATATCTCGAAAGTTTTTTAATTTTAAATCCCATGATTTTAGAATCACCCATTCGAAAATGCGTTAACTAACAACTTATCCACCTCCGTCTTTCTTCTGACGATCCTGATGATCACCATCACTATCATGATTATGATTATGATTATGTTGATGGTGTAATTAGTGTGGGCATCGCCGTAACATGTAGGACAGGGGCATCATTCTCTAGTTAAAAAAGGAAATGAAAAAAAATATACTAGAAATGGCGATTAGAGCATCAGAAAATTTATGTGATGGGAGCATATACGCAGTTGAGGTATTTATGCGTCGAGGTGTGTGAAAAAAATAAAGAAAAGTAACATTTTCAAATAAAAAGAGAGAGGAATGAGTCACAGGGTTCGGAAATGCCTGGAATTGCTGACCAATCTTCAGAGCAAATATACAGAATGCTTTTGAATATAAATAATAGAAAATCTAGTAACGCGATTTGCCACACGATACATTTATATTTATGTATCTACATATATTATAATGTAACCAGCGATGTGGTACAAGATATAAATATAAATAATAACTAAAAGGGGGACTAAATATTACAATAGAAGAGCGTAAAAACTTAACATTATTACCACACATACAAATAGCTGTTGTATTGCCCTTTACTTGTTTACTACGTCTCTGTCTCAAGTTTTATCGTCATCATCGTCACCGTGTAAAAAAAGATTACAGACTATATACCATCATACATGACAGAGATGAGCTCATATCAACTCCATACTACATATCATCAACATCAACGACTCACATCAGTCCTCACGTCCTCAGTACAGTCCTTCTTATTATATACTCATCAGAACCCATCAAAGCCACATCTTCTGGTCTTCCTTCAGCACATAGATGATATACCAGCGATACTATTATATCCTACTATACTACTAACAGCAACATCGGGGATCGGGCGTCGCCATCGCAATAGTTCAGTACTGCTACGGCACCAGCTCTTTCTCTCTCTCGTTTCTTTTCACCCCCGCCAGCATCGGCATCGCCATCTCCACCGCCATCACCAACACCGACGAAACTTTTAAACATCGGTTCGTATTCGAGCTCAGTTGCACTCGTGAGCGTTCAAAGTGTCACGACGCTTACCTTCGTCCTAACTATACGTCTTTTATTCTTCTCTCGTTCGTTTCGTTTACCTGTACTGTGATTGTGTATTCTATTGAGAATTATATACATGTAATATAAATATATAATAAAAATTACTGTACTCTCAAGTACATTACGTACCAAGATCATTGTTAGCTCCGTAATACAAATAATTAAACTCGCAATCAGATTCAATATCGCTAAATATATATATGTATATATATATTTTTTTGAAACATTTCTTAACATTTATTGTAATTGTAACGCAGCTGCCTTTACCACCACACCATTAATGTATACCTACACATATACATATATATATATATTTACTACTCCATAACATAACAACGACAATACAATTCAAAGAACGAACCCCGTCAAGCTTCTCTTAAATAACTTTGCCAAGTACAAAGAAATTTTTTTCTCGGACCTTTTTTTTCACAATCCCATTGACTCTGACACAAAGAATGCAGGGTAAAAAAATTTTGTCGAAATAAAGTGTAAGTGCATGTACATATTGAAGTTAAGTGGATTGGAGTAGTAGAGTGTAGAGTGGACAATTAACTTGAATGGTTTTTAAGCTTACAAGTGATGTATATTTGTATGATCTAGTTTTAAAACATATGTAAATATATATACATACTGTAAAGCAGAGTAACAGTTATGAAATCAACGGACACGCCAGATCTCAATATAAAGTCGACATGTGCGCAAGTTATGTGTCGTCTTGGGAGCTTCAGGAATTTACGAACCAGCAACAGGCAAACGAAAATGTTATTGAAGCCGCGTAGGAGGTAAACATTTGAATAAAAAAAGTTGAAGAAAAAATTAACCGTCAGGGTACGAATGCTCCGAACTCCCATGTGCTGATGTGTTTTATAATTTTTTATGCCGGCGTAGTGTAATGTCTTAGTCTTTGTTATTTTAAATGTAATTTAATTACTGGTATGATTGTTGGTGTTGTTTTTTCAGGACTAAATGCTTCCTTGGCCTTATTAATTGTGCTCGGTTTAAAATGCGTTTTGATACCTTTTTTTAAATGGACTCACTACACGTATACGTATAGTTCCGTTGTCTTCCAACAACAACTCGAGGCCATTCAACATCACGGCTACTATACCACCTCCTTTTATTCATGTATTTCATAGTAGAATGTGACAGACTAAGACATGCCGGTGCTCCTGCTTGCTGCTTACTTACTTACTCACATACTTACCAGTTACATTAGAGTGGACTACTCTGTCGTAAATATAACGACTCATTGCTAGTTGTAGTGCAGTGTATATCATATTTTTTATTTTACTTTTTATACATGAGATTTATTATTTTGTTTTTTTTTTTTTTTTTTTAACGTTTCCGCTTAGTGTATGTGACGTTCACCATGTAATCGTTAGGTGATTATATCTAAAGGCAACCAGCTCAGATGTTGCATTGCGTGTTGGTAGTTTTTAATCAATGCAAGTGGCTGGTATAAGTACACTTACTGGGATTAATAATACGTTTTTGTTGCTGCTGTTGCTGTTATTTTGTTGTTAATAGATGATAGTGGATGTTGAATTGATGTGATGAAACCTTTTTGTAGTGATTACATGAGGTATTGTTGTTTCTTATTTACGAAAGATATTGGCTAAAAGATAGTTGGGTTATTGTTTTTTTGTTTGTTTGTTTTATTATTTTTAATCAAAGGAAGATTTATCAAGAAACTGAAACTTCAGCTATATTGGCGAGGAAACGAGAGAGCGGGCTACCGCTCGCATTTCCGTGTCTGTCGCGCCAGCGACATTCAACTTTATTTAATAATGTGAGTTTTTTATTTTTTTATTTACTTAATATTTTATTATTATTATTATTATTATTATTATTATTATTATTATTATTATTTTTATTATTATTATTATTATTATTATTATTATTATTATTATTATTATTATTATTATTATTATTATTATTATTAATGAGTACGAATATAGCAGACATCAAAGAAATTTAAAATTATTAATAAATAGAGTAAATAATTAATAAAATAAAATTTAAAAAAATGTGCGTTTAAAAAATTAAAAAATTAATAAGTGCATTTTTTATAAATATTATTATTTTAATTATTTACTTTATTTATTTATAATTTTAAATTTGTTTGATGCCTGCTACTTCACACTCATTATTATTATTATTATTATTATTATTATTATTATTATTATTATTATTATTATTATTATTATTATTATTTATTTACAAGCAATTTTTGTCTCATTTTTAATTATTAAGAATATTTCAATTTATGTGAGGATGAGTAAAACACCTGAAATTGGTTGTAATAAGATTATACATATTTTTTTTTTTATTTATTTTTATTACTTTATGATATATACATTAACAAAGCCTAGTTTTATTTATTTATTTTTTTTTTATCGTACTGTTTTAAAAATGATAGAAATTTATTTCTGTTGAATTTTAGTTATTAGTAACAGTTTAAACATTTAGAATTGAGGTAACTATTTTATTATCGGTATTATTTTATCAGACAATAGTACCAATCAGTTATCAGTGGCCTTGCGTGTTTTAAAACCATCTGATATTAAAAAAAGTACTTTATGAAAATAATTTTTTTTTTAAATTATTTTTCTAGTTTTTCGAGACTCTAATGAGATTGCTCAGTCTCTCATTTTCAATAAAAGTTTAATTACGATATATTTGTATATAATTTTATCTAAAATTCTTAACAAACGTCAGAATAATACTTTATAGTCTGTACTTTTAACGGACCACGGTTAAATTTTTTTTATAGTCATGAATGTTAGGTCAATTGAGAGGCCTGGCTATTGAGAAAAAAAACTTATTAAATAAATAAAGGAAATTTCAATCAGACAAAAAAAATAGAACATTTGACGATTTATCATACAGTCATGATAATATATAATTATTACAAGGAAAAAAAGTTGGTTAATGTATAAATAGCTAAAAAAAAAAAAATAATAATAATACGGGTAGACTTGAATTACGAGTATCAACTCCTATTTTATTGATACTGATACAGGTCAATAAATATAAATTATTTAAATATAATCATACAATTATTAGTTATTAATGCTACTTTGTATGAATAATTTGTAAATACATTACATAAATTGTCAGGAGAACGTATGTAAATCATTAAAAAAAAAATACCTCTAATTATTATGTATTTACATGTTATTTTCTCATGAGTAATGAGAATGTATATATATATATATATATATATATATATATATATATATATATATATATATATATATATATATATATATATATATATATATATATACAATAAAAATTATATTAAATGAACAATTAAAAGTACACGTATAAGTGCATGTACTGATTTTATAAAAATTAATATGCGTTAAAAATACTTGACAATAGTTTATATTATTATTATTATTTTATTTTTACATATAATTATATATTAAAATAGAAATGTGAAACCTCATTTTATAAAAGCCCTGACACTGTTAATCGGCTTTTGTTTTAAAACTAATTTCTTCCCATTGTCTATGTAAATATTATATATACATACCTTTAAATGTATACATGTATAATATTGAATGAGTAATTAATAAATAGAACATTACAATATAATAATAAGGTAAAAACGATATAAAAATAAGTGCTCGCGGTTTATCAATTGTGCGAACGACATTAACGAGAAAGAGAAAGCGTAAGAGAAAGACGTTGTATTGAATGACTACTACTATTACTGCTGATTTATTATTATCTATTATCTATTTATGAACCGTTGTTTTGATCTACAACATCAACACTATCCTATTCTTCTAATGACTAAATAATAGTTTGCGAGTTACGAGCCATAGCAAAAAAATAGAAAATTTCGTTCATTAATTCATTAGCCAACGTAAACGGAAACTATATATAAATTAACGTATATACTAAATAATAATAACAATAATAGTTGTAGTAATAGTAATGATAATTTAATATTAATGTATGTAATTGCGAGTATAAAGGAAGGGGAAATGTGTGCTTTTATATACTGGATGAGTGCCCAGAGGGAAGAGTTAAACATCAACGGGGACAAAGAAGCCAGTAAAAGCTAATCCACTGACTATAAACCTACGTTATAAACTCAGTTTATTTATAGTAACGTCACATTTCTTGGAAAAATAATTTATTTAATACTCTAATTTAATACGTTTACTAACATTTTAAATCCCCGGATCTAACTTTAGATTTTAATACTACGGAAATCCTACTACTTTTTAATTCAATTTCCTTGAAAAAAAATTCATATACTGAATTAATTGTTATTTTTATTCAATAAACTTTTACACATTAATTACTATTGTAATTTATCACCGCGGTAAACAATTTAAAATATTTGATGACGTAAAAGTTTCTTAAAAAAAAAAAGTAAATAAAAACGAGGAATTAAAATTATTTTAATGTCCTAACTGTAAAAGTTGATGACGAATGATATATATATTTATTTATCTTTTTTTTTTACTGATCGTATGGTGATAAATACATAACTCAAATTCATGTCTAATTGCAAGTGAAATAATAATGTATGACTGTATGTATGTATGTAATTTATGTACTAATGAATACGCGTATCTGTAGTTGCATGACGAGGCGCGTGTTATTTTATATATACATATATATATTAACTACATATGTATGTAGTAATTGACTGAGTACATATTTATGTATATATGTAGTAAGTAAGTAAGTAAGGAAGGAAACAGTGAAATGAAATTTAAAAAAAAAAGTAATAAGAGAAATTTAAATCGTTACGGACAAGTGTTGCGTCTGAAATGTTGAGGGAAAATTTTACTCTTATTACAGATAAGACAAAGCAGTCTAGTAGAAAAAAAAATTAATAAAAGTATGTAGTGAGGATATGTTGTATATGGTGTCAGGTATGTTATGTTAGATGGAATGGTATATATTTAGTATATGCAGATCATTGTACTATTGTGTATCTTATATGGTGTATATTAGACTGTTTGAAAAAATGACTAACTTTTTTTGTTAATTATGTTGGAAATATTGTTGAAAATTACGGAAAAAAACACTGTGAGATTTTGAGCTCTTAATATTAATAAGGTAGAGGTACCATTTGTAGCCACTACTGCATTTTTAGACATTTAATACTTTATTTTAATTAATGAAAAAGTGTAAAATAAAATTTTCATAGCAATAGTGTGATAAAAGTATCTGTACACATTTTAAAGATTAGTTATGATATTGTGCCTTTTACATGACATTTTATTGTAATTTTTCAAGTGTCTAAAACTGAACCCGAAGTGACCAAAAACGGCATCTCTACCCTATTAAGCGGTGCCGCATTGCAAATTTCTATTTTCCATTTAAATAACATGGAAACGAAATTCTTTTGTACTTTGGAACTTTATAGCTCACGGTGGGAATAATTCTTTAAAATGTCGAAGATATATTTTTATGGGAAATTTTACGCTCTAAAAAAAAGGTATCTTACAATTTCTCGTTATTTTTATTTCTTCAAAAGTTATTATAAGTAACATAATTAATTTTAAACAATAAAATTATGATTTTTGAAGAAAATTTCCAGTTAAATGCAAATAACTTACGACTTGTAAGAAATATCGAAAATTTTCATAGGGATAAGTCATAGAAAATGAAATGTTCTACAAAAAATGTCCTATAAAATTTTGCCATAAAGTTGATGGTTGCGTCGAAAAATTGAAAAGATGTAGAAATTTATTATTAATCCATTTTTAACTTTAAATAACTTCTGAAGAAATAAAAATATCGACAAATTGTAAGAGATCTTTCTTGTACAGCGTCAAATTTTCCATAAAAATATACCTTGAATTTTTTTAAATATTGTTCCCACCGTGAGCTATAAAATTTCAACGTGCAAAAGAATTTCATTTCCACGTTTTTTGAATGGTAAATAGAAATTTTTAATGCGGCATCCCGAAATAGGGTAGAGGTACCGCTTTTGCCCACTTTAAGGCCAGTTTTGGACACTTGAAAAATTAAAATAAAATGTCATGTAAAAGGCGCAATGTCATAACTAGTTTTTAAAATGTGTACCGATACTTTTATCACACTATTACTACTAAAATTTTGTTTTATACTTTTTAATTAAATAAAATAAAGTATTAAATGTCCAAAAATAGAGCAGTGGCAACAAATGGTACCTCTATCTTATTAATATTAAGAGTTCAAACTCTCAAGTATTTTTTTTCGTCATTTCCAACAATATTTCCAATATAATTGAGAAAAAAAAAAGTATCAGTTTTTTTTTAAACAGTGTATATTATATATTTACAAACCGGTAGCCTTTCATTGTATTGTTTCTCAGTACAGCGAGTTAAAGTAAAGCGATGGACAAGTGATGCACCAAGTAAAGCGATGGATTGCTTGGTGGCTGGTGGATAGGAGGTGCAGGCAACGAGTGAACGAGTCCAACGAGTAAGAGTTGAGTAAAGTCAACGAGATGTAGTTGGGTTTGGTTGTTGTTGTTGTTGGTGATGGTGATGGGTAATACACATCACTTGCGCGTATGTATTGCAGTTGAGTTGAGTTTGAGTTCGATGCCCCGACGACAGACAACGTAACAACACTACTGTACACTAGTATGTAATGTATGCTGCATGTACAGGGCGCCAATCCCATCACATTCAACCACCGCGAGTACGTCGACGTAGACAACGACGACAAAAGACTTTTACTCTGTACAGTATCCACACGCACATGTGCATGCATTTTATTCCCACCGATTCATTCTACTAATTTATTTTTTTTAAACTACTTTTAATATATTCAACGTTAATTTACAACGCTAATTTAATCTAATAATTATTATTTGTTGTTAAATAAAACTTAAATTATCTAGAAAAATCCTTTACAGACTTGAATCGTTAAAATATTAATTTGTTAATTTTAAAAAATAACCGTGAGAATTTTTTGTAGATTAAAATATTTAAATTAAAAATAATTAATTTAATTTTGGAGCTTGAAATAAAATTATTTTAATGTGAAAATAACTATGGGGGAAAAAATTAATTGACTAATTAATTAATCAATGAGAGTTAAATAAAATATATATAGAAGTTGTCTTGACAAAGGTCAAGTATTTAAAGAATTTGAAATGTAGTGGCGAGTGTATTGGCCCAGTGGATGCCGCATTCAATTCCCCAACTGAAAAAGAATGTCCGGTATCATATATATATCTATATATACATGTGTGTATATTAGCATAACTGGTTCAGTCGGTGGTGCACACACGGCGGCATTGATGACGTCTCTCGCAATGCGGTCTCTCTTAACTTGTGTGTTGATTTCCGATACGATATACGAGTTTGTCGTATTCTCTGTTTAAGCCGGTTTGCTTGTCTTCTCTCACTACACACGTTTAGATTATGGAATGATATCGATAAACTGACGTAACGACTCACAATCACAAAGCGTATTATATTTACTCCGAGTTATCTATATCATAGTACAAAAATATACAATAGTATCTTTATGTATACGCAATGATATTAATACTATTAAAAAAAAAGCGGAGTAAATTTAGGTGGTGTAGATATTAAAATTTTCTGAGTTAAATTTCAACATCAGCGACAGTGTTAAAATAACACCGCCGCGGGTGTAAATATTCTTTACCAGTGTTACAATATTTTTCGGAGTTGAACATATTTTTACTTACTCGATCACTACAATTAACACAGTATTTTTATTAATTAATTAAATTATTAGTAATTGAAATGGTAGCCGTAAAATTGTGTAATTTTTAAATAAATTACGTGTAACATAAATAATTATTTAAAAAAGTACATAGCAAAATTTAAATTCCCTCCAGATAAGGTAAAAGACCTACTTAGTACCCGATCAGGGAACTAATACCTGATCTCTCCATGTATTTGTATAAATATAGTTAGTAAAATTTAGTAAATATAGATAAAGAAATACACTAGTGATCGGGTACTGGGTCTCTTAGCTTAATATGAAATTTTCACATTTTTCTTATATGTAAGGTAAGAGACCTAGTACCTGATCAGGGAACTAGTATCTGATCACTTGAGTATTTAAATTTTACATCATATAGATATACAAATACATGGAGTAAGCGGGTACTAGTTCCTTGATGAGGTATTAGATCTTTTACCTTAATACATTTTTTTTTCTAATTTCTATACGTGGAATTTTTTATTTACACCGATTTAACACCGCCAAATTACACTGCCTACACCGGTGTTATATCATTTTACAGTGTAACGATAATGATAATGATAATAATAATACATGTATAGTAAATGATAAAATTTAATTGATATGATAATAGTAAATTTATGTATATTGAATGATTGTATTTTACAGAATGACGAGATGATTGCTCAGCTGGCGGTGATGGGCGGCGGAAGTGGCGGCAACGGCGGTGGGAGCCGTGTCAGTCGTGGCGGGCTTACTTTGCACAGATCAAATTCCAGTTTAGAATTGCCCCACAGTCCAGAACGCTCTGGACGTGTGACTGATGCTCAGCCACTTCGACGGGAGTATGGATCCCACGGTAAGTAACAATATACACATACTTTTTTTTACTTTTTTTCTTTCTCTAGCCCTTTTTTATAAACCCTTATATGTATACACATATGTTGTCAAACGAGAAAGTTGATATATTTTAACCAAGCTGTTGTAACTCATTGATTTATTATTATTATTATTTTTATTGTTATTAATATCTAGGGAGCATCGACGTGGTTGCCGGACAGTGTAACCCAGCAGGCGGCAATACAACAGGCGAGCACATCTTTGCGATGCTTCAAGACTTTAGAAGTGGACGCTCTTCGGCGGATCGTCTTTACCCGCATCCTCATCATCATCACCACCATCATCAACACGCTGCTGGTCTCGACTCAAGTATTTTAAATGCGGGTGGTGCGTCTACTGATGAAGTTTGTGGGCCAACATCTGCATCAAGTCCTAAAGTGCGATTAAAAATAAATCGTCTTTGGGGTGGCAAAGAAAGCCCACCGACTGGTGTTTCTACTCCTGCTACAGTTGTGTCGAGTGATCTTGAAGAACGTCATCGACGTAGAGCATTTGTTCACTACGACACGCAGTCATTGACCGCAAATCTCGGTTACGCGGCTAAGTTACGCGGGATACTACTGGCTAGACGTAGAAATACGGCCACTGGAGCGTCTGCTGCTAGTACTATAAGAGCACCCACGCCTGACAATGATTCACCCGAGGGTAATGAGGTGGCTGACGATCCCGGCGATGGTAAAAGCAATGATTTACTTGAGTCATGTCCGTTTTTTCGTAATGAAATTGGCGGTGAAGGAGAACGTGAAGTGGCACTGGCAAGATCACCTAGTCCTACTGTCGGTGCTCATCGGCCTTCGTTGTCTTATGGAGTATCTGTACTTGAACCAATGCCCGGTGAAACACTTTGGAAACACACTTGTCCTCTACGTAAAAGACTCTTGCCGATTGAAAGTGTCGACGAAGGCGCACGTTACTACAGAAAATATTTTTTCGGTAAACTTTTGTTATGCAATTATCATCAATTATTTATGTAATGATAATAATTATGAATTTTTTTTTATTTTACAGGCAAGGAGCATCAAAATTGGTTTGGTATGGACGAGCAACTTGGCCCAGTGGCAATAAGCATTCGCAGAGATGGCAATCATTACCGTATAATTGTACGTACATCCGAACTACTCACTCTTCGAGGGTCAATACCCGAAGAAGCCCTAGGATTACGTACAAATCAAGGATCTCGAATACCAACCCGAGAAATACTAGAACTCGTGGCGCCGGAAGTACAATTGGGATGTCTACGATTAGGAACGCCCGCAGCTGAAGAAACTCTTGCTAGACTAGATGAGCAGGGACTCTCAAACCGTTACAAAGTTGGAGTTCTTTATTGTCGCGCTGGTCAACGGACTGAAGAAGAAATGTACAATAACCAGCACGCCGGGCCAGCATTTCTTGAATTTTTAGATACAGTCGGTCAGCGAGTTAAGTTACGAGGTTTTGAAGGTTACAAAGCTGGTCTTGATACTAGGACAGATTCAACGGGTACTCATGCTGTTGCCGCAACTCACAGAGGATCTCAATTAACATTTCATGTAGTAACAATGCTACCATTTACGCCAAATAATCGACAACAATTACTCAGGAAACGTCATATCGGTAATGATATCGTAACTATTGTATTTCAAGAGCCAGGCGCATTGCCATTTAGTCCACGAAGAATAAGATCACAATTCCAACATGTATTTATCATCGTACGTGCTATCAATCCATGTACTGATAACACACAGTACAGTGTCGCAGTATCACGTAGCAAAGAAGTGTCTATTTTTGGACCACCAGTACCATCAGGTGCAACATTCAATAAAGGCAAATCATTTGCTGACTTTATTTTAGCTAAAGTAATAAACGCTGAAAATGCCGCCCATCGTTCTGAAAAATTTTCGACAATGGCGACGAGAACCCGTCAAGAATATTTAAAAGATCTGGCTATTAACTATTCAACCACCACAATAATTGACACTGGACAAAAATTTTCAATGCTGTCATTTAGCAGCAAAAAAAAAGTTCCAGTACGTCCGCGGTTGGCCTGTGATGCCTCACAACGCGGCGCGATCTGTTGGCAAGTTATTTTAGAGGAGAGTAATCAAAATACCGACTGTTATTTAGGTATATCAGTAGATACTATTGTATTAATTGAAGAACACTCGCGGCAAACTGTTTTTGTGTCTCCTTGCATAAATGTCTTGGGCTGGCATGCCCAAACTAATAGCTTACGTTTGTATTATCATCAAGGTGAGTGCATCAGTATTCATGTACGACCTGATTATTCAGAGAGAGATGAAATTATGGAGATAGTCGCGCGTCTGCGTGCAGTAACACAGGGATCACCGGCATCGGAATTATCATTGAAGCGCAATTCCTTAGGACAATTGGGTTTCCACGTCCAACCAGACGGTGTTGTTACCCAGGTTGAGCCAGTGGGTTTATCGTGGCAAGCGGGTCTAAGACAGGGCTCGCGTCTCGTTGAAATTTGTAAGGTTGCAGTGTCGACCCTGAGTCACGATCAAATGGTTGATTTGCTTAAAACTAGTGCCCAAGTAACGGTAACTGTTATACCCCCAACAAATGACGGACAACCACGTCGTGGTTGTTCGCTACAATCTTGTCAGTATTTATCAACAAATTATGAGAGTGACTATGAGAATGTTAGTTCTGAAAATGTGCCGAGTCAACAGATGGCTCAGCAAGTTCACCAGACGAAAAATTATGAGCGGTCTACAAGTCCACCGAGATCAAGCAACAGCTCGGGTTACGGTACTGGTTCTAGCTCCCGGTCATTCAATGATCCGCGATTTATTCAAGAAACTACATCACTATCAGTTAATAATGTAAATACTAATGCTAGTTGTAGTACTAGTGCTAGTGGTGGTGGCAGTACTGCTGCTGCTAGTACTTCTGGTAATACCAGCAGCAGTCATAACACTGATGAAAGATGGTACGATTTATTTGAAGCTCCTGAACAAGATGCAAGTCATCGCATTGACGGGACTCCACCACCACCTTTACCCGCCAGACAAAAAGAACGCAATGAGTTGCATGGAAAATCAACAACTGATCAATTAAAGCATCATCACGATTATTACTCCAAAGAATCGAATTACGTTTCCCCGCGTGTCATTCAAGAGAGTAATTATCAGCGACTTGATGACGCTAATCGTAGTAACACTAATAATAGTAGCAGTAACAGTAATAATAGTAATAATAATAGTAATAATAATAATAATAATAATAATAATAATAGTAATAATAATAATAGTCAGGAAGATCCAGCTGCTAATTATGCTAGGATACAAAAAGATCATGGCTACTGGTATGGATCAAATAGTGGACATCAAAAACAATCTCCTTCAAGTTCATTACCGTTAAACCATCAAAACTCTGGTTACAGTTCAAAACCCATGGCCCCGAGCAATGGGATTCGTTACAATGAACAAGTTAATGGTAATGAGCTTAGTACTGTTTATGACAACGAACCGAGTCGTGTTTTACGGAAGCCAAAGAACGATTTTGAAACGAGAGCAAGCGAATGGGATCGTGGAGGCAGCGGTGTTGCAACTGGTATTGTTAAGAATGAAAATTACCAAGAATCAAGACCTGTTGATAATTTGAGTAATGAATCTAACAGTAAATATCGAGATCGTCAAGTCAGTTCCTACGATTTTGTTGCTAATGATTATGATAGAAAAAAAAATAATCATAATGACAATATTATAAATAACAGCACATCAGATGTCAATCGTATCAAAACAGGATTAAATTACGATGTTAATTTATCGCAACGTGATGACAGTATTAATAACTCATCAACATCAACAATACGCGAACCAACACATGAATTTATAATTGGCGAAAAAGTAACTTGTATTAAAAGTAATTTACCTGAACGAGTACTATCACGTAAATTAGCACATGAGTATATGAGGAAAGATTACACGTCGTCGAGTTTACCACCTGAGGTGAGAATATTTGATGGCAATAATTCAACATCATTAACAACAACAACAATAATAACAGCATCAGACATACCAACAATGCCAAGTGAAGATGAATTACCATTGAATGCATGTGAAAATTCTTCACCTGCATTCCGTAGAACTGGGAAACACCGTCCAGGAAGTGGTACCAGTAGTGGTGCCAGTAGTTCTACTTCTGTTGCTGGTGTATCGAATTCCAGTCCACGAAATCAATCACCCCGTCCTAAATCGATTGTTAGAAATCAGATTAGGAATTCAGCAAATTTAACCTCAAGTACCCTGCAAGAAGATCTTATGAAATTAATAAATCCTGATTTCATTGCTGATGATAATACTGGCAGTGCCTCGAGTAATAATAGTAACATTATTATAAGTGATGACAATTACATCGTTAACGGTAATAACAGTGAGAATAAAATAAGTAATTTGATAGATAAAAATAATGACATTATTAAAATTGTTAGTAGTAATAATGTTATTATAAATAATAATAATAACAATGAAGTTGAAATACAAAATAAATGTAGATCTAGAGAAAATTTATGCGGCAGTAGTACGACAACATTGAGTGTATTAACGTCATCAACAAGACAAGATAATAATTGTAATACAAATGTAAATGCTGGCTCAGAAGTTATTTTGACAAAAGCAAGACCTGCTACGGTTATTTCAAATACGAGCACCAACACAAGTCCAGCGCTTAGTGAAAGCAAAATGACCAAGGAGGAAAGACTGTCACCGCGAGTTACTAAAACACATGTGCCTTTAAAATCAACAAATAATTCAACGTCTGTTGGGAGAGATTGTAAAAATAATAACGCAGGTGACGGCGACGACAATGACCTGTGGGCTGCTAATAATAATTACGATGTCAGTAAACGATTTGTAAAACACAATAATCTAGATCGGAGTGATGAAAAAATTTATGAATCAACTGGCAATATAACAAATACGGGTTCAAATAATTCGGTGATTGATTTACAGGGTCACCTGTCAAATTTAGAACTCCGAGTTGCGCGGGAAACGAGAAGACGTTTGTCACTTGAAGACGAAGTTAGAAGATTGAGAGACGAAAATCGTAGATTACAAGACGAAAACCATGCGGCTGCACAACAATTAAGGCGATTTACCGAGTGGTTTTTTCAAACTATTGATCATCAGTAATTTATATATTTATTATTGATGATTTTATTGGATTTAATTTTAATATTTTTCAAAATTTTAAATTTACCTATTTCTAAAATTTAAGGAAATAAAATTTATTTAATTATGCAGGGTAGAGGTACCGATTTTGGGCACTTGAAAAATTAAAATGAAATACGCATTGATATTTTTTTTTTCCATGCGTTCAAAGATATTTTTATCACTTATAATGGAAATTTTATTTTATACTTTTTTGTTAATTTAAATTAAGTATTAAACGTCCAAATAGTACAGTGGTCTTGAGGTACTTCTACCCTACTTGGATTAAGATGATAGTAATTTGATATGAAGAATTGATTTTTTTTTCTTTTTTTTTCATTAAATTATGACAAAATATTAATACATTATGCAATTGAACTGCCAACGCCGATAAAATGTATTGTTTTTTTCTCTACACCGTAAAAAATTTGCGGATTGAGTCCGAAGTGAATGTGGAGCGGATGGCTGTTTATTTATTTAATTTCTTCAGAGTGAAATTTACTCCGAAGGGAAGTTTAATTTAATATTAAAACTCTGAATCAGAGTGAAATAAAATCCAGATTAAAACCACTCTGCTACTGAAAAGACAAACTCCGACTTTACTCCGTATGTGGAGTGATTTTTTTTAACTCCGAATGACGGAGTAAAGTCGGATTTTAATATAATCCGTAATCACTCCTATTTTTTACGGTGTACTTTTGTTATATCAAGTAAATATTAAATATTTTTTATAATTATATAACAATTATAAATTAATTTTTGTAGTTTATGGGGCGAACTTATTATTTTATTTTCTTTTGTTAAAATACGTAACGAGTTAATCGTGCGTTTGCAGTATTAAAAAAAAATATTAATTATAAATTTATAAAAAAATTAATTAATATTTACGTATTCAAGAGTGCTCATGATTAATAAATAAATAAATGAATGAATTTAAAAAAACAATAAATATATTTCAGTACCATAATTGATGCGTTTGTAGCACGCGACAAACTGACCAAATATATTTAGATAACTAAGAATAAATAATAAATATTAATATTATTATTAAAAAATAAACATTATTTATCTTTTATAATTATAATTATAATTAACTTTTATATTACAATACTAGTTGCCTTAAAAAAAAATATTTGTAAAAAATTAAAAATATATTCTATGTATTTTTTATATTTCGGCGTACAATTGTTATGATTAATAATAATTATAAGTATACTAAGTGATAATTGATAAATAAATAAATAAATGACTTGTAATAACTGATCCCAAATATATAAGTGAAGGATATTTAAAAATGTGTACCATTTTTAGAATAATAAAATAGTTTATTGTAATCCACAGAGAAAAAAAAGAGATAAATGAAGAAAAAATAAACAAATGTCTTGTAATTTTAATTAATGCCTTACATTTATCACTACTGTACTTTTAGTGGCAACACTGAAATTACATTTTTTAATTATAATTAATAATTATTTTATTTTATTTTATCAAGATCTCTATGGAGGACATTTATGAGTATGGATTGCATAAGGAATTTTAAGCAATTAGGAATTATTATTTAATTATTATGTTGTAATTTATTATTATTATTATTATTATTATTATTATTATTATTATGGATAAATTTTATTATTAACTGTTACTGTTTATCATAAATTACTATTTTCAATTAATGGATGGGTCTATTTTTTAACAGCAATATTTATCGCTGAATAAGTTTATTTTATTAATTAGTAATATCAGTAATAATAAGATCTTTGATAGTCAATAATCTATTAAAATTTTAATTTAAAAATTTTCACCATTTAAAACTTTTAAACTCTCACCAACTATTTTATTAATTATTTATATATATATTTATCAATATATTATTAAAGTTTTATATCACGTGCTGAACTCTAAAAATATAAATAACATGAAAAAATATTGTGATTATTATCAACACAATCTGAATGTCAAAAACGGTCAGCGGTTTTTTTTAATTTTTTGACAGATCATTTATATAAAATTAAAATTAAAAAAAAACGTTGATTTTACTTTTAATTTCTCGTGAATTCCTTCGTAGAAATCAACAAAATCTTTATGTAGATCTTGTCTTAATTTACACAGAAAAAAAAAGATTTTTTGCGACAAAAAATATTTTGTATCACGAAGACAAGAATTTTCTTAGACGTTTAATAATTTTTGAATTTTTTTAAAAGTAATAAATTATAAAAAAAAATTATTTATAAAAATTGCACCTATAGTTTTTTTAATTTTCTACATGTGCATATTTTTATTTTTTTGTTTTTAATTAAATTGTGGAAAAAAAATCCGAAAATTGTTAATTGTCTGTTAACTTCCGGATAGTAAAATTTTTTAGGACAAGTGAAAGTTTCTTTCACCAAAAAATGCTTTTTTTTCTGTGCACGTGCTAGAAAATTTTATTATCTTATTAAATCAAATTTTTAACGTTAAAAAATAAATCGATTAATAATTTTTAACTTGACCGTTTCTAAAACAACTACACAATATTTTTTACCGTAAATTGTTGCATATATTTCTTATTTTTTCATATACTTTTATAATTTTTTAAGTACTTGTATTTTCTATATTATTATATCCATGAGTGTTGCATTGACAATTATTCATTATTAATTACTTATTTAAAATTTTAATTTTATAAATTACTTTATTTAAAAATTCAAGCGTTTTTTTCCTTTTATTAATCATATAATATAATATATACATATATAATATGTAAAAAAAGCAGGATATAAAAAAAACATACTAAAGTCAAATAAAAGGAGGTATATAATTATTGTGCGAGGAATATAATAATGCGGCAACAATTAAAAAGTTAAAAATAATAATTATTTTTTTTCTATGGCACGCAATGAGTTTCGTATCGATAGTACGTAATTCCTCTGACGTGTGATAAAAAATAAACAATTAATTATTTGATTTACTTAATAATATTAATGATAATTAATAATAATGTGATGTGTGAGAAATGTTAATTAACAGGCCGCAATGTGATAAATAATTTAAATTTGTTATAAAATCTTAAAAGAAATTACAAATTTTTATAATAAAAAGACAAATAAAGTTTAATTAATCATCACACACTCTTTACATAGTTTAAATAACCGGAATCGCAGCTTTAATTATACAAAAATACTCTTATATCACTTAATTACTGTATCATACTCTCTTAATTATTTATTTCGCTCTCTCTCTCTCTCTCTTCTTGTTAATAATTCATTTATTCATTCATTTTAACTTATTTATATAATATGTCACGTGTATCTGAATACTGAAAATGGCATTTATTTTTATTATTTATATTTTTCAATTTATTTTTTTTATTCACAATTTATTGTAATCATTATCAACACCATGGAATTTTATTTTAATTTTTATAATTTTTAATAATATGCCCTTTCTGTACAAATACATATGCTTACAATTGTATACAATGTCTTTGTACATAATATATATATTTATATATTTAATTAATATATGTTAATTTAATATATTTATTTTATATATTTTTAATAATTCTCATTTTGCAAATACTTTATTTACACGACATAGAGAACGTTCGTTTCACTTTAAAATCTAGTATGACTTTTATTTTTATTAATTATTATTATTAATATTTATTTTTTATAATAACAATTACACTAAAATAATTTATAATTAATAAATAAATTATTAAAAAATAATTTAATTTTTATTTTAAAACAAAATAATTTATATAGTTTCATATTAACTTTACGTTATATATATATTAAATTTTTCATTTCACAACCAAATGTACGTATATAAATATAAATATAAATATAAAACCTAATTTTTTTTTTATCTAGATTTTAAAGCGTAAATCTACGTCTCTATAACGTATACAAATTATTTAAACAAAGGGAACTTGTAACCGCAAATGTTCCACTTTTATTTTTTTTTATGATACCTAAGCTAACCGACATTCAATAATTTTTTGATTTTTTTCAAAATGAAATTTTTTTTCAAAATTTTTTTTCAAAAAAATTTTAGAAAATTGCATCTATAGTTTTTTTAATTTTCTACATGTACATTTTTTTTGTAGTAGATTTGTTGAAAAAAAATCAAAAAATTATTAATTGTCTGTTAACTTCAAAATCATGTTTTTTTTTTATAGCCATTCACTATTCAATAATAGTATAGTTGATAGTAATAATAGTAGAGAGTTACTGAGAGTTAAGATCATTCTCAGACAGTTCCTCCCACTTTTTAAAAATTTTAAATGACAATTGTCATAAGCGTGCCACAAAAATTAAAGCATTAAATGGAAAAAATACAACTCAGTTGGAATTTCACTGAGGTATTGAATTTACAAAAAATTACTTAAAGTTGTTATTAGTTAGGAGTCAAACGAAATTTAGTAACGAAATTTTAGCCGCCAAAATTTGAAAATTCAAATTATTAAATTGACATGAAGACTTTGCTGAAATTTATTTTCAAAATTTCGTTTTACTTCTAATTGATAACAACTGTAAGTAATTGAAAAAAAAATTACAACTGGGTTGTACTTTTTCACTTGATGGTTTAATTTTTTTTTTTAAATTAATTAATATAAATTTGATACGCTTATGAAAGTCATTGAAAATTTTTAAAAACTGGAGGTCACTGTCTGAGAATGCCCTTAATGAGAAATCTGTTTTGTCGTTTTTTTAATTTTCTTTTTCTTTATTACGTTGCGAGGCAACGTCTCAGTCATATTAATTAGTATAATATCGTATAGTATATTAACAGCATCACAGCAAGATAGCGCCCTTCATTTTAATATAATCATTAACCCAATTTATTATTATATCTGATTTATATTTATTTAACATACTATTTTAATAAAATTTTTTTATACTTTTAAATTTTATTATCATTTAATCTTGCAACCGATTCAAATAAACTCGGGGACACGTCTCTTTAGTATTTTTTTTTCTTAATAAAATATGTAGTACACTTGATACATTTAACAGTATATCGTACAACAACCCGTTTAAAATATTTTTTTTTTCCTCAATATATATAAAGTATTTAAATATATATTTTTAAATGTAAGTCTGCTTGGAGAACTATTCAAAATTTAATTACATAAAGATATGAATAGAAAAAATTTTAAATAGTTTAATAACTCGTTATAGCAAATTCACTTGAACAGTAATATATAATTTTAATTATTAGACTGGGCGGGGGGGGGGGGGGGGGGGTAATTTTAATTGTTAAGTAAATAGAGTGCAGCAAAATAATAAAATAAAATAATTTAAAATGAACGAAAAAATAATTATGCGCGTACTTATTTATTCAAAATAAATATTACGCGTATTGATATATATATAAATATATATCAATAATTTTATAAAAGCGTAGTGCGTAAGTTTTAAGCTCAAAAAGCGTAACTTTTACGTGCTAAGCAATTGCAAATAAAACCAAATAAAATAATTTATAATAATAATTAAAATAAAAACTCATGCAGAAATAAATATTAAATTAAATATTTAAATTAAATTTGATTTGATTCATGATATACAATTTAAATTTAAAAAAATGACTCGAAATAATTACAACTAATAATTTAAATAATTTGCACATAGGGAGCGGAATGTTTAATTTTTTTTTTCACTAGAATTTTAAAAAAATCTTATCTTTTTTTTATCAAGACTCTACACCTCGTATCAACGACAATAATTTACAGTAAACAACTATCATATTTGTTAATATATAATCGAATAACATTGGACGAATCAATAGAAATATAAATAATATATAAGTAGGAATTGAGTCTATGAATAATATCAATAAATGACATAGACGAACCGTTAAATTAATTATTTTAAATAATGCCGATTTAAAAAAAATATATATATAAATATTTTTATGTATACATATTTATGTTTAAATATATCATGACCGTTTAATTGTCAACATTAGGCGAATTATAAATATATAATCAATTTATAATTTTTTTATTTACTTATTTTTTTCCTATTATTTGCTTGTATTCTTTTTTGATAAAAACTCTTTTCTTTTAGAAGAAAAAATGGCAAGTAGCGCGCGATGTAAACAAAAGAAAAAAGATACAAGGGAGATTTGTACTCTTCTACTTACTTTTAATACCATCTAATGTACTTAGTACTTATACTAAATGAATTAAAAGTTTTTTTTCTTTCACTTGATTTAAGCGAGTGAGAAAATCTAATCAACTGATAATATATAAAATATAAGATCTAATGCTTCTTATACTGGTTGGCAAAAAAAAAAAAAATAAAAATGATAAATTGTTTAATTGTTTAATGTTATATATATATATATAACAATAAACATCATGGGAGACTGGAAGTTTTGCGCAAGAGTAGGCTAAACGATCCAACAAAAAAACATATTTATAGTTATATATCAATTGAGATATATAAAAAGAACGGCGAATAAATTTAAATGTATAAAAAAAATGTAAAATAAATAATGCAATAAAGATATTACTCGCGACGTGTCCTCTTGGGACGTTGATGCAACCCAATTTCATCATTACCCCGGGTCTTTTTACCAATTTGCACTTGACTCTGTGCTGTTAATTGCAATGAAATAGCATGTGTGTTTAATTTTTCAGCTAACAATAAATCTTTAAGTCCTTTCATTTTTTCACTATACAATATTATCCTAGGACTATCATTTTCCAAGTCTATTTCAACTTCCGGATCAAGACTCTCTTGTGATGTAGAGGGTGTAGGTGGTAGCGAATTATCTTGCGGCGCAACAAATGGTTCACCATCACCTTGTAATAAATAATCACGATTCAATATTTTTTCACTGCACGCTGCTGTCAGTGCCTGGATACCCGGGTGCATTGGTGCCGTGTTGTTTGATGGTACTTTTGATTCAAGCCTCGCTATTAAATCACGCGCAACATTACTGCGTTCTTTAGTTTTATAATAATTATTGTTATTATTATTGATGTTGTTGTTGTTGTTATTATTATTATTGTTGTTATTATTATTATTATTATTGTTGTTATTACTCATAGTATTATTATTATTGCTGGCTGTTATATTATTGTTATTTGAAAATCCATCATCAGGACTAGTTTCGCGACGAGATCCAGTATCGTCATCGTGTTTGCCGTAAGCCGCTGGCTCATCGTGGCACTCAATAATAACTTGTGCCCGAATACTGGCATCGAATTTCGATATTGTATTTACCAGTGGTCTTGCCCAGCCTATATGAAGTACCGGCGTATTTGCGCCTTCCTCCCACTGACATATGCCGTCATAAAAGCGCAGTAAATACGCAAAACAACGTGGCTGCCGCAATAAACGTTCATCAGCTCTTACTGTATGAGGTATTAATTCATTAGCTATTTCCAATAATTCTTTGTAGATTTCACCATCATCACGTGAATAGTCATACCTATTAAATAAATTTTATAATTACTCTTAATAACGTTAAATTTAATAAGTATGAACGTAGCAGACGTCATGCAAATTTATAATCATAAATAAATAGGGTAAATGATTAATAAAATAAAGTTTAAAAAATTTTTAAATTAATAAGTACATTTTCTATAAATATTATTTTTGAAATTATTTATAATTTAAAATTTGTCTGGTTTCGCTACATTCACACTGGTTAAATTTAGTAATTGAAACGGAAATATTCTGCAACTCGTGAATTATTTTTTTAAAAAATTTAACAAAATAAAATAACTACGGGTTAATTAGCATTTATCAATTAACTCAGCACAAATAAATTTAAACGGTTGGTTAGTCTTGCAGAACAATTCCATCACAATAAATTCAAATAACAATTAACTCATAAACGAGTGAATTAATAAATAAATAAATGAGTGAGTGAGAGAATGAATAAACAAAAGGACTGATAGAAATTACTTTCGCAAGACGTCAGCAGCGTCCGCCCAAGATGCCAGAGCATTTGCGTGTAGTCCATGTCGATACAAATATCCCCCTTGGTACGTGTACGGATAAACATGAGCATTACCATAGTATTTTCTCGCCGACTTAATGGCTTCCTGTAGCGCATGAAAAAAATTAAAACTTGTACAAAACGAACCATCGAAAGGATAAAAAAAAATGTATTAAAGAAGTAAATAAAACAAAGGAACCCATCTGCCGGATAATTAAGAACTAAATTCACCTGGAAGAGAACAATAGCCGGCGGTCTACCAGGTGTAGGAGCAGCTTCCTCTAAATCGCCCAAGTTTCCCAGTGCCATCGGGTACTTGGCTAAATGTCCTAAGTCATAAAGTAGCCATAGTAATTCTTGCTGCAGCAATGCAACCTCTGCAGCGTCTGCAGTCGCACTCAAACTTGGATTTATTGCTGATACTATTGTCGCGACTTCCATCGCTCGCGTACAAACAACAGCATTCCCATTGACGTACAACCAGGAGCGTGACGCGACACCTGCTTCTACCGGCTGTCCACGTTTATCCTCATTTCCTTTCCCTGTATTTGAAACATATGTACATATTTACTTTCATATTTTCATTTAAATAAATATTAAAAACTACACAAGTACCATATCGTAGTTTTAACTTTAGTAGTTGCGATATTTAAAAAATAATAATTATGTCAATTTGTATACTTATTTAAGATGTATATACGTGTATTACATACCGTGCCACGTAACCTCGACAGTTTCACTGCCATCCTCACCACAAACAACCCACGCATGATCTTCTGACATAGCAAGATGTACATCTTTGAATCCCAACACTTGACAGCCAGCAACAACCGCAAATGCAACTCCAAAACAATCAAGTTTGTTAGCCGTTAAATAACTATACAAACTTTGTAAATGCGCACGATCCTTGTAATAACTTCTTGTCAACGAGTTCCATATAACATCTGATACACGTTTAACAAGTTCTCGTGTCGCATATTTACTGTCATAAAGTGTTAAATCAATTGCGCCTTTTATTATCGCATGAAATTTAGTGTATAATGCTTCAGCGATATGAAATTCAAGAGCTGGTAATTTTGGTTCATCGTAAATTGTATTTTCCGGTGACGCGACAGTACGGTTGCAGGTTAATGAATTTTCCACAGCACCAACAAGTATTGACAGCAGTGTTAAATCTGGTTCACTATTGTTGTTTGACAATTGTTTTTCAAATATTTGAACAATTGAGGATATACTTCTCACAGGAAATAATGCTTTGTCCTCGTCTTGTAAGCCCGCCATCGCCATGGCTCAGTCACGGCTGTTGTTTTACAGTCAACCGAAGCCAGAGTTGCTTTTAAGTATACTTATATATATTTATTACACCTTTTTTATTTAATACTCGTTCACTTGGCTGGTGTAATCAGTGACTGCTAACTTAAACCTACTACTGTACAACTTTATGTACACTCTAGCTGTCTCTTATTTTCTCAGCGTACTCTCTTCTGTTCTCTTATACTCTACTCCAACAACTAAAACTTAAAATTATACAGTTATACGTATACTACATATTTGTACGTTACACTATACATGTTTTACGTTCTGTTTACTCGTTCTCGCTCTTGCTGGTGACTGGTACCTGGTACCTTCTCTCTTCTCTGTTCTCTATTCTCTAGCAATTGCGCCTCCAATGCAACGTATACGTATACGCAAAACCAAAAGCCGCAAAACCAGAGCTTCTTATTCTACTCCATTCGAGAATTCTATAGTGTGGTCTCTGCAGCTGGTACTGGTGCTGCTGGTCTAGGTCTCTCCCTGCGCGTGGCAGTTCGTTTTATTACCACTGACCCGAAAATTACCGAGTTGACCCGAATTTACACGAAGTTACAGTTTGCGCTTTATACTATAGGTAAATATATACTAAAAAAGGTATATATTTAAATATATATGATTGTGGTCCAGGTCCAGGTGTTTTATACTAACCTAATTAATTGCCGGTTATAAATTCATTAAAAGATGACAGCTTTTGAAGGTAATGGAAATGAAAATATTATTTTCTGATTTTTGGATGACGTCTTGATGTAAATTTTTGTTTTTTTTTTTTTTTTTTAGAAATGGGGGTGCTGCCGGAGCTGGCAAAGGCTACGGAAGACATGGAATGGACGTAAGTTGATTTGAAAAATAAAAAAGTCATTTTGGATTTTATTTGACAGCTTGATAATTTTGTTTGCTTGGTGATGAAATAGACTGCCAACGGATGTGCAATCAGAAGCGATACCGCTGATTCTTGGGGGTGGAGATGTCCTGATGGCAGCTGAAACTGGCAGTGGAAAGACTGGAGCTTTTTGTTTGCCGATTCTTCAGATTGTGTGGGAAACTTTGAATGACATTGCGTCGGGTAAAGGAGTTGGTAAATCTGGGCAACGAGCAGCTTCTGCAACCTGGGGACTGAGTCTCTTTGATCGTGGACGTGCTATGGCTGTCACACCTGACGGGTTGAGATGTCAGAGTCGTGAGCAAAGAGAGTGGCATGGCTGCAGAGCAAATAAAGGAGTTCAGGGTAAAGGGAAATATTATTTTGAAGCGATCGTTACTGATGAAGGACTGTGTCGGGTTGGGTGGTCTACATCTCAAGTAATTATGCTTTACAATTTATTTAATCAGTAAATTAATAAATATAGATACAGTCGACTACCCGTCTTAAGCCTGGTCTAGGAAACGCAGGAGAAATTTTTATTTGAATTTCAGTCCCCCCACCGTGCGTTTAGTTTCGTTATCGACTACTCATTATAAGCCTGTTTTATTTTTTGGGATTTTAAACGTCATATTTACGTTTTATTACATACGTCAGTATCCCGATTTTTCGAATGCTAATAGCGATAAAATAAATACTTATCTTTTTACACTAATAATAATTGTGATATAAAAAATTATAATGACAGCGGTATTAATTACAGTACTAATAACAATAATTTTATTGATGGACACAATCCTCAATAAAACTTTTCAATTGTAATAGAAGCTTTAATTGTAATTAATGATTACAATTAGCAGCAATAAATTATATTTTACTTAATATTGATTAAATTATTCGCGAAACATCGATAATAAATTTTCGTTATGAATTTTGATATTTTTTTCTATTGTTAGTTTATAATTTTAACAATTTCAACAGAGGCTTATAACGGGATGTCTGGTACGAAACTCGTAAAGTGGTTAAGGGGGAGGGGGGAATCTGGACTCAGTACCTACCGATTGAGAGGACGAGGCTTATGACGGGTATTCGACTGTAAATTATATATTTAATATGTTACTGAAATTAGCTATGATACTGAATTTAACCGACGTCTACAAATTTTTTGATTTTTTTAAAAACGTTAAATTATGAAAAAAAAATTATTTTGAATAGTTACACCTATAGTTTTTTAAATTTTCTACATGTGCATTTTTTTTTTTTTTCCCCAGCAATCCAATTTAAAAACAGAAAAAAAAACTAAAAAAATGCACATGTAGGAAATTTAATGAACTACAGATTCAATTTTTTTAAATATTTTTATTTTTATAATTTACCGTTTTTCAAAAATCCAAAAATTATTAAACGTCTGCTACTTTTAGTATCATGATTAATTTTATCATTATTTCAGGCAACTTTAGATTTGGGAACAGACAAGTTTGGTTTTGGATTTGGAGGAACTGGTAAAAAGTCAAATGCAAAACAATTTGACGACTATGGAGAAGCATTTGGAATGCACGATGTCATTGGTTGTTATTTAGACTTAGACAAAGGTGAAATTAGATACACTAAAAATGGAGTAGATTTGGGAAAAGCATTTGATTTAAATGCCCAGCAAAAAAGCCAAACATATTTTCCGGCAGTCGTGCTTAAAAATTCTGAAATGTCATTTAATTTTGGCGCTCAACCATTCAAATATCCCCCGGCAAATAATTATATCGCTGTATCAACAGCTCCAAAAGATTGTATACGTGAAAATCCAGTGAGTGATAGTAATCAAGCTGAAACTGCTGATAGCAAACCTACTCCTAATGCACCGCAAGCGATAATAATTGAACCGTCTCGTGAACTTGCTGAACAAACTTTTAATCAAATTCAAAAGGTAATTAATTATTAATTATCTTTATTTAAAAATAACGTAGCGAATAATAATAATATTAATAATTTAGAGTACTAGAGTTTAATTAATTATTTTTTAGTTTAAAAAATATTTAAAAGATCCAACGGTTCGAGAACTGCTGGTGGTTGGTGGAGTACCAGCAAAACAACAGATCGCTGTATTGAATTCAGGTGTTGATATTGTTGTCGGTACACCAGGACGATTGGAAGATTTAATTCAAGGCGGATATTTGTCATTGACACACTGCAGATTTTTCGTCCTAGACGAAGCTGATGGATTATTGAAACAGGGATACACGGAATTGATCGATAGATTGCACCGGCAGATTCCAAAGATGACTTCTGATGGCAAAAGACTACAGATGATTGTTTGTTCTGCAACTTTACACTCGTTTGAAGTTAAAAAAATGGCGGTAAGATTTTAAATTAATTTAGTTTGCTGTGATATTCCCAAGTAGCACACAGTTTTATGACATCTATAAGACAGAAGTTTTGAGGCCGTTTTTTGACTTATTGATAAGCCACTAAAATGTTGACAAAGCGATCAGAAATATATATCACCGAAAAAATATTTGTTTAAAAGACTTGGCACGAGTGACGACAAAAAGTAAACAAACAGTGCCCCCCCCCCTCACTTTTTGAAAAATTCCAATGACTTTCAATTGTTATAAGCGTATCAAAATTTTACCAATTGATAAAAAAAAAAAAAAATGAAAATCTTAATTAACTGCTATTTTCCACCAAACGATGCCAGATGAGTTTGTTCAGGAACTAGGAAGATATCAATATCAGGGATTCGCAACACTGATCACTTGCACTGAACACTTAACACTTTACACAAGCATTGATCACTTAACACTTTACGCTAGCACTGAATACTTAACTACCACCACAGACACTTTGCACAATTTCAATTAGTAAAAGATAAATTTTACAATCGCAGCGCAATTTTACACGACGCCACAATAGTTTCTATTCAAACGTAAAGAAGGATCTGTACCACTACTGCCATAGTTGATGATACTGACTGCCGCTATTAGACCGCCTGTTGATACAAAGCAATCGATTTTACACATTCCCCCACCCTCACTTTAGCAAAAATTTAAACGTTGAATATAATGACGCGCAGTAGCGCCAAATTTGGCGCGAAATTTCAAAATTGAAATTTAACAATTTTATTAAAATTTATTTGTGTTGATAATTATATTATTTAAACGAAAAAATATATTCAAAATTTTTTAATTTTCATTGATAATTTTTTCATCTTTCTTATTACTTGCGCAGTAGAATTAAATATTTGAAAAATAAATTATAAGAAATTGAAGAAAAATTAAAAATTGTGCGTCAAAATAAAATGGCGATAGAATATAATAGAAAAATATTTAAAATTAAAAAAAAAAAAAACACTTAAGTGTTTGAACAAACCTTGGCAGAGAAATAATATGCAGAAGGGTGTCCTAATACACTTAGAGATTTAATTTAAATCGCTTCAAGTGTATTCCAGCTAAAAAAACGTCACTTAACTGCTATTTCCCACCAGACGATGCCAGTTGATTTTGCTCAGGAACTTGGGAGTTATCAGCATCAGCAATCCACACACTCATCACTTGTACTGAACACTTACCACTTTACACTAGCACTGATCACTTAACTACACCACAAATCCTTTACACAACTTAAATTGATAAAAGATAAATTTACAATCACTACACAATTTTACACGACGCCACAATACTGAGTTTCTTTTCAAACGTAAAGAAGGATCTGGGCTACTACTGCCGTTGTCGATGATATTGACGGCCGCTATTGGACCGCCAGTTGATACAAAGCAATCGATTTTGCGATTCATCGACCGTTCCCACCTTAGCAAACAATTGAACGTCGAATACAGTGACGCGCAGTAGCGCCACCTTGGCGCGAAATTTCAAAATTAAAATTTAATAATTTTATTAAAATTTATTTGTGTCAATAACTTTTTTTTTTAATTCGTTAAGAATATTTTAATACGGTTATGACAGTTGATTCATTGCATATTTATAAAAAGTGAAGACACTTTCTAAGAATGCCCTTACAATTGTCTCTATGCTACTTGGGTTTATGTAATTGAAATTCATTGTTTTCTTTAATGGACATTTGATTTTTTTTTTTAGGAACGTTTAATGCATTTCCCCACATGGGTTGATTTAAAAGGTGAGGATGCTGTTCCTGAGACTGTTCATCATGTCGTAGTGATGGTTGATCCTCAAAAGGATAAATCTTGGCACAATCTAAGATTTCATATTCAAACTGATGGTGTACACCAGCGAGATAATATAAGACCAGGAAATACTACAGCTGGTAAATAAATTTAATAATTAAATTTATATGTTTTTTTTTAATAATATAAAATTAAATTTCTGTTTGTAGAAACTTTATCCGAGGGAGTAAAAATTCTTAAGGGCGAGTATTGTGTCCGTGCAATCAGAGAACATAAAATGGATCGTGCTATAATTTTTTGTCGTACTAAATTAGACTGCGATAATCTCGAGAAATATTTTAGACAAACAAGCAGTGATGAATTATCATGCGTGTGTCTTCATGGCGACCGTAAACCTCAAGAGCGTAAAGCCAATTTAGAAAAATTTAAACGACAAGAAGTTAAATTTTTAATCTGCACTGATGTTGCCGCTCGTGGTTTAGATATCACTGGATTACCTTTCAGTAATTATATTATTTTTAATTTAAATTCTTGAAATTTATTGTTATCAATATTAATATCATGATAAATAATTTTATTAGTGATCAACGTTACACTGCCAGATGAAAAATCAAATTATGTCCATCGTATTGGTAGAGTAGGACGTGCTGAAAGAATGGGTTTGGCGATATCATTAGTAAGTTCTGTCCCTGAAAAAGTTTGGTACCATGGAGAATGGTGTCCAAGTCGTGGACGTAATTGTAATAATACTAATTTAACAACTCAAGGTGGATGTTGTACTTGGTACAATGAACCTCAGGTAAAATTAAATTATCAATTTAATAATAAAATGAATTAAGTTTTTAAAATTTCTACTCATTTTGTTGAGAAACCTCATAAGTCACTTAGCTTTAAATTAATGTTTTAAGTAGTATAAATTAAAAAACAAAGTTTTTTTTGTTGGAATCTCTTTCAGTGACGCCAATATGATTATTTTTTATTATTCATTTAAAGTAAGATACCCAGTGCCCAGTATATTTATTAAATTTTAGTAAATATAGATATAGAAATACTGGAGTTATCGAGTACGAGTTCCCTGATCGGGTACTAGGTCTTTTACCTCAATCTTTATGCTAAGTTTTTTCAGAAAAATGTTTTTTTGTTTCCCCTGAAAAATTGGGTACTCTTGGCTATTTTTATTTTGATGTCTTTTATATTCTTTTTTATGTACATCAGTGACTTGACTGCTCTCTTGCTTCAAACTCTGTGACCTTGACTCTCTTCTCAGGGTCTCTTCAAATTTTTTGAAGATGGCACGCATTTTCTGATCCATTTTCCTTCTTAGCACTTTTATCAATCTGTATTCCACTGTTAATTCATCCTCTATCGCCTGCCACGTCTTTACACACTCCCTTTCCTTGCTATTTATTATCTTTGCTAATCCTCTGCACCAGTAATTGCATTAATGTTTTATATTCTTTGTCACACTACACGACCTTTCTTATATTTAAATAACATAATTATAGATAATAAAGTTAATGTGATAATTATTTGATTTTAGTATCTTGCTGATATTGAAGATCATTTGAATGTAACAATTGAACAAGTAGGACCTGATATCAAAGTCCCGCTGAATGAATTCGATGGTAAAGTTATATACGGTGCGAAACGTACTCGAATTGGTACAAATTATCAAAACCACGTTCAACAAATGGCACCAATAGTTGCTGAACTTGCGACGTATGAATCCAAAGCGCAGTTGTATTATTTGAAAAGACATCTGGTCGCACATTGAATTAATAATTAACCCATTGAATATACGATCGATTAATTGAGTTAATAAATGATACTATTATTAATCTTGATATATATTATATTTAATTTAATTGTAATTTTTTTGTAAGTGAATTGCTTAATAAAAACAGCTGGAACTTTATAAATGCATTGTTTTATTCATCATGAACCCATTAATAAGATATCTTATTGATGAAGAAATATTATGACTGATGTTTATATTTTACGGATAATAGAATATGATGATTATATATTACTATAGATTTATAAGAGATGTTTTCAATTGGAAATAGATAAAAAAAATTCATATTAACTCCAGAATAATTTTAAAAAAATTGAAAGTCGATTTAAATAATGATAACTTTGAATTTTTAATTTTTGTTTGCGCACTACATTGACAAAAAAATAAAAAGATGAAAAAAGTTGTATATTTGAAATATTTTTATAAATTTTTATGCAACAAAATTAGAAATTTCTAGAGTTTTTCATTAAAATTTTCAGCATTTTCAACAGGGGTGTGCGAATAGTATTCAAATCACTCAAGTAGCACAGAGACAACTTTTTGATGTCTTTTAAAAGGACAAGACAAATTTTGTTTTTGTCTTAAAGTCAAATCTTTATAATAAATAAGACGTACAGATGTTGGCGTAGAAGTCATAGGAAATTTGTGTTCTTTTTTCCATTTAAAGAGGTAATTTTAATAAAAAAATCCGTTAGATGATTCATTTGACAATTATTTGTAATTTATTATTTGTCATTACTTGTGCCAAGTCTTTTAAGCAGACATTTTTTCGGTGACATAATTTTTTGATTATTTTGTCAACATTTTGGTGGCTTATCGATAAGTCAAAAAACAGCCTCTAAACATAAGTGTAAATGCAGCAGATATCAAACAATTTACAAATTTTCATCAAATAAATTCAAATATTGAAATTGAAAAAAATACGCGTACTGGTTTTTAAATTATCTACCCAAGTAGCACACTTGGTTTTATGAAATCTAAATGATACTAGTTTTGAGACTGTTTTTTAACCTATCGATAAGGCACAAACGATTAAAAATTTATTTCACTGAAAAACGTCTGCTTACAAGACTTGACACAGGTGACGAAAAAAAGTAAATTTCAAATAATTGTTAAATATGTAATCTCTAAAGAATTTTTAAAAATTAAAATTACTTTTTTTATATCGGAAAAAAAAAATGTCTATGACTTCTAGAGTCAAAAAAAAAATTTGTCTTGTCCTTTCAAAAAACATCTTTAAGTTGTCTCTGTGTTACTTACATAAGTATGCATTTTTTAATTTTCATTCTTAAATTTTAATTATTTATTCAAAAATTTTAAAAATTGCCAATTGTCAGCCGAATTCACACTCATCTCAAAACTGATATCTTATAAAAGTCGCAAATCCAAGTGCCACTTGGGATTATTTGAAAGCTTACGAATAATTAGATTTGATAATAATAATTATAAAAATAAAAATGATGATTAGTCTTGATGAAATAAAATTTCTTGTTGAAAAGAAGGTAAAAGTATGTATCGTTAAAACGATAAAACATTTATTATTTAAAGACATACGATGAGTATTTTATTGTATTTTTCTATTTTTTCATTATAATTTAATATTTTTAGTAGGTTTGTTTTCAACTTAACCCGCAAATGTATGATACAGCTCCACAGCTCATCTTAATTTCACTCATTCTTTATTAATCCTTTTAAATGTTTTTTTATAATCATTATTTTATACTTATTAGTCATTAAAATCATTTATTATTATTTTTTATTTAATATTTTATTCGTGCGAGGACATATACATTTCGATATATATATGTCTTCATATTTATATCAGAGTCCATAATACACATAGTACACATTTTATATTATTTATTAATTAATTACTTAATTAAGTAATTAATTAGTCGGATACGTATTTCGAGAGCCATTCTAGTTGGCTTGCACATTGTACAAATTATACGATCATATTGTTTGTATAATTATATATATATATATTTTGTTTTTAGATTTATTATTTATAATCTTTAGTTTATTCATTCATTTATACGATTTTTGGATTCGGAATCCTAAAAATCATTTAATTTGTTCAAATTAATTATTTTGCATAGATTTCATAGATTTAAATATCTATCAATCATATATTTAATTGCTAATTAATTGATTAGATCAGAATTATGGTAATTTACCGCATTCTGACGTAATTTACCGTAAACTCCGGTACTGCTACGACAAATTTGCCGCAATTTACGGTATTTTATAATGGATTACGGTAAAACTATGAAAATTTCCCGTAATTTGCGACATTCTTACCGTAAGCATTGTATGTTTTTTTATTTTTACATTTATTACAATGCAATACTTCACTTTATGGCAAAATACCACAGAATTGCCGCAATTTTACAGTAAATTATCGTTATCTTACAGCAAATTTTCGGTAAAATGTCATACTTTTACTGTGAAAAACCGTAATTCTTCCAAATACCGTAAACCTACGGCAAATTACGATAATTTCCCGTAATTCGAATCCACCAGGGAATTATCAATTAATTTTTTATTATACTTTTAATTCACATGAACATTTTTATATTCAAACAGTCATCACAGAATGAGAATGAAATATTATGTTTTATTATTATTTTTTTTAATCAATTTTTATAATTTGATAATCTAAAAAAATTAGTACAATGAAATATATGTATTTATAATAAGAATAATAATAATAATTAATTAATTAATCACTCGATATTCCAAACATACGGGCATAACATTCATAATTCATTAAATTCATTCAAGTAATTATATATATATATATATATATATATATATATATATATATCTTTCATATATATTAATTAATTTATTAAATTCACGTAAATGATACCCCTAATTTAAATAATTTAACGAACCCAAAATTAAATTGTTAATTACTAATTAACTTTTAATTATTATCAGTAACGTGAATTTATTAAATTTAAATTAGTCTACTTAATTATAATAATTAAAACCATTAATTGTTTGTAATTATATTTTCATGGCATTTTTTTATTTAATAAGTTATCATTAATTAATAAATAATTATTAAAATAATAAAATAAATAATTAAAATGATAAATTATAAATCTCGCTTATTATTTATTATTATTTTTAGGGAGCAGCGAGATTTTATTTTTACGATTGAGTGAAAGAACATGATTATTTTTTTTTTCTACTACATGATACTGAATTTATTAAACCACATTGAGATCGCTATTTTGTATTGACAGCGGCATATTTTATTTATTATCATTACTTTGCATCACCGGATATTTATTATATATATTCATTTATTTGTGTTTTCTTTTTTTTTTATTTGTAATCATAATCAATTTATTTTTTTTTTTATTTCTATCAAGAAATATTTGCTATAAATACCAATTGTAATTTTTAATATTTAATTATAATTTATATTCCATTCATACTTTATGTTATTAACATCTATATTTACTTGATTTATTACTCCTTTTATAGCATTAATTGCTTTTAAGTCGTATTTATTTTCATTTTTATTATTCTATACTCTAAATAATTTTGTTAGATTCTTTTCTTTTATATTTTTTCCTAATAGAAAAGAATAGGTACGAGAAATAGCAGAATAAAGATTGAGGGAAACTTTTATATTCTTCCTCCAAATTTAAATCTCTTATTTATTTTCCCTCCTTCATCGTTCGGCAGCAAAAGATAAATAATATACATATATATATTTGTAAAAAGATATTTTATAATGAATAATAAATCATCGATTGTTTTCGCCTCGGTGATTATTAAAAATTACAAATTTATCTATATTTTTTTAAACTCTTGTATTATAATTCATTTTTATTTATGGTAATAAATTAATATGTACAGCGTGCAATTACTGATGATAATAACGAGTACATAAACAATATAAATTAATAAATATAAATATTCATAAATTTATTTAATGGCAGATTCTACGAACAATTATAATGAGGCACAAAAAAATTTTGTTTTAATCCTTTAATTATTTTTTTTGTCATTGCTGCAATTATGTTACGATTTATTCATATATTTATTATTAAATCCAATTAAAAGATTTAAATACTTTTTTTTTATGACATTTAAAATAAATTACTAATCAAATAGATATGACTTTTTTTGTGTTGAATGCAACTACAGAAAAAATAGGATAGATTGCAAGAGTAAAATATATAATATCAATCATGATCAATTAATACACATACATATTATTATTATTATAATTATTATTATTATTATTATTATTATTATTTTTATATATAATATAAATATTTATAGGACACAATTGTATGTTGCATTCAAACATCAATGTTTTGATTTTAATCACAGACTTAAATTTTTTATGGTTCAAGTAATGCTAGTTTTTAATTTATTTTTTTTTTTATTATAATTTATATATATATATATATATATATATATATATATATATATATATATATATATATATATATATATATTTTATAATTTAATAAATGTATAATTATAATTACAAACATTGCGTAATTGATTGTGTGATATATATGATAAAATTATATCTCTAACATCAACGTGATTTATAATTGATCTCAATGTCGTACATTCTCTCTAATTTATTATTATAATTATTTTTTTCTAATATAATTTATTGAAATTATTAATTATCATTATTTTTATAACTCATATAAACGTCCGTAGTGCCATTTAATACTAAACAATTATATACTTTCAATAGATCAATTAATTAATTTATTAATAATTGATCTTTATTTAATTGCTTTTGAGCTAAATAAACAAATTTTTAAAAAACCGCAATAGAGCGCAATTAAATTATTGCTAATTACGCGCGTTAAATATATCAAATATTTTTTCATTTACTCCAATTATCAGATACATAATTACTTTCTACAACAATTAGTTTTTTTTTTATTTATTAATTATAATAGTAATCAATTTCATATATATATAATCAATCAAATTAATAGATATTAATTTTATTTTTAAATCAATTAATTATTGATAACAAGAGTAATAATAACCCGAGTACTTCTTAATGATAAATAAAAGAAGCTATGGAAGTATATCAATGCAATGATAAGAAGCTATTAACATACAATAAATTAATGATAATTAATTACTTAATTAATTGCAATAATAATTTAATTGATAACCAATCGCTTAAAAATTTTTTTTTTATTTACATAATTATAGAATAGAAGTACCGTTTTTAGTCACTTTAGGGCCAGTTTTGGACATCCCTGACTAAAAACTCCGATTGAATCCGATAGGAAAATTTCGAATTAATCCGATTGAAAATTAATCAGAAATTAAAAATTTAATCGGAAAATAATAAAAGTATTATTTTTCAATCAAATCTGATTGCAACAATTTCTATCGAATTTAATTGGAGTTTTTAATCAGGGATATGAGAAATTAAAAAAAAAATTTTAAAAGACGCAGACATAATTAATTTTTAAAACTTTTTCATTAATTATAATAGAGTATGAAATGTCCAAAAATGGAGCAGTGGCTACAAGATACTTCTACCCTAATTCATATTAATTGGAACTACGAACGGACGTTATATAAATGAATTCTCATTCACGCAATTTATCTTAGCAATTAAATAAAATGATAAATAAGTTATTGACTTTGTAAAATAATAATGTGCTTATAAATGTCGTTAACTTTTAAAAATATAAAAAACTTTATACTTGTGCGATTGGCATAAAAAATTAAGATTATTTCTACTAATTAGTATTCTACTAATTATATTTTTAATACTTTCTCACTTATATTTTTTTACATTCACTCACATTTTAATTTTTATATAATTTATTATTATTTTTTTTTTTTAATCAATAATGGCATCGATAATAGAGTTACATTTAAAAGTATCTGTGATTATTATTATTATTATATTAATTGCATGTGTTTTATATTACTTTTTATCTGATCATTTAGTTAAAGAGCCAAATTCAAGAGTTTTTAATCTTACTCTCGTCATCTTTGTATTTTTCAAAGCTCATCATTTTTTTTATAGTTAACTATTTATTATTTATTATCATGATAATGATAATGCTTTAGTAATCAACCGTAAAATAAATGATTTTTTTTTTCACGCGCTAATAAAACATTTTTGTGCCAAATATTTAATTAAACTCGCATTGCATAAATATCCATGTAAATATATATATAAAAAAAAAAAAGAAAGAAAAAAAATAAACTAAAATGCATAACTCAATATTTATTAAACAATTAAATTGCACGTGTGTATTGCGGCAAATGAATTTAAGAAAAATAATTTGCGCGTAGCAAAAAATGTCGTTATCAAAAAATTATTGAAGTTTAATTAATTTTAGTAATTCATTAAATAATAACGATAAATATTTGTTTTAAGAAAATTGTAAAATAAATGTGCGTATTCGTGCGCGCTCGCTTGCTTACTATACCACCGTATACATATATGTCTAATTTATATATTATATTTATTTATTTATTTTGTGGATGGTATATATAATAATAATGAATAATAATATTAATATATCATACGAACAAATATAATTTAATATATATATAACTAACATTTATAACTTATTATAACTTAATTTATATTAATTACGGTAATTATTTCATTATTTTTTTGCACGTATAAAAATTTTTCACAATGCATTACTCCTTTTTTGTTTTTTTTTCTTTACTCCATTTTATAACCGACCTCAACATATACACGTAATAATTAATTCCATAACGCGGCTCATCACGTTTTATTATTACTATTATTATTATTATTATTATTATAATAATAATAATATTTTAAAAGTGTACTTTATTATTATTATCAACTGTTATTATTATTCTTTTAATTGCATGCGTGCGCGCACGTAAGTGTTATTTATTATGAAAAATATCGCTAATGTTTAAAATATTAATATATATGTATATTAAAAAAAAAATATCTCATTCTTTCATTTAAAACATGTACACAATTTTGTACACATATGCACACTAAACACACATAATATTCATTTTTATATATATAATTTTAATATTTTTATCATACACATATATTCCATTTGTTGGAAGAGTCGATAAAATTGTTAAATTTAAACCAAAATGTACAATAAAATCGACTTTGTTTTATTTATTTATCTAATTTATTTATTATAAATTTAAAAATTCATTTCTTCGTGTAAATAAATCGTCGAAGAGACATATGGAACCTCCCTCTGGGCCCGCATCAATCTCCTGACCGGCGGGGGGTTTTTTAATTACGAATTTTTTTAAACTTTTTTAGCAAATTATTATTTACAAACTCACTCAGTTTCACTGACCGATTGTTTGCGTAAAAAAAAAAAATTGTTATTTTAAGAACTAAACAAAAATACAAATAAGTTGTTATATATAAGTTGATATAAACAATTTTATAATTTATAATTATAAGTGATCTAAAAAAATTGAATAATAAATACATTATTTATACTAATTGATTTTACAATCGCTCTGTATACAATTAAAGTACGCACACTTCTAAAAAAAAAAAAAAACACTCCTTGAAATACTGTAAAATCTCACAAAATACTTATTAATTTTTTTTTTTTTTTTATAATAGAAAATTGTAATCTTAAGACTTTTACGAATGTGTCGTTTTGTTTGGTATATAATTAAAAAAATGTATTGAAGACTGTTTTAAAACGTTAACAGAGATTCAATAGTGTAATAAACGCGGTCATATTATTTAACAAAAAAAAAAAAAGAGATTCATATTCACAATAATCGTAATTATAAACTTTATATATATATTATTTAAAATTCACTTCGAAGGAGTTAAATTACTATTGAAAAAAACAAAACAAAACAAAGTAATACAATAACAATTGTGATGTACAATGAAGTTTAAAAAAAAATGTATTGAATAAAGTAAATTACTTAAAAAAAAAAAACCATTCATACAAATAATTTTAAAAAACTAACTCGCAAACACACGTTCAATATCAATTATTTCACTTGCCCACCAATAAAAACACGTGGTTCTTTTTATACGAATTATAAATATTGTTCGACGAGGTAACGAATCACAGTGTGTTAAGTGGGGATTTACAAGAGAAAAAAAAAGTAATTAAAAATAACTGAGATGTAATAATAATTAAAAATAAATAATTATTTTTGTTGCTTTTTCGGCGAGCCTCTATAATATAATTATTGTATTTAAATTTTGACGTTTAATTTAAATAAAATATCTAAACACAGTCGACTACCCGTCATAAGCCTGGTCTAGGGAACGCAGGAGAAATTTTTATTTGAATTTCAGTCCCCCCACCGTGCGTTAAGTTTCGTTATCGACTACTCGTTATAAGCCTGTTTTATTTTATGGGATTTTAAACGTCATATTCACGTTTTGTTACATACGTCAGTATCCCGATTTTTCGAGTGCTTATAGCGATAAAATAAATACTTATCTTTTTACACTAATAATAATTGTGATGTAAAAAATTATAATGACAGCGGTATTAATTACAGTACTAATAACAATAATTTTATTGATGGACACAATCCTCAATAAAACTGTTCAATTGTAATAGAAGCTTTAATTGTAATCAATGATTACAATTAGCAGCAATAAATTATATTTTACTTAATATTGATTAAATTATTCGCGAAACATCGATAATAAATTTTCGTTATGAATTTTGATATTTTTTTCTATTGTTAGTTTATAATTTTAACAATTTCAACAGAGGCTTATAACGGGATGTCTGGTATGAAACTCATAAAGTGGTTAAGGGGGGGAATCTGGACTCAGTACCTACCGATTGAGGGGAAGAGGCTTTTGAAGGGCAGGCTTATAATGGGTAGTCGACTGTACAATAAAATAATATAAATTTAAAATAAAAAAGAGAAAAATTTTTAATATAAAATATCTGCCGGCCGATCAAGGAGAAACATTCGTTAATTCGATTTTATTTAAATTTAACCCTCCATTATTTATTTGATTTGGTGAAGCTTCTCTTCGGAGACAAGATTAATTTTTTATTATTATTATTTCAAGATGTAATTAAATATGCCACGAATGACATTGACCCATCACTGCTCATACATTAAATGTATATTAATTATTTTTACGTGTACGCATTTATAATTAATTATTATTATTATTATTTTTTTTTAAATTATAATTATTATTAATTTTCCTTCGGTCTCTCTCTCTCTCTTTATTTATCTATGTCTCGATAAATTGAAAGTACTTTTATCTCGACAGTAATATAATAGTTGCCTAGATATTTGGCGTTAATTCATTTAAATCTTTCTTTTTCTTGTGTTACTATTTTTAGTTTTTTTTTTTTACTTAAATTATAATTATTTATTTATTTATTATTATTATTATATTTTTTGTTAATTCGAGGCAATGTAGAGAGGGTTGTGAATGGAAAATAATTTAAGTTGGGCAGACGACACTAATTGTAAGCAACGGCAGGAATGAAGTCACAAGAGCTCATATTGACGCAGATGCATACGTTGAATTATGTCACGGCAGTCATTGAATACTCTCTTGATGTTTTCCGTGTCGACTGCGCACGTAAAGTGTGGGTAACAGTAATGTTTTCCATCTCCACTAGCTGTACTGATGCGCTGAAATTATAATTAATACAAATATTTAGAATTAATTATATTACTAATTTTATTGTTAATAGTTTCAAAATGTATCTATGCTTTGATCGGTACTTATTTTTTGGGTATAATTAAAGGCATATCCGATCCTTATTAGTAAATAATTAGTAAGAAAAAATCCTAATACCGTAAGGGCATATAAAAAAAATTCAAAATTTTAATTTTTCCATTTTTGAATTTCTAATTGAAAAGAACATCAATTAGTAATAATAATAATTTTTTTTTATCTTTCCTCAAGATCTAAGATCTATTGAGACCAATTCTGCAATCAATGTATACATCAATGTTTCTAATTTAAATGTTAAAAATATTAACGTAAGCAATTCATTTTTAAGCTTTGCATTAACTATTGTAGAATTGGCCTAAAGACGGCGGTGCATAAAACCAACAAATATCGTCAATAAATTAATTACTGATAAGGATCAGTTGTGCCTTTAATTATGCCCAAAATATATCACTAATGTTTTAATTATTTCAAGTATATAAATAATTTTTCTTTTTAAAATAAGAAAAAAAAAACTTACAAGAAATTCATCTCGTATAAAATATTTAGCTCGTATTACTTCAGGTGCTTCTGTTGGTTCCGCAACGACGCCAGGTTCAACTGGCGTTTGATATCGTGAAAATTCAGGAAAATAATCCTCCAATTTATGTTTACCTGCTTTCACTTTTTCAGCTAATAAATCTTGTTTATTCAAGAATAAAATTACTGATATCGTTCGAAGCCACCTGTAACAAAAAAAGTAAAAAAAAAATAGTATCTCATAAATTTTAATTACGATCCTGAAGTTAGCAGACAATTGACAAATTTCGGATTTTTTTTTCTGCAATTCAATTAAAAAAAAATTGCACATGAAGAAAATTTAAAAGACTACAGGTGCAATTTTTTGAAACATTTGATTTTTTATAATTTATCGTTTTTAAAAAATCCAAAAATTATTAGACGTTGGTTAATTTCAGTATCATTTTTAATTTAGTAATTAATTAAAAAAAAATGTATACATATATATATATAGATATATATTACCGATTATTCCAAATACTTTTAAATAGATCAAGACTTTCTCTTAATCTCAATTTTGTTGGATCTTCCCTGAGTACCATATTATAACTACTGCATGCAGTGACAAATATAATTGCTGTTACATCATTGAAACACTGTATCCATTTTCTTCTTTCATCTCGTTGCCCGCCGACGTCAAACATGCTTTAAAAAGTGTTTATTTGAATAATTATATAAATATAAATTGAATATAAAGAGCTTTGTAATTAATAGCTAAAGTAAACTTACTGAAAATTGACTTTGTCGACTTGAAACCGCGTTTCGAATATACCGGAAGTAAGAACTCGACATCTTAAGATATCCTTTTAAAAAGGAAGTGAGCAAAGAAATTGTTAATTAAATTATTTTTATAAATATTTTTAAACATAAAGAATATTATAATTAAAATTAAAATGTACCTGTTCAGTCGGTGAGTAATCTGGTTTTTTTACAATGGCAACCTTATCTAAAAAGCTGAAAAAATAAAATAAATAAATAAATAAAAGATAAATTAAAACAAATATTTTATAAAATATAACAATTATCTTATTGTATATTCAAAATTAATAAAGATATGATAATTAAATTAAAAATAATCATCTTTTTATTTCATCATTTTATTGTTATTATAATATTTCAAAAAATATATAATAAAAATAAAATACAAAACAGGTCGGATATATGAGAATACTGAAGAGTGTAGAAGAATAAAATTGGAGGATAGTGAGCGATGGCAAGAGGACGAGGAGGTAAATCGATCGATGCCAGCAGTAGCAGCCGCGGTGGTGGTGTTCTACCCTAACCCCGAGTTTCTCTATTCGCTCCATACTCCATAGCAGCCTTATTCTCGGTGACCGAGCGAGTGAGCGCACGCTACATCTACACCCCCACATACTTTACTAGTCTTTATATATATATATATATATATATATATATATATATATATATATAGTTTGGTGTAGTAGTAAGAGGCCCTTCTACACCTTTACTTCTTGTTCTATACTTATACATTACACTAGACTACACACTTTACCTCTATCCTGAGATATATATCATTAGACATACATACTATAAATATATATATACAATATCACATAATGTAACTACATACTAGATATAACATGTACCTACTAGTAAAAGGGAGTATAAAGACAAACCCCGGCAATTGATGATAATACCGAGAAGCTAAACCCAACAATAACTAATAACTATCTATAAATCACTATTGTCGGATTAATTAATAACAGAATTCTTAGCATTGACATGATTACATCAACTTTATTATCCTCAATACTGGATTATTATTTAATATTAACGTTTATGTATGAGGTTTGTTACAAACACACTGTAAAAAGAGCGGTATCAAAAATAGAATCAATTTAACACCGCGCGGTGTTAAAATGAAATAACACCGGTGCAGGCGGTGTAATTTGGCGGTGTTAAAAAATTCAACGTATAGAAAATAGAAAAAAAAATGTATTCCATATAAAAAAGTATAAAAATTTAATGAATATTATCTGGACGAAATTTAAATTTTGCTATGTACTTATTTATGTTATACGTAATTAATTAAAAAATTACACAATTTTACGCCCACCATTTCAATCACCAATAATTTAATCAATTAAAAAAAATACTGTTTAACTTAATAGTGATCGAGTACGTAAAAATATTCACAAAGTAAAATATTTTAACAGCGGGAAATTTTTCGACACTGGTAAAGAATATTTACACCGGCGGTGGTGCTATTTTAATGTCACTTTCGGTTTTGAAATTTAACACCGAAAATTTTAATACCTACACCGCTTGGACTTACCCAGGTTTTTTTTTTACAATATATACATATAAGCATATAGAATATTTATTGGCTATTGGTTTTTAATTTAAAATATAAAAATTTTTTATGATGATTTTCGTATTATAAAATAGATTTTAAATATGATAAATTTTGATGAATAAGCCTCAAGGGAAAAAGATGATATATGGGTAGACAAGGGGATCTGAGTAGAACAAGTGTACGAGGAAAAACCGGCACGAGATTTTACTTATATCTATATTATATAATATATATGTATACTTGCGAGTATCTACACGCTTCTTCAACATTTTCGATACTTTTCTATAAATATCACTCGCTATTTATAAACGACAGCCTTTTCGTTTCCCGCAGCAGCTTCTCTATCCAACAAACGGGAAAAGAAAAACGGGATGAACGTTAAATTGCCGAGGGTAAAGCTCACATTGTTTATTCATATAAAAATATGTATTTATATTCAAAATCACAATGTTTTTTCTTTTGCTAAATTATATTAGCTGAGATGTTACTATTAATTTCTAGGTTTAAAAATGTTTATGACTGTTTCATTTTAGTAAATAATTTATTTATTAATTGTTTGTAATATCCTGTGTTAAACTGACTAATTAAAAAAAAAAAAAATAACTTGCATATGTTACAACACAAGCTATAAAGTTGCATCTATTGCGGGGGATACGGATAAAACTGCGAGCTAAAAATAGTCGTCGGTTGGTATAATTAAAGCATTGAACAATATGAGCGCGCGAAAACAAGTCACAAGGTATCGTATATATAAACATAATATCCACTGGTGAGTTGTTACATTGGGTATATAGGTAGGAAGAAGCGTTTGTAATGAACTGACATTATAAACTAGCCATAAAAGTCATAGGCAATCGAGACAAGGTCATATACATATAAGAAAACAAGATTATACGAAACTTAACGTGTCTATGATGATAAAAAATAAGAAAAAAATAACAAACTATTAAATAAAGGTATAAATCAAAATGAATAAATAAAATAAAAAAATAAAATATATATGTTATAATAGAGGGAACATTATTTTAATTTATCATATCTAATAAATTACATTATCTGGTAATAAAAGTCAAAACAATGTAACTAAAAATGTTGATAAAAAATTTTTTTAAAGCTTGCCGTCAAATAAAAGTAGATCGTACTAGTATATACTGTGTATATATCTATATATGTATATATGTATGTATAATATATACTATTATGCAAAGCGATTACCTCGTTGAGAGATATTGTCTCAGTTATTGGCGACAAACGACTCTAGCAAACTAATGCCTCTACTCAGTATGTACCCCGCAGTGTCCCTCTAGCAACCACCTTGCTATTCTTCTGTACATATATATATATATTACACCACCTACTGGGAATTTTACTACATCATCGTCGATCCCGATACAACATATTCCGGAATAAATTATCCGACGGTTTTTTAAACCATTTTTTTTTGGCGTATCGTTAACAACGAGACGTTATATCGCACATTTAATCTTACATTGGCTAAGTATACTGATGATTAGTAAGAAGAAAGAGAAGGAGGAAAAGAATAAATGAAGAAATGGATAAGAAAAAAAGCTGCGAAAAGTAAGAGGTAATAAGAAATGGTAATGAGAAGAACTGAGACCGGGAGGAAGTAAAAATCGAGAGCGTAGGCGGTATTATAAGTATTCACCATATTTTTTTAATATTTTTTTATCTCCAATGTGAATACTATCGTGCCGCAACGCCTACGTTATCGCCCTTTTTATCATGATCATAGATATCAGACCGTGTCGTGCGCTACTTGATAACACAGCAACTTTGTTAAAGACACACGAATTTTTTTTTTTAATAATCCGTATGACGACAAATATTTTTACTATCTTGTTAATACTAATTTACATATGTATTTTTTATTTATTACTCAATAAAATGTCAGTTTATTTACTAGTATTTTAAATTTAAATAACTTACTATTTTGCGCAGTCAATAAGTTGATACTCATTACTTCTTTCAAAACTTTGTTGTACACCCCGGTCTTTCCACAGCGCCTCGACTATTTCATAAAATTCCTGAAAGTAAATTTACACAGCTGTCATATAATTACATCTATATATAAATATATATTTTTGTATCGATAAATATAGATTGATATTAAAAGAAAAAAAAATTGCTGATTTAAAAATATTAAAATAAATAAATAAAAAATGAAGATTTAAATGATAAAAAAAATAAATGTATAATAAGAAAAAAAAAATTAGATGATATTGTTGACAAGTGTGGAATGGATATAACATCCATGATGTACCTAACCGAGTTTCTTGATGGTCGGTTCACCAGGTTCATAACGCGCCCGCGCGTACATCAGATTTTATTAATAAATATTCTCTTGGTTCGACGTTACTTCGATTAATCGATTGACCAAAAGCCCATTTCTGTCCTTCGATTATTGAAGCGTTGGGCTTCGGACTTAGCCATGTGTCTATCATAAAGATATACACAACATTCTATGTATATATTTATCATCATCGTTTTCCTACTCGTTCTCTTTATATTTTTACATTTATTTTATTTATATCTATACATATACTGGCGATTAAAAAAATTTTTTAAGCTCCACTAATGCTGAATCTTTTACGTATTCATTTTTTAGGCCGTATATAAATATATTGATAATAATAATAGTATAAAAATGTATGATTGTACACGTGTACTCTAATTTTATGTAGCAATGTAAGAAAGAAATAATATTGTGGTACAGAAACTGGCGACTGCTGACTCACCGGAGGGTAATCAAAGTCTGGGGAAGACGATACATCCAACACGTAGTCAACTTTACTTTGATTTGATGGATCCTCAAGCGTCACGGGTGGCACCAATGTGCTCATACAACCTGTTATCGTCTGAAATAAATTTTATCATATATAATATATTTGTATACATTTTTTTTTTATTTAATATATAGTTGATCGTTATTTTATCATCGTAATTCAACAATTGAGATGTCATTAATAAATCATTACTGATAAAAAAATTTATCATACTTTATATATATATATATATATATATATATATATATATATATATATATATATATATATATATATATATATATATATATATATATATATATATATATATATATATATATATATGTTTTTATTATAAACACTTACCACGATAGCATCTCGTATGTTTTTCTTTATATCCTCAATTTTTTGACGCTTCTCCCTATTAATAATTGATAAATTAAATTAAATTAATTTATTAATAATTAGTCACAATTATTAGCAATAAAACTATTTGTATTTTAATAAATTAAAAATTGTCGGGAAATTTGACAGATTTTAAAAATCGCATTGTCCGATTAACTGTCACAAGTGGGATAATAACAAACAAAAAAAAAGTAAATAAATAATAATAAAATTAACAACTCACGTTTCACTGAAGCCATTGACGTGCAATATTCTCATTTGTTTGACGATAGTACTTTTACCGGACTCACCCGCTCCTGTAAACATCAATTGCAATTATTAATTTAAATTACAATAAGTACCATAATACATTCATAATATAATTATTGTAAATAATAAATAATAATTAATAATTTATAATGATCAATCTTTAATAAAATAAAAATAAGTACACCCATTATTCTACGACTACACGGAAAAAAAAGATTTCTTCTTTTACTCAAAAAAATTTTGCATTATGAAATGAAAAGAAAAATTTTCTTAGGTCTAGAAGAATCTTCTCGGCTCAATAAAATTTTTTTTCCGCTCAAAAACAATTTTAGTTTTGAATTTATAATGCAAAAAATTTCTCAGGGCAAGTAAAAATTTATTTAAATCGAGTAACAATTATTTGTACCAAGAAATCCTTTTTTTCTGTGTAGTTAACGTTGATAAAATTTGAATAACCGATCGATATTTTTATTATCAATAAGTTTCTATAAATATATATTTATCATCATTATTATTTGCCGTAAAACCTGGGAGAATCAACTACTCATGTCATATATGATAATTATATGCCAAGGAATAATGTCGTCGACAGCTGTTGCTTCTTCTTCTTCTTCTTCTTCTTCTTGCTCTTGTTGATCGTCTCCGTCATTCGCGGGCAGAAACTCAGTACAGCTTATGCTTATGCTTCAGTTATGCTGTTGCTGTTGGTATACGACCCCCTGTCATACACTAGACGTAAGGCTCTTGGATCCAATTGGAACATCGTCCGTGATGATGTATATTAGTATATGTATACACGTAGTGTCGTATATAAAACGCACCGTTGCAAAAATAGAAAGTTGAGAGAGAATTTATGCCACAGTTGCGGATGGTTGTTTGCCTCGTTTCGATTAAACCAAACTAACTACATAACTCTCAGTATACATCACAAAAAAATATATATTATTTTTTACTTTTTACTCATTTCCATTCATACTATTTAATCATTCATCCATTCACCCATACAATAATCTATCCATCCATTCTCTTATCCATTCATCCATTCCTTTGCTTATCCAACCATCCATTCATCCATGCATTTAATTATCTTAATTTAATTACATCAATTATAATATTAATTAATTAGTTAATTAATCAATCGATCAATAATTTATAATTAGTATAATTATTACAAATAATTATAATAACAACAACATCAATAATGATGTCCCTGAAGATCGGAACGTTTTTCGCGCAACAAAAGTAAAAAAAATTCATGTAATTCGACTGCTTAAAGGATTATTCCGGGGATTAGGGGTAGTCTAAGATTTTCCGCTGACATACCAGCATTTACATGCGAAACATTTCTAGTCATCCAGTAAATTTTTTACTTTCCATTTTTATTTTTCGTTGCGCGAAAAACGTTTTGATCTTCAGGAACGTTAATAATGTATAAAAATATATCTTACCAAGTAACAGCAGCCGGTGGGTGGCTCTGTAGATCTGCTTATCCTTTTGTAATTGTTTAGTAATAGCGTCTGAACGCCTCTTCTGGTTCTTACTATCATCCTGACTGGCCTTGCTACTTTGGCTGCCGAAGCACCCCATGACACTCACACACAGGCCCATACACGCGTTATTTTTCTATTCCTTATTATTATTTTTATTATGTATTATTATTCTTTTACACTCAACACCACTCACTTTTGTTGCATGACAATATTATTACAATTAATATCAGTAATATTTTTTGTAAACAATATAACTAGCAATTATCTGGCTGATATTTAAACACTTACGAGTATACCGCCCGTGATTATTGCCAAAATAACAACAATAATATTATTATTATATAAACATCGTTTTGTTTATGTACTCTCCCAAATAAACGACGAATAGCACATAGAATTACATTGTTCCCTACACTCAGCAGAATCGGCGATCACTGTCTATTACAAAATATTAATTAATTAATAATAAAAATGAATAGAGGTATTAATAACTGACTGATATCTTTACACCATATCTCTAGCTGCACTTGCCGTATCTACTATCAATATAAATAATTAAAATTTCACTGACTAAATGTTTAATTAAAAATATATATTTTTTACGTTTCCTATCCAGAATTAACAAATTAACCTTCACCGGCACCAACACCTTTTTCTTCTTTTTTTTTTCTTCCTCTTCCTCGTCCTCGTCTGCCCCAGGCCCCTCCACCTTCACTGGTATCTTCTTCTTCCTTCACTGGCAGACCAACGACAGCAACTAAATCACCAGCACCAGCAACAGCTAACAACAATAATAACAATTATTATTATTAATACACCTTAACAACTTGTTCTTATCTGTTTGCTTGTCGCACTAAAGGCGTCAGAATTATTAACACGGGCGTATTTTATATTCGTAATTCCCGCGGTCTCTTTCGCTTTCGATCCGTTCAAAAAAAAAAAAAATTATTTTTCCAACCTACCCCTATTTCCCACTCTACTTGTATTATATATTTTTATTACTCTATATCTCTCACGTATTTTTAAACCCCAGTTCCGGGGCACCTTTTTTTTTTTATTTTTTCCTCTACTCTGACAAATGGGGTGATATGGAGTAGAGTTATATGGGGGATGGTGATAACCGAGCGCGCGCGCGCGCGTTCTCTTTTATTTTAAACACCTATTACACACAATACACGTTACCTTACACTATCAACCCCTTTACACCTTAAATTCGGTGTACTGGTGTACATGTAAAACCATAGCTATCTCACCCACTGTACACTACACTGACAGACTTGATGGTTGGTTGATACTCTGACTCTGGGTCTAGTCTAAGCAAGTCTAGGTACTGTTATAACATAACATAACACAACACAACGACAAGGAGACCATACTGAACTGATGTTTTGGACAGTGTAGGTGATGCCTGTTGAAGCGGCAGCCGCGTGTGTGATGGTAGTTTTAAAAAAGGGCGATAATCAACCGACCACCAACGTGACCAACGAACTGGCAGAATATATTGCTCAATATATATCACGTACCACTTTGATCAACACAATACTGTAGCACCTTTTCTTTGCTATTCTGCCTGATACATTAATAATAATTATAATAATAATAATAATAATAATAATAATTACTATTATTATTATTAATATTATTATTGACACTACCACTGCTGGTAGGTCTATGTCGGTCTAGGTCGTGTACTTGATGTAAATTATTCCACCTGATACACTCATACACTGAAAATTTGTTTTTGTTACTTATTTAAATTATTGTGATAATTGTTGCGATTAATAAATAAATTTTTTTTTAAATTTATAAAATATTATTTGCCGCACCTCGTCGATTGCCGCTGGATTAGGTGGTGCTGCTGCCCGTGTAAGTTGGCCGCGATAGAACGACTAGATCGCGAGAAAAAATATTAAGAAAATTAAAATGAGTAAAAAAAAAGTAGTTAAGTAAAAAAATAAATAACAAACAAACGTTTTGGTTGACTTGCCCTCTCTAATGCCACACGTTCTAATGACACTTGGAGGTCTTTTGCTGTTATTCTAAAACTTTTATTTTAGTATTAGTTATTTTTATAAATTTTTTTAGTCGGTTAATTTTTTTCAGTTTTCCAGTTGCTGGTTTTATAATAAAAGTCGCCGGCTTAACTCTCGGAACGACAGATCAGTAGATGTACCTCAGGCGAACTACCATCAAGCCACCGAAATTATTAATAAATTTAAAGTCAACGTCCATTATAGATTATATATATTTATTTACTTATATGATTAGTTATTTGTTGTATTTTTTCTGTACTATTAATTTTACGTATCACTGTTATGTTTGATAGGACGAATCTCGATAAATATTTAATTCACTTTTATTATTATTTATATTTGTCCCTATCGAGTTGGAGTATTGATGACACACCTTTACTTGAATTGTTGGCGTACTGATGTAATGTGTTCAGTTTAAATAGTTAGGTAGTAAGTTAGTTAGTTATAGTTATGTAGTTATAAATCGAGGAGAGTGACAAGCTACGACGACAATGACGACGACGACGACAACGATGACACACGGAGGCGCGTGTTCATCGAGATACAACCTCGTCTCGTTATTTCTCGTCCCCTACTCTTTCATATATTCTGATCTCAAGTTTTACTACTATACAGTCCAACACTCAACGGTAATCAGTATACACGACTCAAGTTTAAACATTTAAATATACTTGCTCACTATTTTCATATCCACCTCCTCGTAATTACTCTACGCCACACATAAAACCAACACACACTTTACTTCATATATCAGCCTATGCCACGGTCTCACTTTATTTAAACAGCCTCAAGTCTCCAACAATGCCTCGTCTTTACTTTATTTTTTTTATGTATATATATATATATATATATATATATATATATATATATATATATATATGTATTACACACTAGATACACCCTCTACTCCAATCCCCATTCACTTAAAAATTGTCTGCGCCAAGAATCTGACACTCACGAACTTTTCCTCAAAATTAATCCTCCATTTAATTTAAATTTTTTACTCCGAAATATTTTTTATTTCTAATTTATCTAGATTTTTAAACCTACTCTGTACTTATATGTCACTATAAATATATATCTACACACCCTAGATATTATCCATAAATGCATATATATAAATATACATATATATATATATATATATATATATATATATATATATATATATATATAGATGTATTACAGAACACGCGCGCGCACGCACATTTACTCACGTATACTAGAAACGACTGACGTATGACTTGACGGTAAGTATTGTATCTCTCCCAAAGTATATATATATATATATATATATATATATTTATATATGGCACGTACATATATATACCTGCTATATATATATATATATATATATATATATATATATATTTATGTATATAATATTTAATTTAACAATTAATGTTACCAATATTTACCATCTAGCTACAAAAGTTGGAATGTTAAAACCAGGCCTCCAAGAACGGTATCATCCCTCCGCCCTATTCGTATTTGTTATATATTTGTATATATATATATATATTTATTGAGGAGTGTATGTGAGTATAACAAGTGTATGTAACACGGTGAAAAAAAGAAAAAAAAATGACGGACACAGGCCGCCCCCGCACCATACACTAGGGTCCAAGCGTTACGATCTCGTCGTCGGACGGACCGCACAAGTCCGTCGCGTGTACCTCCTCCTCGCGCCTCACTCGCGTACTCGAACCGCGGTCTCAGGCTCGCTCGCGCCCACCTCACTCAAGGATTCCCGAGGAAACTCGCGACCGTAAAGTCCGAGGCGAGGTGTTCCCTGTAGCCAACATGTCGTCGTCTGTGTCTCTGCTGCTGCTGCTATGCCCACCACTGCACGACGGCTCACTCCACAATCACATCGCCCACCAATACAGATTGTGCCGAGTAGTCAGGCGGGCTAAAAGATTCCATACGTGTATCGATTTACCGCGGTACCCATGTCCCCGTGGGACCAATCTCCCTATTGCATCTCTATAACAAGTTTATATGTACAACGCATGCTCTTGCTCTTTAATCCACGGGTTTTATGTCATTTTTATACAGCACTGCCGCTTACTGTCGACGAACTAACAGTTCGAGGATCGATCGGTTCATTTCGGCTGTTATCAATATACGTATGCACACACACACACACACACACACACACACACACACACACACACACACACATATACGCTGTAAAAAGAGCGGTGTTAAAAATGGACCCAATTTCACATCGGTGTTAAGTCGGTGTAAAAAAAAATTCCACGTATAGAAATTAGAAAAAAAATATGTATAAAAATTTACTGAGAATTATCTGGAAGAAATTGAAATTTTGTTATGTACTTGTTTAAATAATTATTTATGCTATACGTAATTTATTTAAAAATCACACAATTTTACTCCCACCATTTCAATCACTAATAATTTAATTTATTAATGAAATACTCGTTAGCTGTAGTGATCAAGTACTTAAAAATATTCACAAAGTAAAATATGTTAACACCGGTAAAGAATATTTACACCGTTTGAACTTTATGAGATTATATTCCGCGTTGAACTTCAACACTTACACCGCCTGGATTTACCCCGATTTTTTTTACAGTGTATATTTATGTAACTATTTGACCGAGGACTCCAAGTATTGGAAATATAAATTATTTTTTTTACTCTTAGTATTAACGATCTTACAACTATTACCTGGAAATAAAAATATTATTCATTAAATTTCATATCCATATTTATATAAAAAAAAATTTATAATCTTTTATTAATATTAAACATTAATACAGACTTTTTTTTTAATCAGTAATGACTAATGCGTTTGATTTAATACAGCTTCAAGTATTTAAAAAATATATTTATTTATAATAAACTATGTTTACTTATATAATATACAATGTATATTAATTAAAATATTTAAAGATTTTTGTATAATATTTAAGATTTTCTAATGTCTAATAAAATTCCACCTGGACACTAATGGCAAATGTAATCTCACATGTTTTAATAAATATGTGTATAGTAAGTACTCATAAAGTAGTTTTAGCGTGCGGAAGTTTAAATATTATATTTGTTTATTTTTTTAAAATATATTATTTGTTGTTTTTGTTGTTGTTGTTGATTTATCAAATTGAATGTAATAAAAATTTAGAGCACGCCATGCCAAACTCAATCACCAAAATTGGCATCGTTTCAAGATGCACAACTTGCCGCACAAAGACAGTCATATCTCTAACCGGAATCATCATCATCATCATAAAATAACATGATTCGCAGATAGACTCAATTATTTTCACGCTCTTTCATTAATAATTAATGTCATAAAAATTACGTATCAACCTTCGTATTACTCTTGAAATCAGATTCTGAATCATTTGCTAAAATTGCATTTATGTCTATATCCTGAAGATTTATTGCGGGATTTGAATTGGTACCTATTGAAAATAACATTAAATACTTTATTATTTAAATTTTTAAATTATTTACGACTTATATATAAATTTATATTAATAAATTACCTGCATGAGCTAAAAATAAATCTTTCAAAAAACCCAATTCCTTGCTCAGCATTTTTATTTTTTCTTCCAACAATTCATTCTCTGTTTTTAATTGATTAACACGTTCTAAGGTCTGCTGTGTTCTTAATTTACTTTTTACTCTCGATCTTTTAACTGCCTGCAAATTGAAACAAAAAAATTTAAGCATAATTCATAAATATCATTGATCCTTATTGATCCTGAAGTGAGTAGACAATTAACAACTTAAAAATTTTTTTCAACACTTTAATTTGAAGCCATTCTCAAATTTTGATAGTTAATTTGAATAAAGTTTAAGCATTAATTGAAAAAAGGGACGATTTCACCGAGACATAGATTTGTAAAAAAATTATTTACAGTTAATTTCAATTAGGAGTTACATGAAATTTGGTAAACAAATTTCAGTAAAATCTTTATGTCAATTTTACAATTTGAATTTTCAAATCTTATAGGCTAAAATTTATTTATCAAATTTCGTTTAACTTCTAATTGATAACAACTGTGAGTAATTTTTTTAAAAATTTATATCTCGGCGAAATCGTAACTTCGTGTCCTTTTTTCAATTAATGCTTTGATTTTTTTGAAATTAATTAATAAAATTCTAATACTTATTTCAGTTCAAGGTCATTGAATATTTTTAAAAACTGTGGGTCAATGACTGAGAATGCCCTTAAAATAAAAAACTACAAATGTACACATGTAGAAACTTATTAAAACTATGGGTCAGTTTTTAAAACCGGGTTTATTTTTATCAAGATTGAAATCAGAATTGCTGGTATATCTGTTAAAAAAAAAAACCCGGTTTGAAAAACTGGCCTATAGGCGAAACTTTTTGAAATATTTATTTTTTAAAATTTATCCTTTTTAAAAAAATTAAAAAATCATCAAACGTCGAGTGATTTCAGTATCATAACTATTATAGAATACATTTAATATAAATGAATAATTATAATTATAAATAAAATATTAACCTGATTATTTCTATCACGTCGTCGGCGATAATCAACATCGTCATCATCATCACTTCCTTTTTTTCTGCGGTTACTCGTGTTCTCCTTATTCTTGGGTGCCATCTGTAATAAATAAACAAACAATTAAATTTTTTTATTAAATATAACTAATCATAGTATATATTAACAACTGTGTAAGTATTAAGATAAAATAGATTAGCAAATATGCGTATGTCTATCAAGTAAAATACTGTTTTTTTCCTTTTATTTATCATTAAAGAATAATTTAGTCTTATCTATTAATCTAAAAGATATTTATATTTAAACATTTAAAGATAATGAAAAATTAAAGATCGAGTCCACCTGTGTCATATGTTTGAAATTTTACATAAAAAATATATCCACATACACATATATGAATAGTAATATAAGAATAAATAAAGATTTATTTATGAAGCAAGCATTTAAAAATGTTCTTGTGTATGTGAACTTGTGATCGATGTTTTTTAAATGGAGTTTCTACGAGACACTGGAAATTTACACGGTCAAGCAAGGCCTTATTGGTCTGTCATCATGTTGTGACACAAAAAAAAATAATAGGAAAAAAAAAATTAATTAAGACAATTAATACTAACATACTAACCTTTATTTATTTAATTGCTCGATATACTTATTACTTATCGAAAAATTTTTTTAATCGCACTCCAATATAATAATTGTCAGGAAAAAAAATTGACGTTTGAAATAAAATCCAGTTATTGGACGTATGAACTTGTAATGAAACACAAAAAGATGATTCACGTTTACGTTAATAAAAATTGTTCAATTAAAAAAAAAAATTTTATAAGTACACTATAAATTTAAAAAATGTTTTATTTGAACAACAATAAAATTTACTTATTATCTTGTCAGTGATTCTTGTGCAATGAAAATTTCTTTACTGAATTGGAGAATGATGCAATCTCCAATGCGAATTAATAACAAATAAAAGATCGCGTGTCGATCTGGCGCGTGGTAATTTCTCTTGATGACATATATGTGTATAGGTATTCATATATAGGAAGAATTAGAATATATTAAATTTACTATAGTAATTACCAATGATCAGAAATACCAACATTTAAAAAATAAATTGATGAATTCTTTAAATTTAAATTTATTGGCGGTTTTTATTTTAAAATTTGTTTTGAATATTATCTTTTTGTTTTAATTATTACTCAAGTAAAACAGAGACAACTTAGAGATGTCATAAAAATGTCTTTTAAAAGGATTGTCAAAGAAAATTTTTTTTCTTTTTCTTGTCTTAATCCTGCGTGTGTACACTACATTTTTCGAGACACGACATATGCACTGAGTCTTTTGGAAAACAGTCAAGTTTTAAAAAAATCTGAAAAAAGTTCTGGATTACTTCATGAAGTGTCTAAAACATAGCCCTGAAGTTGTCTAAGTCAAAAGTTTAAAATTGTTCTTAACAAAAATTGAAGAATAATTGAAAAGCGAATTTGTTTTTTAAATTGACTGTTCCTCCAAAGACCCAGTATACAAACGCACGGTTCAAAAAATTATTTCAATTAAAAAAACATTTAGATTACTGATTTGTCAATTATTTTTAATTTACTTTTTATCGTCACTTGTACCAAGTTTTTTAAGCAGATATTTTTTCGGTGACATAAATTTATAATTGTTTTGTCAACATTTTGGTGTCTTGTCGATATTTTAAATAAACAGCTTCAAAACTAGTATCTTATAGGTGCCATAAAGCCAAGTGTGCTACTTGGGCAAATAATTTTTTAAATCAGTTAGAGACTTTACATAAAAAAAATTTTTTTTATTGAAAAATTATACGAATTCAAATAAAGAAGAAATGACATTGAAACATAAATATATTTTGTCATGATCATCAAGACAAAAATATAATTTTCAATCAAGAAAGATTCTGTTCTCAAGAGTATTTTTTTGATTTGTATACAAGTAATTGACGTATTGATGCATAGATAATTACAAGATAAATGTAATTGATAATTTATTCTCTAACGGATAATAAAGGTTTTTTTTTTAACTGTACATTCAATAGTCGAGTAAATATAAAATAAAATCAAAGTTTATTTTTTTTTTTACAAATTACATTGCTTGAAAATTTATTAATAACTAACACATATTTACAATTATTTGAAGTATTAAATAACATGCTAGATGTAAAAAAAAAAAACATTAAAATCAATCATAACTCCATTAGAAATTAGTACTAGAAATAGATCGCTTTATAAGTAATATCGAGACAACAGAATAAAATTGATTAAAAATATTAAATTTACAATTCCCAAGCGATACAAACAAAAATTGTGACTTTTAGTTAAAATTGAAAATAAAATATCTACAATCGTTAAGACAAGATAAAAAGAAAATGAATCGAATGAATTAATCACTTTCAGAACCACTGGCACTGCTAGCACTACCGCTGCCACTGGCACTTCCGCTGGCAGATCTGGACCTTGAACGTGAACGAGATCGAGACTTTGATTTTGATGGGGATCTGGATCGCGCAGGTGAGGCTGAGGATGATCGCGAGTGTGACTTTGCAGGTGATGGAGATCGTGATTTTGATGGAGAACGTGATTTTGATGGTGATTTCGACGGACTTCTCGATTGGGGAGACGCTGAACCTGACCTATTAGACTTTGCTGGACTCGCTGACTTTGATTTTGATCGGGAACGAGATTTAGAACGAGACGGAGACCGCGAACGAGACTGCGATCTTGACTGAGATCGTGATCGTGATGGAGACTTTGATCGTGATCGGGAGCGTGATTTTGAGCGAGACTTAGACCGTGATTTTGAGCGGCTTTTAGAGCGAGATGAAGCTGCTGATGATGCTCTTGATGAAGGACGTGAACCTTCTTCATTCTCGCTACCTTCTGAAATCAAAACAAAACAAAACAACAATAATTAGCATTACAAACTCTTTTATAAATAAATTTCTTTTAAATTAAGTAAAATTCATGATACTGACCATTTTCATCATTCTTCTTTTCTTCTGTCTTTTCTTGCTCTTGTTCTTCATCTTCGTCTTCTTCTTCCTCTTCTTCATCTTCGTTAGGAGGTTCCAGTTGTTTCTCACGATAACGCTGCATCTTAAACTCACTAGCATTAAGAGGTCGATGTCTGACGATCAAACGCGTGTTATTTGGCGGTTGTCCAGCCTTTTGACGACGTTTGCTCAGCCTTACACGCGTCTCCAGCTCATTGTAATAGACCTACATACCAATAAACACTTATAAAATGATGCTGTAAATAAGTAATTGACGACTGTAAAAATAACTTACCCCATCGCTTCTCATCACTAAGAAATAGTTTTCTTCGTAACCCTTGGACGCTTTACTCTTGACATTCCAATTGTATTCTCTGGCCATCTTATATTCGTACTCTTCGTCATCAGCATACTCAATTTCAGCAGTAAAATCTCTTCTACGTTTATCCATGGTCTCTTCAAGTGGTAAGAAGTAAGCAACAAACTGTTCACCACTTTCATCCATGACACCACGAATCATAGCTTGCGACATCTCTTCGATTTGTGCTGGTACCGGTCTTCCTGATGGCGCAGGATCAGAATCGAATATAACCTGAGCACAAGGATACTTCCATAGTTTGAAGTCTGGGAATACAGGCAATACTTCAACTGGTACGACACCAGCTTTACTGTAATGCTTCTCAATGGGAATTTTGTTGTCTTGAAATGTTTTCTCGATAGCTTTTATTTGACTATCACGGTCCATGTATAATGTTTCTTCTTTGAAATTTTTCTTGATGCTGTAACCGACTTTAGCTTCAACTTTGTCCATCGTCTGAGGCTGAAATCTCGTCTGCTCAGTAGAAATGTACTCAGTTCTTCGTAACCACGAAACACTGCGGGCATGATGTCGAGATCGCTTCGAGTCCTGAGGCGTGAGAACATCTTCTTCGAGTAATTTTTCATCTGCTGGATCCAACTGTGCATTTAGATCCCCAGCATATGTATCGCGATTTATCAAGTCGATTTCTACGCCTAAATCATGCTCCGTCAAAACTTCGTATTTGTAATTACGTTCAAGTGATGTTGGGTTATACTGAATGAATCTATTAACATAAATAATATTAATAATTAGAAATTATTAAAATTATTTTATAAAAACGATTTGAATGAATACTTTACCTGGTAGATTCAAAGGGGTAGTTGATGAACTTCAAATCGAATGGTATATCTGGTAATGTGTTGCAGTATTTGACACGGCAAATCAACTCCGATCTAATTAATAAATTAATGATTTTAATAAAAAATAAACATAGATTCTTATAAAAATATTCATGGGGTCTTAAAGCCACCTTTAATAAATCGAGTACACGTTAAGGAATACTAGCAGTGTAATTTATTACAATAGAAATAATAAATGTAAAATTTAACTTCTTGCATATAAAAAAAAAATAAATAATTCAATTATACACATTTCACGTTTAATTGAAACTAACCAATAATATTCGATGTCTTTTTTACGAAAAAAATAATAAAGTTAAAGAAAATTAATGAAAAAAAATATTTATATTATGAATACTGTTTGGATGAAAATTTCTTTTAATCTGTGAGTTCTGTAATTTTTTCAAATTTAAAACTTCCATTTAAATTTGTTGACAACTTCAGGATAGCCCATGAAATGATTCTAAGATCGTGCGAGATTGTTTTTAAATTATTAGATTGATACATTAACACAAAAAATAGAATGAAAAGTGAAAAAATTAGTATGTAAAATTATTTAAACTAAAGTTATTTTTTCATACCTTTTTTCTACAGGCCTCGTTGGACGTTTTTCTCGGTCAGTGGGCGTCCCGTTTGTTTGGATTGTTGGAGCCATTTTTTATAATAAAAATAATTTTTGCTTTGTTAAAAAAATATAAAAAAAGTTTATATTTTAAAAACACAAATTTAAAATCATTTGTAATATCACAGTAAAAGTTTTAATATTGTTTTAATCCATAAACATAGTCACAATAAAATGAAAAATTATAAGTAGAGGTTAACAACCATGTCGTCTAGATGAGATTAAGAGCAATTAAGAAATAGAGATTCGTGAGTTGGTTGGTAGAGGTGCAGCTCTCATGGCTAAGGCGCCCCCTAGAGAAAGGAAATAGAAACCAGACCGCCAAATTTTTTAAATTATTTCAGGGAGGACTTTAAATCCCGGCTGATTGAACAATGACAATAATTGTGGTGGGGACGGCACAGTACAGGGTGCGTTATCAATTATATGAGTTGAAACAATCAATTGTCACCTGTGGTCGCAATGGCGAAATTGGTAACGCGCTTGGACAGCTTGGACAGTTTTTCCTGAGGGGCTGGTCCTCATGTGATCTGTAATCTGTCCCATGGGGGAAAGAAGCAATCTTCTGATCTGCCATCGCTTAACATCTCGCGATTGGGTGGTGAAGGGGGTTGTGGATCGAACTTGTGGGCCTTAGTGATATCACTAAGTACGATTAGGAATCCATGATTCCCCGTAAGGGTGCTGCTATTCAAGAGTTCCCGGTTCAAATCCGGGCTGCGACAATTTTTAAAAATTTTTTTTTATTTTGTTATCATAATAATATTGTTCATATTAAAAAAAAAAAATATTTATTTGTTTTTTACTTTTCAAAAGTATATCATGTTCAGTAAAATATGCACGCTCATAATTATTTTTACATACTAAGTCGATTACATAAAAGTAAAAGTAAATTTTTTTTTATTAATTATTTTTCATCGAGAAAAATTTATTTAATATTTTAAATATTTCTATCATATTCTGCCGCCATTATATTTTGATTCACGATTTTTAATTTTATCCCCACATTTCTAATAAGTTATTTTTTGAATATCTAAATTTACCGCGCAAGTAATAAAAATGATTGATAAATTATTGGTGAAAATGAATAAATTTCGTTCATATTTTTTAGTCTAATTAATATAATTATTAACATAAATACATTTTAATAAAATTATTAAATTTCAATTTTGAAATTTCGCGCCAAGTTATCGCTACAAGTGGCGCTACTGCGCGTCACTGTATTCGACGTTCAATTGTTTGCTAAGGTGGGGACGGTCGATGGATCGCAAAGTTGATTGCTTTGTATCAGCTAGCGGTCCAATAGCAGCAGTCAGTATCATCGACAACAGCAGAAATAGTACAGATCGTTCTTTACGTTTGAATAGAAACTCAGTATTGTGGCGTCGTGTAAAATTGTGTAGTGATTGTAAATTTATCTTTTATCAATTTAAGTTGTGTAAAGGATTTGTGGTGTAGTTAAGTGATCAGTGCTAGTGTAAAGTGGTAAGTGTTCAGTGCAAGTGATGAGTGTGTGGATTGCTGATGCTGATAACTCCCAAGTTCCTGAGCAAAATCAACTGGCATCGTCTGGTGGGAAATAGCAGTTAAGTGACGTTTTTTTAGCTGGAATACACTTGAAGCGATTTAAATTAAATCTCCAAGTGTATTAGGATACCCTTCTGCGTATTATTTCTCCGCCAAGGTTTGTTCAAACACTCAAGTGTTTTTTTTTTAATTTTTAATTATTTTTCTATCATATTCTGCCGCCATTTCATTATGACAAACAGTTTTTAATTTGTTTTCAATTTCTTACAATTTATTTTTCAAATATTTAATTTTACTGCGCATATAACAAGAAAAATTAACAAATTATTAATGGAAAATGAATAATTTTGACAATATTTTTTCGTCTAATTAATATAATTATTGACACAAATAAATTTTAATAAAATTATTAAATTGCAATTTTGAAATTTCGCGCCAAGGTGGCGCTACTGCGCGTCGTTGTATTTTCAACGTTCAAATGTTTGCTAACGCGGAGGTGGGGGAATATGCTAAGTCGATTGCTTTGTAACAACTGGCGGTCCAATAGCGGCAGTCAGTATCATCGACAACGACAGTAGTGGTTCAGATCCTTCGTTACGTTTGAATAGAAGCTATTGTGACATCGTATAAAATTGCGCTGCGATTGTAAAATTTATCGTTAATTAATTTGAATTGTGTAAAGTAATTGTGGTGTAGTTAAGTGATTAGTGTTAGTTTAAAGTGGTGAGTGATCAGTGCTAGTGTAAAGTGATAAGTGTTCAGTGCAAGTGATGAGCGTGTGGATTGCTGATGCTGATAACTCCCAAGTTCCTGAGCAAAATTATCTGGCATCGTCTGGTGGGAAATAGCAGTTAAGTGACGTTTTTTAGCTGGAATACATTTGGAGCAATTTAAATTAAATCTCCAAGTGTGTTAGGATACCCTTCTGCGTATTATTTCTCCGCCAAGGTTTGTTCAAACACTCAAGTGTTTTTTTTTTTTAATTTTTAATTATTTTTCTATCATATTCTGCCGCCATTTTATTATGACGAACAATTTTTAATTTGTTTTCAATTTCTTACAACTTATTTTTCAAATATTTAATTTTACTGCGCATATAACAAGAAAAATTAACAAATTATTAATGGAAAATGAATAATTTTGACAATAGTTTTTCTTCTAATTAATATAATTATTGACACAAATAAATTTTAATAAAATTATTAAATTACAATTTTGAAATTTCGCGCTAAAGTGGCGCTATTGCGCGACGTATTCAACGTTTAAATTTTTGCTAAAGTATTGTGGCTAACAGTATTGAGGCGTCGTGTAAAATTTTGCAGTGATTGTAAAATTTATCTTTTATTAATTTGAATTGTGCAAATTATCTGTGGTGTAATTAAGTGATCAGTGCTCGTGTAAAGTGGTAAGTGTTTAGTGCAAGTGATGAGTGTTGCGAATTGCTGATGTTGATAACTCTTAAGTTCCTGAGCACAATCATCTGGCATCGTCTGGTGGGAAATAGCAGTTAAGTGACGTTTTTTTTAGCTGAAATATACTTGGAGCAATTTAAAATAAAATTGATTTCTTTATTTAAAATTTATAAATTGTCTAATGTCTGCTGCATTCACACTCATTAATGAAGTTAGCCGACCTCTTTCAATTTCTGATTTTTTTTTAAAACGATAAATAATAAAAAAAAAATATCTGAAAATATGGCACCTATAGTGTATTAAATTTTCTACATGTGCATATTTTTAGTGTTTTTTATTGTATTTGATTTGTTGAAAAAAAGATCTCTGAAAACTTTTGGATCATTGCTACTTTCAGTATTACAAAAATTTCCTAAAAAAAATTTAACACTCAGCTTATTTTATCATCCATTATAAGCAGTAGTTATTAAAAATAATTAATTTAATATTCTAACAGTCATTTTTTAAATTTAATTGAGTCGTCATTGTCAGGTCGGTAACATTGTCTTTTTTAATAATCAGTGTGCCATCTTTGCTGAACGCGCGAAATTAATTTGAATTTCTTCTTTATCATCTTTTTAATACCATGTCTACACACATATTTCATACGACACATATGATCCAAATACACACCAACATTTATGTACATATGTGCATATAGTTTTATTTTATTTCTTTTTTTTTCGTTGTAGCAATCGAAACTTGATTTCGTTTTTCGTTGATCACGATCTTCTTAAATTCTTTGAAGTTTCAAGTGCCACTGACACAGTATAGAGTCATGATATTTTTCACGTGAATTATTATATTTTATTATTTAATATCCTGTATTATCAAAGATGCTGTAGTACATATTATTTATTGAAAATAATAATAAATAAACGAGATTATATATATCATATTAAGATTAAACAATTGTGATATATATTTAAACATATATAATTTAACATCAACATTATGTGGAAGTGTCATAAATGCGGAAAGCCTGTTTATTTTGGTAAATATAAATTACTTGTTATTGGAATTTAAATTTTCCTTAAAAATATATAAACAATCATGTAATTATATCTGACAATAATTATCATATATAATGATTTAAAAAGGTATTATACATTAAGATTATAAAATATTTAATCTTTTGAATGATAATAAAGTAAGACGGCATTGTAGTCATTTCAAGGTTATATTTAAAGATAAACAAAATATTTAATAACAATTTATATATATATATATATATATATTCGTTGTCATTATTATTATGATTTATCTAAATAGTTTAGATTAGTAGGATATTTATTAATGAGTGTGAAAGTAGCAGATATGAGGCAGCATGAATTTTAAATAATTAAATAAATTAATTAAAATAGTAAAATTGAAAAAAATGCGTGTACTGATTTTTCTAATATCTTAATACGTGTTTTTTAATTTTATTTATTTATTCCAAAGTTCAAAAAATTGCTAACTGTCAGATATTCACACTCATTATTTATTATAATTATAATTATTATTACAGCTGAAAGAAAACAATCATTGGGCTATGATTGGCATCCTGAGTGTTTAAGATGCGAGGAATGCGGCAAGAGATTAAATCCAGGCCAACATGCTGAGGTAGAATAATTAATTTATTATTTTTTTTTTAGTTAACACTTATATACTGCCTCAGAATCCAGAGTAGTACAGAGATAACTTTAAGATGTTATAAAGATTTCGATGAAAAGAACATGACAAATTTTTTTTTTCAAAGTCGTTTTTTTTATATAAATAAGACGTATAGAAGTTGACCTTAGGAGTCATAGAAAATTTGTCTTCTTTTTCCCGTCCTAAAAAAGTCAGTTTAATTAAAAAATTGCTTAGATTATTTATTTGACAATTATTTGTAATTTACTTTTTATGTTACTTGCGTCAAGTTTTTTAACCAGATACTATTTCAGTGACATAAATTTCTGATCGTTTTGTCAAAATTTTGGTGCTAAAAATTTCTATTTTATAGATGTCACAAAACCAAGCGTGCTACTTGAAATAAGAAATTTTAATTATCTGTTGAATTCCAACTTTCAAAGTTTTAAATTTACGCGCTATTATATTTATTGTTATTAGATCAGATATTTATTGTTCTTGGATCAAATATTACGAAATCATCATCGTATTTTATTTTATTTAACATGAGACCTTAAAATTATTATAAATCTATTGTTAGTATCCGCTTTTTTATTTTTATATAAATTATCATGTATCTTGCGAGATATTCCAAATCATTAGGCACTTTAAATATTTTATGAAGATGTAGTAAGTTTTTTATCACTTATGGACAGATATATTTTCGGTAGAGTAACAAGCTTATATCTAGTTTTCATAGTCATTTTTTCATACATTGTTTCACAATCATTATAATTTAAGTGCGAATTTAGATAATAAATTTTTTATTTGATTTACAGCATAAAGGAGTACCGTATTGTCACGTTCCTTGTTATGGTGCATTGTTTGGTCCACAATTATTTGGTCATGGTACTAGAGTTGAATCTCATACAAGTTTTGGTAAAAAAGAACCGCGATCAACTTTACCGAGGTAATTTATTTGTTAATTATTCATTATTATTATTATTATTATTTATTGATGCAATATGCCAAGTACAGGTCATATGGCAAAAATTATCAGATACGATAGTTACAACTGTAAATACATAATGATGACTAAGATATATATCAAGTAAAATAATAACATTTATAAATAATATTTGTTAATAATATGAGAAATTTAACTAAGAATAGTCTTACTAAACTTATAAAGACTAGTAATAGCTCTTATAAGGACAATAACTTGTCTATTTATTTAATAGTGGTATTCTATGATCTATAAATTAAAAAAATTAAGTGACAGTAGATAATCAAATATTTTATTTTTAAATATTTCTAAGCAAGTTACATTCAATACATCCGGTGGCAATTTTTGCCACAGGCGTATAGCTGAGATTACAAATGAATTTTTAAGATAAGAAGTATCAAAATTTTGTATTAAGAAATTAGCATTGCTATTTTTACTTGTTAATGTTTCAGATCGTCTCGATTCATTTTCAATAAATAGTTCTCTCAAATAATTAGGTTTTCCATTAGATTACCATTTTAAAAAAATATGTAGCCAGAAAATATAATTACTATTTGATGATATTGTTAAATAAAGGATTTTAATTGTTATTTTTTATTTACGTATTTGGTTATTTAATTTTTGTTATAGGTCGCATTTAGAAACAAAATTAAAAGTTTTTAATCAGTATTATGAGGGTAAAAGTGGCGGGATAAGAAGTCGAGAAGTCAATGGAAGATTAATTCTCGAAGGTGCTCTAAGAATTTATTGGGGAGTACGTGGTGTAATTCATTTAAAAGAGGATGATGATCAGAGAACAGTCGTAACAGCACGAAATCGTAATTCTTGTCGTCGTAGTGTTGCTGAAAAAGTTGAAGATGAAGATGAGGATGAGGATGACAATGACAATGACAATGACAATCACAATCGCAATGGAAAACGTACTAGTCCAAATGAAAAAGATTTATCACCGACAGAAAGTAATTTGGAGAGTGAGCCAAATTCAGTGCCGACCTCACCAGATCACTTGAAAAGTCTGACCTTACCGATGAAACTTGATGTTAAGAATATGGAGCTAGATGAATTGGACGAATTGCTTCAAGTTGAACGTAAAGTTGAGGACGGTGATAAATTGTATCAAACAATGCCTGAAAATTTGCCATCGATGTCGCATTCTGTCACTGAAACATCGCAGTCGGCGAGTCAATCGAGTCTTGATGGATCGTCAGAGAATCGAAGCTCGATGACCAACAGCAGCACTAGTTCACAAACTAAAACTAATAACAGCAGTATCAATAGTACGCCGACACACAGTTTAGACAGTACTTCATCTAGTACAGATACTCCTAATAATTGTCAAGGAACTCCCAACAGAAATGGCAATTTACGCAGAGTCGAGTACTACGATAGTCTAGAAAAAAACAGCAATAATCGAAGAATGAGTAATGATGACAGCTGGATTGAGAAAGGATTAAATCGTTCGATGTCTGGACCTGATTGCCTTCAAAGACATCGCGGGGACAGCGATACTGATTCAGTTAACTCGCTCCACTTTCGTGATGACGACAACATGACCATGTCTACGGACAGTGGGTTAGAGTTGGATGGCGTTGTTCTGCGTCGTAAACAAGGATCTACGGCGATACGTCGACGTCCGGGTGGCAGAAGACAGTCGCGAAGTCGATTGCGTCGCCGTTGTTCCATCAACGGGCACTTTTACAACCGAGAAACAAGTTTCTTTACTCCACCACATGGATCACAAATGTCAGTCTGGGTCACTAGTCTTGTTAGTACTCAAGAGGTTATTAATTTGATGCTTGATAAATATAAAGTCGACGCTAAATCAGATAATTTTGCTTTGTTTGTCGTACGTGACAATGGAGGTAAGATTTAAATTAGTGTTTATTTTTTAAGTATTCTTATGAAACAGGTAAATTTATTTTTCTTTAATTCTTTTAAAGGCCATTCTCAGACAGTGTCCTCCATTTTTTTTAATTTTCAGCGTATTAAAATTTGATCAATTAATTAAAAAAAAATTAAAGCATTAATTGAAAAAAGGAGAACGTAGCTACAATTTTTCTAAGACATAAATTAAAAAAAAAAATACGATTGTTATCAATTAGGAGTTAAACAAAAAATGGAAAATATTTCAGTAAAATCTTCATGTCAATTTTATAATTCGAATTTTCAACTTTTTTAGGCTATAATTTATTTTACTAACTTTCGTTCAACTTCTCATCGATGATATTTATGAGTAATTTATTCAAAAGTCTATATCTTGGCGAAATTGTCTTTTTTTAACTAAGGTTTAAATTTTTTTTTTTTATTAATTGATAAAATTTTAATACGGCTACATTAATATTAATTAATCTCAATAAAATTATATTAATATTATTAAAATTAATCTATTTTTTAATGAAAATACTCTTTGTAATTGTATTATTCTAATAATGAATGACTGTTTTTATTAAATTATTTTATTATTTTTAGAGCAACGTAGACTAAGAGATGATGAATATCCTCTAGAAGTTCGTGTAGCTCTCGGACCACATGAAAATGTTGCACGTCTATTTCTCGTGGACAAACTTTCGACTCCCGAAATAAGTTCAGATGTCGCACAATTTTTGAATCTCTCATTAGCTGAGTGTCAGGGCATTTTACAACGATACCATTACGAGGAAGAGAAACAGATTTTGCTATTAAAAGAAAAGTTAGTTGATAAAATTCACCATTTATTCAATGAATTTATAATTCAATTAGTTGATTAATTATCTATTTTTATCTTTTCAGGTACAAGGAAATGCGACGTAGAATAAAACAACGAATGGAAGAATTGAAAGTCCGGTTGTAGGTGAGAAATGAGATTAATTTTTCTTTTTTTAGAATTTTTTATTGAATCAATTTTAATTTTCTTAATTGAATCGTTGCTATTTTAAACTGAGATTGATTATTACTTTTTATTTTGGGCATAGAGTGCTCTCATTAATTGATTCTTAGAATTAATCTATTTTTATTACTCGATAATTTAATTACTTTTCTATATCAAAACGTTATCACGAGAAAATTTTAAAGAAAAAAATGAAAATAAAAGTAAAATTACATTTGATGATGACAAATAATCATACATCAACGTGTAATACATATCGATTTTTTGTTGTCTCGAGTTGAAAAGGCTGGCAAATTCAGATTAATTAAAAACATATAGGTTTATAAATGCTTTTACTAACGTACATTTATTTCTTATATTTTTACACTACTGAGCTTTATAAAAAAAATTTATTTGTTTTCTACAATTGTGCATTATCATACATAATGTACGCGTAAACTATAAATCTAATGATTTTTATAAATCTGGTAGCTAATAATATTGATAATAATTTAGATTAATTATATTTAGTAATTAAGTTTTTTATTCTAATGGATAAAGAATATTATTAGTCATCGTTTATTGGACTTGAATAATTTCTATTTAAAGAAAATATAAATCGAAGAGCTTTCCGTTTTTCATAATAATTTTTTATGTTCTTGAAGATCGGAACGTTTTTCGCGCAACGGAAATAAAAAAAATTCTAAAGCAATAAATCGACTGGATGTTTTGCATACACTCGGAAAGAATAAGATGGTACTGGAGCCTATCCCGGATTAAACTCAGTTACATCTGAGTTAAAAAAAAATTTCTGATAGTGACCACTTACACATGGATTATATTCAGTTCTATCTCTGATTTAACTCAGTTATCTGTGGTCTAAAATAAAATTTTATTTGGATTTGGTTCACCAAATTGAAATTTAAAGCCGTTTTTCCCGTTTTTCACAAGAGAAACTTGACTTTTTTTTTACGGAAATATGGAATAAATTGAGTTTTCGCCTTGGTTTAGACTTAGCTGTCTTACTTAGTCATGTTTTAAGACGAAAAGGTCTGAATCAAGTGAAAAATTATTTATTAATATTCGACTTAAATTATAAGGCAGAAAAGTCAAAATTAAGGTAAAACGGGAGAAACAAATTTCACATTAAAAAATACTGCTTGCTTTTGACTTGTTTGAGCAAATCTAAAGTAAGGCGAATAAACAACTTTTCTTCGACTTGGTTCAGCAAGTCAAAAGAAAGATGAATTACTGTCGTGTTTGAAGACGATTAAGTTCAAACATAGATGAAAAAAGTTCTGAAAGTTAACAAAAATTTAATTTAAGCCGAAACAGTCAAGATCTTGTCGGAAAATCTCCGTCAAATCGATAACTTCAAAAGAAAATGAGATGAAGCGAGCCTAAATCAAGTTCTATTTTTGACCCGGGACATCTCAGATAGATGGTAACCACATACATCTAGATTTAACTCAATTACATCTGCAATAGAACTGACTATAATCCAGATGTAAGTGGTTACTATCCGAAATTTTTTTTTACCTTAAATGTAACCTAGTATAATCCGGGATAGTAGTCAGTACCATCTTGTTCTTTCTATGCAGGTGCTGGTATGTCAGTCGAAAATCTTAGGCCACCCCTAACTTCCGGAACTATTCCTTAAGCAGCCAACTTACATAAATATTTTTAATTTTCGTTGCGTGAAAAACGTTCCGATTTTCAGGTCATATTTTTTCTAGTTCATTATGAAAAAAAAAAAAAAAAATAATAATAATGGCAATAAGAATAGAGAATCATAGACTCATGATTTTTTAAAAGCAATAGAGATAGTTATGAAATAATTTATCATTCCTTGAATTTGAATATTTATATTAATAATAATGGTGCATTAGTTGGCATTTTCAATGCTTTCAAATATTTTTAAATAAAATTTCTGCAATCTCTTCCACTAAATAAAGTCATTTAATTATATTTTTAGTTACATCTTACTGATTTTTTTATAAAATTTTAATATTTTCCAGTAATAATTTTTTACTAATACTAGTAGTGGGAACTGATTATTAGCTAAAATTAATTCATGTGTAGTTTATTATTTTATAGATTTTTTATTGAACAGTCATCTAAAATGCTGGCTTAAAGAATTTATTTAAAATATTTTAATCAATATTCAAAAGATTATAAAATAATTATAATTTTTATTTCCAATTACTATTGATAATTTATTAGAAATATAAATAATATGACTAATTCTAAAAGTTTACATTAATTTAACGTACAAAGAGTAAAAACACACAAATACATACCTGCTTTTCTATTAGATTTGTTACAAAACAACAAAATAATGTTTATTAACTGCCAGTAATGTCGGATAGAGTGATAAAACACAAACAAATATATAGATCTGAATGAACAATTAGATTGAAAGTCTATCTAAATTTAAAGATGAAACAAATCAAATGAAAAATATTTTGAACCATGACATTTATCTATTAAATAACAAAAATCTCTGCTGTGGTACATAAGTGTTAGATAAAAATGAATAAAACGTTATAAAATATAATAATTTGTAATATATAACAATGTAATGCTGAGTTGTAAGGAGCAAGTTATTATACGATAAATAAAAAAATTAACACTGTTTACTCTTTATAACAAAAATAAAAAAACATCCTCTATTTTTTTATGGATGGATTTTTTTATGTTACCTTAGTGTGAATGAAAGAGTAAATGCAGTTAATTGTGAGGTGAAAAAGTGATTGAGTGCAAAATATACTGATCCTTTTCTCCCTCTTATTTATTTTCAGCTGCTTTATTATAAAAAAAAAAATCTGAAAAACGGTTGATCCTGTGGGCCAACCTCAAAACTTTTCGCTTTCAGAGAACTCAAAAATGTTACCATTGATAAACTTTTGAGTTCACCGAATTCAAAAAATGGTAGGATCGAAAAAATTTATATTTCGCTGAAAAAAAGTAAATTTTGTCCGACGATATCTTTAGAATAAATCGACCGATTTGCAAGTGATCTGTGGCAATCAAACGAGCTTTTTGAGGTTTGGATTTGATTGAACTCAAAAATAAATCGGTCGAGCGATTTACGAGCTGTGCAACAAAAACCTAAAAAAATTCGTTTTTTTAATTTTTATTTTTTGTATAACTTGTAAACTACTCGACCGATCGACTTCAAAATCTAATCAGTTCTAAATCTTGGTGAGCTTTCTTAATTGCCGTCAAATATGTTCGAATAGTTTGATTCGTTCCAAAGATATCGTTGGATAAAAAACGTTTACACGCACATGCGCGCAGACGGGCGGAAGTCTGTTTAAAAATGTTCAGGATAGTTTCCTAGGACTTCAAAAGATCGAGATATAGTGAAAACTCAATTTTCGAGACTTGGATCGAAACCAATAACTTCTCCTTTTTTTGAAAATTTTTCATTTTCACTTTAAATAACAAAATTCATTTTTAATTTTTATAGATACAGATCTTGGCATGTAGAACTTGGAAGTAAAAGACGGTGTAGAACTTTTGAAAATTTAAAAATTAAAATAATATATTTACAACTTAATTTTCATATAAAAGTCGAAATACATTCTCATTAAAGTCTACTTAAAGTTCTACACTGTTATCAATTTACAACTTCTGCATGAACTCTTTTGAAATGTTTCAAAAATTAATTTTTCTTTTTACTCGGGAGAGTAGACTTGTAATTGATATTAGGGTAAACAATCAAGTCTACTACTCCCTTGAATGCTAGCCCTCCAAAAATTTTTTTTTTTACTCACGTTATTTTGATGCCTGTAGTCATTTCATTGAAGCATTAATTTAACGAAATTAAAATAACTGATTTATTGAGAACTCAAATCAATATGGAAATGAATAATTATCTATATTTAAATTCTTTTATCAAAAAAATTATTAGAAGAGGAGGTTGGATACTTGTAGGAGGTTGGCAATTGGGTACTTATCTTATTATTGACCCTTAGGAGTATAAATTTTTGAAAAAATCCGATGTTTCATTCATTTTTTTCGCATAAAATTCTACAGATTCGTCTGCTAAAAAGATTCTAAACCGTACCAATAATTAGCTAATGCTCTAAATATTTTTTTTCATTAAGAAAAATTTGAGGTCATGAATGTCACATCTTTCTCCCTCCTTAAAATTATAGTAGTATGATATTAATAATAAATAAACAATAAATGCATTTGGACAGAATGTATTTTATTTATCTTTTTTAATAAGTAGATTAAAATGGTTTCAATGCAATGTTACGAGTAGTACGAATAGTTATCATCATCATCATTAATATACGGGTTAATAGGAATAAGAAACTTTTTTTTTTGACTTATACCCAACAACACCGAGGAGCTTAGTCGCTTAATTTTAATTCTTTTCATGACACTGACATAAGTTAAATGTTATTAAATAAATTGTAACAATTTATATTTTATAATTTGCTACGATTTTTTTTTTTTTTTCATATTTTTTTTTTATTAATTAACAGTGTAGTATTTAATACTACTACACTTGTAAGTTAAATTATCTTCGGCGTTAATAGAATATTTATTTATTTATTTATTAATAATATTAAAAATGATCGAGTATAATTTTATACTTATATCGTCATGTTCCGAAACTGCTCCTTTATTTTATTATTATTTTTTTTTCTTCAAGTTATCGATATCTGCTTATTCATACGAATTTACATTTTTTTTTCTTAAAACTCCCAAAGCAATAACAATATTACATATGCTTTGAGAATTGGCTACATGTTTTAATAATAAAAAAAAAATGTGCTTTGGCTGTTTTTAATTATCGATTTAAAATTATCCAATTATCAGTTATTATTTTAATTAATTTAAAAATAAAAATGGCAAAATTTAACTTGTGAGCTGTACTGGAGATGGTTTAGTGACGATGTTGCGAACTCGATTATCACAATCTGGCAAAATATAGGCCTTACAAAAAATACAATACGTGTTCGCCGCATTATCGATAACCAGTGGTGTGTATTGCTCATTAAAATTGCCTGGATGCACGCTTGCAAGTATTTTTTTTTATATATTACTTCAGCAGTATTTTATATTTATCTTTATTTTAGTTGCGTGTTTATGTCATCTTTTCAATTATCCTCTCGTGATTAACATTCTTCTTAAATTAAATAAATTATTTTAATTATAATAATTAATATTATTATACAGATAAATATATAATTTATTTATAATTTTCATACAAATATGCTATAGGTTATTAAATTATTACTTAAAATAATAAATGACAGGACGAATGAGATCTAGAATCAATATATCGACTCAAAATAATTTTAATGTTGCCAATTATTAATTTTTTAATTAATTTAGTACTTTTGATGGAAAGGTTTTAATTGCTGATGTTTTTTTACCAATCGTATTAATTACTTAATGTTTGGCTAGTAATTAAATAAATTATTGAGTAGTTTAGTGGCAACAAAATTTAATTATCTTAATTATTTTTAATAATTATCCGATAATTATCTCATTATAAGGGACTGATTGTTTAATTTTTAATTAAATTAATTATTAAAACGATTGCTCTTTAAAAATCAACTTTTAGCATCGATATTGTAATAACAAAATAAATAATTATTTTTGTAGCCTACATAGAAAAAAAAAATTTTTTTGGCGCCAGAAATATTTTAAATTATGGATTGAAAACAAAAATTTTCTTAGCACAAAAAAAATTTATTGGCGTAAAATTTTGTTATCGCCTCAAAAAATATTTTCTGGCGCCAAGAAAATTTTTGGGTTCAACTTATAAAGAAAAAAATTTCTTGGGGCAAATAAAAAATTAAAAAAAAAATGACACAGTAAGCAGTCGCAATGTTTGTAATAATTTAGATATACGATCGCGGTAAAAAACGTAAGCGATTAATACTCTGAAATAATGTAATAAATAATTGATTTAAATCAATAAATTAAAAATTAACTTTTAGTCTAGACTTGAATTTAAATTATTAATTTTTTTTATTCAATACTTTTTTCGTTAATTATTGATGTCTTCGATATTGAATTAAAAAATGAATGAACTTACAGTTATGAAAATACATTAAATGTAATTAGGAGTTTAAAATATAATTTGCATAAATTCTTGAATCTTCATTAATAATCAATTAACGTTTTAATTATTTAGTATGGCTGGTTAAAATATTAGATATCAATAAAAGTCAATTTAAATTATAAATATTGACGTGATTATTATACACAGAGAAAAAGAATTTCTGGACGCAAGAGATATATCCATTGTGAAGAAGACAAAAATTTTCTTAGGACTAGAAAAAATTTTTTGGCGCGAAAATTTTCTTTTCGCCTCAAAAAAATTTTTCTTGCTCCAAGAAAATTTTTGCTTTCAATTTATAATGCGAAAAATTTTCTTGGGGTGCGTAAAAATTTTTCACGCCAAAAAAAACTTTATTTCTGTGTAGATAAATTATAGCACTTTATTTTAATTGAAATAAATATATAATAAAATAATGATAATTATTATTGTTATGTGATGCTATTGGATTTAAAAGTCGGTGCATAATTACCATTATCCTATTTAAAACAAAAAAAGAGTAACTAAAAATACATACACATACACATTCCTCGTCTAAAATTCGATGTGTTCGTCCTCAACAATAACAATTGAATATGAATTAGAAAAATAACATTATATTGTAGACAACAACTGGTTATATTGTGTATATAGTGTAGCGGTATTTTAATATTTATATTCATTATGTATATATAATATATATAATTTTTTTTCCATCATTATTTTATTTATATATTTATAATTCATGTATATATATAATTTATATAATAATAATTATTTTATTTTCATTTAATCATTTACACACACCATTGGCGCGAGGTGTATATTTTTTTCGTTCTCTCTTATTACATGTATTTAGTTTTTTATTTTATCGGTCAATTATTTGTTTGGTCGATTAAATATCCATAAAACTATGAGAGAAATCGGATCGGATTTAAAATGACATTTTGTACCAATATTTAAATTGAAAGAGCAAGTACTGTAATAATTAATATAAATATTTAGTCATTAATCAGTATTATTATTTTTATTTCATTTACTTTCATCTAAAAACTGCAAATTCTTGTTATTTATTTTTAATTACAAAACATTTATTTGTGTAAACTATAAAACGAAGGACGAATGATAATTAGATTATAAATTTACCTTCGTCACCTCGCGTCATTGGACGAATTGTGGACAGAATTGTGACGGTGTATGACTTTATTATTTTTTTTTTTTTTTCTTAAAACTTAACTGTGCTCACTTAATAATTTAAATACACGTACAGCTAACACGTACTATGGAAAAAAAATCTGTCACTTGTACGACGGACATCAATTATTATTATTTTATACTCATATATTTATATATGTATAATTATTATTATTATTATGGTAATAATTTATAAATAATATTTATATTACAGTTAGATTGCTCATTGTCAATTCATCAATTATCACATTTAGTACAAGTTAAAAAATATTTCTAACATTTATTATGTTTTTATAATGCATGAGCATTTTGCGATTTGAAAAATCGACTTTTTTTTTTGTTTTTTTACATTTTTTTAATTTTTTTTTGTTGCATTTAACATTTTGTCAATGCATTTTATATTAATGTTACATTATAACTTATTAATTGTGCCATATATGAATAATAATTATAATTATAATTATATATTTATATATATTTCTTACAGAGGTACGATGAAAACGATGATAGCTTGTCATAAATAATTTATATATTTTAATATAATTGCAAAATTTATTTTTATTCCTCATAATCTCAATAAATAAATAAATTTATTAATTAATTTCTGATGAATTGTTTTTAAAAACGCGTTGATTGGCACAAAAAATTTATTTACATTAAATTCAATGAAATGTTTATTTTTGTATTAAAAAACCCATTAGTTGGTTATTTGCAATTATATTAAATATGGAAATTTATTAAATACATTAGTTCTAGAGACAAATTCGACTACACATTTCTTTCCATTTAATTTATCTATATACTAGACTAATAATAATTAGGATTAAACATCAAGGACACCGAGACGCGAGAATAATTGAAAAAAGGTCAATTTTATATTGGATCTACATTAGTTTGGGAATAGTTTATTTACTTATTTTTTTTTTTTTAAGACAACTACGACTACATAAGTACTAATTTATTAATATGGGCTGTAATGGTTTTTTATCTAAAAATTTAATTAACTATTTTAAATATTATCTAAAAGTCGCTCTCATCGCACCGAGCTGACTACTGGTTGATGGAGACCGAGGATTGAGCAAACTGTTATTGCACAAAACTAATCTCGTACTACTTCTGCCATTTGTTGGTTTTTCATTACTATTAATGGCGTTAAATATTGTTGGTTTATTTAACTTTTTATTTTTTTGCCAGGGACGTAGCGAGTTTAATTAATTATTTTTAAATAATACAATAATTGGCACCTCATATATGTGACACTAAATCTTTCTCTATCAATTAATCATCCTTTATATTTCACGTAATAATACACTGTAAAAAATTCATAGTGATTACGGATTTCATTTCAATTCGAATTCACTCCGTTATTCGGAGTTCCAGAGTTTACCGATTTGGAGTTTTGATATTAAAATAAGCATCTTTTCGAAGTCAACTATACTCCGAAGCAGAGTTTCAATATTAAATTAAACTCTCCGAAGTCAATTTCACTCTGAGGGATTAAAGAAATAAATACGTATCCGCTTCGGAGTCACTCCGGATTTATTCCGCGTTCACTTTGTTAACTTTTTACAGTGTAACAATAATAATAAAAAAAAAATAGTAATTTAAATAAAGGAAGCGCGAGAGTAAACTAGCATAATAAATAATTATTTAATAATATATTTATATTTTTTTTATTTTTTTGTTTATAGAGGTAATATTTTTTGTACGTATTTTTCACATATGGTTTATTATTTATTATTGTTAATCAGCAGTTTTTAAAAACCGATCATGTATTTAAAATATAGTCATGAAATCCCATGAAAAAAAAATCAGATATAATTATAAGTATTTTATTATTGAATATTTATTAGCTGTTGTGTTCATGTTGTTAAAAAATATATATTATTAGATTTTTGAGAATAACTTTTAATTCAAAAGTATCAGCAAAGACTTAATTGTTTGAAAATTAAAGCTAATAATACGGCAAAGGATAGTTTAATAAATCTTATCACTGTTTATTTTTTATTTAAATAAAAAAAAATTCGAATTGAAATGATTAATTTTTTGAATTACAATTTCAAATTTTTTAAACTGATCAATCATCATGAGCACGTAAAAATATAAAAATTGACATTCATATAAATTTAATTAATTTCAAAAGAAATGATCAAAATTATTACAATAAAAAATTCGAAAACGAAATATTCGTGGTCAAATTACATTATACAACGGTTTTATACAATAATGCGCATGAAAAAAAAAACAAAGTATCATTTTATTTTCTTTGTTTAAAAAGATAAAAAATAACATGAAAATTTTATAAAACTTAATAACTGACTTCTTAAAAAATGAAAAAAAAAAAATCACTCTGTTAGAACTCAAAATGACATCACTCCAAATTTATTAATTATATCTGATAATTTTTCTTTAAATATTTATGATTATAAAATTCGCACGGTCCCTTTCAGTCGAGAGCATTTAATCACGAGTCTTTCAAATCTTTCTATCTAATAACTTTTTTTTTAATTAGCTATATCCTCGGAAGATCGATAAACGATTTAAAAACGTTGTATATTGGCCTATCTAGTTTTTTTCGTCAATAATTATTACACAAATGTATAGATATAATGTTTGTATAACTCATTAATTATAATATAATATTAATAAAATTATTGATTAAGTTAAATATACACGGATATTATATTAAATAATTAGTTAATAATATTTCTTACACGTATATCACATCTGATCGTTCAGTCAATATAGGAAGACCCTTGCCTCCGCCACGCGCGACCTGCTTACATATTATAAATCATTCTTCTAAATCGTTTCTTCCTTCTATTCTTTTTTTTTTTTTATTTTTTATTTTTTCTGCTACTACATCTTCCATTCGCGTCGATGTCTATGAGCTTTATTTTTTTTTCTGACTCACAAGTGACTTTTCCTCACTTTTTTAAAATGTAAAATGTAACTCGACAATTTACTAAATCTAGATATACGACAACTTTTTTTTTTTTTTTTAGTTTTTTTTTTTGGGTAAAAATTTGAAATTATTTAATATTCACACAATACATAATATATATTTAAACAGTATAAATATATGGAACATATATATATGAATGTTAATTGGTGTTGGGTTGCTGTAAATAATAGCCGTGGTTTTGAATTATTTTCACTCCATAGCGCCTGGATTATTTACGATCTGTTTTTATAAATTTATATATTTTAAAATAATTATTATTAATTGTGTTATTAATTTTATTGTGCACTCATAACTGCTGTTTGCTGTAATTATCGTTGTTTTATTAATGTAATTAAATATAACTTTAAATGTATGATAATTCAAAAATGTATGTCGTTGTACGGCATTTCGTTGGTTTTGTTCAAGATTCAATTAATTGTTCAATCCATTTATTCATCGTGGTTTGGATATAAGCTTGTAATATAAATCTATCTGTAATTATAATTTCAAAATTAAATTATTAATTCAATGCTTTCAATCAATTGCTGCCAAAGTAGTAAATTGTCAATTGAATATTTTATAGTATGAATTTAAATCAATGAAATTCAAATATCATATAATTTTTTAAATGCATGCATTTGAATATTTAATAACTTCTAAATTATCAATGACAGAATTCTATTCATTTTTCGCATATATTTTTTGTCGTAAGCTTTGATAAAATTTTTTATTAATTTAATTAACGCAAAGCATGAACGAATTTCAAATAACTTCAATTGATATAATTTCAGATAAATTTAATTATCCATAAAACAATGTAAATTGCTTAAATTCCAGGCGCTATCGATTTTTTTTTTATTTAATGAGAGTAATGAATCGTTGGAAACAGAAAACGTTTTATTGATTATTTCACTCATGCATAAATATTTAAAATTTCATGCATAACCCATCGTCAACGACAGTTTAATATACAATTAATACGAGTAATATTCAATAAATATTAACCTTAATTATAATAAATTACGAATTACATATTGAATATTTGGCCAATTAGAACGCAGCCAGCCGGTCTCGAATTTGGAGGGAAACAGACCATACGTTTTCTCGGTTCTAGCACGATTTTCTTTGGTTTTTTTATTTCTTGTATCCACTTTAAATACATGCACATACACTGAGAGAAGAATTTATTACATATTAATAAAATTTCATCGGTTCATGTGCGTCTTCGTAAGCTAATAATATTTCATTGGAAATTTTTGGACACCAAATTTGTTATATAATGATTATTTTATTATTTTTGTATGACGTTTTGTCCTTTTTGGAACTTTATTAAGTACTAGATAAGCTAATCATTAAATGTCAAAATTAAATGATAAAAATTAAATGATTAGCTTATTGAGTTATTGATAAAGTTTCGAAAGAAACAAAATGTCGTATAAAAATAATAAAATAATCATTGTACAACAAATTTGGTGTCCAAAAATTTTCTGTAAAATAGTATTAGTTATTAAAATTTATTTATATTTAATAAATGGTTAACGGTTTACCAAGTACTAATAAATATGGACACAAATATCAAAATTGGAAATAATTTTGGTAAAACTCCCACTTCTTTAATAGCTTTTCCATAACACTTTATTTTTTTATTTTCAATTATTTAAAGAAATATGAAAATAATTTATTAACTGAAAAACGTCTATTAGGCAAAATGTTATAGGCCAGAGGATACAATGCCATAACACTCATGAATACTGCGCAAATCTCACATATCAATAGTTACAAGTTTATCAAATATTAATAAACTTATACTAAGTAGTGATCAATGACCTATCGAATATTAATATCACTTTAGTAATATTTAGTGGATGTAAAAGATTAATATTTAATATATGGAGACTAGTATTTAAATATAGTTGAATATTTAATACAGATAATTTATCAAATAAATCAATTAGTCAAATGTTAGTAAATTTTTCTCTCAGTGTAGTTATATAAACATAATTACATACCTATATAGATATATTTGTGTGTATTTATTTATATTACTAATTAATAATTTAATAATTATTTTTTTAATCGTTCTGGCATGACCGAGATCATTATAACGTTTGTTACTTTTCGTTGGCATGAGACTCAGCTTGATTACGATCAGGCCTGAATAGGTAATTAGCACCTTCAATCAACTTTGTTCACCGGTTATTTAAATATAATTAATTTGAAGATATGAGGCAAATAATTCATCATACATAATAATAATAATTCTAGGCCTTAATAATTATACTCCACAATTTTCCACAGAAATAATCCGTGATTTTAATTATTTATTTTGTTGCTTTGACACATTTTCAAATAATAACATTATATTTTTTTTTCTATTATATGTTTGTTCATTTTTATTTATTTTGCTATAAATATTATTATTTTTTAATTAATAATGCTTAATTCATAACACTTTGGCACTTGAACAAAACGAGATGGACATAGCTGAGGTTATTATACATGTGGACTAAATAAATTTTATTTCTCTTTAATTTATTTTTTCTTATATGATTGTACATTACTTTCGTCTGATTACTTAAATGATTGTATATATTAATGAATTACATATGACAATAATTTATATATTTTTAAATACTTCGACTATTTCCTCTCGTTTTTAATTATTTATTATTATTTTTCTTATTATTATTTTTTTTTGTGAATAAACATTTGTGCGTAATCGACTAAAATATTTAAATTACATAATTAAATAATTGCCCTTTAGTTTTCAATTAAAAACACAATAATATATGATATTTATATAAATATAATAAATATAATGCAATATAAGATATTAACATAATAAAGATGAATCGATTGCCTCATATCTATTACTAATTACTTCCGGTGAATTTATAATTACAATGTATGGACAGAGTTAATGGACAAATTAAAGCCGTTTAAATGAGCTTGTACATACACAAATTACATTTACTATATACACAAAATTTTAAAATCACCATTTGTTATTTTTAACTATTCGTTTCAATTTAAAACTTCAAATCTTTTATTTCATCCTTTTAACGTGGCTTCTTTTTTTTTTTTTCAATTACTCAGTAAATGTTCTTTCTAATTGTTTTTCATTCTCATCTGCGTACTCCATTTTCATATTCTCGTTGCTTTTATTAAATGACATTAGCGTCTATTTTACGTAATGTCTTTGTTACCAAAGTAGTCGAGGATGAGAAGTAAAATAATTATTGCTTTCCACGTAAAAGAATTTTCGAATTCAAAGGCACCGGCACGCTGTCTGTGGAAGGACGCGTCGGATCAATTAATTATTACTTCGTTAAATTATATCATTTAAAAGTTTATTTTTATTTGGCTGTATGTTTATTTAAATATTAACTCGTTTATTTTATTTATTTAAATCTATTAAACCCGAGCGTCCGTCCGTTTCATGCACACGTCGTCGCATCTGTTGTCCACGACTTTTTTATTTTATTTTACGTTTTTTTTTTTTATTTCTTTTCGAACCGCATACATTTTTAAAACGCATCGCATCGCGTTTAAACGACCTCGTTATTTATGAAACTCGTGTGAGAAAATTATCGCTCACGATTATTAGCATTTCGCATCACTTACTTGTTACATAACTAACATTACTATCATTATAATAATAATAATAATAATAATAATAATAATGATAATTACTATTATTATTGTATATAATGATACACATTTTTTAAGTATTTTTTATTTCTTCCTGTCATTCAGTTAAACTCATTATTAATTATTAATTATTAATTATATATTCATATATGGTATATATATAACATATATATCACTCGTAAATGACGAATAAAATTCGCAATGGAACGAAAAAACGATAGATAGGTTAATTATTTAATTATTTTGTTAGCATCATTGAAAATTCTTAACTTTCCCGCGCATTCTTTGGTATTTCAGTCCTTATCACAAATTATGTCTCACTAGTCATAACATATTATTTTTTATCGGTCTAATATATTATACATACGCGTCTATTTATCATTTTTTCTTTCTTTATTACATACTTATCAATCATCAATCTTATTAAGTAATTTATTTATTTATTTTAGTGTCCTTATGAAATTTACTAGCGATCTTTATTTTTTTCAAAGGATATTTGCTAATAGCCCGTTTTCTTTGGTAATTGACACATCGTAGTGGGTCACTGGCTGGATTTTTTAAAGGATGGCATTTTATTTTTAAAAAAAACTTTTAGTCTCTGCTTCACTTGAAAATCTTTTTAAAAAATTAATTTTCTTTAATAAAATAGCACCATTGACTTTTTTAATTCCCAGTGTTGGAAAAAATGTCCGACTATTTTTTGTTTAACAAATAAAATATTTTCAGTTTCACTTGATTTAAACTGGTATTGCGTTTTTATAGATTTAAAATTTGAAATAAAATAATTAAATTTTTTCCAACACCCCGAATTAAAAACGATATTGTAGAAAAAAATAAAATTCATCTTAAAATAATGGTGGTAATTTGAAATTAAAAAAATATCAAACAAATATATGTATAAATATATATGTATATTAGCGCGTACGGAAGATCATCTGCTTTTCCCACCGAAAAACTCTTTCTACCCAATTCTAACAAAATAAAAAAAATAAAAAATTAGCGTTGATGAATGTGCGTAGTAAGATGCTTGGATAGATAATCAGCCCGTGCAAAACATTTGCCGCACATTTCGCAATGATAAGGTCGTTCACCCGTATGTATACGCAGATGTCGCGTAAGATCGCTTTTACCCCCAAAAGCCCTGCCACAAAACAGACAAACGAACGGTCGTTCACCCGTGTGCTTACGGACATGTAGCTTTAGATTTTCTTTAGACCGTACACATTTACCGCAGAATGGACAAGCGAAACGTCTTTCACGTCTATCTGAATCATGATTTCGTACTATTTCCGCAATAACTCGCTCAGTAGTAGACTCATGACGATCATCATCCTGTGTCGTTTGATGTACATTACCTTCATCCGCTGCGTCGACTTCGACTCCTCTTCCGCGGGTACCGCTGGCTAGCGATGATGTTTCAGTGCTATCTTGCCCCTGAACACTAGCAGTTTCAGATGTAGCTTCTTCTTTAGTATTGACACCGTCTCGATTATTATCTAAACTATCACGCGGTTCGTCACGGTCGTCCATAGAACTCGCGACGTCACTTCCCGTTTCGGGCTGGACTGGTTCACCAGTACTCGATACCTGGTCACTTCTCTCAGCCGCGGCGGTTGATGTTATTGAAGAAATACTGCCTCGATGATGCTCCGGGATTCGCTGAAGTCTCTCCAACGCGTGATTCAACCTGTGTTTCTTAAAAGACTTAAGATACCTGAATTGCATCCCGCAAACATCACATGTGAAGAGTTTGTCGGCGGGCAAACGTGCTCGGTGGTTTTGCTCCCGATGTTTCACGTAGGCCGAACGGTAGCGATATCGTTGCCCACACTGCTCACAGGTGAAGGGCTTGTCGTCATTTGGCTGGCCGGCGTGCTGAAGCAATGCGTGACGCTCGAGCAGCCAGGCTGATGGAAAGGTCGCTAAGCAGACACCGCATCGACGTGCTAAAGACGCTAGTCCAGCGGCGAATCCACCCGAACCGTGGGGTAAAAGTGGGCTCAAGCTGCCACTAGAACTACGTTCCACTAGTGCGCCCCAGCCACCTGCTTCCAGACCTAGGGCCAATGACATCTGCCAACAGGTGAATTTAAGAGGTCAATGACTTAAATTTTTTTTTTTTTATTATTGTGTACAGATGGATTTATTTATTTAGTGAAATTTTAATTTGTTGGAATATGGAATTGATGATTGGGTTTAAAGGCAATGGAAGTTGATGGTTTATTCTAATTATTAATACTCACCTAATTAATTTAGTTGTTGATTTATTTTCATTAGTTGTGATAAAGATGAAGATTTATAAAATTAAATATACTTTTATTTACATGTGTCTTTAAAATTAAATTTAATTAATGAAAAAGTTTTTTATTATTTTTCAAAGCGATGATTGTTATTTAAATAAATATTAATAAAATTTGTTTACAAGGTTTTGATGATAATAATAATAATAATAATAATAATAATAATAATAATAATAATAATAATAATAATAAAATATGTATATGATGCATAAAAAAATTAAGTAATAACATAAACAGTTTGCAGGTTTTATTTCACAAATTGATAATTTACAACTATGATATGCATTAATTCATCTAATAAATTAAAAACATAAATTATTATACATTAAATTAAAATATGTTATTTATTTTTTGCTCACAGATAATAATAATCATGATGGTTCAATGATTTTTGAGGACACAGTTGACCATAAAGCTGCGGATAAATGTATATAGTCTTTTCAGTTATTTATTTTATTTTCTTAAATAAAGTGATGAAATATCTGCAATTAAGTCTGGTCCAATATCACTAAGACATCAATAAAAACTTGATGTTTTATTTTATTTATCACATAACTCGTGTTAACTTTGTCCTCAACATCATAGACAAACATTATTTATTTCCTCAAGAAAATAAATTTGCGAGTTCAGTGTGGGTGGTAATAGTACTTTGGGACGAGCATTACTGTTGTTTTATTTTTTATTCCATTTATTATTTCCCTCTCTTGCTCGCTTGCTGTTTTTTCCCCTTATTTGTTTTTGTTTTTATTATTGTTCTCTTCGAGCTACAAAATAACGTGTAATTGTCAATTATCTACATCAGTGTTAGACGTTTGAATTTGTTTCGTGAGTGCATTATGATCCATTTTTACAAAAAGTTTATTTTTTTAAGTAACGTCTATTTAAAAGCCAGAGTTGTAACAAAAACTGTTTACGCATTTTTTTTCTCAACGTTAATTTAAAGCATTCTCTTCTACACAAAATGTTATTAATATTTTTTTAAAGATTTATTCAAAGTGCATAATACAAAAATTTATATTTTATAATCAACAAAATACTTTGGGTTAAGACAGGTATCGTTACTCATTATTTGTAATTTTTTATAAACTTTTATCTATCGCAGTAAAATTTAATCAATAATTTTTAAAATTTTATCAATTACTGTCACTGTAAAAATTTGCGGAGTAAATGCGGAGTGGACGATTTTTTATTTATTTAATTCCCTATTAATTAAAAAAAATTACTAATACATAGTAAGTCTTAGGTCTTTGATATTTTGACATTTATATTGAGCTCGGAAATAATTACGAGCTCCCTTTCCATATATTCACGCAAAATGATTTTTAAAAATTATAAGCAGCTGATAATAAAACTTTAACAAAAATAATTCCACTGAGTCACAAACTGTCGTATGATTTACATCAATCATATCACGAGATAACATTTCATATTGTACTGAAATATCAAAAATTTCCATGAAAACTATGTCACTATAGCTGTTAAATAATTTAATATTTTCACTGTGTATTATATATATGAAATTATAATTTAGTGAGTTACTAAACCATTTTATAAATTACAGAGATAATATTTTAAATTTAGTTATTAATATCTGGATGAATTATTTATTTAAATAATTATGTTTTTAATTAACAGCTGTTTCTTATTTACAAATAGTATAATTAAGTGTAATAATTTATTTTGAAAGTAACAAAATTTACTAACTATCAGAAATTAAATTTCAAAATATTTTTGTTGAAACTTAAGAATAAAAGAATATAAATTTATTTAAGTATTAAAACTCCGGACCGGAGTGAATGCGGATTTAAATAAAATTCGTGTCACTCCGAAATCACTCCGCCCATAAAAATCCCTATTCACTCCTTACGCGGAGTAATTTTTTTTTAAAACTCCGGAACTCTGAGAGAGAGTGAATTTGAATTGAAATAAAATCCAGATTCGCTCCCGATTTTTTACAGTTCCAATTTCAATGCAATATTTAATGATTAAAAAATAATTAGAAATTTAATAGTATCAACCAATCGAGAAACGATTCCTGTTTTATCAGAAATTACTCTATTTAAAAATAAAAACATGACGGATTATAATAATAGATTTTTTATTTTGTTTTGAGGATGACGTGCTTGGGTTTTGTATCAACATGTTTATGATATTGTATAAGTAGATAAATAGCAAGGATATTGTCCCGACATATTAGTAGTATTATTATTGTATTATTTATTGGATGAAAGAGTATAAACCACATTTTATTATCTGAAACGCAAATCTAAAATATAATCTGGTTGGCACAAAACGAAATTAGTTAAGGTATGTAAATTGCTGTGCACGGGGGCGTCTAGCCGGCCCGTGATTATCGTCTGACGTATGAAAAATATTCCGTTGTTTAATAACATTTAAAAAAGTTATTGCATCTGGGTGTACCTATGTCGTATAGGTATACATATTATTTATTTAAACTTTTTTTTAACTTTATTTATTATAATATTGTACAAATATTTGTTGTAAGTCGGTACAAATGTTACTGTAGAAAAACATAACAATTTGTAGGTTTTCACATTTATATATCGGTACGGAAAAGCTTAATCTGTTTATTTTATTCATTATTATTATTATTATTATTTTTATTTATATGATATACTTTATTTAGTTTCTTTCTCTTCAGTTTCTACTGTGTGAGCTTCAATTCTATAAAGGGGCGCGGGTTTTTTCTTTATTTATTATTACTTTTTATTTTTAACTCGAACACACTATTCGTCCCATCGTGCAAGTTTACGTTTTAAATAAACAAACCTATAAACATTTCAATATTTATCGAGTCTTAAGTTATTGTCCCAAGTAAACAAATAAAAATGATAATTATAAACTATTCATATTTTTCCACATTAATATTCTCAATAATAATAACTATATCTTTTCATCTAATAATTTATTCTCTTTGTAAAATTTACTTGCTTTTTTTAGTTGAAAAATATTTCTTTTAACCTTTGTAAAACCTACCTTTGTTCTAATATAAGTACATGAATTAGAAATACATTTATTAGAGATACTCAACCGTATGTTCGTTTTCTTAATAAATTTTCCAGAGCTCATATTAGCGTGACATAAGAGAGACGTCTGTTTAATATATATATATATATTATTTCAAAGTCATGTGTCTTTATATCGTTCACTATTCTTAGCAAACACGAGTCAAGTAAAGAGTTATCAAAGTAAAGCAGGGAGTATAAAGTTTAAAAAAAAAAAAATGAAATGAAATATAACTCGGAGAATTTGTTCCAGTTTAACCTCGCCTTAACTGTCGTATATATCGTATCGTAGCCGTTCTAGTTTAATGTTTGATAGGGTTATCCTTGAGGGCGTGTGACAAAAAGGATGATCGGATTATCCAGCAAGGGGTTATCCGTCCGATAAAACTGCACAGGACTTTTTTTATTATTTCTCCTCGACCTAAGACGAGCGTATTGGATAAGAGTCCAGCAAAACTCTAATACGGGAGTATGAGAAAATGACGAGGATGGGTCACGTGCTGCAGTAGTGTAGGGTTGAGTGGAAAGTACGTGGGTGGAGAAATGCTGAGCTGTCCATGTAATAGGTATAAAAAGGGTCGGGTTCTCTTGTGAAGCGTTTTAAAGCCTTGTGCAACCCTCGTCCGGATATGCCACGCGCTACGTCACCCGGTGACCCGATCCACAGACACGAGGGAACGCACAACTAGGGTAGTAGTAGCTCACCACAGTGGTCGAATATGAAATGGTGGGAGAAAGACGTAGGCGTATGCGAAGGCACTGAGGAAGGAGCCATAGGCGTAGGATTAATCCGGCAGACGACGACGACTACTACTACAACTGATGTCTGGCTGTCTGGGTGCTTGCTCGATATTGCTCAGCATAACTGCACATAACAGAACGAAATAGAAGGCTGGTGAGGAGAATGGATCGATGGTAGTGGGGATCATGAGCTATAGCATCGCGGAGACTACAAATATTTTTCTACGCACAACTTATCGACCCAGGGGTTATAATAAAAAGAAGCAAAATGGAAAAAATGCTTTAAAGCTGCATCTATTCGAGACATAGCGTCTTGAAATATTCATGGCTTTGGATTTATACAAGAGTTTGAATTTCATTTCATTACTTTATTATGTTAAGATGATATAGTAGGGTAGTTGTAAGATAATAGAGATGTTATTACCGTCATTGTCGATCTGAGCACGTGCACTCAAGTGGATAGAGTAGAGCAGTAGGCAGTCTGGGTATAAGTATTAATGTAACGTGGACAGTGGAAATATATGAGGAGGACACTGAGTTAAGTAGATAAAGACGAAGTAGTTGCGGACATTTAAGTAGATATGGATAGTACGATCAGAAGGGGATAGTTGTAGTAGACACGTATAAGTAGATAAATAAAATTATAATCAGACGTGTAAGCATAAATGAATATGAAAATAATATATATTAGTGGTAATATAATTTGAAATAAATATATCAGAGGAGACAAAAAGATGCGGATTTAAGTAACAAACGTAGGCGTAGACAGTTGTGTATATAGGAAATAACCGTGGGTAGATGTGAGGGGGACAAGTGTCCGTGTAAGTAAGTAGTGCGGGAACGTGTGTAGTAGGCTATAGGCATAGGCGTAGGCAATGTAGTAGGCGCGTAGGCGGTACTAAAACCCCCAAGATGCGCAGGTAGGCGTGCCTTGGGGCGGTGCCAGGTGAATACACCCCTGACCTTAACGCGTGTCACCGAATTGATATCGGCTTGTCGTTAGGTCAGCCACAGCCTTATGACGCATATGTGTAAGTGTTACTTGGTGCATGTAGGTGTCTTATGCACGTGTGTAGATAAGTGACGGCGGTTACTACGTCTACTTGTTTAGCATTTATTGGTTTTGCATTCTTATTTTCTTTTTGGTTTTTTTTTTTTTTTATTTGCTGGAAAAAGTTCTTCAGAGGCATCGGTAGAGGCGCGTGCCGATGTTCCGTGCAAACTTATTTCCGGTAATAACAAATTCATGGCTTGGTTTACCGCATTGAATGTAGATATATGTGTAGGAGAACGTATAGACGGTGGTAGGGGTAGTGCTGGTGGTAGAAGTGTTTGTGGGGCGTCGCGACGCGGGGTTACTTGCCCTTGGTGGGAGAGACGTGCTGCAGCATCAGATAACACCCGACAAGTCATTGTTACTTTGCGTATTCGCTTCACGTCATTGGGCTATTTATTATTTTTCCTATCGACTTTTACGCGGATCAATGAAAATTTTGAATTGTCGGTTTTTAAAAGTACAAATTTTTTATTTCTGTGTTTACTTGGCGACAATAAGTTATTTAGACTCGTTTTAATTATTAAATTGTTTGTTCCTTAAATAAGTAGGACATTGTCAGGGTGTTTTTTTTTATTATTTTTATATTAAACTTTTATAACGGTAGAAAAGCGTATAATAATAATAATAACTAGCTGAAAATTACTCCAGCGTTTTTTATCTTTTTTATTTATTATTTTTTTTTTTTTTTACTTTTGCGAGGCATTTGTGGCTAGAATGACATCCGCGCTTTTTTGTTTCTATCACTCCGCGGTACGACCGGATGTTTTTTTTTTTTTTTTATTAATAAGGCGGCGAGTGTTTTTTTCACTCAAAATCATTTGTTTAAAATTTTCCCATTTATTTATTGTGCGTATAATATATTTACTCAAAAAACTTTTTTAAATTATCAATAATAATAATAAAAATAAATAACAGAGGCCAATTTAACGGAGATTATATGAAATTTAATTTAGCTGTTACTGAAAATTAAAAAAAAATTCGAATCGCGAGTTATCAAAGTGATGATTAAATGCCAACGATGAATGTGCGGATTGACGTTTCTTTTCAATTATAATCTTTAGTTACTTTTTTAAAACCGTAAAAAACGCGCGGAGTTTTTTTTAAATCTGATAAAATAATACAGCGCTTATCGTGCCCAATGTACAAACAATATACTAGCTAAATATTTATCAACGTTAATTATTTTTTTTTACTTTTCTTTTCTTATTTTCCATTGCACTATTCTCGCCTAATGTTTTTTTTTATTTTTTATTTTATTATTATTATTTAATTACTCTTATATCATAATATCAATAATTATGAATTACGTGTCATCTGTGATATTATTATATCTACGCCATATTTTATTTATTTTTTTTTTCACAATAATAAATTCTCATCATAGCTTAAATATTCATATAGATAATTGTGGTGAGATTAACTCCTATTCACATACTCAACTATATTAATATGCTGGTGTATATAATTATATTTTATATATAATAATAATAATCATATTAATATTTTTTTTATCACTATTCCATTATTTAATATATATATATATATATATATATATATATATATATATATATATATATATACACATATACATATATATGTATATATATATTCATATATCTTATAATTAGTAAAAATAATAATAATTATAATTGTAATTATAATTTCTATGTATTTTCTTGTCAATATATTTACAGTGTTCGATTATTCTATCACTCGTATAGTACATCGGTTTATTAATTAAATAATTAATTATTTATATGCAATAATTATTTAAGTACTAAACTATTAAAATACTAGTATAAATATCTCTTGACATATAATATATATATATTTTTTTTTTTATCTTTATTAATTTATTGATAGATGTAAAGTTTAGCATAGAAAAAAATAAAAATAGAGAAGTGGAAACGAAAACTAACGACTTGGTTAAGTTTCGACCTCTCGATTTTAATTTTTATTTTTATTAATTCAAATTTAAATTTAAATTTAAATTCATTTTTACTCTTCCATTTTAAAATCTTTACGTTTATTGCTATTGGATTCATTGCATGGTAGGTTCTCTTGCGTGAACTGATATTATTATTTTATGTTAACCTACATTATTATTTACTTTAAATTTATCGAGTCCTGCAATCCATTGTAATTGAAGGGAATACAATTCATTTTAATCAATTTACTTTAAATAATTATTTAGTATTAGTAATTAGCTATGTTATTTTTTTTTTGTTTAAAAAATAATTTTCGACTGTTTATTAAAAAATTTGATGACTGATTAATATTGCTGTTATAAAAAAATAGATTAAACATTTTTTTTTGTTTATTTATTTCATTTTTTTTTAATTTTCTAATTTTTTTCAAATACATTTTTCCCTTCAACAAGCAGTCGATTTTACATTCAAACATCCGTTAAGACGTTTATTACCAATGCATATAATTTATATTTATTTATTTATACATACGACAACTATTTTTTTTTTTTTTTTTTTTTTATCACTTATATTTTTCACAAATTCCAACAAATTAAAAATAACATTTAGTTAATAATATTTGTAATAATAATAATAGTATACGTATGTGTTTGATAAATGCATAGACATAAATTTGTTGACAATTAAATCCGCGTTAAATAATTTGCTGCTCAGTATAACCTAAATTTAATTATGTACTAGGCATAGCGTTATGTAGAGGAGTCAAAAAAAAATAAAATAAAAAGCACACGTTCGGTCGTCTCGAGGTCTGTCATAGTTGTGGTTTTAGTTGTCGTATGAATATGTTCGTCATTGTCCACAAGTATCTCAGAAGTACGCGCCTTGTCTAGCCTGAGATACGTTCCGTTTCGCTACATAATTACTTGCCGTCGTGACGGGTCTTCTTTAATACTTGTATTATTAGTGAGAGTTTGTCGGCTTGTTTTGTATCTTGTTTTATGTGCGATCATACCAGACTAGTCTAAATAACTTTTATTATTTATTTTTGAACGTGTGTTGTTTTTTAAATTAAATTCCTTTATAATTACCGATTTAATCAAATTATTACAAGCATGTAGGGTAGAGGTACCATTTGTGGCCACTGCTCCATTTTTTTTTGGACACTTAATACTTTATTTTAATTAATAAAAAAGTGTAAAATCAAATTTCCATTTCAATAGTGGGATAAAAGTATCTCTGAAGAAATTTAAAAAATTAATTATGTTATTGTGTATTTTAAAAATTATTTTATTAAAATTTTTCAAATTTCCAAAACTTACTCTAAAGTGGTCAAAAACGGTACCACTACCCTATTGGTCATAAGTAAAATTGAAATTTAATTTGCTAAATTATTTAATGAACAAGACAAAATGTTTTTTTTTTTTAAATTTTTTTTTACGATAAAATACTATTGTGTAAATAATTAACTATGCGATTTATTGTTTTCTTTTTATTAATTACTATACATCTACTTAAGTTTATGGTCAGTCGAGTGCGCCAGCTATCTATGAAAACTCGGTGCACGATCTCGCGGGAATCTGCGGCCATGGGGGAATTCGGCCGATTTTTTTTTTTTTAGTCTTCATATTTTCACGCTCATCAGTCTGCATGTGTAGGGCTTTTTTCAGTTGCACATGAAAACTCATTTGCTTACTCTGCTCGGCGAGGCGCTTAATTATTTAAAATGTTTTTTTCCATCACTTTTTTTTTTTAGAATTAAAAACTTTCGTAATTTATTTTAAATTATTTAACCGGTGTAAACAATTTTGATAATTAATTTTTTATCCCAAGTTTAACTTATTTTTACGGTAAATAAGTTGATTCTCATAAAATTAAATATTTAAGTTACTAAATTTAAATAACCACGAAATAAAAATTATCAGAATTTACTAAATGTGTTTTTTAAGGAATGATTATGATATTTATTTTTTTACAAAAATTTTGAATTTTAAATTGATAATTGTATACGATTGTTGTTAACTCGGTTTGTTTATTTTTTTAAAATTAATTTTATTATAAACTATGTCAAATAGACAAAGTCGTGTTAGTTACGCAATTAGTTTTCTTGAAGTGATAAACAGTTGAGACCACAGGATTACGACGAACGAGGTAGCGCAATCAGCGAAAAGAGAATTGGTTCACTGAAGTACAACAGGGAGTAGGGGAAGAGTATTAGATTTGACAAGTACTTCTTGAATACCTGACTATACTTACTTTGTATATATAAATATATATTTATATACACAAGAAATACAGAGGTACGTAAAAACTACCAAGTAGTAGTTTTTCGTCAGAGAAATTAAAAAGAACTATTTTTCAAATTTTTTATGAGTTCAAATTATCAAAAATTTTCAAAGTTTTTAAACAAAAAAAGAAGGAAAAAAAAATCCTGAAATGAAAAAAAAAATAAAATAAACAAAAAAAAATTTTTTTTAAATAGGCGTTTGTATTTCAATTAATAATAATATGATAATAATAATAATAATAATAATAATAATAATAATAATAATAATAATAATAATAATGATAATAATAATAATTTTTAAAGTAAAAATAATATAATGGTTCTAAAATTAATATTATGAATAATAGTTATGTTATGATAAATTAAATTCTATATATGATTATAATTTTAATTGAACAAGATAATTAATGATAGAATTTATTTTTCATCTATATTTGTATATATATATTTATTCATTTATAACGAAGTGAAACAAAGCACCGTCATCACATCAAGGTCACTTATATTGCAAGTTAAGGAACTTCAGTTCGAAAATATTATATATGTTACTATTATATTAAGATAATTTTTTTGAGTAAAAGAAAAGTTATATTATTTTTGGTGATAATAGTCATTTTATGGTAGAAGCCTCTCTACCCGCTCACTTTTCATTGGACTGAGATTAAATCACTCAATATAAATTCTTAAGTAAAATGAAAAACCATATTTTTTTTATAGTTTTAAATATTAAAATAAAATTTTAGTTTGAAGAATAATTTTGATAATTTATTATTATTATTAATTTCTTAAATAAAGTCCTTGGGTTTACCCATAGTCACTTACTAAAATTTGTCATGTACCATTACTCGATCAACATATGGTCCTATGGTCGCTCAAAGACAATATCAACTAAACTATGATAAGATTATTGATTTGGAAAATAATTTATAAATTACATTATTTTATTCTTTCATAATATAAAATTTCATGAATTTTAAAAATATATTTGATAAAACATAGTTATAACAATTCTTTAAAAATTTGACGTAAGCTAAATTTAATCTAACGAATGAACGTTAAAGTAAAAAATTCCCGGCTGTGCGCGATTTTGTAAACAGTCACTTAATTCGAATTTATTATACATTATAAAATAATTTGATACATCATATTTTAATATATTTACATTTACAAAGAATTCTATATCAATAATAATTTTTTTAGTTTAAATTTTATCTTATAAAAATTATAAAAAAACGTATCAAACATTTAAAGTGAGTGACTAATGGTACTGAGCGGGTTAGGGGCTTTTACCTTATTAATAATAAAAAAAATTGATGAATGATAATTTTCAGTTTTTCAAAAAAATTATCTTAATACACATTATATATTAATAATTACTATACAAATTTAATGCACCTCCGGTTAAATATTCAGTGTTGAAAAAGCTTTTAAAAAAATTTTAATTAATAAAAAAAAAATTACATTAAATTTGAAATTTAATAATTCCATACTTTTTATTTTATTAACATATGAAGTATTTAACCGACAAAAATGGGAGCTGCAAGTATACTTTAATACTGTAACACTGACGGGACGATTGAAAGTTTTCAGATCCTAAAAAAATTAAACAATCAACCCAATGGTTTTTTATCATATTTATAATTATTGTTATTTATTTCACGAATACTCGATGGTCCCCGACTGTTGAAATCACGTTTTTTTTTCTCGATCAAAAATTTAACAAACCACTTTTTTTTACTTCATAAAATTCCAGTCGTATATTTCTTACGCGCAGAAATTCATAGTTAATATTAATTGGCCTATTGTACATTATTCATTGTCATCAGAGACAACAATGGAGATAAAAAATACTGTTCACTACAATAAATAGTTGAGGCTTTAATAAAATTAATTTCTCAACTATCCACAAAATTCAACGACTTTAAAAAATTGATATTTATTTACTTATTTATGTATAATATTAATATATTTATTTATCTATGTATATTTATATATATATATATATATATATATATATATATATATATATATATATATATATATATATATATATATATATATATATTTTTGAATAAAATTCAATAGAGCCAATCAAGCCACTCGGGTGCTTTATGTGGATTTCATAAAATAACTCAAAATATGATCATATATTTACAAAATTAAATTACTTAGAAGAAGTAGTATATCTTTAAATAGCAAAGCTTACTATTACTATAAATTCTATCTACAAAAAAATATTAATTTATTTACTTATTAATTAAATAATTAATAATAATATATTTACGGCAAGTTTCATATTTATTAACGACAAGTATAAATTAAAAAATTATTTTCTATAAAACCATAACTCAATGACATTTAAATGTAAAACGTCAACGACTTGGTGGTTTCTAAGTTTTATTGAAACTTTCCTAATCGATTGTACTCTACGTCAGAGGTGCGCCTAAGCTCAGCTTTTTTTTTATTTTATTTTCATTGCACTTTTTTTCTACACTAAAAAATTTACGAAGTGAACACAGATTCAATTCGGAGTAAATATGGAGTAAATGACTTTGTATTAATTTAATCCCCTTGGAGTAAAATTCTTTCCCAAGGGGAGTTTGTTTTAGTATTGAAACTCCGGTTCGGAGGAAATTCACTTGAATACAAATTTTATTTTAATATTAAACCGCATTGGAGTAAATTCGGATTTGAATAAAATCCAGATTACTCCGAAATCATTTCGCTGAAAAAACAAACTCTCTATTTACTCCAAATGCGGCTTTTCTTTCTAAATCTCCGGAACTCCGCTTTCACTCTCGATTTTTTTCAGTGTACACCGGACTTAAATTATCTAAATAAAAAAATTTTTAATTTCTATCGATAACTCTTCCGGTTAAGTTTTAAAATAAATAATTAAATAGTATTTTATTAGACAATTAATTAATTAGTTAGTTATGGTAATTAAATGATAGTAAGCAAAGTGTATGGAATGTATGTTAAACTATGGCAATTATCTTTTGAAAGTTATTAAATATTAATTATTTAAAGAGATAGCATGTACAACAGACGTGAAAAGTTTTAAAAAAATTACTGAAGTATTGGATTCTGCATTATTTTTTTTTTTATTTTTTTTAACACTCGAGTGTCAAAGAAGCATGAGTGTGAATAAATTAAAGTGATTAATACTTCTGGCAATAATGTCCTTCATAGGCTGAACAATACTGTTTAAATCGAACAAATATTTTTTTTATTAATTTTTTTTGTTCATAATATCTATTAGTGTGTTAATTATTTATTGGTTTTATTTTATCGATTTATACAATATTGTAAGACCTATAGAATTGTGAAATATATCGTTGTTTAATAAAAAAAAAGTTTTTTACACAAAAATTCATTTACTGTCTATGTAATTCGTACGTATACAAGTGCTCGCGCAAGCAAAGTTAAATTTTAGAAATAATATATATTTATATATATAATTGTATTAAGGTGATAGCAATTATTATATTTTATTGAGGAAAATTTTATTAACATTAATTAAAGTTGTATACTATGTTTTAGTAAATTGAAAAAAAGTTATAGATTAATGAGGGAAATTCGATTAGTTAATCTAGTTAGAAAGAAGTCACAGCGATCGGAATGTACGGAGATAATAAACGAACAAATAAATTGTATAAAGAGACTGAAAAAATTGTATGAATTTTGAATTGGAGAATAAATTAATCCTTTAACCCTCTGTCACTCGCACTATGAATAATTCGTTTGACTTCAATTTTTTGTTTGCAATGAGAAAAAAATTTTAATTGTTTTTACTGCTATTAAATTATCAATTTTTTTTTTTCGCGCGCGCTTATACAGATTTTAAAATTTCATGAGTTTACATGCAATAATGTCATTACTTTTATTCACCGTTTATTAGAGATGTTCTATTTCATACTCATTATATTTTTCGAAAATAAATTGAAAATTATAAACTTTACTCCGTTTACAAACATATACTTTAATTTTACAACAAAAAAATTTTAATCAAATCTGATAAAAATTAAATTAGAATCGATTGAAGATTTTGTGCTTTTATAAGATATTGAATCAGAAAATTTAAAAAGAGATGACAAAACGATGCTATATTTTTAGTGCGAGTGCCAGTCAAATTATCATTTAATTGGAAAATAATGAAAATTTTTACCAATAAAATAATTCATACTCTAATCATGTACTGAAATTTATAAGAATTTTATAAATTCGTCAGTATTAAAAAAAAAATCACAGCTAGAATAAATCACAATGATTTAAAATTTATTTTGAGACGCGATTCAAAATTTTTTTTTACTAATCAATTTAATCGTATACTTTGATGATAAAAATTATTAAACGTGTACAAAAAATGTTAATCAGTCTCATTAAAAATGGAAACTGAATTAATTAGATCACGACTTAATATTTTTATTTAAATTTATTGGTTCTAAAATTTATTATAATTCATTTATTTATAATGAAATTAAATTTTTTTCTAGCCTACTATCTATTAGCGCAATTAGAAATTAACAATTTTCGAATACTGTCTTGCAGATATTACTTAGAAAATTATAATTAAACAAAATAAATATTTCTAGTGCGTAAAACTATGTAAATTATACTTATCATAATCATTCCTTTCAATAGTTTAATAAAAAACAACCCGTCAATAAATTCGTAATTATTTTCTCGGTTTTACTCATGTACAATACGTTGTTATGTGTATATACACAGTGATGAAAGAAATAAATATTAAATAGAGGAAATAAAATTTATATAAGTGGTGTTAATAGCAGAGAATCAATATCACCGAGTGCGCTCTATGTAACAATTATTTTAGTACAATGTCTGATAATATAACTAATTTAAAATTCACGACACGTAGTGTTATAGTTTATGAAACAACAAAATAAGACTAAGAAGAGAAATGATAATAGATCTACGTTTGTAGTTATTATTGCACTGTCTCAAAGACTACCGCATCGACGGAGTGCTTCGATTTGGTCTTTACACATCTACAAATACTCTCTGATATATATATTTGTATACTTGATGCATATATTTATAGATCTATGCTTGGAGTAAATTAGTGATTCGCGTTTGTTCTATTTTTTTCTTTTTCCCTTTTTAGTCTTTAATTTTCCGCGCTATTATTGGGATCTGAATGTATAGTCCGTTATGAATTTATGGATTAAATTATTAAAAAGTTTCGTCAGTTAGAAATCTTTTTTTATAACTTTATTTTTAAATTCATTGATTAAAACAATGGAATATTTATTATTTTATAATAGTAGTTTATCTATCGAGTGCGATCGTGCTTAAGACGCGAGTGTGAAGATTGGTGCCCGAGCCGAAGGCGAGCGTCTGAGACTCGATTGTATTAGATAAATACATTAGTTTTTGTGACAGATATTTGAAATTTACTACATTTAGTGTCTATAAATGGCAGGTTATAAATCCGCGTTTATTTATTTGGTAAGATTGTTTTGAGTATTTTTTGAAAATTAGAGAAAAGTCGGTAAGTGGACGAATTAAAATGATGATAAACTTTGTCACAAGATGGCTCGTTCAGTTACTTCGATATTTTTTGGTCGTTTGCTATCGCACATGTAACCAAAAAATATTTTTTGATCCAACGATGACGTCACTTTTAGAACGATTAGGTATCTTTTTTACCAGCTGTATCTTATCTAATATTTTTAGCTGCCGGCTATAGGCGCTAAATGTCGTAGATTTCAAGTATCTGTCACAAAAAAATATTATTTAAATGAATTTTATTTTAGAATTTTCATTTTTCAAATTTCTTTCTTATCTACTTAATTTCAGAAATTGAAATTCTTTTATTTTTAATGAAAATAAAAAATTTTAATGTTGATTTAAAATTAATTGAACTTTCGACTTTTTTTTTTTCAGTGCAACTATGAATTTTAAAAGATTTTTTGTCTGACGAATTTCATAAATACACTGTAAAATGAGCGGTGTTAAAATTAAATAACACCGTCGTAGGCGGTGTAATTTGGCGGTGTTAAAATACCGGTGTCAAATCGGTGTAAAAAATTCCACGAATAGAAATTAGAAAAAAAATATAAAAATTAAATGAATATTATCTGGAGGAAATTTCAATTTTGCTACGTACTTATTTATGTTATTTGTAAGTTATTTAAACATTGCACGATTTTACCCCCACCATCTCAATTACTACTAATTTAATTAATTAATAAAAACACTGTCTTAACTATAGTGTTCGAGAAGCAAAAATTTTCACAAAGTTAAATATTTTAACACCGAGAAATTTTTTTAACACTAGTAAAGAATATTTACACCGGTGGCGGTGTTATTTTAACACAACGTTCGGGGTCGAAATTTAACACCGAAAATTTGAACACCTACACCGCCTGGACTTAGCCCGGTTTTTTTTATAGTGTATGACTTATTGTCGTTAATCGAAAAATTAATTTAAAAATTGAAAAATTTATTTAATTTAAAAGCCACTATGCTAGCGCACTCTTACTAAAAATTATCTAAAGTGAAATAACAGCCCGATAATTACACATACATCGCATTTATTATTCTGCCATCCGTGTACTCAATTAATCAATAATAAAATACATTGATGATGATGAAGATATTAAATGTATGTACCGTGTTATTGAGTCACTGTACCTTGAATGTCATTTCCATCAGCAGCGATCTCAGCTTACGTCTATCAATAAAATTTTCTTTCAGTTACAAACACCCCCAATCACTCAGTCTTCCTCAATAATAATAAATTACGTCGTACGCATGAAACATCTCCACCCCTCTAATCACCCCATTTTCGTCAACTGTATAAAATATTCTCAATCGAATCAACAACAGTCATCGTACATCTCGTACAACGTTATTAGTACACTATTACAATTAATAATTATAAGTTCATATATATATGTATGTATATAATATACATACATATATATATTATTAACCAATATACTATATTCACAGCATTTTATCAAAATCTTTTAAAAGCACCAACCGTGGCGGCTCAATTACTCTTTCTCTTTCTCTCCCTCTCTTTTTCACTATTATTATTATTTCAACAAAAAAAATATAAAATTATAATTATCCTATTGATCCGCACAATTAACACCCAAGAAAACTCGTCCTGGTTTATCCTACACTATATATTTATATCAATTCTCATTTTCGCGTGTCATCCTCGTAATATTTTACTTCAATAATTAATACCGATATAAAAAATAATAATAATAATAATAATAATAATAATAATAATAATAATAATAATAATAATAGTAATAATAGAAATGATTATATTATTATCCATAATAATAGCAATAATAATATTAATGATAATATGTTGTAATTAAGCTAAAAGTTTTTTCTCTTAAAGCACTGATTAAACGAGGGAGTTCATATTTAATGTGTTCCTCCCCCTGAACACGCGTTTAAACCACGCAAATCCTAATCAAAATCACAGGACTAACTAGAAATACCTTCGGCACTGCCATCACGTTGACTTGTAATTAAACACAATACACCGATGACAATTAAGTCTCTTCATAGCGAGCGGGACACCAAGATAAAGAGGGGAGGTAAATTAAAAATTATAAATAAATGATAAAATCAATAAAAAAAATTTAGAAAATAGATAATAACTATGCGGGAACTCGAACTCGAGGGAGTGAGATCTTTGGATGAGGTTCTGGACAAAAGGATTCATTGTCAATGACAAGACTGGAAAGGTGGGTGATGGGGGAGGTGATGATGGATAGTAGGGACGTCGATAACTCGACACTTGGCGTCCATCTCGTTGATGTTCGTAGCTGTTAGTTGTCTCTTGTTGATGACGTTGCTGGTGGTGTCGCGTTTGGCTCGGCCGAAGTGAGCGGATGAGCGTGGTACTGTAGTATTTGTTGTTGTTGTTACTGTTGATGTTGTAATTAAAGAAGTTGAAGTTGAAGTAATGGTCTCTGTTGCGGTGACGATGATTGGCGGTTGTCGGTGGTAGCGGTGAACTCAATGGTGTGGCGGCGGCGGGGGCTGAGGTGCCTCCTCTTCCGTTGGATCCACAGGACTCGGCGACAGGAATTTTCTTACGTATTTTGGATAGTGGGTTTTTTCGTGGGCTTTAAGTATCGTCGACCTGGAGAATGTTTTGCCGCAGAGCGTGCACCTGAATGGCCGCTCACCGGTGTGTACTCGACAGTGATCCTTCATGTGATGCCTGAGTTTGAAGGCCTTGCCGCAGAATTCGCACTTGAAGGGCCTGTCGCCCGTGTGCGCCGGTAGGTGGGCTATCAGTGAGCCAACGTCGGGGAAAGATTTGCCACAGAACTTGCACAGCACGACGCCCGACGTTGGATCCGAATGGGCAGCCAATTCTAAGTCCATGGGTTCAACCGGACCACCAGAGGTAAAGTGTGCCTCCGGCGGCAGGTGGATACCGGGCTCGAGGCCCAGCTGAGCCTGCAGCTGCAGGTGCGCCTGCTCGCGGTACTTGAGCGACTCGAGGCTGTGCGATAGGATGTGCCGTGTCAGCTTGCTCTGGTGGAGGAAGGAGGCACCGCAGTACATGCACGCAAACACCCGCTCATCCACACCCATCAACTCCTGCAACCAAACAAACAAGAACATCAACTTCTTGCTTCCGGCTAACGTTTCTCTTACTCTCTCGTTCATTCTTTCTCTCGTTCTCGAGCTCTCTTAAAACAACAACAAAACAAGAGCTCGTTCGTTCTTTCTCTCTTTTTTCTCTTTCAATCTCTAGTTGCCTAACTAATTCTATTTTTATTTAATTATTTATTCGACTCTATATATATTCAATTTAATATAAAAAAAAATAAAATAAAATAAATAAAAAAAGATGATCAAATTTGATAATTAATTTAATTATTTTTATTAAAATTAAAATAGCAGTGGACCTTTACACAACAAAAGACCTTACAGGTCACAGCAAGACTGTTTCAAGGAAATAAAAAATATAAAATAAAACAAATAATTAAGGTCAAGGATTCTGCAGGCGTTACGCGCTACACATCACCAGCACTCTCTGTCATTGCATTGTCGTGTCGTGGTTGTTGTAAGCTCTGATTGAACGCTAGGAAAACTGCATACGGGATGTGGGCGAGTGTCGCGTGCAGAATCACTTGTCACTCTCTCACTCTCTTTCACTCTATTTTTATTTATTTAGTTTTTTCTAATTATCAATCTACTCTACGTTTTTTTTTTTAATTTTTAATTATTGCCAAGTAAGTGTTCAAGCGCGATTTAACGAGAAGTATTGGAGACTTCTCGTGGTTGTCACTAATAAACTAACGTGAATAACGGCAGCACAAGAAGTTGACGCTCATTTTTGTTTGGCGCGCCCGTCCCCCGTTTATTTTTTTTTTTTTTTATTTACAATTTAACTATGCAGGGCATTTTAATAATAGTAATAATAATAATTATAATAATAATAATAATCATCATATTAATAATAATAATAGTAATAATAATAATAATAATAATAATAGTAATAATTATAGTAATTTTTATCAGTAGTATTAATTATGCATCATGTAAAAATATAATATTATTATTAAAATATATCCAAATTTCATCTTCTTTGTTACTCTTCAACTCACAGAGTTTATAATTTATCCTAGTATTTAACCAACAAGAGCCGGCCCGTGTTGGTTTCTTCAACATGTTATTAATTATTATAATTTTATTTTTTTTTAATGATAAAATAATTTAACAAATGATAATAATAAAATACCGCAACGCAATAATTAATATCGGAGCAAAGGCGCATTGCACTCAACCAAACAACAATTTAATTACAAATATTTAAGTATATAAAAATGTTATTTTAAATAAAAATAAACAAAAAGATTGATGTTATGAAATTAAATAATATAAATATATATATACATATATTTATTTGTATACGTGTATTAGCATATTCGTATATTTTTCAATGATATAAAGAATATATATTTTGTATATGAAAGAATCTTTTTTAGATTTTGGGAACAGTAACTCGAGCAACGCCATCAGCATCTCGTGATGCATTCAATGTTAATATTCGATGTGAAGGAGGCATGAGTTTACTTGTCACCAATCAATTTTAAAAATTTATATATATATATATATATATATATATATATATATATATGCATATATTCATATGTATATTAGATATATTTATAGATTTATTAAATATATATTTATATTATAGATATGTAGTTGATATTGAAAAAAAAAAATTGAGTAAAAAAAAAAAAAATGAAAAATAAATAACAACCATGGCCAAAAACGAAGGTCAACTTCTTGACAGTGAGCTAGCAAGACAGGCTTTGGCGAGGATTTCCATTGGATAGGGTTCACAGATAAATTATAAATATTATTTTATGAAAATAATCGTAAATGAGCGTTAGAAGGCACACGGAGAAAAAGAAAGACAAAAAATGTACGAATTTTTATTATGCTGAAGAGCAAACTTGAAAACAGGGAGTGAGATCGTCAAAAAATTAATATGCTGCACTACAATTATTATTGCGAGCCTCTAGAAAATTTTTTACTGTAATCCATAATTTAGACACCTGGGTCGAAAAAATAACTTGATTTGACTTGTCATTGACTTAGTTAACTTGATCTTGGCTACACTTACATTTTTTGACTTTAATATAACTTTTTTAATTTACAAATTTATAATTCTGAAGTTAGCAGACAAGTAACAATGTTTGAATTTTTTTTTCAACAATTTAATTTAAAAAAAAAAATAATAAAAATATGCACATGTAGAAAATTAAAAAAACTATAAGTGCAATTTTTTGAAATATTTTTTTTTTAATTTATTGTTTTTAAAAAAACTCAAAAATTATTAGACACTGGTTAATTTCAGTATCATTACTTATTTAGGTCAAGTTTGACTTGGATTTGACGTGAATTTAAGCCAAATCTAAGACAACGTGACTTTAATTTAACTTAGTTGGTGTCAATCGATACCAAGCAAAACAACTTAGTCAAAAGTATGTCAAAACCAAATGTGTTTTCACAAAAAGAACTTAAACTTGACTTGCTTTATTTATTTATTCACTTGAAGATCGGAACGTTTTTCGCGCAATGAAAAAAAAAATTTTAAGTAAAAAATCTATTGTTTGACTAGATTTCCAAAATATTTCGGATATGGATGCTGGTATGTCAGCCGAAGATCTTAGGTCATCACTAACCTCCAGAACTACCCGTTAAGCAATCAAATTACAAACATTGTTTTAACTTTCGTTGCGTGAAAAATGTTCTGATCTTCAGGTACATATTTATTTTCAATTTTTTTTTTACTCGGGCAAGTTGTATTCATTACAACTTACTAATAGTGTAGCATAATAATTTTTCGAGGACTTCATTTCCTATTTCAAGTTCGGTCGTCAGCATAATAAAAATTCATAAATTTCTTAATCCCATTTTTCTCCGCGCAGATATTCACATTTTTGTTTTTTAAATATATATAAAAACAAGAATAAAAACAAAATAATTTATTTATCGCTTTGTATATATTTTGTTTTTTAAATTATTTGATGAGTTAAAAAATTAAACAATATATTACCAATTAAAAAGACGAATCATAGATTCATTCATTTGAAAGGAGCGGGAAAAAGTGGAGATCGGTTTTGATATAAATAAAAAAAACGTTTATAAAATCACGAAATTAGACAGTGAAAAAATTAATACGCGCCTTATTTAAATTATTATTAATTATTTATGAACCAATTTACTTTTCGTTATATATCAATGTATATAATATATATATAGTTACTACTCTTACGAAAAGAGTTGAGTGTACGAGCGATACGAGACATGAGAGTCGCCAAGAAAACGTCTTTCGCAACATTTGATTGACAATTATTCAATAATTATAAACAATTATTTTCATTTTTCTATTCGCTAATTCATTTATACTCTTCTATTTAATAAAAATAATAATAAATAAATTTTTACGAGTTTAAAGCTAATACGGACCTAGTGTACTCTATATAAAATTTAAAAAAAACAAATAAAAATAAAAAAAAAATGATTTTTAAATAAAAATATAATTAAATGTGGGGTAGGAGGAGCAGCGAGCAGCGAAGCGTTTGGAAACATGCAGTAAACTCACATGCAAACGGTTATACTTTTTTATTAATACATCTTATAAAAGCGTTTTTATTATGTATCGACAATATCTTGGAACAGTATTGCTGTATTTATTTATTTGTTATTTATTTATATTGTGGATATTCGGTAATGAACAATGATAATTCCATAATTGATATAACACGATACATAATACGCTATAATTATTATGATAATTATATTCTTTTATGCATTATCATTGGCAACCTGATGACCCTGCTTTACTAATAATTGCAAATGAGTGTAAGTTCAGCTGACAATAATGATAATAATAATAATAATAAATAATAATAATTATTTATAGTATCAAAAATAATATGCAGAGTAAAGAGCTTTAATAATAATTAAATATATACGTTACTTTATAATAACAATAGTAATACGATAACGATAATAAGTAACAATGTATAATAATAAATAAAAAAATAATTCATACCGAATAAAGACTCACCGGATCTGGTGGGAGTCTATAATCTGCAGACATTTCGCTGCTTGCACAACGCTCTTCAGTCGACCTTTCCCAGTCCACCTCTTTTTTCAAGGACTGCAATAATTAAAAATTAATAACCGGCTGATTGTCGTGTAGTACTCAGTTTTTTTTATCAAAAGTGCCGTCAAGTATTTTTATCTTTATTTAAAAAAATTTACGGGTAAATTTATTTACAAGTCAATGCTTAGATAACGAGGGAAAATTCAAAAGTTTACTTTAAAATTATTTAAACACTTGTAGTTGAATGAATGAGTTGTTATTAACTTTGAATGGTAGAATTAGGAAAGTAATTAGTGTATATAAAAAACTTACAAGTGGTACTTGTTGAACCGGAGGTAATCCTGACGGTCCTGCAAGAGGTTCTGTACTGTGTGGGGACGGAAGTCGACTCTGTGGTAGATTTAATGGCAAACCACTGGGCGTGCCAGTATTATTATTATTACTTATACTCATATCGCTGGGTCCACTGTGCACGGAAATAGGACTAAGAGATCCTCTCGTTTCTTCTAAACTAACAGCGTCTTCGGAGTCCCTCCGCGGCCGGTCTAGCGCAAGAGGACCTGGACAAGGACTACTCGCTCTGACTGGAGAGGCCGGACACTCAGTCATGTCAACGGCTTCCGTGCTATCACTATTATTGGTTACTTGAGAAACAGGTTGTTGTTGCTCCCGTTCCCGTTCGCGCTCACGTTCTCGTTCCCGTTCTCGTTCTCGCTCTCTTTCTCGATCTCGGTCTCGGTCTCTCTGATCCCTCGTCTGTGGCTGTTGCTGGTCAGATTCTTTGGGGGTCTCTTTATCGCGGTCCTTGTCTCTGTCCTTGTCTCTTTCTCGCGTCTCTCCCCTCATTTCTCTGAGACTGTCCGGACTTAGATGCTGCTGCTGTTGTTGTTGCTGTTGTTGATCATCTCTAGACGCAACTGCAGCGTTGATATTGGTCATGTCTGCGAGTCCCTTGACTTTGAGGCTCTCAGCGGTTTTGAGAAGGGCCGAGAGCTGGCAATACTCGACGTTGACTTCACCCTTGTACATGAAGTCAACGAGGGTACGCAGTTCGGAGAAACGGACGTCCTTGAGAATGACGATGGGGTGGCGATTCGGGTGGTCAAGAAACAAGGCTTGAAAATAGCTGGAGCACGCGGAGAGGACAACCTTGTGCGCACGTATTGACGGTCCCTCCGTGCACGCCAGCGTCACGTCCACCAACGATTCGGACTCCAGTAGTTGACTGAACACACCCAGCAAGTTGCTCTGATGATTGTTCCACCTCAGGCAGTAATGCTCACTTCCCATGTCTGAACTGCCCGCAACCCTGCTGTAAATTACAAGTGAACTGTCAATTTCTGTATATCAACAATTGTTAACTAAGTTATCCTTAATACTCCTACTTATTTACTATTCAAATTTATGACGTTTTCTTTTACCAATTATCCAGAATTTCTAACCATCTAAATCAAAGTATACTAGACAATTTACAAATGAGACAATTATTCCTATATATAATTTTTTTTTCATTTATTTACTTTTAAATAATTATACAGAAAAAAGATATTTTTGGCACAAGAAAAATTTTTCATTACAAAATGAAAACAAAAATTATCTTAAGACTAGAAAAAATTTTATTGAGGCTCAAGAAAATTTCTTCTCGTCCAAAGAAAATTTTTATTTTCAATGCATAATGTAAGAAATTTTTTAGGGCGTCAAAATTTTTATGATACTGAAGTTAGCCAACGTCTGATAATTTTAGGATCTTTTTTCAAAACGATAAATTATAAAAAAAAAAAAAAACATTTGAAAAAATTGCAATTATAGTTTTTTTAATATTCTACATAAGTATTTTTTTAGATTTTTTTTTTTTTTGTAATTGGTTGAAAAAAAATTTGACAATTTTTAATTGTCTGCTAACTTCAGAATCATAAATTTTTTTGCTACAATAAATTTTTTTTTCTGTTTATTTATTATGTAAAATAAAATAATAAATAAATAAAGTATCTCTGAATTTTAAGATGAAACGGTTATAATCGCGATGGGTATCGCGGCGTGTGTGTCTCTTGTCAAGGCAATTACGTTTTACAAGACTCGAGTAAGCAATTCAAGCATCACACTCTCACAGCACATACACGCACGCAACAAACATAAACATACACATTAAATTCCAGAAATCCAGAAATTGTAGCGATAGTATAAAAGTAGCGTCGATGTGACACTGGTAGTTATAGTCAGTCGTAGTTGCAGTAGCTGCAACATCAGCAATAACAGCTAGCACTGAGTAACGATTGTCTGTCTCCTTGGCCCATTAATGCTTATGTATACCGGATGCAACCTGGCTGACATTGGCTATCGATGTGCTGCGTGCTAGCTAGCTTATCTTCTCCTCGTACTGTTATACTATATAATACCTACTCGCTACTGCCAGTGCACACTCTTGGCTTTTACATAATAAATTATATTATCAGACGCACGAATGTACTCCTATCCACACTCTCTGCGCTTAAACGCGGTTCGAGTGAGTCTCGAGACAGCATTGGTGTTGCTGTTATATTCTATAGCTTTACGCTGCTCTAGTCTACATTACCCAACACAAAACTACTTCACCGATACGATTAAACTCTGGTACTCAATTATTATACTTGTCGTGTTATGTATGAATATACATATATATGAGTGTGAACATAATAACGATGCTAACAGGAGTTGAGGCTTTATTTGACGCATTTTGTGTATATGTTGTCAATATATTCATATATATAAAAAACCAAGAATCGGGTATATACTCTGTAAAAAAGAGCGGTGTTAAAAATAAACTCAATTTAACACTCCGCGGTGTTGAAATTAAATAACACTGGTTTAGGCGGTGTAAAAAATAAATTCCATGCATAGAAATTAGAAAAAAAAATTATTACATATTTAAAAAAAATATAAAAGTTTAATGAATATTATCAGATAGAAATTAAAGTTTTGCTATGTACTTAATTAAATAATTATTTGTATTATACGTAATTTATTTAAAGATTGCACAATTTTACGCCCACCATTTCAACCACCAATAATTTAATTAATTAATAAAAATACTGTTTAACTTAATAGTGATCGAGTACGTAAAAAAATTCACAAAGTTAAATATTTTAACACCGGTAAAGAATATTTACACCGGCAACGGTGTTATTGTAACACCGCATACGGTGTTGAAATGTAACCGAAAATTTTAACACCTACACCGCCTGAACTTACCCCGGTTTTTTTTACAGCGTAATAATTACACTAGATTAAAATTCACGTTGATATATATATATTGATCATTATTATAGTAATACGTGGTGATACATCATAGATATTAGCTGACGATATACGAATTTATCTTTTATCGCAAGTTTTTTTTTTTTTTTTTACAAGGTTATATATATTATTATTATTATTATTATTATTATTATTATTATTATTATTATTATTATCTCACTACTGTAATATGTTACACGCACGTTATGCCATTTGCGAGTTGTTGACTGGTATACGAATGATTGCTCACGTCGCTTGTATTGTCAATGTGAAAAACGACGCACGTGCGTGTAAGAATTCAATAATGTGTACATACGTAGTGAACGTAATGTATTTATCAGTGTGTAAACGAATTAGAATGTGTGAGATGCGAGTGAAGGAGTGTGGGTGCTGTACGTAAAAGAGTATGCGTTAGCAATGTCGTGAGTCGGCAGCGTCGATAATTGCGCGCTTCGACTATTTATTCTTGCGACTGCAACTTTGTAGTTAAGTAAGTTAGGAAAAAAATTGTTTAGCTGAGAAAAATATATTTTTAGAATAAAAAAATTAATGCAAAAAGTAAGACATTGAAGTCTGTTTTAATTGGTACTAAAGTTAAGTCACGCGTCTTGAAGTTGAAGTTATAAACGTGTTTTTAATTTTTTTTTATCACTTTTTTGTTGATATTACTGAAGAGACTTTACTCGTTCGTATCGTAATTATTTCAAAATGAAGACTCTTTTGATGTCAAAAAAAATTTTATGCGTTATTCATTTATACTTCATTCTATTGAATACATTAATAAATTCATTTTTTATCGAGTTGAATAATTAATTTAATTATGGTTATTTAATTAATTTTTTTTCTTCCATCATATTTGTAAAAAAAAGTGATAAAGATTTTCCTATTAACATCCTTAACTATTTCAAATTAAAGAAAAATTAGTTAGTTTTGATTTTTATTTAATATTTTTTTTTAAGTCAAAAGATAAATAATTAATTTCACTATGACAATTTAACCTATTAATTTTTAATCACGTTATTCATATAGTTATTGAATAATTTAAAAAAACCTGCTCTAAATTCTTGTTGCAATAGGAAGTTATACGTTCGTTAAAGACAGAATGTCGATAATATTTAATTTGACATTCGTATGGAAGGTTTCTATTAAACGTAATATATTTTTCATGAGTTTAATCGGCAGCCTGTCTATCCAGAACTAGAACTTGTGAATAATATCTTCATTAATGCTAATATACGACGGATTGATTAATGAAATAATTAAATAATTCCCGTGAGTTCAATGAACTACAAAAATAACAATTACAAGTTTTTTAAGTATAATTCTTTAATGAACTGCATTTTTTATTGGAAATACTTTTTAACTTTCTGCTACGAAAATTTAAAACTTTCAAAAATGGGGAAGTTATTAGTTTCGGTCCGATTTTCAAAAATCGAGTTTTTATCAGATATCGATGTTTTGAGATCCTAGGAAAGCTATTCTGACTATTTCCGGATGGAAGTCCAACCGCATGTGGGTATATGTAAACTTTTTTGTCCGACGATATTTTTGGAACGAATCAACCGATTGGCGACAATCGAAAAGGCTCAATAAGACTAAAAACTGAATTTTTTTAGGTTTTTGTTGCATAACTCGTAAATCACTCGACCGATTGGTTTCAAAGTTTGATCAAATCTAAGTCTCAACAAACTCTTGAATGCCACAAAGCCGGTGCAATCGGTTGATTTGTTCCAAACCCTGGTCAAAAATAAAACTTTATTTAGAATTGGTCGTCTTAAACCGTGACTAAGCAAGACTAAGTCGAAATCAAGTTTTATTTTTGATTCGGGAAGATATCGTTGGATAAAAATTATTTTATTTCAGGGAAATGTATGTTTTTTCAGTCTGATCGTTTTTTGACCTCGAAGATCTCCAAAGTTTACCAATAAAAACAGCGGGAAATTTTGGGATTGGTCTACAGGGTCAGTCGTTTCTCAGATTTTTTGATATTAATTCGATGTACCTGAGGAATTATTTTTTTTTTCTTCTATGAATTCTTTGAAATTAATCTTCGACGGACGAAAGATGGATTTGAAAATTATCTAAATGATGAAAAAATTAAAAAAAAATTATGATCATTTATTTTCAATGTATCATTCACTTAGCCATGATCGTATTATTAATAATGTCATTAGTGACTTTTGCACGATATATTAATTTTTTCTTAAAATTCTGTGCATAATATAGATATTATAATTGCTATTCAATATCTAAAAAATTAATTATTTATTTATTTATTTTCATGGCAGTATTTTTTTTAAATTTAAAAAAGTTTTCAATAAATTAAAAATAAATCTTCATCCGCTGAGAAAATCGTATTCATGATGAAGTATTATATGCAAAAAAATAATTACATCGTTTCATTCTAGTTGTCAGCAATTAAATTGTTTCATAGAAAAAAAGTTGTCATAGATGATGTTAAAAATTATATCGTTTACATTGTAACAGTTTAAAATTTTTTATCCACGATTATTATCACAAAGCTGTCGTAGTTGCATATAAATTATATACCGAATGATAATGTGTACTTGATATGTTAATCATTTCGTTTATTCTGACAAAAAAAAGCAACTGAATAAAAATACAACGTTTTAGCGACGGATTAGTAAAAATTAAAAATTAATGCGGTTTAACAGACACATTTTTCTTTCTCATTTTTTTTTTTTTTTCGTTTTTTCAAAAGAAGCGACGGATTCTTTTTGGTATTAAAAGTGTAAATAGAAATGAACGGTACAAAAGGAATCGGATTGTCTCTAGTGTAGCAAAGAGTTGTGTCGGAGTTGAGACTTAACTTGAAGTAAAGGTAAATAAAAAGGAAGTTAAGCAGGCGCGAATATCTTGAAATGCATTGAAAGCAACTCGGGCGCATCATGTGTTATATAAGTGTGTGTGAGGGGAATAGAATAAGTTCAACAAGACATAGAAGAGGTAGTAGTAGAAAAGAAGAAGGAGAAGAAGGAGTACGGAAATAATTTTTTGATAAAAATTACTCTGTAATTTTGAGTAATCCTGGGCCGTTGCAAAAAATTGGTATTTTTTGTTTAAATATTAACCTTGCTAGAGTATATTTTACTCTATTATTGAGTAATTTTTTAAAAGTCTTATATTTAATCGATTATTGTGAATATCTCATCTTAATCTATTAACTTTTACTCCATGCGATTAATTTTTACTCCCCAATATACCATTCTTTTAAACCCATTAATTTTTTGATGAAAAACTGCTTCTAACTCGAATAAATTTTCTAATCTATGGAAGTAATTTTTACTCTAAACTGCAGAGTAATATTTCAGTAGTCTCCGTTAATCTTCGGTTAATATCGGCTTCGATTAAATGTCTTTTATTTTGCTCGCGACACTGACATGTTACGCACACAAACGTAGGCTTGGAAAAAAAGACGATCTCTGTATCTCTCTATAACTCAATATTTATTTTAAAATTAAAAAAAAATTGTATCTTTTCTTTTTCAACACAATACAAGTAATTTTTTTTTCTTTTTTAAAATATTTATATTAATTCATATTCTAAGGCAATTAGATGGTTTTTTTATTTTTTATAGAAATTTCAGCCTAGTTATTGTAATTTTTATTTTAATTAAATATAAATTTTATAAATTGAATCATCAACTTTTTATCATAACTGACGAGTAAAAATTGAACTAGAAAGAATTTATTTAGACAGCCGCTAGGTGTAATTTTTACTCGTAAGTATAAGTAAAAATTAATCTGATTGATTTTTACTCACTGAAAGAGTAAAATTTCGTAATTCAAAAGTAAAAAGTCGTAATGGCCCGAGATTACTCGATTTAGAGTAATTTTTAGAATATATAACATGGCAATATTCATACGAAAATTCTCTCCGTGAGGAAGAGTAAAAACAAGTTGCCGTTATTTATGTCATTTCAGAGGTTTTCTCTGGGTCAATCCATTTATAATGACGATGCACGCATATGTCTCTTTATACCTATTTAAAATCACGCGCTGTTTAACTTCCTCATCTTGAATTAACTTTATTATTATTATTATTATTATTATTATTATTATTCGCTTTATTTATCATTTATCCTTGTATTCAAACATGCGGGATAGATGAGCCAGATGTTATATGTAAGCATACATGAGTATACACATTTTCATACTCGCTTTTAAATATATATATATATATATATATATATTGTATATGAAGTATCGCATACTCTATACACAATATAACACACACGGAGCTTAGGCTCAAGAGCTCGCGTTAATTGATACGCGTTCCATCTGTATAGAAGGCGCGCGTGGGACGGACGAAGGAAGAGGTTCGTGTCAGTAAATTAGCGCCGGGATTGCACGACGCCGCAGATTGCCCCCGAGAGTTGATTTCAGGTGTCTGATATTTCCCTGTCACTTTGCTTCCAACACTCTAGAGTCGTTAATTATTTTTTTTTTTTATCTTTTAATTTTTTTTTCTCAATATCGTTACGATTGTCAAATAATTTATCGCTTTTAAATTTAAACAAAATAATTTATTTACGTCTTAAATAATTTAATTATTTTTTATAATTAAAACTTTTTAATTTTATTTTGTTTAAATGACTTATTATCCGGTATATGTTCATTTAAAAATAAACTTTGCTAAGACAACGTGATTTATTAACTGTATACTTATATTTATTGATATGAGTACGTGGACAAAAAAGGAAAAAATGATTGAGTATATTTGCAGTGATTTAATATTTAATTTACGATTAACTTAATTAGTTAACTATATATGTATGCATATATATCGCATAAATAAATAAATAAACGTAATATCGTAAAATAAATAAACTGTCGATTTTATTGTTTTTGGTTAAATTAATAATTTATAAAATTAATTACGTGGTATGTCACCGGATTATTTTTAGCGATCATCGGATTTCATTTTTCAGATTAGTGTATAACAGTAGCAATCAATTAATATTTGAGTTAATGTATAATACATAATTTTATCACATAAAGAGGATTAAAATGTTAACGATTTTATAGCGAGTTTGCGATTATGTAAATAAAAATTCATCCAGTCTCTTTATTATGGCCATAAATTTACTAACGAATCGTTGAAGATGTGTATTTAGTTTAGTACAGAGTACGAAGTTGCTTTTTTTTATGTGTAATTTATGCTTTTCCAAGTGCCCACGCTCTTAATCACTCGGTCATATTTTTCATGTGCATTATTATACATAAACTATAAAATAAAATAAAATATATAGGTTTTCGATACATTTTTTTTATGCACATAAAAGTCAATTAACATTATCAATAATCGTTTAATTAATAATTAATTGAAAAAAATCAGGACTGACTTTGGAGTTTTTCCGGATTTTATTTAAATCCATCACTCAGAGTTTCGGAGTTTTTTTAAAAAAATCACACCGCATACGGAGTAAATAAGGAGTTTATCTTTTTACCAGAATGATGTGGATTTAATTCTAATCCGCATTTACTTCAATTCGGAGTTTTAATATTAAAATAAACTCCCCTTCGGAGTAAATTTCATTTCGAGGGGATTAAAAAAATAAATAGTCATCTATTACGCTTTCACTCTGGATTTAATCCACGTTCACTCGGCGAATTTTTCACAGTGTAAAAAATATTCAAATAAATATTGAAACTAAAAAAAAAAAAAATAATTATTATAATTGGTTCAGTTAATAATTAAAAATGATATTACAAGCAAAATTTATTCATTCAAGTTTAAAAGACATGATGTACAATAAATAAATTAAAATATTTTAGTATTACTCTCAGTCGGAGTAAAATTCATTTTGAATGGGAGTCTATTTTAACCTTAAAAGTCCGAAACGGAGTGAATCCGGATTTAAATAAAATCCAGATTACTCCGAAATCACGGCGCTGAAAAAACAAACTCCTCTTTACTCTGTATGTGGAGTGATTTTTTATAAAACTCCGAGTAACAGAGTGAATTTGAATTTAAATAAAATCCGCACTATTCCGAATTTACTTCTGATTTTTTACAGTGCGCGCTATAATTAATGACATAAATAGAAAAAAAACTGAAGGCATAATGCCAAAGACAGAAAAGCAGAAAAAGTGAGAGAGTGAGAGAGAGAGAGAGAGAGAAATTACACGTATAATTATTACTTTGTCTGGCGTGAGTTAATTGAATTAATTGATATCCTTGCGTCTCGGTATACGAGCGTAAGTGCGTGGGACGAAATAAGTGAGACTTCTTAACCAATATTATATATGTGCGCCAACAATATGTCATGACAACAACAACTTGTAAATTATCCAACGGATGAAACACTGCAATTGCAGTTTTATTTTGAATTTAAGCTTTGAAATACTGTACTAACTATAAAGATTTTACACATACATACAAACGCGCTTATTCATTTGCATGTACGTAGTAAACGTACATGTTAGTTTCTGTATTGCTATTACTCCTACTCGTATTATCGCATTTACGCGTGTGTATAAAGATAAACGCTTGCGTTGGCTGCGTTATAACTTGAGATAGGCACGTACGAAATCTCTCAAAGTGATAAGAAAACGTTGAATTGCAATCAATATACTCTGAACCAGACAAAACAGTCTGCAGATTTTTTTTTCTTTTTTTTATTTTCAAATTTAAACTTCAAACGTTTAAATAAGAGAATTAAAATTTTTCTTTCTAGTTAAATATCTAAGCACATTTTTTCGCAACTCTTTTTTTATGTAAACAAGAATGATGTTATTATAAATAATGGTAGGGGAGCCTGGGGCACGAAGGCTCCCCTCAAAAATTAGGTAAAAAATTTTTTTTTTTATTTTCCGACAAGTAATGACCTTTCCAATGTTTTTATTATATTTGAGGTCAATATGTGATATGTGGGGCAAAATGGACCACTTGAAAAAAAAATTGCGACGAAAAAATTATTTTTTTTTATTTTCTGTCAAGTTAATTTTTTCGTTACAATTTTATTTCGTGGTCCATTTTACCCCACATATCACATGTTGGCCCAAAATATGATGAAAACGTTATAAGGTCATAACTGGACGGAAAATAAAAAAAAAAATTTTTTTTCGTTACAATTTTTTTTTTTAGTGGTCCATTTTACTCCACATATCACATATTGGCCTAAAATATGATACAAACATTATAGAGATCATAACTTGACAGTAAATAAAAAAAATTTTTTTTCTATAATTTTTTGTGAAGGGGGCCTTCGTGTCCCAGAAAAACAAATTTTTTTTTCGATTTTTTGCAAAATTTCGACTGATTCTTCCGAAATAGACGGGAAATAAACGAATTTGGTGGTCGAAAGCCACAAAAAGATAAAACTGGCTTAAGGGGGCCTTCGTGCCTTAGGCTCCCCTATAGTTACAATTAACATTTTTCGAGTTCATTGAATTTGATAGAGCTTTTAAATTATATACTTCAATATCTTTTACTATAGCTGTAAAAATTTTAAAGAAAAGATCAATCATATTCATAATTTGTAAAATTTATCGGTCAATAAATTTTCTTGTCACTTTAATTTTTTCAATAACAATTTCGAATCATTTATTACTTTTATAATTATTTGTAAGCGATCCGACATATACACAGAAAAGAAGGATTTCTTGGCACAAAAATGTTTGCTCGCCCCTAGAAATTTTTTGCTTGATGAATTGAAAATAAAAATTTTTTTGGAGCGCGAAAATATTTTAATCGGAAAACAAATTTCTTTTTCCGGGAAGTTTTTACTTGTCCCAAAAAAATTATTGTTTCCATTTCATATTACAAAAGTTTCTTGCGCGAAGAAATCCTTTTCTTTTCTATGTATAGAAGTTATTTTTCTAAAAATTTTTTTTTAAACGCTTTTATACTCAAATAGTATTTTTGCAGATATTCATAATTTGAATTTACATATAGATCTAAAGACGTTAAATTAGATTAGGAATTTAAAAAGAAAATCTTTTTTTTTAATTTTCCCATTTTATCTAAAAATGAAAATGAAAGTTTTTATTTTCTTTAAACATGAGAAAAATTAAAAAAAAAAATCAAAATAACAAAAGTGTATTTTCCCGTAGCATTTCCACTTGGCTCGCACCTTCTCTATTTATATTTTAATTTATTGGTTTCATATACGGTAACAGTGGAGAAAAGCTTGTGGGTGTAGAAAATATTTTAGTTGACGATAAAAAACATCAGGTTGCAATAAATCATCGTATCGGATTTAAAAAAAAATTAAATAAAAAACGCTCCAAAGCGAGGAAAGAAAATTGAACAAATTAAAGAGAAAAAAACGAATAAAAATACACATATGAATGTTTCTTGGTGTGAAAAAGCGCAAAGTATCGATGACTAGTTTTTGCGTCTGACTATTTCGTTTTATTCTCAACTTTTTATATAAACTTTTTTATTTCGGTTTTATCCGGAAAAGCGCGGGAAACGATGTGCGAACATCGCTCAGGGTGTTTACGATTATCACGCGAGATGCGCAATCGATGCGGAAGATTCAGCATACATATATGAGCCCGATGTTGTGTACAGTAGAGGATTATGCGTGGATGATGTAAGGCATGGGATTAGTGAGATTCTTCTCTTGGTATTTGTGTCGTCGATGTTTAATTTAAATAAATATAAATAAAATCCAATAAATAATGAGTTAAGATTTTTATCCATGATGACATTCGTTTTAAATATTTTATTTATCATACGAGTCTCTTAAAGCCAATTATATTTAATTAACTAATTTATTAAATAAAATTAATTATTTTTGTCAAATGATATTAATTTATTATATTATTTTATCAGTAGTTAAATTTTTTTATTTTATTCATATAAATAGATGCAGGTAAAAGAGATAAAAAAAAATGAAATAAAATTGGCGGTTAAATATTTCCATCAATAATGTATTTAATCAAGATTTGTTAGACTGATAGTAAATGGTATTCAGGTGTGAGTGTATGTATTGTGAAGCATGTGGTTGTTGAGTGATCGAGGATATCGTCCGGGGAATACAAACGAGCGTGAAATTGGAAAATAGGGTGTATGAGTGAATAAAAGAGAGACAGTTAACGATAGGAAAAAAGATAGGGAAACTGATGCACTTTTTTTTTATCACCGATTTACTCTAGTATATATTTTGTTCGTTGTGATTCGATTTATCGCGCGCAACTATTTTTAAAACCACTCAATGATGCACAGGCTTCCAAATGGTTTGCGAGTTAATGAAAAAGTTTCGTTCAAGCTAATTAAATGAGTTAATTCAATTTTTTTAACTGACCGCTACAAAATAAAAAAAAACATATCTCTCTTCTTGTGTATCGATTAATACATTGTAAAAAATTTTCGGGTGGACGCGGATTACATCCGGAGTTAATGTTTATTTATTTAATCCCCTCGGCGTGAAATTTACTCCGTATGCGGAGTGATTTTTAAAAAAAAATTCAAGTGATTTCGAATTTAAATAAATTCTGTAATCACTCCCAATATTTTACAGCGTAAAATTAATTTTAAATTTAAATCTTTGTCTTGTCCATCTCTGGTAAATTTTGTTGCAATTGCATTTTATATAATATATATATATATATAAGCAATTGTTTAATAATAAAATTGTTGAGATTAAAAATATTTTAATTTTATTTCGAGAGATAGAAATATCAGTTAAATAAAAAAATAATGGATAATAAAGGAGTTAAATATAAGTTAAAGTTATCTCTAAAAAATTAATAATAAAAAATAAAATTTTGATGGGATATAAATTGTTAATGTAATATTTAACATGGTAAAGAGAAGTAAATGGTCCTCAAGATTGAGTATTCTCCAACAGTTATTACACTTTTATGGTTGTAACTAGAGTTATATCTGTCTCCATTTTCTGAACTTGTAATTTATTCACGAGTTTTAGTTAGTAGGTACATTTATACATTTGTTACTTTTACTTGAGCTCTTTAATCTTTTCTTTTAAACTTTTTTTTTCTATCTTTTACTAATATAATAGAAGCTCTCATTTAATAAAAAAAACTTTGTCATAACAATAATATTAGTAACGATAGAATCATAAATAAAATAAAAAAAAAAAAAAAGATATTCAAAAGTTAGAAATACAAAGCATTGAGGAAATGCGTAAACGCAAAATAATCGCGATAAGTGTATGCACGACGATAAAGAAAAATAAGTAACTATTTATATATATATATATATATATATATATATATATATATATATATATATATATATATATATATATATATATAAAGCTCAACAAAGACGGAAATAAACGATCTTCAATAAACGTCAAAGGTTTATATGTATAACGGACAGGAGCGTAACTACACTACTACGATCAGAGTTGATCTAAGTCTTTTGTTATATATGTCACTCTTATATATATATATATATATACATATAAGTTTGTTGTTCACTTTCTCGATCATTGTCAACACCTTTAAAGTATTATCTTGAGTCTTTCATATTTCTTAAACGGTAAATCCGAGAAACGTGACGATGCACGATATTACGATGATGCACTTCGAGCTTCACTGATACTAAAAAATGAAAGCTAGTGTGAGTATAAAAGGTTACAGATGATTTCAATTGTTAGTTTCACGCGAATATTTTTTTTGACAGACTTGATCGTCATCTGATCGAGATATCAATACAAACTAACAATACAATCTTGATATATACATGTACATATACAATATACATATCATTTAATAGCAATGCAAGTTTTCTTCATCATCGAATCGCCCACTCAAACTCTCGTGTTTATTTCCTCTATTCTTATCTCTCTTTCTTCATCTCTTTCTCTCTATACTAGTTCAGTTTAAGACGCAGATATTTTTGGTGGTTCGGCTGTGCTAATAAATACGCACATACATTATATTTTTTTAAAATACAACCGCATGGAAAAAAATGAATAATATAAATTGAAAAACGTAAATAATTATAGGATAAATATTAAAATTTATTGTCTATGCAGGAATAAGTAATATTTTAACGTTCAAAACCGTAACTTAAAGTTGAAAAATTAATTACATGTATTATAAAATTTATTGCTTGAAACATTATAATTCCTTATATTGATATCCAGGTTCCGGGTTACATTTTCAAACACTATTTTTTAATTATACTGAAATTAGCCGACGACTAATAATGTTTTGATTTCTTTAAAAATGATAAATTAAGAAAAAAAAAATAATTAAAAAAATTGCACCTATAGTTTTTATAATTATCTACATGTGCATATTTTTAGTTTTTTTTTTTTGTTTAAATTAAATTGTTGAAAAAAAATCCGAAAATTTATAATCGTGTGCTGACTTTAGCATCATTAGTTATTAAAGTTTTTTTTTCTATGCAATGAAAAAATTACGTTTTTTTTTAATGTTAACCGATATAGACGTGGTTTATTTATGATAAGGACATAATGTATTAATAGTTTGTGTGAAACACAAGGAATCATTTTGTTAAAAAATAAATAAAAAAAGTTTTTTGACAGATAATTTTGTTAGCAGTTTATCTTGTCTCATTCGTGTCCAGCTATCGTTTATTCTGTCATTTTCACTCATACAGTGTCGCGTGCCTGCGGTCAGTCGATATTACATGTGATATGGTTACATACATACATATACATATCGATATAAATATAGTTTTAATAAAAGTAAAGAGAATAAAAGAGAAGAGATGATGTGTGTATATGTGATATACATAACTCTTGTATTTTAAGTACCGCAGGCAGGTTAGGAAGCGTTTCTGGTTTAACGACTTGTTATTATATATCTGATCGTCAAAATATCACACCTCGTATTTTCATTTACACCCACTACCGTTTATCTACCTTACTTTTATTTCTGACATTTACCTATACAAAAAATTACATATTCTTTTGGAATGATCCTGAAGTTAATAAGGAATTAAAAATTAAAAAATTGAAAAATGCACATGTAGAAAATTTAAAAAACTACACTGATAGAAGGATTTTTTAATATTTAATAAGCCTTATTAACTGTTAATAAATGATTTTTTAATATGAGATGATTTAATAAATATTTATTAACTGTTAATAAATAATTTATTAAGACAGTTGAATAAAAATTGAGCATAGAAGCTTTACTTTGACACTTTTTGTAACCTCAGAACTTAAAGAAATAATAGCATTTAATTAGATGAGATAGATTTATAGTTTTCTTCCAGAAAAAATAAAGAAAATGAAATGAATCATAAAAAAATAGTTGTAATAAATTACAGTTTTTTTTTTGCGGTGAAGATTATCGGGGCAATATAAATCGAAAGAATTTAAAATGTAAATAAATAATATTTATAATTAATATTCGTTTCATTAAAATTTTTTTATTTTTTTTCAACAACAAATATGCAAAAATTATAACATGTATGATGGTAAATTAATATTTATATAAATATATCTTAAATTAAGTCACGACGAGAAACAACATGAACTCTGCTTGGTGTAACATGAATTTCATTTCATCTCTACTATTTTCTATGATTCTTTCGAAGTATCTAAATCAGTTATATCATGCTCTACAGAAAAATAAGAAAAACTATTTAACTAAAATGATAATTATTTTTATATTAATAAGTTTAAAGGTTTCCGATATGTATGAAGACTTTAATTTTATTCATTTGATTGTACTGACTCATAGACCCCATGAATTCACCAACACATCCATTTCAATCAATTTTTAAAAAACTTAATGGGCCACTTTAAACTTTTTTTATTTAAAATTCGACACAAAAATATGTGTTTATATTCAGTATTCAGTATCATATCTTTATTAAGAAGGGTTATAGCGTTATTTGTTTATGAATGATCTTCACGGCGGACTGTAAAAAAAGACACTCACTCCAACAATAATTTATTAACTGTTAAATAAATATTTGTTAACTATTAATGCATTTTTATTAACTGTTAATAAATGTACTTTTATTCCAAAAAAATATTTATTAAATGTTAACAAATATTTATTTGTATTTAATAAATGAAATTATTGCAACCAAACAAATGAATTTATTAATATTTAATAAATTCTTCTATCAGTGTATATGTGCAATTTTTTAAAATATATTTTTTTTTTTTTTTATAATTCATCGTTTTTCAAATAATTCAAAATTATTAGACGTCGGCTAATTTATAAATTTTTTTGTTTCATTTGTACTATTTTTATTTGCTATTTTTTGACAGCTCAAGACACCGATGCGTCATGCTTTAAGTCACGCACATATCGCCAAACACAGGGGACCGGTCATTGACATGAAAGGAATAAAAAAAATAGTAAATACAAAAAAGTAATTTGGTAAAAAATTCAACGTTTCTTTATATAAATGAGACAATACAAAGAACGGCAAGTTGAACTTTATAAAAGTGTAAACACGTGAATTATTTATAAATAAATAAATAATTATTATTTTCACACGGTAGTATAACGGAAGCGAGGATTTTAAGTCGCGTAATATCAACTGCACTTGTCACGTGTCAACGGATGCTCGTGTGCTCTCACGGGAGGAGTCTGTACACACTCCACACATGCTTACGGGTTTTCCCGCGTCAAATATCCGTGGTCAGTATCACGAAAAAAAAAAAAAAAAAAAAGGATAAAATGTTTAAAAATACTAGACTACAAAAGCTGACAAGTTGAACTAAAAAAAAAAATTTTATGATTTTCGATGCAGAACTTCCGCTTTTTTTCGCGATCCGCTGGGAAAATTGAAAAAACACAGACTTGAGTGACGGGATTTTGGCTCGGTTGCAAAAGCAGACGAACTGTATTGCGAATGGAAAATAAAAAAAATAAACTAAAATAACAACAAAAAATGGATAAATAAAAGAGATGACATACACGATACTCGTATGTCATACACACGTATGTATTTGTCACAAGTTATCTTTTCTGAGCGTTTATAGTGAAAAATTAACGCCGTCGGCGCGTATAAATTTTTTTTTTCCACCCGCTGTACGTCACTTGGAACTATTAAAAATACTCTTGCCAAATACTCAAGATTATTCTCAACTGACGTGCAGCTCACTATTTTTTCACACCTTGCACTCGAACGAATTTCTCAACCGAAATTAAAAATAAAAATTTTCTAAATTTCCTCCGAAATGAAAAAAAAAAATTATTTTTTTTCTGACAGATGGATGGGTAAAATAGTAAATAATTAACGGTAAAAATAAATTATAAACGCGAATCCCACTGCCGAACAAAAGTTATCTCAGTAGTGATGCGTCTTCACGTGTCTGTATGCGCGACGCGCGTTAACGCGACGGTTTAATTGTCAAGAATTATCGACGATTTGGCACGATTGTAAAAAATACTTAAAAAAATAAAAGCCTTTTTCACCATGCACACACACAAAAAATATTATTATCAATAATATTTAATCTTATCACTCATACATTTTTTACTCCATAATATAAATAGTAATCTTAATAATAATAATAATAATAAGCAAATATTAAAATACGATTTTTTAATTATTTTTTACTTGTCATAATAATAATCTCTCACTCTCTCGCTCTCCTCTCGATACAAACTTTGATGTAACATTCACGTACGAATAATAATGATCTGGAGTAGTAAAGCCAACTGTCAGTTGACGTTTAAAAAATACAATAAACTTATTATTTTATCACTTATCATTCGTCTTCTTTTCTAACTTTACTTTAATTATCATTTTTTTTCTTATCGGTACTCGCGGGTATTTTTAATTTAAATAAAATTAATTATAAATTTATAAATATCATTATTTATTTAATTTAAATTTTTGTGACATTCCACTAGTGATTGAAAAATTATGAATTTCAATTAAAATATTGAATTTAATTAAATAAATTTAATTTTCACGATACGACGCACTGGCAAGCGCGCGGTTAAAAAATATGCACGCACTGGCCACGTTTAAAATTAGACACTGTATATCAATATTTACCTTGCTACATGTAAAATGAATAGAGAGCCTGCCTGAATCGAACGAAGGAAGGCTCAACCGGCCCACTGTGACGTCGCCGGCCTACTGTCAGCTCAGCGCTCGCTCGGCCCCGCAGTCAACTTACTCACCGTCATCGCGAAATTTTGCAAAATTTAATTCGCGGTTTTTGAAACAAACATCACATAAAATAATTATGATAATTCATAAAATTATTTATCACAACTATTTCATTCATATTTCTATTTATTTTTAACAATTTATTTAAAATTGTTACTGTCGATAATGCAGATCTTTTGACTCGCGTAGTTCTCAGGTGTGAAACATTCACGCACACATGCTCACTCCGCGGATCTCGCGGATTCGCAAAGACACAAGAGACTCGTTGGACCAAAAAAAAAAAAAAAAATAATGAGTGTCAGTGACAATCTGTCACACGCATCCGAATTTTCTTTTACTATTTTTTCAAAATGTGACACTTTTTTTTTTCCTTTACATTTTAAATATAAAATTTCCCTTCACTTCTTGCAGAGTAAATAAGGGGAAATTAATTAAGATATAAAATTACTAAAATAAATTTTAAAACTCCATAAAATATAAAAATTATAAATTATAAATAAATAAAGATGCGCGCGCATTCGTACCGCGAATTACAAACCAGCGTCTGCGCGCTAAAAAAAAGTTAATAAAACTAAAACTTAATAATCGCTCACTTAAAATAATTAGCAAAAGGTATTAATTTGTTTTCAAGTAACTAAAAAAAAAATATACACTTTTAAAAATAAAATAATACATAATACCAGGTGGCGCAGAAGGCCACCCACACTCGTTGCACGCAGGCGCGTGCATTCAAGGTATCTTTCTGTCTATGTGCGTGTCGTCGTCTCAATACGCTATATATATGTATTCATATATATAATAATATAACTATATAGATTCTTAGGTAACGCGAATTGCGCTCTGGTCGTCTACGCCGCTCAACACTACTCTATTTTTCATATCGCTATAGTAAGCTTACATACATGAATAGAATCCATACACACATGTTTTGAGAATGCAAGAGCACCGTCGACACGACTAGAGTGCCTAGATCGACGCACGCGTATACACACACTCTTATTCATTTATATACAGACATACACCCACACACTGTAATTATATAAATATACATATATATAAATTGGCATACTAGTGGTTGTATTCTCACGATATTAACACGTACGTGTTCGATCCGCATCTCGTACGCATGGAAGTGCGTCATCATGCACACGAGGAAATTGAATGGGAAACTGTCATATATATTGTTTCGATATATGTATAGATATTCATATACATTTGTAGACTTTAGTGATATGATAATAAATTACATCATTTTTGACTGTGGGATTTTCGGTTGATAAATTGTAACTTGCAACATACGGTTTAGATATATAAATATATATATATATATATATATATATATATATATATATATATATATATATATATATATATATATATATATATATATATATATATATATATGTCTGCATGTATACAGTTATTACTATACCGAGTAGTGGTCAGTAAATCGATATATACATATAAGAGCATTGTATTATAGTCTATGGTTGTGTGTATTGGATATCCTTGACGAGGGTATATTATTACTGTGTTATAGACAGTACATTTACTTGATATTTTCTTATTTTTTCTATATTAGATAACGCATTGGATCATGCGAAACGCATAGCAGCAGTTTGATGCTGAAGGACTTGATAGAGTGAGAGAGATGGGTTTTAAAGAGAGGAGGAATGAGTGGGTGCTGGTAATTGAGGAGTTTGAGGGGAAAGAGATCTCGAGAATTGCGTTGCGAATCATATCACTGTAATTCGATTTTTATTTTCACGTGTTGCCGGACTGTGCGTGCGGCATGGTCTTTTAAATTACGTTTACGTGTATGGATGTTTATTGTATTATTGTTATTAAATGTAAAAGCTGTGTGTACTTTTGATGCCGCGTTTTAGTTTTAGTAGGCATATTGCGTGGACGGAACTGTTGTTACATTAATATACTGCATGTGCAGTCGTTCTGAACACTATTATATAGATTTTACTGTTGAGTATATTAAATTTAAATTTGCGTACATGAGTACGTTTTTTTTTTTTTTTTTTTTTTTTAATGCACGGATTGGTTGTTTGTGTGCAAGAGTGTGTCTGTTCAATTTAGATGTGTATGACGTGTTTCATAATTTGCTACTTTACTTCACGTGTACGGCTTCTATTCGCACGGGTCCGGGTGCGTCCGCGTGCATTTTACATCACGCTCATCGTAGACATATAGATAGATACATATATAGATATGTATATACTTATATATGTATATTGTGATATGTAATATTGTTGGCGCGAGCTATTCTCCTCGTATCGTATTATTTAGCGGTGACGCACTTGCGTTACGCGACTAGATTGTCATTGTTATTGGCTTCACTCATAAGTTTCAGTCAATAAAAAAAAAAAAATTACTCGATTTAACTTTTTTATCAAACTAACTCTTGTTTTATAAAAATATGTATTTATTTTTATATTTACTAGACTTACTATTTTCTATTATTATCAAAGATAATGTGTCTATATTTAAATAATGATAAGTTGTGTTATCGCAGGGTTATATAAAATAAAAGTAAACAAATTTTGTATTGTTTGATTTGCAAATTAAAAAATTAGATTTGGTGAAAATTGTCCTGTAATCCTGCGATATCGTAATTTATTTATTTATTTTTCATAAAAAAAAACATATAGGAATTTGTTATCAATAAAGTCAATATTAGAAATTGATTTTCCAGTGATTAAATTAAAAAAAAAAAAAGTTACAGTGCACTTACTTGAGAAAATTATAAAAATCGAATTTATTGTCTACTCTGCAAGCTTCAGACATTTTTGACATCAACTCAACGTTACTATCGTTTCGTAAAAATAAAATAATAACAGTAATTAAAAGTATAAAGAAAAATAAATGTTTTTGTTTTCAATAAAATTTAATTTTAATAAATTACAAAATAATATTTATAATCGTTTTATGTAATGAGGGACATAAAATATAAGTGATGAGGTTAATCGCTAGACCTTTTGATGACCTTGTGAAATTCCACTTGTACATCACCGTTCGCCGTTATCGTAAAAAATAAAAAAAAATGTCTATTTAAATTAATTTTTTTATAATTTTTTTATTACATTCTTTTATTGGAAAATAGTTTAATATAATTTTTTAATTCAATTCTTCATAGGGGGGGGGGTACTTAAAGAAATACTAAGTTTGGAAGACTCCAATACGTTAAATCTTTTTTCTAATTTTATAACTTCCCGCTATAAAAATTTAAAATTTTCAAAAAAAAGGAAGTTATTGATTGCGGTCCGATTTTCGAAAATCAAGTTTTCATCAGATCTCGACGTTTTGAGGTTCGAGGAAGCTATTCTGATTATTTCTAGATGGATATGTGTGTGTGTTTAATACACACACCCACACAATAGAAAAAAATTTCAGTTGCCGTTAAAAAAAAATGTCATTTTTTGCGGGCAAAATGGGTACCTCCTAAAAAAGGTAAAAAAAAATTTCTGGATGTTAGATAAATTTGATTAAATTAAATTATTTTATAAGTAATTTACTTAAAGAAAAATCACATTTTACATAGGAGTAGGGGGAGACAAAACAGGGTATCCCTCACATTTTTTGTCAAATTTTTTGGAAAACCAATTGTCAGTTGAAAAATATTAAGTTTTATGATAAAAACTATTGAAAATTTGTTTTTCTTTTTTTGTATCCAATAATCATGTGAAATATAATTTTTTTTCATGTGAATTACTTGAAAAAAAGTTTAGCTTAATAGAATTCATTTAAAATCCAGAACTTTTTTTTTATCTTTTTTTAGGAGGTACCCCAATTTGTCCGCAAAAATAATTTTTTTTTTTTTAACGATAACTGAAATTTTTTTCTGTTTACTTCGAATATCATAAAAAAAAATTTAGTGTGCTTGAGTCCTCGAAAACTTGGTATTTCTTCAAGTATCCCGTTTTGCCTCTCCCTCCCCTAATTATTGGATGCAAAGAAAAAAAAAATTCTTAATAGTTTTTATCATAAAACAAAAGTCATTAATATTTTTTCACTGATTCGATTTTTAAAAAAGTTTAACAAAAAAAAAAATTCAAAATAATGTTTTAAAAAAATGAAATTCTTCGTTTTATGAAATTTTGAACTTTTTCCTCGTCCCCTAGAGTGATTATTTTTCTAATTTATCAAATTTTCTAATCTATAATTTTCTCACGGATTATATGATATAAAAAATATATGTTATCATTTGAAAATTATAAAATATTCAAAAAGCGCGTTGATTATATTTGATAAACAGTCTCATTATCACATGAAAATAAATCAACATGATACAACATTTCTACGAATAAATAACTATGAATAATATATATACAAATATATTTATATATTTATTCTCATATATATGTATATAAAATAAAATTACGTATGGTATATACTTTTATATGTTACAAACAGTTTATATTGTAAATTTTTTCGCAATTCAACGTGGCGACGACAGCGGTAACCTTCGGCTTGCAACAAAGTGATTCCTCTTCGTTCCTTCGGTTAATTAGGATGCGGCTTGGAAGCTTAACACCGCCGCCTTATACGTACCGCGTGAATACGCGTGACTTCGTTTATGGTGTGCTAAAGCCGCATTCGGAATTGAGTATAGAGAATTTCTATTTGTTGAATTTACCTTTTTTTCTTATTCATTTTTATACTTATTTTTATTATCTTACAGTTTGTTTATTTTATTTTTTTCTCTCTGCTCTTGTATATAACGGGCTGCTAACGGTTTATCGCGTATCGATTGGATAAATTGAATCACAGATGCACGTGAATTTGAGAAATGTGAATACATACATTCTCATTATTATTTCTATCATTATTATACATATGTTTAAATTGCTCTCTATACACAATATTGTATTTATTTTATTCCATATTATACTATATATCCTCACGCATGTACTTCAAATAAATTACATCAATTAGTAGTCATTATTGATTTATAATTGACAATAATAATAAACATCACTCATATTATCTATTAATTAAAATAATTTGTTAAAACTATTTAAAAATTTTACATTACATTAATTAGAGTTAGAATTTTATGTTAGATAATTTTTTACTTTAATATTAATCTAACAAATTTTGATGAAATTCTAATGAGTTTTGGGTCGAAATATGAAGTAATGAAGCGAAATAAATTGCGTTAGTTGCGTTGATGAGTTTCCGAGATAAACTATTAATCCAAGTCTATCGGAAAATAATCGTAATTATTTTACAGAGTATCTAAATAATTTTTAATTTTATTTCTACTGAAAAAAACAGAAATTAAATTTCAATTATTTTAATATTTTTACTAATGATTATTGTTTTATAATCAAGTAATTTTAATTTTTCGGGATTACTTTTTTTTTTTTTTATAAAAAATAAATAAGTGAACATTTGATAAAAATTTTTATAGAGAGAAAGTGCATGTAGTTTTTTTTTATGACCGAACATAAAAGAGAATAAGTCAAAATGAAGATAAAAATAGAAATATAAGGTGGATATTGGAGTAAGAAAGACACGAAAGTGTGCAGCGAATTCGTGAGCTCGGGGACGGAGGGCTACCGCGGATCAATCGTAGCCTTCCGTGTTCCCTTGGCCCCTTGATTCCCTTTTGAACCCTCAGCAGCTAGGCCAGGGTGCACTCCTCCTCAGTACTTCTCCATACTACTCTCTAAACTCTATACTCTGTACTCCATACTACATTTTCCCTTTGCCTTTACTTGGATCACTTCCCCGTGCTCAGCACACGGCTGAGCCTTCACTTCGACCCTTTCCCCCCGCGTTGCCCGCTGCCCCTTTGCTGTTCTTCGTTGCACCGGCGTGTACGCGTCGTCACGCAGGCCCAGAGCCGACGTCCAGACTACTCAGACAGGGTCGGCTCGTCGTGATAGAAGAAGAGAGAACAGTTTTCTCCTTCCCAACCCTCTGGCACCTCCACCCTCGCCACCACCACCGTCACCACCGCACCAGCCAACCTGCCTTTCTCGTCGTCTACTTCTTCCCCTCATCTATTCTATATATACCATATATATTTCTTTTTATACTTTTTCTCGTTTTATCTCTGCCTTCGCATTTCGCTGATATCAATCTATAAATCACGAATCATCTACAAGACAATTTACTCCAAAAAATAATCCATTATTTTAAAACATATCAATTTTTTTTATTTACTATTTTTTCACTTAGAAAAAAATAATATTTACAAACCCGCCTTACAAAGTAAACAAGTTTTAATACGTTATATATTTTAATTAGTACATTAATAAAATAATATGTCGCAATTCTGATAAGAAGGCAATTTAAAATAAAAAAATTAAATTATGAATGTAAACTCACAGTTAATTTAATTCATAAAGTATTTTATGTAATGTTACTACTGAAGCTAATGAAAGTTGTTATTACTTATAAAAAAAATTTAAAAAACAATTATTAAGTATAATTATATAAATAAGCGGATAAAAATAAAAGAAAATATTAATGACATGTATAAAGTTAATGAATGATATTTTATTAACTTTACGGGTCTTATCGTGAAGATTGATGCTTGAGAGGAAGAAAAGTAGATTGTAATAAAAAATATAAAAAAGTTGGTAAGAGAAGTCTTGAGTGAAAAAAGGGGTATCCTTATTTTGTCCATGGCGGAACCCCTGTGGTGAGTACAGCGTCGTCAGGCCGGGTTAGTTTATGGGGATCAGGGTTTACGTAGACTCGTTGAGATCTCACGATCTAACCCCACCTAACCTCCGTCCTAGCCTTTCCTAGCTGTAGCCTAGCCTAGAGCCGTGTAGGAGAAGTGCACTCTACTACGCTGCACGGACGTCTGCCTGGTATTGATCCTCAGCTCAGCTACTGGCTACCTTCACCCACTAATAACTCTTGTCAGCTTCCAAAAGACTCGGCTATACGTCCCGTATTTCGTGTGTGCGGCTTTTAGTCGGGTATCAATGATATACCTGCGTATCACCGATATTACTTTTGCCTTTTTTTTTATTTTTCAATTACTTCAAAACCTTTTAACGATCTAAACCTCAGGTATTGAGTTAAAAAATTTATTCGCTAATATTGTAATGCAATTTCTGATTATTATTAATTTCAATAACGGTCCAAATTTGTTTTATTTTTAAATAACTTTAGTTTTTTTTTTTTATTCAAATTTCAAATTAAGATAAGTGCTGAGGCACTTGATCGCTGTTCGTTATAGTGAAACTAAATTAGCTAAAAAACTGGCATTTTAATTAAACTTGGGTCCTTTTTTCTTGACATTAAAAAAAGATTGTATGTAGGAGAGATAGGGGCAAAACGGAATACGTAAGGAAATACCAAGTTTTCAATGACTCAAATACACTGAATCTGTTTTTTACATGATATTCAAAGTAAATAGAAAGAATTTTCAGTTATCGTTGAAAAAAAAAAAATTCTTAATTTTTGCGTGCGAAATGGGGTACCCCCTAAAAAAAAAAATTTCCGGATTTTAAATGAATTTGATTAAGCTAAACTTTTTTGCAAGTTATTTACAAAAAGAAAAATTATATTTTGTATGATTATTGGATACAAAAGAAGAAAAATAAATTTTTAATAGTTTTTATCATAAAACAAGTCATTAATATTTTTCAACTGACAATTGATTTTGGAAAAAGTTCAACAAAAGAAATTCAAAGTAACGCTCAATTATATTTACAAAAGTGATTTTTGAATGTTTAAAAACCATTTAAAAAAAAAATTTTTTTTTACAAAATTTTGGAGGCACCCCGTTTTGCCTACCCTACCCTAGGTATGATAAAATAATATTACATGAATATTTAACTTAGATTCAGTACTCAATCAGCAAAGGTCTCTAATATTTGATTAGAAAACTACATGCAGTATTTGACTATTAAAAGTCTATATGAATAATGTGGTTAGCTCAATTGTATTCTAATTTTGTATCATACGGATAATGAAAAATGAATTTTTATTGAGTTTTAATGAAATTTCAGAATCTTTACTTTATTACCGATAATTTTTGTTGTAAAAAATTTTTTATTTAAAGAATTAACTGTCTTATAAAGTATTAAAACCAATTGATTATTACTGTCTGACTAATCGGTATTTAATTTCGAATCTATACAAATTTGATCCATTTTAGTTTGATAATAATTTATCCGGACTTCAATATTCAATTTCATTATTTTTAACCATCTATAAATTTTATATACAAGTAAAATTTAGTTCGGTTCAAAAAATTGTTCAATTACATCCTCAATTGATAATTTCTTTTATTAAAATAATTTTTCTTCGATTAATAATTAAAAAAGTTTCATAAATTGCATCTTACTAAAGAACACTTATGTCCTTTTACCGTAAGCTAAACTTTCATGTAATTTAGCTCTGCTTACGTCTCTCTCTTGAGCACCTGTGTAATGTAATCTAGACTAACAGGAGTTAGGCCAGCGTCAACTTCGTTTCCAATAACTGTCACCCTTTAAAACTTACTCGTGCGACGTTTACTCTAATAAATTATGATTTTTACTCATAAATGAATTCTAAAATTCAAATTACATAATTATCATTTTATTACTTACATTCAAATCCTCTCACAATATACCAAAAACATTATTTTCTACTTAATGAATTTAAATTTAATATTTTTTTATTTGTATTCATGATTACAAGTCATAACAATCGATTTTATATACATACGCGGAATTATTTTTATAGTAAAAGTTATCATCTAGTTATAGTTAAATTTTTAAACTGACTTCGATAGTAGTGAATATCATTCAAATTATTAATAAACAATCTGAATTGTAGTATTTATCAACTGTATGGTAAATTCTACAATTGTTGATGATAATCAGAAATTAAAAATTTGATTATCTTAAATAATTATGACTGTTATCAACATCGTAATTCTTAATAACTTGATGTTAATAGTTACCATCAGTCCAAATAATAATTACTATCTAACCTAAAGAATTTAAATATTGGCATTACCGATCAAATGATGCTCCATTATGTTATGCTGTAAAAAAAATACTGATTATTGATGATGATAAAGTTTTCCTTATCACTTAATACTTGGATGATTGCTATTTCGATGATCATACCCGATCATTTAAAGTTATCGATAACAGCTCCAATATTTGGAAATTTTTATTATATTCGGACTGAACGATTGTATTGTTACTTATTCCAATTATTTAAAGGACAAAATGGACATAGCTAAAGTATGGATATAAATAAAGGATTTAAATTTATCTAAATTAATCCTATTTTTTGGTCAGAATTTTGACAACCTTGAATGGTAACATTTACCATCTTCGATTGTAATAATTATAATCTTTAATAGTTAGAATTAGCATCTTCGATAGTAATTGTTACCACTAACAATTGTTAATGTTATCATTCTCAATAGTAAAACTTATTATTTTATAGCTAAAAAATTTTGCTACCATTTCAAATATTTTAAATTAAAAGTTTAATATCCTAGATAGTATAATAAAATTTTCTCCGTGTAGCTATATATATTTATTTAAATTTTATTTTCATATTCTTTCTTGGTTCTCATCAATTATAATCTTAGCTTCTTTTTTATTTTAATATTAAATGCAGCGCACTAGATTACTATTTAAAGCCAGGACCTAGGATGAAAAAATTTTTCTGTGACAGCGATGCGATGTTTTCTGTTATTTTGTGTTACTACTGCAGCAGCATCATAGAGTCTTGGATCTTGAATATCCCTTTCCGTTTATATATATAAATATATATATATATATGTATGTATAAACATAAAGTAAAAGCTTGGCTTCTGTATCATGTCGTTGCAAAATGTATGCCTGTTGGTGATAAACGGAACTCAAGGCTCTTCATTTCTCACTCCACGCAATTTTTTTGCGTCTGTATGCATCCGCGTACTCAGCTGCTGTCCTTAAAGTCCTTCTTTATTCTTTTTCAACTTTATATTTATTTTTCAATACATTTTTTGAAGGCAATACATAATTTCAAGTTTCAATTTAATGTTTTGCGAATAAGGGATAGAAAAGAGTGCTTAAAATAGTTTAATTTTGATACTAAAAGACGAATATTCATTCGTCAGTTGTTGTTTTTTTTCTAAAAATAAAACCGGATATTCAACTGTATTGAATAATAAATGAAATAACGCGAATAGTTGAATATATTGAAATTATAGTGTAAGGAAAAATTTTGTTTTTTATAAAAATGGAAAAAAAAATTTATTTGATAAAGTAAGAAATAAAATTTGCTATGTATTTGAATTGTGTGATTCAGTACTTATGAATAAATAATAAGATGACGATTTGAATATGGGAAATAAACATTAAAAAAAGCAAATAGTTGAAAAAAATAGCTGGTTTATAGAATCAAAAGGCAAACAAACAGGTAGCTGTTTTAGCTTAAAGCTTTTAACGAGCGAATAAATCTAAAGTCTAAAGAAGTAAACGCTTAAACTTTTCTCCTTCATCTCTTTAAAAAAAAACTATTCTCCCACCAATTTTACTTGGTAAGATTCATTCATACTTTTCTTACTTTTAAAACTTTTTTGTACAAAGAATTTAACTAATTTTTTTTTTTTTTTTTTTTTTTTTCATATTAATATATTTTTATCTGGTTAAAAAAATATCAACAATACATTCATATAAAATAAATATTTGACTTACCCAGATTACAAGTAAAATTTTTATTGATCAGTGATGATTACATATTTTCAAATAAAAATTCTCGATAACGGAAAGGTCGTTACCAAAAATTCATTACATATTTGGTTTTTAAATTAAATTACCTGTTAATTGTTTGTTTTCACGACGTTTCCGGGTCGTAAGTTACAATAAAATGAAAATAATTGAAAATTTTGTGCACTTCCAACTCATTACTTATTCACATTTTAATCAAAAATCTGTAATGAAATTCGTCATGGTGAATTTTTTTAATTAACTTCAAAGATCAAGTGAAAATTTCATGATGATCCAACTATAATTGCTTCTACGAAATTGATAAAATTGCTTGATTAATTATAAATATTTTTAATTAACGGAAACCTAAATTTACTAATAACTCACAAAATCAATTAAATAAACCCTTAAACAAAAATAATCGAACTTTTTAATTTTTTGAAAAATTTACAGAAACAAAGCGATTCTTGCCGCAAAAAAATTTTGCATTATAAAATGAAAATAAAAAATTTTCCCAGGATTAGGAAAAATTTTTTGCGCCAAGAAATTATTTTTTTCTGTGCACTTTTTTTACAAAAATAACTTTGATAAGCAAAAAAATTTTTACAACTGACTTGAACAAAATTGACAATAAATTACTCAGAATCAAATTTTGTAGAGTTAATTTTAGAATGAATTTTTATTTTTTAATTTTAGCTGAGCTATTTCACTTCAAAAAATTCATAAATAAATTGACCATTCCTCGAAATATTAAATTATATAAATGAATGAATACAAGTCAATTAATATTTTATGATTTCATAATATTCTACGAATTGAATTTGAATATCCGGTTTAATTTTCAATAATGCTTATTAGTTAATTTAATTGTCAATAAATAAAACTGCAATTACTATAAATAAAATAACAATAGACAAAAAGAGACGCGTCAACACGAAAATTAAGCGAATAAGTATAACAAAAAAAAAAAATATCATATTAATATTTGAATACAAAACTGACATTGTATTGGATTGGATAAGAATATAATCATTAAGTACATAATAGTATAATGATAGCTCTGACGGTGAAACGTTGAGAAGTTAGTGATGTTTTACTAGGAAGAGTAACTCGAACTGCGTATCAACAAATTAATGTATCAGCACTTATGAAAGTGTAAGAAAGTAAAAAGTGCAACATTTGCATGCATCTCGTGCGTAAAAAATAAATTAAATCTTATAATTCTCAAGTATAAAAAATATTTAATTAGACATTTCTAGAGGCATCAGTATCATAAAGTTGATTAGTTATTTTTATTTTGAAAATAAAAGTTAAACGTAAAAAGTAGTACAGGTACAACATAAACGCACATTTTAAGTTAAACGGATAATTAGTTTTTATAAACCTCCATATACCTATATATTAACTATAGATCTCAAAAATATATTAAACCATTTGACCTGAAGGCAAAATCGGGCTGTTAACTTTTTACTTTTAAAATAATTACGATAGTCTAGTATACCAGTCTAAGCATGCAAACTTAAGTTCTCTTTAATATAATAACTTCCTCTCGACTTAAAATATAAACCGTTTATTGGAGATTGTTTTATTAAATAAATAGCTTAGTAAAAACACAGCTAAAAAGTAACAACAATTATTAACTTATATCTTTTATAAAATAAATTACTAGTTACTGTGTAGAGTAAATTAATGATAGGAAAGTTTTTTTATGGGAAAAATTATCGAGATTTAGTGTAATGGAGTGATTAATACACTGAAAAAAAACTCGGGGTAAGTCTAGGTGTTGTAGGTATTAAAATTTTCGGTGTTAAAATACCGCCACTAATGTAAATATTCTTTGCCGGTGTTGAAATGATTTCCCTGTGTTAAATATTCGACTTTGTGAATATTTTTACGTACTCGATCACTATTAAGCTAAACAGTATTTTCATTAGTTAATTAAATTATTGGTGATTGAAATGGTGGGCGTAGAATTGTGGAATTTTTATATAAATTACGTATAATATAAATAATTGTTTAAATAAGTAGGGGCAGGTGGGGGGGGGGCAAAATGGCAAATGGGCCCCCTAAAATTTTGAGTGCTTCGAATAATTTGAAGGCGATATGGGTTTCCAAACGTTTAGGGTCCCTTCCCCCCTCCCCTTCTTCTACATAGCAAAATTGAAATTTCCTCCAGATAATGTTCATTAAATTTTTATATTTTTTTTTTATATGTAATACATTTTTTTTTCTAAATTCTATATGTGGAATTTTCTTTTACACCATTTTAACATCAGTATTATACCACCGCCTACACTGGTGTTATTTCAATTTAACACCACGCGGTGTTAAATTGAGTCCATTTTCAACATCGCTCTTTTTATACAGAAAAAAATGATTTCTTGGTGCAAGAAATTTTTACTTGTCCAAAAAAATTTTTCGTTACTATAAATTGAAAACTTAAAATTTCTTAGAGCAAAAAAATATTTTTTTAACCAAGAAATTTTTTCTCGTCTTGACAAAATTTTAAGTTTTCAATTTATAATACAAAAATTTCTTACGCCAAGAAATTATTTTTTTCTGTGTATAGTGTAAAAATTGACATGATAAGTAATTGAAAGTTGTTAAAAGACAAGAGGTATTATTGATTACTGGTGTAGTCGTATAAATTATATGTGAATTGTGTTTATGAGTTATTACAAATATATGTATGGTCATTAAATTTGTACGAGTTGAGGGATTAATAATAATAATAATAATATTAATAATAATAATAATAGTAATAATACATATGTAGACAGAGGATTGAGCAGCTAGAGAAGCAGTTAAAGCAATAATCAATGTTACATTTTATTCCCACTTATTAGAGTGTCATAAAAGAGAGGATGCTTTCTTTTCTTGTGTATATAAATATAAATATAAATATATTTTACACCACTGTAGTATTATATGAGTGTACGGGTTACTTGACGTTCGACTATTAAACGAAACGGTTGTATAGTAAGTTCTTGAGTGCACGCACAGAAAAACTTATTACTGCCTAAGCGAAATAGTCCTGTAATTACGAATGAAATCTCAGAAACGTCAAAGGATTCTCGGCTGCTGATATTTCTTGGTCTTGGGTCTCAGTGTTACATTTTGCGCTCGGAAATTACTTAGACTTAACTTTTTTTTTCTCAGCTCTGTTTTACTTGCGCTCTAGAAAAAAAAAAATATTGAGATGAGAATAAAAAATTATTGGTGCGAAGAGAAATTGTAGTTTAAAGAAATAATAACGATATTTATTACGGCTTCTATGTAACAATATAATGGTTTCATTATAACAAAAGGCTTGTTTTGCTGAGTAACGTTAAAGCTGATAGTTTTTATTTTTTTACTTTCGTAAAATAACTTTTGCTTTAGTATTAATTGTATTTTAAAGATACTTGTAATTTAATATTATACTTATCATAAATGTCAGTCAGAACTAAATAAAAGTTAATTGTTTTCATTTATTGTCGACAAGTAATAATATATATATATATAAATAATTAATTAAAGTGTCATCGTTTGAGTGATTAAATATGCTTTGAATTAATTTAACCATTTATTTATTAGCAATTTTAATAATTTATTAGTTTTAATTATAGTTTATTATTTATGTGTGACCTTAAATATATAAGAATAATAAAAATATAATAAATTATTTAAAAGTCCTGTGGAAGTGATGATGAAGAAGAGAACATTTATCTAAGCTGGTGCATAAAATCTTTAGTTCGCGGTGTATATTATATCTCTAGTTGAATGACAAGACACGATATAGTGTATAAAGAAAATTTATATATAGAGATATATAGATATACATTTATATATTTCATATATGTAGCATACCAGTAGTACTGTGAAGTATTACTCAAGTAACAAACCGTTCGTTATGACCAAGCTCTTTTAGCTCGGCTGTATTTCTATATATAATATATATAACGTGTTAAACTATTATATTGCTAGCGGCTTCAAAGCACAGTATTTGTAGTTTCGTGCGTGTGCTCACGTTGCGTGGCCACGAATAGATAATAGACTAGCTGGACGCTACCAGAGGTTACGTTTGCTATAACTGCGATACTAGATATCACGAACTTTTTTAAACAAATGTTAAATAATCATTATAACATGCACAGAAAAAAAGAACTTCTTGCCACAAGAAAAATTTTTCATTATGAAATGAAAGCTAAAACTTTCTTGGGACTAAAAAAAGTTCCCGCGAAGAGAACATTTTTTTCTCGCCCCAAGAAAATTTTCTATTTTTAAAATTTTTCATCATTAAATGACAGCTAAAATTTTTTTTCGTTCAAAAAATTTTCGATTTCGATTTATAATGGAAAAATTTTCTGAGGGCAAGTCAAAATTTTTTACACCAACACGAAAACAAATAACTTGGTGGTGCAATATGAACCAGTCTAGGTGGATCACCATGGAAAATCATGTTGGGGCAACATGAAAAAATCATGTTTGGGCAACATGGACAAATTATGTTGCGGTAACATGACCTTCATGTTGCACCAGCATGAAACAATCATGTAATGTTACTACAACATGATTTTTTCATGTGACTGCAACATGATTTTTCATGGTGACACACCTCGACTGGTTCATATTGCACCACCAAGTTATTTTTTTCTGTGGATGTCTATTTACATTGATGAGTTAAAAACTAAAAAGTAAAAAAAAAAAAATGTAAAATTACAAACTAAGTTGATTCAAAAAAAACTTTAATAGGATGGCGTATTTTTTTTTTTTTTTTTTTTTTTATGAAAATTTATATTAGAGATTGACGTAGATAAGGTTTTGGCAGAGTAAACTTTATAAGGAAAAGTAAGTAAGTTAACGTTGATGCTCGCGTGTTTAATTTGATGAAGGGAATCGAGTGGTAGGATCCACTAATGTATAATACACGACTAGTAGATCATGGATCTCTTGTACTAGTAGGTCCTGCGTGCGTGGCTGAAGGACGCTACCGTTAGTATTAAACTAGCTACAGCGTATATGAGTACATAGTACAGAGTATATATAAATATATGAGTATAAGGACGAGGATGAGAATATGTAAGTGTAGAAATGTATGATGCCATAGTCGTCGGAGTTTCTTTCGTATGTATAAACACATAGCGAAAAAGTATCTGGTACTCTTCTCGCGCCCGAGCTAACGAGCGAGATCTTCGTGGGAACTTGCGTACTTTGTGAAGATCTAGACACGCGACGACGGAAGCTGAAGCTAAAGATGCTTCCTACTCATATTAATTTTTTAATTTTATTAAGAATATCATCTTTATAGTTTTCATATTTGTCTACTCATTTCTTATGTACACTGGAAAAAAAATTTTCTTGAGTCAAGAGAAAAAACTTTTGAAACAAGAAAAATTTTTTTGAACAAAAAATAAGTTCTTAGCTCAATAATTTTTTCTCTTTAATTAAGAAAATTATTTTCTTTAAAGTAGTATTCTTCGTTCAAGATTTTTTCTCTTTAATCGAAAACTTTTTTATCAGTGTATTTTTAAATTTGTTACTTTTTTTCCGAAATTTAGTCAGTAAAGTTCGAAATAACAGTTATTTATTATTTTATTGTCATTTTCCATAAATATTTTTTTTACAGTGTAACTACGGTAGTGCGACGACCCCGACGTACTCGTCGTTGTCATCAAGTAAAAAGTGTCAGTGTACTACTCTGCTACACAGTCGAGAAAAGAGACGAAGAGAGAAGAGAGTGGCTAGAGAGTAGAGTAGAATAGAGAAGAGAGTTGACGCGGATCTGTTATACTGGTCTTTTTTTTTTCGTCGATCAGACGAGCTTTGATTCACGGCTCGTCGAGGCCGCGCTGTGTACACACGAGACTCGTTACGGATAAGCGAATATAATATCGATCGAGTCTACTGTGATTTGCCATGTGGAGGAGCCTCAGCTTTAACTATACACCTAGCTCTCATAGCCAAAGGAGAAAAGAGTATAAAATAAATAATAATAATGATAATAATAATAAAATGTAATAATAAAATAAAAAATAACAAGAAGAAGAAGAAGAACAAGTAAAGAGAAACAGGAGGACAAGGCCAGCGAAGGGGTTCTGCAGTCCAAGTCTTGGTAAGTCTCTGCGTGTCTCTAATATCACACACTGCATGCTGCCTTTTTTTTTTTTATTAGACACTAAAAAGTTTTAAAAAATTTTTAAATCGATACATGGTTTAATGGAAAAAATAGGTAAATTAAATTCAGTATATAAAAAGTAGTCTACTCTTCGCTTGAAAGTTTAATTTATGTGCATTAATATTAGCAGAAGACTCACGTACATGCTTGTATATTATATATGTATGTATAGATATATATGAAAGAGTTTATGCCAGAAAATAGTAAAGTAACGATCGATTATTCTTTTTTCTTTACTCTTTATCGACAAATGTCGTGCGTCAGGCCAATTTCTAGGAAATTATCAGGTGTAGTACCTGGTTGGTCGGTTAGACTAGGATGCACGCACACATAACGAGACTTTCTTGCGGCAATCTACTTGGCTGAGGCTAAACCAAAGTTTTGCCATTAATATTTAAGCATACGCCGTCTATTTGATTATTACTTAAGTATTTTCTTATTCTTATTCAGTGGGTTAATTTCATTTCTCTAAATAGTATTTTAATTATTGAAAATGGCCGAATCATTTTTTTGTAAATTCGCGGGGGAGTTTAAAGGATAAGTATACACTTAGAAATTTTCGGTGTGAAAATAGTCCTCGAAGACTATACGGTCAGCTCGGTGTGAAATTTTTGTGGTGTTAACACCGTTCGGTGTTAATACCTCAAGTATTGTCCAATACATCATCTGTCCTGAAAAATTATCAAATAATAGGGGTGAGAGGGGCACAATGGGTTGGGGGGTACAATGGGGTACCTTCAAAATTTAATGAAAAATGTTTTTTAAGCATTACAAAATTACTGTTGTAAAGTAATTGAGCATTATTTTAAATATTTTTGGTTAAAATTCTCCAAAAATCGAAAGTCGAAAAAAAATTAATGATTTGTTTTATGATAAAAACTATTATAACTTTTTTTTGCTTATAAGAAAATTTAATGTAATCAAATTTATTTAATTTTCAAAAATTTAATTTTCACTTTTTTTCAGAGGTACCATTTGCCAGCAAAAAATTAATTTTTTCTTAAAGGCAACTGAAAATTTTTTCTATTTACTCTGAATATCATAGAAAAAAAAAAAAAAAATAAACGTATTAGAGTCCCGAAAAACTTAGTAATTCTTCAAGTATCCTACACCCCCCCCCCCTATATAGGCTGCAGCACTAGTGTATCATTATTATTATTTATGTAAATTACTTTAAAATAGAAATTTAATACTCAGTGTCGAAGTAATCGAAAGTTTTTAATAAAGAACTCATACACTTACACCATTAACGGTGTTAACGTTCAAAGTCACAGTTCAAAATTTAACACCGTACGTCGTTTAACTTTTACACCGACACTGTTGAAAATTTTCAAACTACATTGCGAACTCAAAATTTTCTACAGCGTACGCGGTAAAAATTTAAAAACAGTAATATCTAATGACGATAATATATAAATAAAAAAAAATAGGTAGCCAAGTTATTATTGCAGATTAAAAATTCACAATAGCGTGACTTTCAACGTGAAATCATTTCTCATGTCTTGAGGTTAGTCAGCATGCCTGATGATCGCGCCCCTACTTATACACGCACTCAACCCTTACATGACTTTACGCGTTTGCCACGCCATTCCCATCAGCAGCTTATAAGAGGTTATATTAATCGTCCTACAACTTGATTATTTGCAAATAGCGTCGCTTTATCACAGTTTACATAAACAGTATAAATTTAAATAATAAAATCTATTTAAAAGACTTTAAATATTTATTCATTTTCATTTTTAAATTGAAATGTTTAATTCATTGTCGATGACTCACTATTTATTGAGTGTCAGTAGAGGACAAGCAGGGACTAGGTTACGAAAATAAAAAAATCTATGCAAATAATATAACAATTTTTCATGACGAGACTTGTCTCTAGGGTTTGTGGACTGTTTAAAAAATGAGTACACGCGTGACACGTAACGCCTTTTGCTTTGTCGTACTTAGAATTATGCAGCGATTCCTAGTATTTTGCATGTTGCATTAAACGCATATAAATATATTTATATTTATATAAATATGAGTTTACATTTTTAAAAATATGTAGCTGTTATAAAATTACATAATTACTACAGCAATACTTACACGCTGAAAATTGAATGATGATTATTATCAAAATTCGAAATATTTAATCGATTGAGTCTAGTACACTGTAAAAAATTGGGAGTGACTTCGGAGTGATTATGGATTTTTATTCAATCCGAATTAATTTCGTGACTCGAAGTTCTGGAGTAAAAAAGGAAATCACTCCGCACGTGGGGTAAATAAGGAGTTTGTTTTATTATCGGAGCTATTTCGGAGTGATCTAGATTTCATTGAAATCCACACTTACTCTGATTCAGAGTTTTAAGATTAAAATGAATTTCTTTGGAGTTAATTTCACTCTGAGGAGATTAAATAAATAAAGTCATCCTCCCCATATTTACTCCTTATTTACTCCGTGTTCATTCGGCTAATTTTTATACACGAAGAGAAATGTCAAGTAAATATGCCTATGCAGCACAGTAATAATTACATTACTCTATAGTTTGTGTATAAGAGCTGCAGGACATAAACTATAGAGTAATGTAAATATTACTGTGCTGGATAGGCATAGTCACTTGAAATTTTTCTCCGTGTACTGTACCATAATTAACAATCATAATCATTTTTGTGTAAATCATTTTTGAGTAAATCTGGAGTGAATGTGGAGTGAATGCACAGCGAGTGACTGTTTATTTATTTAATTCCCTCGGAGTGAAATTAACTCCAACGGGGAGTTTATTTTAATATTAAAACTCTAAATCGGAGTGAATGCAGATTGAAATAAAATCCAGATTACTCCGAGATTACTCGGCTGAAAAAACCATACACTGAAAAAAAAAAAAAACTTTTTCCAAGTATAAATACTCGATTTAAAACATATTTATTCGGTACTATACAACCAAATAATATTCTTAATCATAGTAAAGATGTACTTCAACCGAGTAATATTTTCTTGATTTAAGAATTTCGATACTTATTTTAAGAAAATATACTTGATTGGAGTATATTTTTACTAAAATTAAACAAATATTTACTCGGTACGATACAACCATTTATTTACTTGAAAACAGTTTTTTTTCTCAGTATACTCTCTATTTACTCCGTAAGCGGAGTGATTTTTTTTTAAATTCCAGAACTCTTATTGACGGAGTGAATTTGGATTTAAATTAAATCTAAATCACTCCGAATCTACTCCCGATTATTTACAGTGCATAAGATCGCATCCATAAAAATTTTTTTTTGAAAAAATTAAAAAAAATTAAATTTACTCTTTTTAGCTCAGGATAAAAATAATCTTGACATGAAAGTTGTATAAAAAAATCTAAAAACTGTAGGAATACATTGTGTGATTATTGTTATATCGTTATGGTAATTAATAAGTGTAATTGGAGGTATACGTTTTTTTTTTTCAGTGTAGAATTGTTAAGATTATTAAATAAAAAAGAGGAAATAAGTTGAAAAGACGCATATAATTTTTACGGAAGTTAGTTAGTTGAGTGTTATATATATATATAAAGATATATAAATTAAAGTTTTGTGTAGTGTAGTATGTGTCTCTACATGTGGGCCGATGTTTATCTCAGCTCGTCAGGCATCGTTACATTACGCAAGACCGTTACGGAATAAATATGCGTGATTGCTAATTGCCTACTGATCTTACGCGACGAATCCTTTGATTTTAATCAACTAATACGTCCGCCGGATGTTGTCACAAATTATTATTATTTATTTTGATTTTTTTTAGTTCATTATTTTTATTTATTAATTAGCTACATACATTATATACACGATATAAAATTTACCCATTGGATTTTTCCGATGATTTTTTATTTATTTAATCTCCTCGGAGTGAAATTCACTCCAAAAGGGAGTTTATTTTAATATTAATACATCGTGTCGGAGTAGATTTGAATGAAATCACTCGGCTGAAATAAGAATTCCGTATTTACTCCATTTTTTAAGTGGTTTTTTTTTTAAGCTCTGGAATTTCGAATGACGGAGTGAATTCCGATTGAAGTAAAATACAAATTCACTCCGAATCCACCTCCATTTTATACAGTGTATGTTTGCTAAAAGTCAATTTACGTAACTCAATATAAATATTGGCATTCCCAGTGTAGCAATATCAATTGAAAGTTTATTTGATACTAATTTAATAAATGTAAATGGAGTTGATAAAGCAATCAAGTATGATATAGAATCATATAATTAATTATGTTAATAGTAAGGATATAAGCAAACAAAATTATTTAGTAAGTTCATATTTAGGTATTATTTTTATAAATATTATATATGCGATTCAGAGAATTTTATTGTGAGAACGGTAGTTCTACATACGATTATTTATTTATCAATGTATATATATTGAGGTAACGTTTGCACTTTGATAAATCTCAAACACGCATGTACATCGAATGCACGGTCGTCTGTCACGGAAGTAAAAGAAATGTAGGTACTTGTGCACTCAAACAACAGAATTATTTGTTGAAATTTTTTTTTTTTACTTTTTATTGCACAAGGACTAATAATTTGTTTAAAATTATTATTATTATTATTATTATTATTATTATTATTATTATTATTATTAGTAATATAATATTATTAATATTATTATCAATAATAATAATAATAATGATTAGAATTACTAATTATAAAATATTTAATGTTTCAAAAGTATCTCAAGGGCATGCGGGTTTCAAATTTCTTTATAAAATATATAAAGATCAGAGTAAAGGTAGTCTGTCTAGATAGTTGTTGTTGTATGAATACTGTATAAGTGTTTAGAATTTTATCATCTCATGTTGACACTTTGAAAGTTAATCAAGCGATACACCGGGTAAAGTTTGGTGTGTTTACACTTGGGTGGACACTTTTGATATCTATTATCTACTTTCGTCCACCGTATTTGTGAACATTATACAACGTGCCGCGTAGCATTACATATTTTCTCCGTGAGCTTATGTCTAATATTCACTTGTCTTACCTTTATACACTGTAAAAATTCAAGAGTGAATCCAAATAAAATAATTTTATTTCATTTTGAATTCACTCCGTCACTTTAAGTTCTGTAGCGATTTGGAATTATTTCTATTAAACATGAATTTATTTAAAATATTAAAACTCTGGACTGAAGTGAAATAAAATTCGCGTCACTCCGAAATCATTTCGCTCAAAAAAATCCATATTCACTCTGTATGTTTTTTTTTTAAATTCTAGACCTCTGAATGACGGAGTGAATTCCGATTGAAATAAAACCCATATTCGCGTTAGATTTCTTAGTGTAGAGTTTTTTATGATCCAAATTTAAATTCGCTGCTTGCTGAAAAAAATCAAATTTTATTTTTATAAAAATAAAATAAAGCTCTTGATATCATCAAAAATTTAATATAATCCTCATACAATACGAACTACAATATTTAATACTATCTCAAATAACTTTTAATAAACTCAAATTCGCGTAGTACACGTTACAGCAATTAAAATATTCATCCCAATTAAAGTATTTATCAAGCATCTAAAATAATGTAAGTAAATTAAAAAGTCATAACTCTATACCGACGAAGCTGCACTTCTGCTTCAGTAGATTACAATCGGTAACAATTTTAAATAATAAATAACAATCCAACAATTATAGAACTGCCCGAGAAGATTTTTTAATCAATTGATTAACACTATTAATTAATTCAGTCCTTTATTTTGTTACCATTATTATCGACGAAACTTTACCGCCAGTCTGACCTAACATTAATAAATCTACTATTTATCTTCCCATCTGCATCAATTCAAAAAGCAGGTCAGTTCTCGAAAAAGCTAAATGAATTAAACTAAAAATAAAACAACACTTTCCACAAATGGTAAAATAATTAAAGCAAAAAAATCTTAAATGCCCGGAAAAAATTTTAACTCACATTTAAACCAAGTGTCCACGTGACATGAAATTTTCTAGGGGTGGCTGTTCAAACTGAAGGTATATATTTTTCTTTCCCTCCTCATGCAGAACTCATAGTATTCCATTTAAATTTATATATATATATATATATATATATATATATATATATATATATATATATATAGACACTACACATACATGCACACATATACCTCTAATATTATTACGTCACCAACAATTTTCTCCAACCCAGACGATCAACAACTGCACGCTCCTACCATTTAGTTTAACAACACCGCGCACACTGCGTTCTATTATATTCTCAATATATACATATATAATGAAAAAATTAGCAACAACAAGAGTGTCACAGACCATAGACACTTAAAAGTTAGCATTTAATAATGTTTGTTATATACACGGAAAGAAAATTATGGGAATGGTTCCCATAATGGTATAGGAGTTGTACCCATACTATTATAGGAATGGTTCCTATATATTATAGAAACCATTCCCATAATAGTATGAGTACGATTCCTATACCATAATGGAAACCATTCTCATAATACATAGGAATACTTCCTATAATTTTCTTTCCGTGTATAATTAGGACTTTGGATGGTCTATACACTGTAAAAAATTTTTGTATAAGAATGGCTCCCGAGAACTTTACACGGCCGTGGTGTAAAAAATCTTCGGTGTAATTTTAACACGGTCTTATAAACTTTTTTACACCATTCCGTATTACTCGTTATAATTTTGATTAATGAGCAACAAATGATGATTTAACATTTTTAACTACTCTATCATTACTGTAAAAAAATTTATTGTGTGAAAATGGTCATTTATGACACTGCGACGTGTAACTTTCACACCAGCGATGATGAAAATTTTCATATGAAATCATTCACACCGCAGGCGAACTCCAAATTTTTTACAGTGTAGTATTTTGAACATTTCAATATTTTTATGATTATTTTTTTTAACGTGAAATTATAATAAATTACACATTCACACGCTCGAAGGTGTAAAAATTTTAAATTCACACCCCCTAAATTTAACACAATATTTGGTGTAATTTTCACACCGTCATTTACAAATAATTTTTTACAGTGCAACCATCGAAATTTTGCAACAGTTTTTTTTTACTTTGGAAGGGTTTCTTCATGGATTAATGCGTACTATGCATCCAATGCTCACGTCGATCGTAACGACTGTATGCATATCCTTGAAGGTGACAGATGTTTGGTCAGAAGTCTACTTAATCGGTACCAACCCTATAAAGCCGCTGTTTCCCGGTCATCTTGGGATGGAAGCTTTGACCTGCTGTGTCGGTTTCTCGGGATTTTCAGAAACACCGCTCAGCTATCAATTGCCGAGGATGCTACTGATTATCTATGCCTGCGATGCCACGGGTTCAAATCCTTTGTATGGTATGGCAGACCTTAGCGCTAGATTTTATGCCATAGAGGCCGTGGCAAGCAACCACTACTCAATATCAGTTATACAGTACACCAGTATGCAATTTTGTACTTACAATTACTATGCCCCCGTCGCACGATTCATAAATGTATTACTGTCGCAGACATTATACATCAGAAGTAACAGTAGTCAGTAACTCAGTATCAATCACCCGAAACTATAGTCTATAAAGAATTTTTTTATTCACTTACTTCGTTGTTTCTATGGAAAAAAAAATAATTCTTACCGCGATTTTCTAAGACACGCAAAAGTTATGGGTCAACCAATTATTTATTTCACTTTAATTGGTGTGTTTGTGTGTGAAATTATTCCAGTTTCATTATTTTTTTAACCGAAAAATTTTAGCGCCCGAGGGTGTGCGATCACGTTGCTGATGCAAGCACTCGAAATTCTTTAATAGACGTATAATTCTGTAGATATATTGTGTGTGTGTGTAAATATTTTATAGAGGTAAAAGCTAAATAATAAAAACCAGAAGAGAGGATGCGAGTTTGGAAGACTGTAAAATGTTTTAGGAAACAGGTGCGAGTATGGAGTATAGAAAACAAGAAAGAATGTAGAGATCTCTTAAATCTGAGTGAGTACGAGAGAAGTCGGATGTGTGCACGACCCAATATATTTACGAGTGTGCGACTCGTTACAGAAAAAAAGGATCTCTGCAACGATATAAGGCTTTGGTTGGTTGTATAGTAGAGTAGTAAAGGCATCGAGGCGTTTGGATTTACACGACGGACTTTCTGATTTTACGACTCTCGTATTCGACCCTTTTTACTCCTCTCTGTGCGTAACCTCCGGCGTCATTTTTTTTTTGTTTTTTTAAAGATATTTTTTAGCTGGTTAGTGTGGTTTCCAGACAACTATTGCGTCCGGATCGTGCTTAGCGGCGTCGGCTCACGCATTTAGACGCGTCCAATCTCACACAAACGTTATTATTCCCCGAGGGAGAAAGACTGCAGTTATTTTAAATTACTTTATTATTTAATTCCCGATAATTTTGATCAATTATAACTTTTTTGAAGTCGGGCGACTGCTATTTTGATTCAAATGAAAATTTTAATTTAATTTTCCATTTTCCAGTTTTCAGGAAATTGAAAATTATAAAAAAAGTAAGCGTACTTTTGTAACAAACGTACACTGTAATAGTAAAAATTTTGTGCAGCTTAAAATATATCCACTTTGAAAGTAAACTAATGAAAATCTACTTGAGTAGCACTTTAAACTTTAAGCTTTTGAATATCAAAATAACGAAGTAGCGGTTTGCGAGTTTGTCCGATGCCGTTTTGTTTCGAGTATAATTCATCGTTATAGCAAAACCGTTAGTTCTATAATACACTCACAAAGTACATACTTATATATATACATATATACACGACTGAAACTAGAGATAAAGCAATGGACTTTTAACTTTACGCGCGTACGTAAGCTGTGTCGGATTTTCAGAGCAACCGAGCCGCACATGGCGTAGCGGGCGTCCTGCAGTAGCCACGCATTATCATCTCACTCTAACATTTATACTTTCTCTCACTTACTCATTCCCTCTCTCTCTCTTGCACGCGCACTTTCGTCTCCTACCTTCGAGATCATCATTATCTCTCAGAATGAGGATTCGCGCTTATAGCTGGGTACAGTCAACAGAAAATCCCCAACGTTATTATTATTAAGCCTCTCAGTCTTGGCTTCTCATACTGCTGTTGCTACTGTTGGACGGGGTCAAAAGTACCTGACATTGTAGTGCAATCTTGCTAACTTTCATTATTCTTAAAAGTCGAATTAATTTCAGTTTTTACTTTTGTAACAAAAATGGATACTTTTATACTTTATTTCTTTTAAAAACATTTTTTTTCTTCAATAAATTTTATGAAATGATTTTTTTTCTTTTCATTTACTTATTTAAATTTTGAAAAAAAACTTGAAATTTTACATAAAAAGGATAGACGAAATAATAATAAAAAAAAAAAAAAACAAATAAGTGCGAAACTGTATATTCTAGTGATGTGAAGCAGATAAATTTTTTGACAATTGTCAAAAAATTGACGTCAATTGACCAGCGACAAATTACCACCGGTCATTTTTTGAATTTATTGACGGTTTCTACGCCAACTTGATTTTTCCCAGAAAATTATTATAGAAAAAATTGACCGGAAACTTTTTGACGTCAATTGACCTGCAATTGTCTGTCAATTTCTCGCGATCTGACTAAACATGAAAATGACGGTCATTTCGCATCACTAATATACACAAATGCTTTTCTGTTCTCCATAATATTATTTAACCCTTTTTCAGTGTAATTTCGATCTTTAAAGCGTTTACATGAGTCTGCGGTTGAGCTGAGGAAAAACTTGTGTTATTAAGTCGCAATAAAAGTCCTCTTGTTTCGCGCTGTGTCTTCTGTTTTTATATTTTCTTCATGTCATCTGTTTCTATCCAATTCTACCATCTCATTCTTCACTTCACAATCTTCTATACATATATATATATATATATATATATATATGTAGTCTCCTACAGTATATACATTTCTTAACATAAACACAAGCTTTTATATACATGGATCTACAGAGCTACCAGTATTCCCGGTGTTCTTCTCTTACTAGATTAGTTCATTATCCGGTATGCCGCCGTGTCTTGAGTTTTTACTTGAGCGTGGAAATAGATTTGTTGTAAGATCGGCTGCTGTTGCGTTCTTGCGTATAAGGTACATAACTCTCAGCTACTACTTTATACACGTTATACTTGTAAATAAAAAATTAATTGACGTTCAAAAAAAATATTTTCTCACGTTTAAAACTCTTCTTCATTTATTTTTTTTTTCGCTCACAAAAAATAACATCACTTGGTAAAAAATTTTTATATTCAATTTTAAAATTAAACATTTGATAAACAAATTTTTCGTCAAATGACCATTACTTTCTTTTTTTTTTATATCAAATCTTTAATTACAATTGACACCAAGGCAATTAATGAAATTAATCAGTCGCGATAAAATCAAAGTTGAATCTCTATGGAATAGTCAGAGAAATATCCACTGTCAGTGTGACCTTGATGTCAAAATTTATGCGGTATAAACCGTGCTCTTACAATGATGTTCAAATGTAATAGCTCAATTAAAATACAACAAATTGCATTGCTGAAAAATTGTTGGGATATGTTCTACCTGTGTATATACACATGTAATGTCTATTGGAATTTATTTATGTACGTCAGTCACTCGACACGGAGTCATTAAATGACCCCACACTGTATAATCATCATTACTTAGTATCTTTTTTACTTTTTTGCCAGAGCTTCCTCGTATTACGACTTTATATAGTGCGCGAATCTTTAGACTTTTTTTGTTTTTTTTCGACACGGATAAAAAAAAATCGGTATTTTCCTATTTTTACATGAAAAATTCCTATTCGAACACAGTAAAAATTGGAAGAATACCTATAATTTGTGGGTATTTTTCCTGTATTATACAGAGATAAATATCCATAAAGAAAGAAAGGGTTTTTTGGTGCAAAATATTTTTACTCACCCCAAGAAAATTTTTACCTGCCTCCAGAGGTTTTTTTCATTGTAAATTGGAAAATAAATTTTATTGGGACAAGAAAAAATTTTTTGAGGCGAAAAAAAATTCTTTCGCCAAGAAATTTTTTCTAGTATTGGAAAAATTTTTTTCTTCATTTCATACGTTTTTGAGACTGCATGGTTATAGTTTGGTATTGATACAGAACCAAGCTTCAGCCATGTTTGGCTATCAAGGCTTGGTAGATTAAAAAAGGGCCAACGCTGGCCCAATTGTCATCATTGACGGTTCCTACCTGGGTAATGCAAAATATTTCTTTCGCCAAAAAATCCTTTTTTTCTATGCAATGTTACCATTGGGGTTTTTACTATGTTGACATAGGAATAATTTTTTTGTTGTTATAGAAAAAATCCCTTTAATAACACAAGCATTTTTCATGATCCTAAACTTGGCAGACAATTAAAAATTTTTGAACTTTTCTTTTCATTATTTAGATAAGTGAAAAAAAAAAACTAAAAAAATGCACGCATAGAAAATTTCGAAAACTATAGGCGCAATTTTCTGAAATATTGTAATTTTTAATTTTGTCGTTTTTAAAAAAACCCAAAAATTATTAATCGGCTGACTTTAATACCACGCATTTTCCCATGTTGCATAGCTATTTTTACTATGTTACCATAGAAAAAATTATTATTCCTATGTGAACATAGAGAAATTTGCTATGTAACCTGAGAAAGGTTCTTTTGTTGACATGGTAAAAATGACTATGTCACCGTTGGAAAATTACTTATACGAAAATGGGAAAATATGTGGATATTTATCCATTTGTTTTCTCTGTGTAGGCACATATTAAATTTGACATTTACGTGTTACAGTATTTCCGGGTCAGAGTTTTTTCAGAGTTCTTACAAATTTTTTTTATAATAATAATATGATAATAATAATCAATATATTTAAAATATTTATTAAGTTTAGTTGTTGTGGAAGAATTTAAATAAAATAAGTGAATAACATTTATAGAGATGATGATTGAGATACGATTTATTCTTATTTGTCAGTGGAATAAAAAATGTTTAAAATTAGTAGACGCAAGTTCTGATAAACCATCGAGTTGATGGCTCGTAAACGCGGCCACCGCAACGCTAATTGCCGGTGTAAAAAACTCAAGCGCTAATACCGTCCAGCGCGCGGTGTGTACAGGGACGTTTTAAAGCATTGCCCTTTTACTTTGTACGTGTATGTATGTGTGCTTGTCTTTGTGTATACTCACTTAAACGATGATTGCGGGGGAGCGCACGATTCAGTTAAATTACACGTACATACACGAGGTATTTTGGGTCGATAAGTAACTATTCTCTTGAAATTTTTAATTACTCTTAAATGGGTATTTTTTTTTTTAATTTAAATTTTAAATAGTTATTTTAAAATTGACTAAAAACATTTTTACTCGGTTTATTTTTTGAGTGGAAAAAATGTTTCTTTTTTATTGATGCGGCTCTGAAGTTTTTTTTTAGATAGTAAAGCATGGAGCTGTAATGAACCTCTGAAATTGAAGTTGTTGAAAAGCGAGTCAGTGGCTACAGTCACATGATTATCGTTGAAAACGTTCGATGCGCTTCTGAATATTCCCACGCAGGGTTGGTTGGAAGGTACATATCCATAAAAGGATAATATAAGTACAGTTTGTTTTTCCAAATTACATATCATTATTAGTTCAATATTGACTTGTTATTGAAGAGAATGTATATACCGCCTCAGAAGTTTTTGTATTTATTTCATAATGCGAAAATTTTTAACGCCAAGAAATCTTTTTGTTTCTGTATGGAAGTAAAATTTTTAATTATTTTGAATTTTGAAATAAATTAATAAGTTCAAAAACTTGAGTTGTAATTAAGTGATTTGTTCAATATAATTATTGATTTAAAAAATATTTCAATATGTAGAATTCGAATGTTAATCATATAAATAACATTAAATGTTGAAAATTTAAGACAAGATAGAGACGAGGTTAAAACTCAATTTTTCAGAAAATAATTTATTTTTTTTAGTGATATAATGAACAAATTTATTACTTAGAGCTAAATGACGTGGGCTAAAAAAAATTAGAAGAATAATATTGTTCAATTAAATGATGAAAAAAATTACAAACGCCGAATACTCAAAAAAAAAGTACTCAGAAAAAAATATTTTTGGCATTATAATTAGTAGTAATTTTTAACGATAGAACAAATCAATAACTCTTTAATTAATTCAAAAAATGTAGGGAAGAAGGGAGCAAACTGGGCCCCTTAAAGTTTTCAAAAAATATAGGGGGAAATTGGGCGCTTCAAAATTTTCTATACATCAATAAATTCGGGCGGATAATAAGCTTATTGTAATTTCTTATATATAATGAGAGCTAAAATAGACCACCAAAACTGTTCTTTAAATATAATTTATTAAAAAAGTTAAAGATAAAATGACTTTTTAAAGTTATATTGTAGCAGACTCTATTAAAATGATTTTTAATATATTTGCAACTATCACACATGTAAAGAATAAAAAATATAAAATCCAAAATTTTTTGGAGGCCCCAATTTGCCCCTAATTTTCGATATTTCAGTTTTAATGAATGCAGGATAATAAAAGGAAAATAAGTATCAAGGCTCTAAAAAGAAATAAGCGCGAAAAGAATTAATGATATTATAATTATTTTTCTTAAGGTGCCCAATTTGCCTCTCTCCCCTATATATCACAGAAAAGATTAATAATAATCTGTAAAATATTGTCAATTATTAAACTTTAAAAAACTTAAATTTCAAAATTTTATCTCACATTTCCTCTTCTCCACTAAATTAATTTAATACGATTTTATCTCTAGATAATTATCCAACGTAAATATACTATTCAAATAAATTATACGCTCTAGATAATTTATCATTATTATTTATCACAAAAATTTTTTCTTAAGCATGAAAATGTTTGTAACAATCATTCGTACGGTGACAAAGTGGTCCGGCAGTGTTTACGATTTTACTACTGCTATACCAGGTTCGTACCATAGCACATATACATATATATAGCTTGAAAGTTACGCGTTTCAACGCGTGATATACTGCCGCCCGAGTGCCAAATGATGTCGCGTCGTAGCGACCCAAAAATGCCACAGTTCGAAACACTCGATGAATAACGAAAATATACATACCCACCACACTCACAGTACTCTACCAAACATATATATTTCATCAATACATACACAAATTAACCTACGAGTCCTTTTAACGACAATTCCCGGACAAGTTTGTCTTTCCGTAAATTGAACTGAATTTTAGCTTTGGCGCCCCACGAAAAATTTAAAAAAAAAACAAAAAAATTTTATCTCGAATAAAATCTTTAAGAAACCGTATTATAAGTAAAGTAACTAATGGAGTGAGTAAATATTTCAGCGCACACTCATTAACAAGATAACGTTAACTTTAAACTCCAGAGCGATAATGCTAGAGTGATATCATATAAATGCATCACTCGGTTCTATATCCTCATGAGTATCTCGAAATCTTACGATATATCACCGGGTCTGTTTGATTAATTTGAGGTGGAGGGTTTATAATGTGGATGATAGGAATAAAAGTCCGCGAGAGCAACATGAGGGTAATGTTTGAATGTTACCAGTCGTTCGACAAGCCAAACGTGTTTAGTTATATATATTGTGTGTGAGAAATAAGCCGACGTATCTCGCGCCTCTTTTAACACTTTCTCTCACTTACCAACATTACATTATATTACATTACATTATACTACACTACACTATATTATATATACTCTTTCCATGTCTCCGGAGGTAAGGTGTATATGCCTTCCTTCTTTTCCTTATCCTCGGTTGCCTGATGTTTATACCATTCGCTTGTATATCTCAGTACATAACGCATTAACATATAAGCTTGCTCCTCTGTTATATGTACATAACGCCTGTACATCTTTTAAACCCACGCCGCACGTGCTCAGTATTACCATCTCGGACCCTTGCTTTTCATTTTATTTATTACCTTTTTTATTTAGATTTTATTTTAATATTAATCTTTAATCTACCGAGTTTCAGGGTGTAAATGCATATATTTTATTTTATCATTTAAAAACCTTTATTTTATTTATTAATATTTTTTTAAAATAAATATTTGTCTTTAATTTTATCTGTGTTTTTAAATAAAAATTAAACTCAATTGGTTAATAACTAATTCAATATTTACTTTTGTGTTTTATACTGTTTGACAAATATTGGATTTTATTTTATCGCTATTATTTTTTTTATTGGTTATGTAGATTGCAATTGATGTTGAACCCATGTTTAATGAATAAATAAACGTTTTTTTAACTAATTGATGTTATGGAGTTAGCTAACAAATTTTCATGATGAAAAAAAAAATAAAATATTTGCTCAAATAAACAAATAATTAATAAATTGAATAGATAAATTTTTAATGCCAAATATATATTTCATGACTGATTTTTTGTGCTAAATCCGTTGGTAAATTTAAGCCATTGATAGAAATTAATGCTTACACATATTTTATTGTAAAAATTATGAGCAATAAGTATATATTTTATGCTTTATATGATTAATTTTGAAAATACAGAATATCATAACTATTGAGTTAAATATCTATGCTTTTTTTTATAATTTTTTTTTAATATTTTACTTGATTGAGAAAAAAAATTCCAATCAACTTAATAGCAATTTTTTTTTTTTTAATTACTTTTCACAATATATATACATGTATATAATTATAACTGATTTTTTTTTGTCAGACACATTATATTTCATAATAATCAAACTGTTACATATGATCTCAATATCGTAATAGAAAGAGGGATGAACTATAGTTTCAATTATCATAATTGAAGTGCATACTAGAATCCTTATTTATCGCGCAAACGCGTGCACAGAAACCAAAGATTTCTAGGCGCAAGAAATATTTGAATTATGAATTGAAGACAAAAATTTTCTTATGACTAGAAAAATTTATCGGCTCAAGAAAATTTTTCTTTGCAATCTGCAATGCAAAAATTTTCTAGGGGTAAGTAAAAATTTTTTGCGCCGAAATATTTTTTTTCTGTGTATGTGTCGTTTCATATTAAGTATATTTCGTGTAAATTGAATACACATATTTTTAAGTCATCTTTCACCCACCTAATCTTTATCCAATTAGATGTTCGGAAAAGAAACTCCACCTACATTTCATGTCTTTTAATTCCAGAATTGTATAATACACAAATAAATATTTTTTAAAACTTATTTTGTGCTCTCTTCACAACGAAAGTATATCTATCAGGTGTTTTGCATTTATTCTATGATTATTTTTGTCATTAATAATTTAAATATTATTTAAAAAAGAATTTTCATTTTGACTTTTCTAGAAAATGCGATTTCTAGTTCAAAAATAAATTTTTTCAAAATGGGGCGCGTCCAATTAACCCTTCTTCTTCAATATTTAGTTTTATCAAAATATTATTACCTTTCAAATGAATTAAAAAAAACCTGAAGTATCTTTTAATTCAATCGTGTTTTAAACTCATTAAATAACAATTAAATTTATGAATTCAAAATTTAAATTTGAATATTTGAGGTATTGGTTATTAAGATTACTTATGTGCATGAGTACAGTACATAAAAACATATTTATTATAATTTATTATAAAGTTGAAAGAATGATAGTCTTTGCAAATGTATATGAATTTTTTTGTCATGTAGTAACAAGCTGTCATATATAAAACGCATCTTTTTGACATTTTATCTTGTACATCACGTTATTCTGACGCTCACATTTTAGTGTAATTACTTGATTATGAACGGACACCTCATCACTCGTACGTTTCTACCTACGCCGGTGTACGTATGCTCGTACACGCCCTCGTGAGTTTTCATTCTTCCGTTTATTCTCTACTTTCCTCTTCTCTTATTTTTTAACTCTTAGTCCTTATCTTCTTTTTTCACTCGTTGTGACTCTCTACTACAAACTACATAGTCACAATAATATTTTTCAACACCGAGGATAAAACCAACTGGAACATTTTAGTTGGGTTTCTGTAATATGTTACCCGTTGATATATAAACCTTTGAATAAAATGAAGAAAAATAAAAAAACATTAATGCGTGCTCCAGATATTTTTGTTTCAAATAAAACTCGAGATTTTTTTCGTTTATCAAATATAATTTTTTTAATTACTTTATTAATTTAATCTCGTTAATGAACAATTATAAACTGACTTATCTTATTGGATTAATCTCTAATTATTAATAATTTTTTTTTTTAACTAGTATTTTCTACGATAAATACGTTGTGGAAATTCTTGTTGCATATTTATTTATATATAGTCATATACTTTCATGAGATTAAACTTGTCGTTAAAAATATGTGCACGCATGTTATGGTTGAAAAAACTCACGGTCGAATCAACTGTTAGTTATTATCGTCCTTGCTCATTTTGTCGTTTTAAAGCTCAAACACACGTTTTTTTTTTTTTTTCTTTTATAATGACGAAGCTAACGACTGCTTTCAGAGCATAGAATTAAATCGATTTAATACGCATTTTATTTCTACAAAGAAATATATTTTATTTTGAAAAATAAATCATAAAAATGGCTGGAAAATTTTTCTTCATTCAATTTTTTTTATAAAAGTTTTTAACCAAATAAAAAAATATAGAATATTGCACTTAAAAAAAAAATTATTAAATACATTTATAATTTAGACATCTATATAAAATATATAACAAAATAAAAAATAAAATAAAAGGGAAATTCAATGGATGAGAAAATCAAAGGAATGTTATATTCGATTGGAATTTTTCTTTGGTCCTTTCTAGTAACCCCAGTATTCAATGATGGAAAAAATTTAGCTCTTCAAACTGTCGCTGAATGAAATGAAAAATAAAAAAAGGCCAAAATTTATTTTCGATTTGAGCGTACATGCCGGGTAAAAGATAAAGGGACAGAGATACAATGAGAGATGAGAGATGAAAGAAATAAAGAAGTGGGACATGGAAAGTAGAAGGGTGACTGGGTAACCAGAATGTGACTCGTCGCTGACTAGGCGACGAAGGGAGAAGAAACCCAGACGACTAAGAGAAGAAAGAGAGGGTCGGAAGTTGCTAGGGTGCTCGCAGAATGCCGTTGGGGTAGGTCGGGGTGGCTCGTGGAATTCGGTCACCATTTTAATATCGATCCGTCAGTTGTAGGAAACTCCCGCATTTGCGAAGCTCATGCTATACTCTACCTCGCACCCTCCATCCAAAAAATAACGTCCTTGCGCAACATTTTTTTATTCATTTCTTACTCCTGGGTCAAGATCAAACAGATTAAATACCTTGGGTAACTTTTTTCAATTTAACTTCTTTAATGTTGTCACGAAACTCCCATAGTAATTGAATTGTTATTTTCGCTACTTTTTTTTTTATTTATTTTTTTCCCAATTTAATTCTTCGAATGCCGCCAACTGTTATATTTCATTACTGCACTGACACTGAAGTTTTGTAATTAATTTTTTTTTCAATGATATCTACATTATTTTTTTGGTTTTTTTTTTTTTTTTTTTTTTATAAAGTAAGAAACACAGTATATATATTAGGGTGGACCAAAAAAAATAACTAATTTTTTTTTTCTTTAGTTATTGTGAAAAGAGCTCTTAATATTAATATTAAGTGGTGGCGGTTCGTGATTTTTGATTTCCCATTTAAATAACATAGAAAAAATTTTTTAAGTTTGGAATTTTATATCTCGACAGTGGCTTGTGCAGATAAGTACGAGACAGATGTTTGTAGGGACTTGAATGCCCTACAACTAAAGTTTTTTATCATTTTTTGATAAATCTATCTGTTCAAAAGTTATTGGAGCTTAAACTAAAATTTATAATAAATTTCGAAATTTTTTTACTTTTCCAGCGAAAGTATCAGGCTTATCACAAAATATCACGTGATCTTTTTTGTAGACAATTTTATTTCCTACAAATTAATTCTAATAAAGTTTTTCAAAATTTCGTATTTTTTTTTAGTTATTATCATTTTGATGTCAAGCTCTTAAAAAAGTAGTGTTCTGATCGATTTGAAATTCAATAAATTGAAAACGTAAATTTTTTTGAGGCGAGAAAATAATTTTTGCGCCAAGAAACTTTTTCTAGATCTACACAGAAAAAAAATTTATATTGAGTAAAGAAAATATTTTAAAAGACAAACTTTTTGAGGAACCAAGTCAAGATTTTCTTGAGCCACGAGAATTTGTCTTGGTCAGTGGAGATTTCTACTTTATCCGAAATAATTAAAACTCAAAATTTTTCTTGATTCAAGAATATTCGTTTTTAGTCGAGAAATTTTTTTTCTGTCTAAGAAAATTTTTTTTTTATTTCATAATACAAAATTTTTCTTACACCAAGAGATCTTTTTTTTCTGTGTAAGCGTTTGTTGAATTAAATGTAAACCACAGAAAAATATTTATTATAAAATAACAGTTACCTAGAACCAATTGCTATAAATCGTATAAAGAACTTCTATAATAGCTAAGCATTGGAATCGTTCATATCTCAGCTTTAAAATGTATGTCTACCTCTTCATTCCTACTTTTTTTTTCTTTATTAATTTAAATTATTCAAGTATTTTATTCAATATAAAACAATTATTTATGGCGATTAACGACCAAGTTTTTTTTTCTTCATTTCTTAATTTATCATTTAGTATAGAGTACAAACTTACAACTTTTATGTCTTTACACCCGTGTTACTTTATCTATACATATAATAATATGTTGTCATATATATCATGTTCGGAGTGTAGAAAAAACGTCACATAAAAGAAAACAGCAAACAGTCGCGTAAATTATTAAATAATATAAAATCAATGTATCACAATATCCCTTGAATTACCCAAGTTAAAATGTGTTTCCCTGCACAAGTCTTTAATCAGTGCAACGTGTAATTACTGTCATGCGACACGTTGTTTCCAGAGTTCAACAAAATAACTAGTTATTCCATCGCTTTAAACGTCGGTCTATATTGTAAGCAACAAACTTCAAAGGTAGACAAGGTTTTTTTTTCTTGGAGTTTTATTTTTGAATATTCTGTTTCCTTTTTTTATTTATTAATTTTAGTTGTTTATTATTCACAATAATTACAGTTGCCTCTACGTCGTAAATTAAAAAATGAACCCCCTTATAAATTTTTCATCACAATAATCAGCATAAAAAAATAACCAAATTTTTTTATGTTCATTAATTTTTTTTACCCGTCCAATAATTAAATGAAATTACAATTTTTTTTAAAAAGTAATTATTAATTAATATTGAAAATGTACAGAAGCTTTTACTTTATTTTTAATATTTTTTTCTTCAAGTATAAAGAAAAATGGGTGAGAGCTTTAATAGAGTAGCGAAGTATTTTACAAATGGAATTTTAGTGATCACAAGAAGAGTCACTAGAGTCACTCACTAAGTACTCGTTGATCGAACGTGTTACTATCGTAAAAGTGTCGTCGTTCGCTTGCCCACCCTTGGATTTTGTCCAACACGGACTCGACTGTTTCCAGAACGGATCGAAACTTCTTTTTCATAATGCAAAGCAAAAGTGACGACATCTCGTCGTCAGGCTGACTATACACTCCGGTTAACTACTGACGCTCTTAGAACCCTCCTTCCTTCGCCCCCGGTTGCTCTTCATTAAAGTATATAATATTAGTTCATAGAATAGATTTAACGGTAATGAAAGTTAAGGTACTTTGGACAGTGTCCGAAGCTATAATAGCTCGGGTCTATTATTAACTTTGAATTTAAATATTCTCAGCTTGTCGCTTTTTAATGTACATTTATAAAAGTTTGATACGATAATTCTCGTTTATGTTATCAGCTTACTTTGTACAGTTAAGGTTCTATCAATATACTACCTATATTGTATTTACGCTTGTACTAGAGTTCTAAGTGCTAAAATTATTTAGTGAATTTTTATAGATTTTATTTACGAGAGTCGTGTATGTTAATAAAAATAGAGTGCAGTGTCGCATTATGATGCATTCATTTTTAATCGGATCCATTATCTGTCTATTGTAATTTATCGGGTAATGTTGTAAATAATTAAAAATAAATTAGAATTTTTTTATTATTTTTTTTTTCTAAACTCGGAGTTCTGGAGTTTAGAAAAAAATCATTCTGCATAAGGAGTAGATAGGAATTTTTTTTTCTGAGCGGAGTGATTCCGGAGTGACGCCGATTTTATTACTACCCGCATTCACTCTAATCCGGAGTTTTAAAAATTGAATGAATTTATATTTAATAGAAACAGCTGTTAGTTAGAAACATAATTATTTCAATGAATAATTCATTTAGATATTAATAATTAAACTTAAAATATTATCTTTTTAGTTTATAAAATGTTTTAGTAACTTACTAAATTATAATTTTATGTGTATAATATAGGGCAATGGGGGCAAAAGGGGGTAGGGTAAGTAAATTAAATGGTTTTTAAACATTTCAAAATCACTTTTGTAAATAAAATTGAGCGTTATTGTGAATTTTTTTTGTTAAACTTTTTCAAAAATCAATTGTCAGTTGAAAAACATTAATGACTTGTTTTATGATAAAAACAATTAAAAATTTGTTTTTCTTCTTTTGTATCGAATAATCATACAAAATATAATTTTTCTTCATGTAAATTACTTGCAAAAAAGTTTAACTTGATCGAATTCGTTTAAAATTCAGAAATTTTTTTTTTATCTTTTTTAGGGGGTTCCCCATTTTGCCCGCAAAAATGAAATTTTTTTTTTAACGGTAACTGAAAATTTTTTCTATTTATTTTGAATATAACTAAAAAAAAATAGAGTTAGTGTATTTGAGTCCTCGAAAACTTCGTAGCTCCTTGAGTACCCCGTTTCGCCTCTCCCTTCTCGATAATGAAAATATAAAATTATTGAATAGCTAGTGACATAGTTTTTATGGGAATATTTTAAATTCCGATACAATATGAAATTTTATTTCGTGGTATAATTGATGTAAATCATACGACAATTTGTGACTTATTGGAATTATATTTGTTATAGTTTTACTATCAGCTGCTTATAAGTTTTTAAAATAATTTCACGTGGATATATGAACAGAGAGCTCGTCATTATTTCCGTGCTCAATATAAATTTCAAAATATGAAAGACCTAAGCTCACTATGTATGAGTAATTTTTTTTATAATTAATATTTACCGAAACTTCCCTTCGGAGTGAAAACACTGAGGGAATTAAATATATAAAAAATCATCCATTTCGTGATAACTCCCATGCGGAGTAAATTTCACTCCAAAAGGAAGTAAATAAATAAAAAGTCATGCACTCCGTGTTCACTCCGCACAGTAAAAAATTTGTGTTATTTTTCAACACAGACTATTTGAGTTAAATTTCAACACGAAATTTTTATTAAAATTCCAATACTTTTTTGTGTTGATTTTAAAGTAACACTTAATAAATGTTTTCATACTAGGTAACACTTTTAAAGTGTTGAATAGTAAATCGATCAAAAATTTTGAAGTAACACAGAGAATTGTGTTGATTTGATACAAAATAATCAACACCCAAAATTTAACACGGACCGTTTTTAACACAGATACACAATATTTTATACTGTGCAAAAAATTTTTACAGTGTATTTAAAATAAACTCCGTATTATTTTATTTTTTCACTGTCTATTTTATACGACTCTCTCAAAATAATAAAATTTATTCTATTGAAAAATGGATAGCGCATAATATGAAATTACGCAATTAATATTATTTTATTGCACACTATAGATAGTTAGTTAATAAAATATCTTTACGGAATCTTGTCATATATATTATCTAATTTTTATTAACTATATATACCGGTGATCCTGAGAGTACTCAATCGTGGAATTTATGATTACCGATAAGGTCGATCGACGTTGAAATTACGACTTCTCAAGCCACGAATCCGTGCCCGATGTTCATAAGGGCAAAATATCTACCTTGCTTCGTACCTCCATACATCCATACAAATTTATTCTCTCACAAACAAAATCCTCATAGACTTACCTTAACAAATACAATCTATAATTCTCGGCAATCAACGACAATAATATTATGAGACTTAATCCCGCGTCTTATTTTCTCATGCTTTTAAATCGTTTACTTACTGATCCAATAATAATAATAACAATAATAAGTACAGTGTAGTAACATTTACAATGACAAAAAATTTCTAGACCGTGACTTCATCTTCATCTCGCGCGAGTGCGCAAATGTCGTACGATCTGATGGCAATCTACATCCAATTTATATACTCACTGAACACTCTGATATCTTTTCCTACATTTAAATATATAAGTAAATACTATAGAAATACTCATATATATACATATATGTGTGTATATATAAAGTGTAAAAGCTGTCAAGCTAAAAAAAATTTTAACAATATTTTGCGTCTACGATCGTCACGGATATTATTATTATTATCATTATATATTTTATATAACGTCATAAGTTATAACTGATATGAGAATTTGGTAGCTACACAGATAAGGATAAGGATAAGGAAATAAATATAAGTAGTGTAGATATAACCAGCAGACGATCGTCGAATCACGACCTATCTCATTTGAGGTCGTAGACTGGGGTCGCAAGAAGCAACTTCAGGAACAAAATGAGCGAATGAGCGAACAAACGAACCAACAAACTAAAACGATCGTTTGTATAAGTGTACGACGCTTGGACGGACGTACGTATACGGCTGTACGAACGAATGAACCGGAGGAAGGAGAAAATCGCATGTTGAACCCGATAAACGAAATAAAAGTTTTTAGTTGAGGTATAGCCAAAGCTTCGTTCAAGTAAGAGGGGGGTAAAAGGCTACGCGGATATTAGTATGTACGTAATGCTTACGCCGCTGCGCTAGAGCGGTAGCGTGCACTTGATCCACACGCTAACACTACAGCTAACCAACTACTACTACTACTACTACTGCTACTACATTGTGCCAACTAACTTCTTCTCTTACTATTATATGCAACTCATACAACTCCAGCAAACTCTCTTTCTCTCTTAGTCCTTTTTTATAAACTACCATCGACCTATCCCGTCGCACTATCCCGCAGCCACTTCCGATCGATATGTCCAATTTATTTTGGATTATTTTCATCTGCCTGCTACGATGGGCTTCCGAAATAATTTAGCTTTTTTTTTTTTTTCACGTTTATCTCTTTTGATACGTCGCATGCATTTTTCTGGGTATAAATGCTCGTGACAATCCAACCGACATTTTTATAACGCTCGTTATAAATAAAGTAAAAATTATTTCTTGTAATAAATCAATAACTTTTCTAGGTATTCAATTCAATTTAATTTAATTTATCTAACAATTATAAATTCAAACAAACCTTAAGAATATTAGTACACTATAAAAAATCACCGGGGTAAGTCTAAATGGTGTAAGTGTTAAAATCGGCGGTGTTAAATTTCAACACTGAAAGCGGTGTGAAAATAACGTTGCCGCCGGTGTAAATATTCTGTACCGTCGTTAAAAAAAATTCCCCGGTGTTATAATAACACTTATGTTGGTGTAAATATTCTTGACCGGTGTTAAGATATTTTACTTGGTGGAAATTTTTACTTACTCAATCACTATACTTGTTAATAAATGATATTTTTTATTAATTTTCATAAAGAACTGACATTTTTTGTGTTTTATAATCTTTAAAGTTAATACTCCAAGTGGACGCAGTTTACCCCGATTTTACACCGGTTTAACACCGCCGAATTACGCCTCCTCCACCAGTGTAATTTCATTTTCACACTGTGTGGAATTAAAATTAGTCCATTTTTAACACCGCTCTTTTTACAGCGTAGGTGAGGAAAGAGGGGGGGGCAAAATGGGCCCCTTAAGAAATGAGGACTTATAGTGATATAAGTGTCAGCCCATTTTGCACCACTCTCCCCTAATAGGAGAAGGGGGCCCTTAAAATTTTGAGTGCCTCGAATGATTTTAGGGCGAAATGGGTCCCAAAATTGAAGAGGCCCATTTTGCCCCCCCCCTTTCCCTATTCAATTTAATTTAATTTATCTAACAATTATAAATTCAATTGATGGACAAAATTATTAGTATTTTTTTTTATTAGAGATTTTCTTAATGTATTTAACTTGTTAACGTCAAGGTAATTTATAAATTGATACCAGGATTAAATGAACAGGCAGAAAGATTTTAGCTTTAAAAATTAAAAAAAAATAAATATATAAACTTCTTGAGTTATACGTTTGTGGGTGGATGTAATGGCTAGAGACGTTGCGATATGAGATATGACAATCTCATCTACTTGGCATTCGTTGCGGACCACGTGTTGGACGTATCATCGTCGTGACTCCAAGTACATTCTCTAGAGTTTCCGATGACCTCTAATGAGCTCTGATAAATTTCACTTGGCTCTTCTACTGACCGAAAATAAAAAAGTATAATGCAGTAGTAGTACTGATGATGCAGTAACGCGCGTGACAGTACACCCTGTTCTCTTTAAATCACAATGTATATCAATAACGTAGTAGTTTTTTCGTAGATTTCATTGATTTCCAATGGAGTTGCGCCGATGTGCGGGACAACGCGCCGTCAGGTAAGCCACTGCATGCACAACATCGTAATTGATTGGTCCTGTGGCCTGATAACCGCTGAACTACCTTGTTTTCCCTTCTCTCTCTACTACACTAATACTCTTTTCTCCTCTCCTCGTGCTCATCCATCTATAGTCCGATGCACGTGCACCGATGGAAAATAATTTGCTTTTTTTTCATCGTTTATTTAGATTTATTTTTGTATAGCTTTCATCAAAATGAGAAGAGCAAATTAAACGGTCAGTTGCTACATGCATACATACTCCTTTAATATGTGATTTCTACGGAAAGGTTAAATAATATTATAAAATCAAAACTAATTAGTGTACGACTGAGTACATTTTTTATTTATCAATAAAAATTGATTTATTATTCAAAAACTTTTATCGTGTAATTATAACTTTTGAGTGTATTTCCGATGGCTAAATTAACTCTTAACTAATAATTGAATTCGAATTTAAGTAAGTTGGCGCTCCATATCAATACCAAAAAGTTTGTTCTATTTATAATTATAGATTCAATATCTACAACTAGAAATGTTGTCTTTCTGTTGATGGATCTGAATTTCAATAATTAATATTTATATTGAAGCCAGATATTTTTACACGATTCTAATTCTTTTTTTTCTATAAACGCTGATAAAAAAGTGGTAATATCTCCCATCTTAACGAACTATTTCCATCTTTACATTGTAAAAATTCTCATTTCTTTATGTTAACTTTTTCTATCGGAGATGATAACCATTTTTATCGAAGACGATAATTATAGCCATTTCAGATGACAAAATTTACAAATTTTTCCGAAATAAAAAATGTTACTTTAGGTGGTAACTCTTACTATTGGTAATAAACATTACTCTACGAGACGATGGTTAACACACTGTAAAAAACCGAAGTGATTACGGATTTTATTTAAATTTGAATTCACTACGTCACGCAGAATTTTGGTATTTGATAAAAAATCACTCTGCATACGGAGTAAATAGGGAGTTTGTTTTTCCAACGAAGTAATTTTGGAGTGATCTAGATTTTTTTAAAATCTGCATTTATTCCAATTCGGAGTTTTAATATTAAAATAAACTCCCTTTCGGAGTGAATTTAATTCCGAGGAGTTTATCTCCTAATAATAAATCAAAAATCATCCACTTCGAATTTGATTCGCGTTCAATTATCACTTACAATATGATAATCATTCCCTATTGCAAGATGGTATTTTTTTTCAGCGTGTAGTCGAATATCGTTACGGGATTTTATTGTAACCCATTTATTTCAATATATATATATATATATATATATATATATATATATATATATATATATATATATATATATATATATATATTGTTTATTTTTTTGATGAACAAGCAGTTTGGTTGAAGGATAAATGAGAGTAAGATCCGGGTACTAACTTGAACTCGTTCATCCTCCGACGATGATATCAACTTAATTGAGAACCAGTCGCGTGTGATACCTTCGGGAATTTATTTTCAATGTATTTTCATGAAAATAATATTTTACAAACATAAAAAAAATTCAAAAATACGATAAATTAAACTTTAAAAATACCGTACTCGTTATTTAAACTATATTTATATAATTAAGATTAAATATTTAATCAATTTGATTACCCAATAAGGTTATTTTATGAATAAAAGATAACCAACACAATTTTTTTTGTTCACACTAGCAGCAAATTATTTTTCCAAACAAATATCACAAGACCAAAAAATAAATTATCTTTAAAGGCGTTAATTCATTTCAAACAAAAAATTGTGTTTTAAATAAAAACCAAGGAGAGAAATTGGTAAATGCAATTTTGCGGTTTAAAGTTTCTTCAAAGGCAGTGCAGTCTTAAAAGTGCTTGTGGAGTCCTTACTTAAACAAAAAAATGATTCGTAGTATATAACTCTTACAGCAACTTTATTCCGGTCCGACGGATTGAATTAGCGTCCTCTCATTCATTCGCACTGTACTGCAGTGCGTGAGCAATTAACTTCCCTGAGAAATTACGAGATTGTGAAAGATACGCATCGTTCACGAACTACAGGAAGAACGTAATTCCTCGGACCTAGCAACCGCTGAGACTGTCTGTCTGGTTCTACTTGGAACACTCGTATAATAAAGTCTCTTTGCTAATATAATTCACGAGCATACACACAACTCGGTAAAAATAAATCAAATAAAATAAATGAAAATCTACATTAACTTCATTAACACTTGTTCAGTAATTAAATAGAATCATTATAATTAAATACTTAATCTACTTCACTTACATGAATTTTTTATTTTATCAAAGTATTAAATTACTTCAGTATTTATTTAAATTTATTTAATCAGGTAGATTTCTTTAGAAATCAGACTATTGCAATGACTCTCATAATGGAATTATCCCAAAATTTTGCCACCATGTCTTATTTTACTCACTAGAGTCAAAAAATACTATTTACTCAAAAGTTTACATATGTATGTACATATATGCGCGTCTTGTCATCACGATAGCACCCGCAATTCTTAACGGATCTTCATGAAATTTTATACACTTATTCAACGAACCCTAACCTCGATCGTGATTGAAGGTGAGCCCAATCGGTCAATTAGTTTGGAAGTAATGGCTGTTAGAAATTTTTTTTTATTTTTATAAAAGTGAATTTTCTGGCTTTTTCTGTTTTTTTGAGGATTTTTTTATGAAAATTTGATAATCTTGAAAATTTGACAAAGAATTAAAAGAGATTATTTTTGCAGCTTCGTCCTCTAATAACTTTTGAATTTTGACATTACTCAATTCCTTGAAATTCATGTTGTAGCTCATAAAATAAGTATTAATTACACTATTGTAGCGTTATTGTATTTTAATAAGATATCTATCTCTGGATTCCGGGCAAGGCCGGATGGCTCTTTTTTTTTAAATAATCTGATTCAGTCAATAGAAAAAATATTATTCGAAGTATGTAAAGTACAATAGCAATAAAAATATGTTAAGTATTTATTTTCTTAATTACAAAAAAAAGAGTATTTTAAAATTAAGCAGATGTAACAGTCAGAGTCTTTACACAATCAGACATAGGATAATTTAGCAAAGGTGATCGTTAACTCAATAAGTATAAATAGTTATATATATACTTATAAAGATCGGTAAGAGGAGGACTGGCTTTGAAAAATAAAAATAGACATCACTTAACAAAAGTATGAGGCCGTAAACGGTTTAACGGTTCGTTAAAAGATCTGCGTGAGTATGACTGAGGAAAAAGAAGAGACGTGCCTGTTGTAATATAATCTTTTTCGTAGCCATTGCGTTGTTCTTGTCTCAACATTCCGTGGATATTTTTTATTATAATCTATCCCTCGAATCCTATCCTACTATTCTGCAGCATCCAGCAGAGTATAGAGAGTACAGCAGATAAAGGACGCTTGTTCGACGACAAAGAGAGTAGGACCTCAGAGGCAGAGTGTACATAATAAAGAATCGGCGGTTGTCGTCGGTGAGCGTACAAGTAAAAACCGGGTGTATAAGATCGTTACGGTAGTATGCACGGTCGAACCGACAATGGAATTTCCTCCAGTGAAAAGGCAATTCTCACCGTCCCCAACACTCTTGCTAGTAAGATTGTACTTTTTAAGTCCAGACTAAATCCCTCGCGAATGTACCATCGAATAACCATTACACGCCTTCTTTACGCCCTTTGCCCACTTATTTTATTTTTATATTTTTTTACCACCGTTTTTCGTAGCTCAGGTGTTTTGTCGTCTTATTTCGCTTACAAACAGAAATTACGAGGCTGTCGGTGCCGCCTTTAAGTCGTAATAATAATATTGTACTTTTCGACGAAACCAGTTTATCCTATCAATCATTTCAGTACTTTAGCTTACGGTTCTACAGTCGTTTGTTACGAGGTTTATAATATTTTAACTTGTTATTATTTAAATCATAAAACTTGCCTACTATCAAATACCGTAAATATATGATAATTTTATATGTAGTTTCTAATGTACTCTATTTTTATCATAAACAGTATCATTATAAAAATTAATAAATTAAATGATAAATAATTTAATCGATTAAAGGTAAAATATTTTCTAGAGCTTAAATTTTTAATAACCATAGTAATAATAGTATGCACTTGATAAAAAATAATTTTCTCGAGAATTTACTAACAGTCACAAGCAGAATGTGCATGTAATGCGGTAATTATTTTACACTTCCGAAGCGGCAATCTTTGAAGCTAGAGTTTCGTCACTGCATCCTTACTGTAATTTAAGTAGTAGCTATGGTGCTTTGATTAATTTAACGCGTCGGTGCTACAGATTTGCTCCGTTAATTCATAACTATTTGTTCATTACCTCATTTATTAAAATAATAAATAAATACAAAAACCCATAACTTATAACGTTAATAAAAACCGTGTAATTCTAACATTCATAATTTCTAACACACAGTAAACTTGTTTATATTTTATTTATAAATAATTCAAATAATGGTACATTTAAAAAATATATAAATTTAACGATCAGAAGGTGGTGACAGCAGTGATAGTTGTTCCACTGATTACTTTATTCAGTGACTGGTTCCATTAACGATCGATTCTTGTCGTTTCTCGTGACTCTTCAAGATCAATGATTCGGTCATTCGTCTTTCACGACAATTCACCATTACATTAGCTACTTGCTACTGCTACTTTTACTCTCCTCTTGCTACTGGTAATGGTATTGGTATTGATACTGCTACTGTTACTGTTAACTGTTAGACTGGACTCACAAGTCTCATGAAGAGAATAAAGAACATTGAAATCACTCGACATCCTACGTTACTCGCTATCCAGCCGTCTTATTCACTAAATCTGTCAATCTTATTCACTAATTAATGCTCCTTAACGATATCTTTGTCACTTAACTTACATTATTATTTTTCATTTTTTACCTCTATTTAAATGCTAAAATAGTCTTAATGATTATGCACCGAGATAATTTTGTAATAAAAATTGTCATCTACTCTCTAGAAACGAATTAGCAAAAATCATGTGACAACCAGTATTTGGCAGTGAATAGACATTTATTGCTAGTGAAAAGTATACCACTATTTGAATTGGTGACATACTTTTCACCAGTAAACAGTGAATAGTCACTATTTTCACTATTTTTAATTTAAGGGAGTAGTTATACAAAAATTTTTAAACTGAATTCGATAGTAGTGAATATTGTTCAAATTATTAAATAAACGATCTGAATTATAGTATCTACCAACTGTATGGTAAAATCTACAATTCTTGATGATAATCAGAAATTATAATTTTTATTATCTTAACTAACTATATTCATTATCAACATCGTAATTCTTAATAACCTGATGGTAATAGTTACCATCAGCCCAAATAATAATTACTATCTAACCTAAAGAATTTAAATATTGGCGTTACAGATCAAATGATGCTCCATTATGTTATGCTGTAAAAAAAATACTGATTATTGATGATGATAAAGTTTTTCTTATCACTCAATACTTGGATGATTGCTATTTTGATGATCATACCCAGTCTTTTAAAGTTATCAATAACAGCTCCAATATTTGGAAATTTTTATTATATTCGGACTTGAACGATTGTATTGTTACTTATTTCAATTATTTAAAGAACAAAATGAACATAGCTAAAATACGGATATAAATAAAGGATTTAAATTTATATAAATTAATCCTATTTTTTGGTTCAGAATTTTTAGAACCTTGAATGGTAACAGTTACCATCTTCGATTGTAACAATTATAATTTTTAATAGTCACAATTAGCATCTTAGATAGTGATCGTCACCACCATCAATTGTTACTGTTATCATTCTCAATAGTAAAACTTATTATTTTACCACTGGAAAATTTTCCTACCATTTCGAAAAGTTTAAATTATAAAATTAGTATCGTAAATAGTATAATAAAAGTTTCTTCGTGTAGAAAAAAAAACTTAAGAATATTAAATGAAATATTTATTTCTGTTTATGTAAAAGTTTATTTTAATTTGCTTTTAAGCAGTTGTCAATAATCGTATATAAATTGATTATTAACATATGTCCAGCAATTGTTTCTATATATATCACAATAGCTATAGGTCAATCAAATATTAATATTCTAAAAATTATCATTATTATTATTATTTGAACTTATTTTAGGATACATACAATAACAATTGATTTTTTCATTTATACTGAGAGTATGGGACAGTAATTATGATTGATTGAAGTTCACAGTTGGATTCAATTTACATGTCGCTGGTATAAATGCTGAATATAAACCGAATGCCATTTCAATCATACTTTCAATTATAAACTAAAGTATATATATGTATATATATATCTATTGAAATGAAAATATTATTCGTTGTCAAAGTGGAAATTTTTGTTCTGGATAGTATTATCGGATATTTGATTTGAACAACGGACTCTCAACCAAAGAGACAAAAAAAGAATGAAAAATAAAATAAAATATTGAAGAGTGAGAGGTAGAGAGAAAGAGTGAATGTTGAGGATGACGGAAATTTAACATCAAATCGTGGACAATTTAAACTTAAAATAGCTTTTTTATAACGATCGTTAAATTGCTTGATAAACTCAATTTTTAAATTCGTATAACATATTTATCGTCGATTCATTGTGACCGGACAAGAAATCATAAGACATAAGTACCATTTGCAACCACTGCTCCATTTTTGGACTTTTTTTTAATTAACGAACAAGTAAATAACCAACTTCCATTGTAACAGTCAATAAAAATATCTTTGAAGAAATTTAGAAAATTAATTATGTCATTGCATATTTAACAAAATATGTTATTTGAATTTTTCAAGAATCCAAAACGGGTCATCACTACATTTTGGAGTATCCGCTACTTCAATGTCTTTTTACAATATTGTGGTTGGGAGCCAAAATTTTTTTTCCGTACATAATTTTGATAATTACAACGAAATTATTATCAGTCCGCGTTCAATTTTGATAGCCCATTGAGTTTAATGTACAGATTAATCAAGTACTATTAATTAATGTACATAAATCAAATAGTATATAATCGTATTTAAAGCAAATACATTCAACAGCTGAATAATTATTATTATTTTATAACGTATGCAATAGCCATTCAAATATATTCCGTTCTTTACATGTAATTTAGTAATTCAAAAGTATAAATAAATATCACACAGCATTTTTACAAACGAAAATATTTGAGTAATTGTTAAAGACCTTGGAAACGAAAAATAAAATCATTGAATTTTTTAAATTACATTGACTTGTTTTATCGACGCGTTTCATTTCAAATTTTTTGTTAAATTTCATTACAAATATAAAAAAAAAATGCATACATGTAAGCTGAGCCCCAGTACCCGATCAGGGAACTAGTATCCGATTACTCATATATACATATATTTATATTTACTGAATTATACTAAATATAGATATAGAAATATATGGAGTGATCGGATACTAGTTCCTTGATCGACTACTAGGTTTTTTACCTCACACAGTTCAAAATTTTGTGTTCTTGTGTATAAAAATTTAATGATTGAATATATTTTGTGACAATTCTTTTACCCCATCAAATTTAAATTTAACTAAAGTTGAATATGTTATTTGATCTCAACAAGTTTTAAACCTGTATTATTGTTTAACACAAGTATAATGTGTTAAATTAACACAAATTTTTCAACTGTGTATAAACATTTTATTTTTTCTGCGGCTATTGCATAATATTCAAATAAAAGTCTCTTAGAAATGAATTTAACTTTGAACCGAAGCTTCAGTATCAAATTAAATTGCCTTTCAGAGTGAAACTTCAAGAGAATTAAATAAATAGACCAGTGATCTGCTCTGCATTCACTCCAGGTTTACTGTGCCTTCACTCCGCTAATTTTTTACCATGTAGCAAAAGCGCTTCAATTCAAAATCAATTTTTTAAAATACAAGTAGTTCCCTAATTATCAAATACTTAAAAAATAAAAAACAAAATAAACAGCAAACTTTGGATGCTATTAAATGGAAAAAAAATCGACTATCAGAGCAAGTAAACTTTCACTCAACATAACTTACTTTATACACATCAGCCAGCAGATTAATTTCCATCTCTGAAAGATCTTTAATCTAAGGCTCCGATTAATAAGCGAGCGTACATATACAAATATATATGCGCACATAACCGGTAAACGCAAGTTCTGAAAACTAAACACTCATACAAAGTAAAAGAAGTTACGTGTAAGCAAAGTGCAGGCGGGCAGGCTGTATAATATAAGAACTTTTGTGGACTAAATTAAACTAGCCTCCGGGGTTTGTAATTTAAGTTTTCTATGATGTTTGTTTTAATAGAAACCAGGCGTTGGTGCATATATGATATTCTTATCCTTACCTATAATAATGCCCTCTGGGACATTTGAATATATGCAAACCTACTTGTATATCTTGAGAACATAACAATTATTAATATATATTATTAATATACAAGACCGTAGTTTCCACAGTTAAGTCCTTCAGTAATAGATGTAAGAATTTAAATGGATTTAATTTATCAGCATTAAAGCGTAGGCTTATGCGTACATACTATTTAAAAGTCAGTAGAATAGTATCCGAGGTAAATAAACCAGTAGCTCAGCGAGGGGCAATGTGCGCACCTTTTTGCGTTCGCGGATGCAGAGAGCATCTGTTGGTACAAGACGGACGTCCGTGGCATTATGTTACGACGTTACAACGCATTATGCCTGAATGGGCCACACACACGGTCGTTGTGGGGCCATATGTACCAAGTGGGAGTAAGGTGTAGTAGGCGAAACACCTATATAAGATATTCTCGCCTCTTTTCTCTGTTGTTTCTTCTCCGATTCTTATTCTTTTTCTTCTTCTTATTATTATTATTCTTTATTTTTCTCAGTTTATCCCCGCACATACTTAGTACGTTATATGGCTCGCCTTATTTCTGTCCCTCTCTGCAACCCTGTATCTGGATGCATTGGTCAGATGCCTGCCGTCGTCCAGTATACTGATGCCCGGTCATTGCTCACCGTTGTTGGTGGTCACCGGGTGAGTCTTAAACCGCGTACCGGAAATTGTTTACTCCAACTGCGGCATCAGGGTGTGCACTGTAAAAATTTTCAATAGAACAATACATGAATAGACATGAATGCTAGTTTTCTTATACAATTTCATTCACCGTTTTAATGTGCTGGTTATGAAATGCCCATTTATTATTTTTTTGTTTATGAGAAAACGATAGGAAAATGGTGGGCAAGTGGGCGAAATGGGGACGTGGAGAAAATAATACAGATATTAAGTATTAAATAGCTTTTTATAAAAATTTTTAACTTGAACTTTGAAAAAATTTAAAAGGGTATTATTCTATCATTCATATAAATTTATAAGAGATTCCAATTATATAATTGATATATTTGACATTTGTGGTTACTTTTGAGTATAGCATTTAATATTTTATCAATTCATTATTTTTTCAAAAGCATTCGTTCGACTTTAATTTAAAATAGAGTTTTATAATAAAATAATGTCTTATTGTAGTATTGAAAAAATTTATTCAATTTTAAAAGTTATTTTAGTTTTTTCGAATTTTTTTAATTACATAACTTTTTGGACCTCAGTGATTTATAGAGTTCGGTCTTGCAGCTCAGACAAATTACATTCTATCATTAGAGGCTTTTTGTTGATCGCGTCATAATAAAAATTTCTTGTAACAATGAAATGTAATTTATGTAATTCTTAAAATTTTTATCGTTCAATATTGTTAGTAGAAATAAACTTTAAGCTTATTCCAGAAGCCGAAATGAAGTTTCTTTTGAAAGGAAGGTCATTAGAAAGATGTCGAGTGAAAAAGTATTTTTATTCTTCGGATCCAAATCATTTTCTATCGAATACTTTAAATTTATTCTGAAATCTCGATGAGATTGTATAGGAAATACTGTCGTACTTTTTTTTTCATACAGTGTATAGCTGGGGAATGAGAGTCTTTACTTGAGGTATGACATTTTCTTCGATTTTTTGCTTCTCTATTTTTTATTTTTTTATTTCGTTAAACTAGAAGAGTAAAAGACGGCTAGAGACGGGCGTGTTACCCTTAATAATAAACCCTGAAGCGAGATTGAATCGGGCGTAGATATTATCGAATCGCTTGTCGCTCTGCTTCACGTCACCAACGACGATCGTTACGAGTTTCTTCATTTCTCTTTTTTACTTTTTTTTTGCCCCTTACTCAACTTACCTTTGTCGTTTTCTTGACTTCTCTGTGAACGCAATCAAGTTTTTTTCTTTTTTATTCATAGTTTTTTTCTTTTTTGAGACGAGGTTGTTGCAACGCGCGTGCACAGGTGCCAGTATACAAAGAAAACCAAAGAGAAAGACGAGTAAAAAATAAATGTATATATGTGCTCGTGTATAAGCCTCCAAGCGTTCTTGCTGATGGACCAATTTGTCAGGCGCTACGGAAGTTTTCATTCTTGTTTTCTTAGTGCTTTGTTATAAATAAATATACATATATTTTTTTTTCTGATAAATATTCTGATGATATTTGAACAGTACTTTTAATAAATTTAATTGTTCCTACATCAAGAGAATTTTATAGTGAAAATCATAATCTAGTTATAGTAAAATTTTTAAACTGAATTCGATAGTAGTGAATATTGTTCAAATTATTAAATAAACGATCTGAATTATAGTATCTACCAACTGTATGGTAAAATCTACAATTCTTGATGATAATCAGAAATTATAACTTTTATTATCTTAACTAACTATAATCATTATCAACATCGTAATTCTTAATAACCTGATGTTAATAGTTACCATCAGCCCAAATAATAATTACTATCTAACCTAAAGAATTTAAATATTGGCGTTACAGATCAAATGATGCTCCATTATGTTATGCTGTAAAAAAAATACTGATTATTAATGATGATAAAGTTTTTCTAATCACTCAATACTTGGATGATTGCTATTTTGATGATCATACCCAGTCTTTTAAAGTTACCAATAACAGCTCCAATATTTGGAAATTTTTATTATATTCGGACTTGAACGATTGTATTGTTACTTATTTCAATTATTTAAAGAACAAAATGAACATAGCTAAAATACGGATATAAATAAAGGATTTAAATTTATATAAATTAATCCTATTTTTTGGTTCAGAATTTTTAGAACCTTGAATGGTAACAGTTACCATCTTCGATTGTAACAATTATAATTTTTAATAGTTACAATTAGCATCTTCGATAGTAATCGTCACCCCCATCAATTGTTACTGTTATCATTCTCAATAGTAAAACTTATTATTTTACCACTGGAAAATTTTCCTACCATTTCAAAAAGTTTAAATTATAAAATTAGTATCGTAGATAATATAGTATAATAAAATTTTATCCGTGTATAAATATAAGAAATTTTTTCTGGAATGACTTTATTTATTGCGCCTGCCAAAGTAAAAATATACTGTTTTGTAATTTAGTATATATTTGTTGTAATAATGCGTGAGGTTAACCACAGATTGATTGACACTGACAATTGATTGACGACTCAATTTGAGGTTTCGCAGGGATATTTTTATTTGCCGCAATCCATATACCTTGCTCATGTAAATGTAAATGTTAATATTTTTCCTACACGATTATGATTATTATCCAGCTGATCTATATGCATATTTTCTCACGATAGTTAAATAGTGAAAACAGTTATTAGTTATTACGGTAATATTAATTAAAAACGTTTAATTAAATCTTGACAAAACGATTTGAGAAAGTTTATAATCAACCATTTAGCGTGGCGCTTATTTTTACTTTTAGTAAAAAAATTTAAAAAATGCAGTTCAGTCAAGCCAAACAAGTCTCGAATATATTTTTAAAAAAATTTAACGATACAGAAAACACTTGAAAAATAATTTCGCAATTATTGGACATTTTTTTTTCTTCATTAAATTTTTTTTTTAATCACTTGTTAAATTAAATAAATAAAAAAGGCATGAATAGTTTATTTGCCTATAAAAGAATAATATTAAACAAGACATAGATATAGACACAGATATAGATTTAATCATGGGGTCGAAAGAAGAATCTCAATTGCAGTACGCTTCAGTAAGATTTTATAACCTCATGAAACTAGTGGAAAAAGAAAATACAGCTCAGCCAGCGTAACAACTAGAGAAGCATCAGAAGTAGCAGTAGCAGTAGCAGTAGCAGCAGGCATATATACATTTAGTCTAACAGTACACAGAAAGATAGCACATTGCTCTAGAGGAATCTTAAACAAATTATTGCGTTAATGTACAGTGGACGTTCAATGTTGGCATATTCTCCTCCCTAATGCTCAGGGAACGAAAAGCGTTTCGTAATTGGAAGTGCCCAAGCTAAGCAGTCGACTACTTCCGCTCCCAGCGACCGCTATTTACGAGCCAATAAAATAAACCAGCGACGTCTTGAGTCCCAGCGAGTTGCGAGCGAGCAAGCGAGTGATCCGGAGAATACTTGGACTGAGATGTGGACAGCAAGAGTGGCCAGACAAAGATGTACAATAAAGTAGCAGTGAGACCAGACGAGAGTTAAGTAAAGTAAAGCAAAAGTAGCAGCAGCAGCATCAGCATCAGCAGAAAGAGAAGCATCAAGAAAAGCAGTAGCCTTCAACGTACCTTGGACGTACACGCCCTACGGGCATACAATTACGTTAGAATTGGCTCTGTCCAGGGCGACGCGTACCCATAAATGTCTTGCTTATGCTTTTTAACGAGTTGCAATTCCACTTGTGGTGACGACGCTCTATACTTTTCATTCTTATTCTCCTTTTTTTCCTTTTCCTTATTACTTTTGTCGCCGAGTACTTAAACGATTGGACACAAAATCCTGGCAGGACGCACTCACGATTGTCATTGATCCTCAATTGTCAATTGTCGATTCCCATCTTTCTTTAGCTTTACCAAAGACTGAGTAAGAGCCAAGAGCCCAAGTCTTATGTCTCGTTAAAGACTCGGGTGGGCCTACGACTGACGATCATCCGATGACATTGTCTTCCACACCGACAATAGATTGGCGTCTTCTCTCACCATCAACGATAATAACGTCTCTCTGAATGATTATAAAACACTCGAATACAATACCAAATTAAAGATCAATGTGCCCGAGTTGTGAGATTTACGAAAGATAATATATTCTCTTGTGATCGCCGCATTTCAGCGCTTGGTTCAATTTCCCTTATCGTTTTTTTTAAATTTACTTACCTATTTTACTTTAATTGACAATTACCGCCGTTCGCTTGCATACAGCAGCTATTTGACGGCTAAATTTTGCGCAAAAAATATTAGCCTTTATGTCACACCGAGCGTTTGAACAGTTTTAAACAGTAAAAACTTCTTATAGCCACGAAGGGGCAGAAAAAATAATAACCGGCGGGATGTGATAACGAAAAAAAATATAAAAATTATTTGATGGTAAATATGTAGACCGTATCATTGATGCGTGGACCTAAAAGCGATCAGCACAGGTTGTGAAGCAGAAAAGACGTGGAGAAAGAGAAAAATAGTGTATAGATAGTTTGTGGTGCTGATGGTGTTGCCGGTGGTGGATTGAGTTGAGTTGGGTTGGGCCGGGCTTGTCGACAGCCTCAGTGGCTGTGCACACGCCTAAAAGGGTTTTCGTTAGATTTCATTTCACACCCAATTACACAATACAGACGCAGACCGAGCCAAAGAGAGACTAACTGGTGGAGAACTCGAGAGCTGTACGAGTGAGTGAGTTAGAAACTGATTGTCAGATGAGTGTAGGGTACATAGATGGATAATACATGGATATATATAAATATATATGTATACATATATTCCCAAGGCTTTAGGTAAAAATATCCACAAAATGCTAAGCATGTGATATGCACCAATACATAACTTTTCCTCGATTTATACACATAAATTTTTATTTATTTTAAAAAAAAATTGGATGTATCGAAAAAAAAAAAATGAACGAAAATTGTCGATATCGAGATATTTTTTGCAGTCTATTGTTTGTCAAAGAGAATCGGTACTGAGAGGAAAAAGTGGCTGTTTTCTTTTTGGTTGGGCGGGAACAGAGCAGGCTCTTGCTGTGCCATAAGGGATTTCTTATTTTTAGTGAGGACGGGAACGGTAGTAGGAAAGAAACAAGGATGAGGAGGAAGAAAAGAAAATATTAGAGTAAAGTAGAGACCAAGAAGCGGCTCCACATGATGTGAAACTCATAACCGGGTTAAAGGAATACCGTTCAAGAGTGTATACCAAGTATTTTCCGTCAGCGTCCCCGTCGTATTTGCCACCTGCGCGAGACTCGTTTCTGGTGAAGCGTATCATATTTTAGCTGCTTTGCATGCTGAGCACACGGAGATGGGGAAAAGAGCTGAGACCGTGTTATAGTTGATGACTACACGTGTGAATATATTGGTAGGTCTTTTTTCATCCTCATGGCTCTTTTATTTTTCCCTTTTATGACAGACGGGTAAAAAATATACTTTTACGGTTATTTTACTTTTTGTTGTCTTGCTATATTATTTTGTAATTATATACTATTGTCGGAGAAGAGTCGATAAATGGAATTTGATTGTACAGTTTGTTGGATTCTGAGAAGCAAGAACATTTGCAATTCTCTCCGCTGGTTAAGACTCGTTCAACGCAAATTTAATGGACGCTGTTGTTATGTCGTCGCACTATAAATGTGTATATCAGAGGTATATATATATATATATATGTACAAAGGTAAAAGAGAAAGAGTAAAGTGAAGATAGACACTCGTTTGAGATTGATCTGTAATGGAAGAGAAACAGGAGTAAAATTACAAAGTGGAACAGTAGATGTTTCCAAGAAGTACCAGAGAAACTGATGATGATGCCGACGTATATTGTTATCGTGACGCAATTTGACCTAGTTTTCATTTGATTCTTGTCTTTGTGTTTTTTAGTTTTATTCAAATTTCAACGAATTGTTTTCCGCGAATAAAATAATAATTAGAGGCTGATATTTAATAGCGATATGAGTTTAAGTTTTTTTCTGCTGATAAGGAAAATAGTTGCTGAAGTTACTGAATAAACAAAAAATTGAGATGGATAAAAATAAATAAAAGATTCGATCACGTAAATTTTCGAGTGTCGAGCTGCATCCATTGCTGCAGAGGCGGAAAGACAGGAGTAAAGAAACGTCAAGAGACACCTCGCCCAATCCGAAGAAAAGAAAGAATTTCCGTATTTTAAAGGAGCGCGTTTAAAATTACCAGAGGATTGCGTTGCATTCTCTTCGTTGCGCTTGGCTAGCACCGAGCAAATCTAATTCCTCCGGACTCCAGTTCCGATCCCTCAGAATTCCCTCATTTTTTTTTCTATCTATTTTTATACCTTTCCGTCACTCACTTTTTTCGTTCCTCTCCTTTTAACTTTTTTCTTTTATATTTTTTACACCCTCTAGTACAAACTCTGTGTAGTACCTTCCGTTTCTTGGTGCATTTTTTTGTCTCTATCTCTGTCATTTTTTATTTTCATTCTCATTCACTCACACTCGTCTATTGCCTTTCGACCGACGGCATCCTCTCTCTGGAGAGAAACCTCTCAGCAAAGAGAAAGAGTAATCGACTTTGAGATCGACGCATCTGTACGTGGTAGTGGTAGGACCTGCGCGCGTTTTTTTCGGTTAGACGTTTGCTTTCCTCACGGGAAATCCGGCACGAACGGCTCAACATCGTCTACGTTTGTTGAGAAAAAAGAATGAACCAGAGAAGAAAAAAGAAAATTTTTAAAAAATAAAATGAAAAGTAAAAGAGTGACTAGAGTGCGAAAGCATTTCTCCATCTTCTTTTATGTGACATTGGATTGTTCTTCGAGTACCAACACTCTACAGTTTTCTTTCTGCTTCTTCTTTTTCTTCTTATATGTACATTCCTTACTCTGTCGTGATACTTGTACACAAAGATACACTATTTATTCCAAAACTTTAGCTAAGATTAAACTTTCTCAACGTTTTCACCTTTTCGACAGTTTTTAACATAAGAAAACACAAAATTTAAAAAAAAAAACGAGTTAAATTTACCGTAAACTTTTTTTTTTTATTTCAACTATCATAACTTTGAATTTTATCTATGTATTTCTCTAGTTTGTTTGTTTGTCTGTTTGTTTGTTTGTTTCGGTTTTTATCGTGGAAAATAATGCATGACTCATTTATTTAAAAGTATTTCACTAGTGATACTTGGAACTGTAGACAAAGCTTATTGCAGTTTGTCATTTACAGCTGATCTAACATGATACTTTAGTCCCATTTCTCGTGCGTACTGCCGGAACTTGAGGTTCTTCCCGGAACCACGATCCGCGGTTTCTGCTTGCGCGGACGTTTTGCCCGAGAGAACAGACTACTCTAACGAGAAAATATATATCCAATAACACAATCTTATTTCGCTAATACCCGGGTATTAGAGACACACGCGAACTAACAAAGAAAAGACTAAATAAATAACAACAATTACATTAATAAGTATATGTTACTTTAGATAACATACGATTTCATTTAAATTAAGCGAAAAAACAACTAGATAAATTTTAAATGTATAGTTTAATTAATTTAGGGCCATTTATAAAATACGTTGATACTTATGGGGGAGGGGGTGGTGCTTACTGGACAAGATGGGACAAGGGGGGGGGGGTAAGGAAAAGTGAAATTCGCAGCTCATCAAATAATTTTGCAAATTTTTCGCTCAGTTTTATTGAAATTTTATATTTTTGTTACGATAGAAAGTCATTCGTTTCATATTTATAAATATATAAATGTTTCTGTGTATATTTTTATGATCCTGTAGTTAGCAGACAATTAAAAATTTTCGGATTTATTTTTCTATAAATCAATTACCAAAAAAAACGAAAACTAAAAAATGCACATGTAGAAAATAAAAAAATCTAACGGTGCAATTTTTTAAAAATATTGATTTTTTATAATTTATCGTTTTGAAAAGAATTCAAAAATTAGTAAACATCGGTGAACTTCAGAATCATATATATTTCTGTGATTATGGGTGGGGGGGCTATCATTTGTGGAGCAATATTGATAGGGGGATCATAGAAAATGTAACATAGCGTGATGAAGGGGGGGGGGGGGGGGGGTAAAAAGATAGAATTGTTTTATAATTAGAGTCCTCAAATGAAAAAGTATAAATACTATTTTTAATTGACATCCAATAAAAATTTAATTGGAAAAATATTTTATTTAATGCAAATATATGAGATCATGTTATTTAACATGTAGTAGTTGGTAGTTAATAAATTCACAGCATTGGCTTTGAAGTAAAAAAAAGAAATAAAGAAGGAAAACTGTAAAAAAATGCTAAAATAGTGTCTGTGTTTTGAGAATCCTTCTCGAAAGATTTAAAGTAGAATAAGTGTATGCAAACTAGATTCACAAAAACTACTGGCGAAAGAAAGAGTATGTACTTACTTTACCTTTTATATATTTACTATTTTTTTTACTGCGCGATTTGTTATTTTTACGATGTAAAATTTGTGGTAGTGTTTAATCTAAAGTATTTACTATTAAGATGTAGCGATGGCTCGGATAAATGTATGTCAATATACAGAAAAAAGTTTTTGGCTGAAAGTAGATATTTTTGATTCATGAAAATTTTTTTGAAAACATCAATTTTTTCGGATAGAGTAGAAATCTCCTTTGACCGAGACAAATTCTCTTGGTCCAAAAATTCTCGATTCAGTTCCCGAGAATGTTTGTCTTCAAGAATATTTTCTTGGCTTAAAATAACTTTTTATCCCCATTACTGTAATAATGAGAAAAAGCGATAAGCCGGTGACGATTATTTTAAGATTTAAGAAGTTTCTGATGAAGAAGAGAAAAAGAGAGGGAAGAGGGAGAGAGAGATTTAGTTGTACAAGGTATTGAAGCCCAGTCGGTTATTGCCAGCCATTGTAAATTTTATCGTCCGGGTAAGAGGAAACTCGCTGAGAATGGCCATAAAGATACTTTAATGTGTATTTACATTGCGATATAATACATTACATAGTTTGATGTCGGGTGTTAAGTGAATTGAACGATGCTTTTGGGTTTAAATTATTATCTCTCTTGTTATGTACTCGCACACTATTAATATTCATTTTCAATTAGCTGGAGCTTTATTTTATTCCTTACATGACTGAACATAAATCTGTATCCACTTAGGTTCAAATATCAAATAAAACAATTTTTTTATTTTTTATATTTTTTTATATTTACATTTTTTTTTTAATTAATAAAATAAAAATAAACTTTTCAGTATTAAATATTTGCGTAGGATTTAAAATGTAAATTAAATGTTTTTTTTTTAATATAAAAATTTTCACCACTAGTTTTTGTCCATAAATAATATATCAGCTCTAGTTTTTAAATTTCCAGCAAATTCTAAGTCTTTCATCTGAATAGGCTGAAAGCTTTGGATCCTTGAAAATGAAAGCCCGTCTCAGACGTAATTGAAAACATTTTTTTTTGCCTGCTAAAATTTTTGGCAACATTAAACTGAAGTACCTGTAAATGCAGACAATTTAATTTTGAATATTTTATTGGTTATACATATAAATATTTTTATTTTTAATCTATGACAAATAATTTCTTATTTTTATTTGCAGTCACCAATTTTCTGTTGAATTCAATCATCACAAATTGTGTGTTGCAAAAGGTCTACAAAAATTTTTGTATTAATTCAACACATTGCGTTTGTGTTGCTTTAACACAAATTCATTGTTAAATAATTAAACACGTAAAATCCAAAAAGTTATTGTGACATAAGATTTGTGTAAATTTAACAGATTTTTCGTGTTAAAATTAACTAACAGATATAAGCACATAACCTAACCCTCAAGTATACTGATCTAACCTTAGTACAACTTATGTCAATTTAGCAAACAATTAGTTCGATTTTCTGTGATTTTTCTAAAAAACGGAGTTATGAATTTTCCTCTCGTAAAATGAGAATAAAAAATCATTGAACCTGATCATAATAATATGAAAGCTATCTATGACTATATTTAGGTGTAAATCAATTATAAACCAAGTTTCCTTGCAGACAATGCTTTGCTAGGTTATAGTAATGAAGAAACGCGCGGGAGTGTTTATCCTGATTTAAAAAAAAGATTTCGAATAGTTTAAAACAATTTGAAATAATTTAAAACAATTTGAATCGAATAATATATAGATATACACTTAACAAAGAGCGAATCATTTTTCTTAATCAGTGTAGCTAAACAACACAAATTTTGTGTTAATTTTCAAATAACACAAGAAATGCATTACATTGTAATGCATCTGTAGATTTTCTAATCATTTAACATAAAAAGTCAGTTAAAGGAAAATAAAACAAACGGTTTCGGTTGAATTAAGAGATTTCTTTGTTGAAAATCAACACAAAAAATTTAACCAAATATTTTTTTAACACAAATACACTAAATTTCTAACTGTGTGTGTGTGTGTGTGTGTGTGTTTTTTTTTTATTCGGTTAGAAGTCAGTATCAATTTTCGATCGAGTGATAATAATTTGAAATAATAAATTTCGCGTCATTTATTTTATAGCTTTTAAATTTATCAGCTGGAATAATATTTCTCTTTATACTGTTGGTTACAATACATTAAAACTCTGTTTTTATTATTTCACATATGTAACTGTTGTATTTCTATACATTTACCCATGCGTTAAAATAATATTTTTAATTTTTCGATCGCGATTTATCAGTAACAACATTTTAGTAATTCAAAAATGTTTTTTCAATTAAAAAAAAATTATTCGAAGCGATATATTGTGAAAAAAAAAAATACATAAATAAAATGTAATATCTGACCCGTTGGCGCTCTGACAATTTTCCATACCAGAAATGCAAATATATAATAACAGATAAGTCCAAGCTGAGGTGACAAAAAAACCGCAGTGGAAGCGGATGTTAAAATATACATCAGCCAAGTAAAAATAGTCTCCGTATAACCCAGAAAAAAAAAATTGTCAAGCTTCCACTTGGATTTTTCACTCGCTTAAAAGCCGGACACTACTGCAAATAGTTTCCTCGCAACTCGGTTGAATTAACAAAAAAAAAAGTTAAACTTGTCATCGGCAACTCGCGGCACGAATTGACAGTATTTAATTACCAATTTCACGGAGCGACGTCACCTGCAAAATCGACGTTGTCCCCAAGTTATAAATCTTTCAGCGTGCGAAAGTGGAGTTAAGAATTCAAACTGCCAGAACACTCCCACCACAAACTGGATGTACACACACCCTTACAAGGGGTAGTGCGCGTCTACGCTAGCGAAATTAATGGTTCGCCGTATCATAAATATTTATTTAACCTCAAACTCCCTCTTGAAAATCCGACTCGAATGTCATCGTTTGCTTACAATCCTATTCACAACATACATTCGACAATAAATTTAATACCAAACTATTTTCTTTTAACCTCTATCAATAAATTTAAACCCGAAATGTTTTCTATACAATTAAAAACTTTCTGCCAGCAGAAGAAAACAAACCTTTAAATTTTAATTCCTTAAAAAAATAAGTCCAGTAAATCGATTTTAAAGTAAAGTTTAATATTTTCTATTTTTTTCCATTCTAAAAAGACGTCTACCAAACCAGTGCGCTCGATATTTGGGGTGCGGTCCCTCAGGGTATTGAGGTCCCGAGGGGTTTGCGTGAAATGTGACGGCAAGATAGACGCAAGTACACTTGCACAATCTTACCCACACTTGCTCCCAAGCTTTCTCTTTCCCCCTTTGTCTGTTTTTTCTCTCTCTTTCTCAGTTGGATTTCCGTGTACAACGCAGAAGGTACATCCAGAGCTACAACAAGCGCATAGTCTCCCAAACACATTGAGCTCGAGCCAAAGCGAGGAGGCAGTATAGCGATAAAGCAAACTCTACAATACAGTTAGAGCGAGAAGGCTGTTAGCCCAGGGTCGAAAGCTCAGGGACGGCGTCAGGGGCTTTGGTGGCGGGTAAGTGGGTGCGTGGGTGGGATGTGCGACTGTGGAAACCTCGGAAGGACACAACTCTAGGATGGAGGACGATCAGCAACCGTAAGGGCTATATGAGAAGAGAAATGGTTGCTACACACTACACTTTACCAATACTATACCGAGATAGCTGAATACGATAGAAGAGCACGCGTTGTGCAGTGCGGTAATGGCGTGTGCGTTGTCGACGGCCAACAGCCGCTGTTACTGTATATTCCAAATATACATATATACATATATACATGCATACAACAATAAAGTATAGGATAGTAGAGGAGGATTCGAGCGTCAGAGGTACTGGGTAAAACCACCAGTACGCTTCTATTCCATTCGGTTTTAAGTTGAGACGAGACGATACGCCAGCTCTACGTGGGGTGTGAGAGCAAGCGAATGGGGTGTATGGATAAAGAAAGAGAGGCACGAACCAGGAGGAAAAGAGAAGTAAATAGGAGACAGTGAAGACAAGAGAGAGGAGCAGTCGTGTCCTCAGGGAAAGACAGAGAAGAAATGAGCGGGCGTCTCGGTACGCTGTTCTGGCAGACGAACGCATCGATCCCAGGCGGGTCAAGCACGGAATCTCTACCCTTCAACTCACCCTCTTCTACCCTTTTACTGCCTACAAACTCTAGCGACCTCACACCCCCGCGTAAGCTCCTTCTAGTCGTTATACCGCACTGCTCGCCTACCCCGCAGCCCCCGTCAGACAAAGACAAATTACGCTGCATTTTCAGAGCCCAAAGAGCCCTCTCTCAACCCCTTTCCTTTCCTTTACTCAACTCCTCACTTCTCTCCTCTCTTCTCCTTACTACGGCGTTTGCCTCGTTTCTCTTCCATTCGCTCTCTCTTCGTGCTGCTGTTACTGCGATTCCTCAACTGCCACTCCTTCTATTACGTCTCCAAACTGGGATATCAGGGTGTACGACGAGCTCAAGAGAGATCTCTCTCGTCTTTCTCTTAACTCTTGTTCTCAGTCCTTACTACTTAAACCACCCTACACCCTTTCTCACTCTTAGCTATGCACTGTCTCTATACATGAAGCTAAGTACTTTCTCTTTCTATCTTTGCTTCCTCAAGAGTCACTTGTACTCTTGACTATGTAGGGCATTCGGGCCGCTCAACCCTTACGCACTTTTCAACGTCAATTAATGTCTCGAGTCTTCTGCTCCCATTGTTTCGCCGTAATTGTACATTTTTTCGCCCGTTAAACGCAAGTATATTTACTAGGTGTTATAATTAGTTTTTTAGGTTATAATACAAAACTCTTGATTCTTTTTTTTTTAATTTTCACCAAGTAAAGTGTTGAACTCGTTATTTCATTACTTAGGGTGGATTTTTCGGTGAAAATTTTCAAAGAGTCTTTTTATTTATTATTATTATTTTTGGTTAATCGCTTATGGAGAATACTCGCAATGATGAATGACACTCATAAAATAAAAGAAATTTTACAAAAACTTAGATGACAAAAAAAGTCGGTAGCTACAATAAAATTTCTCCTGCTAAAACAGGATCATATTCTTCGCAGTAATAGTTTTTTCCGCGCACACGGTTAGAAATTTTATGTTAAATTCAACACAAATCATGTCCCGACTAGAAATTACTTCGGGAATACCCAGAGTATATATCTGGACCCTATTGGGTTCCAAGGAGGCATTCCCAATAGGGAAATTTCTATGAGGGCCCAATCAGTTCCCAATTGGGAAATCCTCAGAAATAATTCATTAATTTGTAATTAGTTTTTCCCATTCAGGCTCTGTGTGGGACCTAATTGGGAATTCCCAAAACAACAGTAAAAATTTTTAACCAGTTTTTCCCAATTGGGATCTGCATTGGGCCTCAATGGGAAGAACCCAGATAAAAAGTAAAAGTTTGGTCAGTTATTCCCAATTGGGCTCTGCATTGGACCTCAACGGGAAAGCCCAAGATAGAAAAAAAAATTTTCGTCAGTTTTTTCCCGATTGGGACCTGTGTGGGGCCTCAGTGGGCAATCGTAACGTGAAAATTAAATGCTTCGAGTGAAAATAAAAGAGGAAAAATTATTTTTTCCATGGTATTTGTGATCGGTAAGTGACTAATAAAATTATTTTAGATCAAATGATTTATTAATTTTATGTTTTGAAAGTTGTAATTTAAGAAAAATTTATTCTAGTATTTTAATTAAAATGAAGAATTCAGTACTTCTGCGCATGTGCCAGTATAATTATTAGGTTATCTTTCATATTGTTTATATTTCTCGAACATATTTATAAAAGTAAAATAAATCTTGAGAATCTTAAATATTAAAAAACAATCTCAAACATAGCATGCATTTACGATGTATATATTTATAGTTTATTTAAATCAAATTAGTGACGCTCCACAGTATAGCACACAGTTGTTTATATGATCCTTTGTGTCTTGTATATATGTGTAGTGTAAATAAGTAACTTAGGATAACGCGCTTGTATATCGATATATAGACCGATGGCTGTATAATAACATTAAACAATCGAAGAGTTTTCAGTTAAGTACGGAAGGTTAACGAAGCGTGAGTGTAAGAAAAAACAGGTTATTTGTGATTGTTGATTTAAACTGTGCATTTATAATTTTTAATATTGTTAAAATAATATAAATAATAGAAATTTTTAATATCAATTTAAACTTCTAAGAGTATAATAATTATATATTACATATATGTGTTTAATTGACTACGACGTCCCATTATAATAGTGTAGCACACAGTTGCTTCTTATTCTGCGACACCCTGTGTCATTTATATACATGTGTACTGTGAAGAAACTAAGTATTACGTATTGGTATATCGATGGATGGTGGTTTTCATACCAAACAAAAGACGATAGTTTTAAGTTAAGTACGGAAGGCAAACGTTACGCGAGTGCAAGTTAAAGCAGGTTACTTGTGATTGTTAGTTTAAATTATTTTTATTTTATAATATACTGTTAAAATAAATTTAATACTAAGAATCTTTAATATTAAATGAAATTCTCGAAGAAAATAATTTAATTTTTTAAAGGTGATACCAGCATTAGTGATTGAAAATGACTGAAGACAAGTAAGTATTATAAAAGTAATAAGCATAGAATAAATTGAAACATTAGTTGTTAGAGTATTTCAGGCAGTTTTTCTGTGTATAAACAATAGAATTTTAACGAACAATGATAGTTTTTATTTTTTGAAAAATATAAATTAAAAATATTTTGTATTTTCATACTTGGATAATATTTATAGATTATTTGTATTTTAAGATACGCGACTCAACAAAAGCAGACACTTTTCAAAAAGTAAATTCTTATAAAAAAATATTTTTTAAAATCCCATCAAGCTATTTTAAAATTTTTTCTTGCAAATTACTTAAAAAAAATTTTTTTTATAAAAGTATTTTTCTAAAAATTGTTAGATGTTGGTCTAGCTCAATGAAATTTTACTTCAAGTGTCACGACTTCTATTTTAAATATATACGATTATGAAATTAATTTTGTATAAATTTCATACAAATTATTTTCATAACCAATATGCTGCTTGATATACAAATTTTTTCTTTTCTGTTTAACCATTAAATAGGCACATGTCAAAAATAATTAACTTTTCTTACTGTTGATCTACAGATAATAATTTGATTATTTATTTCTAGGAAACTATCGCGATTTTACTTGGTATTATTTTCCAAAACCAAAGAAGACGGAAAAGTTGAAGAGATCGATATTGTCCCGGCTAATTGGATTTTCTTTGGCAAGAATAACAGTTGTCGTTGTAAATTTATGCCTGGTCCATTTGATCAGTCGAATTACAGCAAGCTTCAAGCGATGGTTAAAAATTGTGCTAAGCCTTCCTCTAAATGGCCTGATTATAATGTTGAAATACGCGGAAGAGCAAGTATGTATAAATATTTATTACTGTGTATTATTCAGAAAATTTATTATTATGGTATATTTATTTTACAGATTCATATGAAGAAGCTGAAGAACGTTTGAAAATATTAAACAAAGAGTTGTATGCTTTTACGACTGAGAACGAAGATTCCGCTAAACTACAGGCCTCGAAAGATCTTAAATTATTAAAAATGAAGTCAAATAAAAAAAATATCGACAATTTACAAAAAGAATTGAACACCTTTGAAGTAGAATTTGATGATACAGGTAAAGTTTTAAATATTAAAATAATTAAATTAATAATACAGACAATGAATATTCTAATTTTTTCTGTAGAGCCCTCAGGGAGAAAAAATTCTTCATTGCAATTAAATGATAAAAGAAAGGGGAAAAAAATGATGGATCATTTGACCTGGATAGTGATGATAATAATGACGTTTTTCGACAATCAACCCAGGATTTATCACACGAAACTAGTGACTCTTCACCTCCAACCAGTCGATCAAAATTGCTGAAGCGGAAAAGAGTGTCACCGCGAAATAAATTCAACAATAAGAAGTTGAAGTTACATAATTCTGCGAAGAACAGCAGTAACAGTAGTTTTAATAGCAGTCTACACGATGACTCAAATTCGAAGCAATCACTTACAACTAAGTCACCTACGCGAAGTTGTAAAATTGATAAGTTTAAAAATTCGATAAAGAAGACGCCTGTAACTTGTAAAGGTAAAATTTGAATATTATAATGAAAAAAAAAAATAAAACAAAATCGAGAAAATTAAACTTAACGAATTGTGAAACATATATCCTATAACTTTTTTTTTTACAGATTCAATAAAAAATATGGATGTTATTACATTTTTCACGAGCATAAGTAAACAAATTAGCCAATTGAACTCTACTGTTGTTCAAATTACTGCTGAGTTTAATCAACTAGCTAATGACACGAAGGAGATAAAAAACATCTTAAAAAAGAAATGTTTTGGCGACGGTGTTGATGGTGATGATTCTGTTGGCGATGAAATTAATGAACCGAATAATGTTGACGGAGAAAATCAAAATACTGGTAAAAAAATAAAAAAATTTGATTTTCCCATCGATGATAACGATACTTTTATTGATTTTAATAACCAACTTGAATCTAGTCCTACTTATCGTAAGCAAGTCGTAAGTGAATCCGATTTAATTGATATAATTATTATTAACTTTATTACATATAATTTATATCGAGCAATATAATGTTTTTTAGATAAAACGCATGTCTCAACTAATAAATAAAAATAATCTTTTAAATAAGAATATGACGACGTTAATTAAAGTCTACATTTCAAGAAAATTAGCCATTTTATATGTTCCATCTAAATCCGTCCTGACTAAACAGAAAAAACCAGTATTTAAAAATACTAAATTTTACAAATGCATAGAAGGTAAATTTCTTTTTGATTAATTATTAATGATGAGTTGAAGAAATTTTATTTTTCATTATTACTAATATTTTATCAAACTTTATAGAGGTTATGCGACAAAAACTGAAAAATTCTTCGGGAAATGATCTCACTGATAAGGATATTTTGGATGCAATGTCATTAACGATTCGAAATGCTCGAGACTGGGATGGTCATCGTTTACTGAGGCTGAAAAAACTTGAGGAACCTGCAGATAATGAAGTTGATCAATAAATTTTATTAATATCGTTTTTATACTTAAACAATAGTAAATGATTTTACTATATTAAAAGATTCTACTGGTTATATATGTACTAAGTAATCTAATGTTATTATTATTATTATTATTATTATTATTATTATTATTATGATATTAAAATTAATAATAACAGAAAAAAATTTAGTCCTGTCAATTTTTTTATGATAATTAATTTTTTTATTAGGATCTACTTTAAAATGCTCTTTATGGAGCCACTTTGGAATATTCCTATTAAGACTGAAATTGGGATGCCTTAATGAGATCTTTTTGTGATTTTTTTAAGAAATACAAGTAGGATTATGTCTTCATGGGACCTTTGTTGGATTTATTCACATGGACACAAGAAAGATTACCTTAATGGGATCTTCTTTTAATTTCCCTATAGGGGCTCAAGAAAGATTACCTTAATGGGACCTTTTTTGGATTTCCCTATTGGGGCACAAGTGGTATTGCTTTAATGGGACCTTTTTTGGATTTCCCCATTGGGGCACAAGTGGTAATGCCTTAATGGGACCTTTTTTGGATTTCCCCATTGGGGCACAAGTGGGATTGCCCAATCAGGGCCAGAAAGGTCTTTGCGTGACATCCCTATGTGTGGACCCTATAGGGCAACCCACAGAGGACCCAATAGGTCTCACATAAAAATTTCTAGTCGGGGTGTTGCAGACGATCTACACAAATTTTTGTGTTAATTCAACACATTGCGTTTGTGTTGACCTTTAACACAAATATCAAATTTTATGTTAAATAATTAAACACGTAAAATTTGTTATTTTGACAGAAAATTTGTGTAAATTTAACAGGCTTTTCGTGTTAAAATTAACTAATAAATATAAGCACATAACCTAATCGACTCAAGTATACTGATCTAACCTTAGTAAAACTTATGTCTATTTAGCAAACAATCAGTTCGATTTTTTGTGATTTTTCTAAAAAAGAGCTATGAATTATCCTTCCGTAAAATGAGAATGAAAGAATTTTTCAACTTGATCATAGCATTACGAAAGTTATCTATAAATAAGGAAGAGGGGGCAAAGTGGGTCTCGTAAGGAAAATATTTATAATATCATAAAGTTTTTTTACGCGTTTACTTCTTTTAGAGCCTTGATACTTATTTTCACTTCATGATACTGCGTACATCAAAATTGAAAAATCGAAGATTAGGGGCGAAGTGGGCCCTACAAAAAATTTCGGATTCGATATTTTTTATTCTTTACACGAGTGATATTTGCAAATAACTATAAAACAATTGTATTTTAATAATATAAAAATTAATTTTAATAATCTGCTGCGATGTAACTTTAAAACGTAATTTTATTATCTTTAACTTTCTTAATAAATTATATTTAATGAACAGTTGGTGGTCTATTTTAGCCCTCAATTTATAAGAAATTTCGATAAGCTTATTATCCGTCCGAATTTATTGACGTATAGAAAATTTTAAGGGGCCAACTTTGCCCACTCCTCCCCTATATTTAATTGTAAATTAACTATAGTCCAAGTTTCCTTGCAGACAATGTTGTTGCAATGCTTTGCTTGGTTATAGTAATGAAGAAACGCGCAGGAGTGTATAGCTATTAAACAACAAAAATTCTGTGTTAATTTTCGAATAACACAAGAAATCTGTTACGTTCGAAATTTTCTAATCATTTAACATAAAAAATCAGTTAGCGTAAAATAACACAAACGGTTTGTGTTGAATTAACAGATTTCTGTGTTAAAAATCAACACAAAAAATCTAACCAATAATTTTTTAGCATAAATATAAAAAATTTCCAACTGTGCAGTTATTTAATGAACGAGAAACAAGAATCATAATTATGATTGTTTAATTTTTGAAATTTAATGTAAGTTGTGATAATAGAACCTTTGAGCAGGATAAACAATACAATGAATATGTTTTGTTAAAGTTTGTATAGCATAATAATAATAATAACAATATATTTATGTACGGTTAAAAAGACAGAGGAGTGTAATAGATTATTTTTGTTGGCGGGGTTTTCGCGGGTAAGAAAAATATGAATATTGAGAGGAAGATGGTGTGGAGTAATAAAAATCCTGGTAAACTCTTTCTCGGTCGGAAAACGTGTCTAGAATAAAACGTGTTCATATATATAGTGAAAGAGAGAGAAAGAAAGAAAAAGAGCAAAAGTAGTACAAGAGTAGCGAAGCCAAACGACGTTTGTGTGCATGCAGAAAGTGTTTCATGGGGAGAATAAAGGGTGAACCACAGGTGGCTATCAACTCTGGTGTATAGTGGTTGAGAATTTCGTATTCTCTTGCAAAACGACGGGTTAACGTATGTGATTCATAATGTAACTCATTAAATATATATGTATATACATGCAGTCATATACGCTTGAAAATAAACTAGTGAAATTATAAAGTTAGGCTTCGTGTGTACTATCAAAAACATCCAAATTACGTAAAGTTTTGAGTTAAATATCCAGTATAATATTTAATTGCAAACTTTAATTTATTCCAAATATCAAAACAACTGTTTAGTTGCTAATTACCAAGCGGGAGTTAATTATTTAATTGTTGCTCGATTTAACCAAACGAATTTACATTAAATTTCATTTTAACTAAGATTGTTTTTCTTTTAAATTCAATGACTGAGATCAAATCTACTGGAGCTTATTAATATTTCATGTATATCTAAAACTATTTTTTATGAACTTTATTCAAATAATAATTCTGATATTTTTTTTTTATTGTAAAGAAATTAAAGTTTATGTTCGAGAAGTTGTATCTACTCCTGAGCGTTTCCATAGTGGTCAGTCATCTGATATCATCAAAAAACTTTCGAATGTTACTTATTTTTAATTCATAGAAAAAAGCTTGAAAAAAATTTGCTGAAATTCGAAATTAGGTATAATCGAATAATAATAATGTGATTAATTATCCAGGTTGAAAAATCTGATCTGTTTTGATTCAATAAAAATTTTAAATTATCTTTTTTCAATTTTACTTTCTATTTGTAGTTAATCAACATGTGAGATTTAGATCGAGTTTCGCCTGTACGCTAAAAAATTTTCGGAGTGAACGCAGATGAAATCCGGAGTAAATGCGAAGCGAATGACTGTATTCATTTAAATCACTTGAAGTAAAATTCACTCCAAAAAACTCCCTACGTACTCCGTATTCACAAAAAAAATAACTCTTACTGCAACAGGAATAGGTCTTGTAGCATGAGTTTACTGCTGCAATAGAAAAGGGTGACACGCGTTAATACCCGCGGACAAAATAACTTTAAATTTCGCGCCGATTTTATTATGTTGCCATCTATTGTTGTAGATATCGTGACATTGGGAGTGAGATATCAATTTCGTCGATGTATTTTTTGTTAATATCTTGTGTCAGGGGTGTATTACCTAACCTATATCAAATATTAAAATTTTATTATTAAATTAATATTTATTATAAAGGATCATCAAAAAAATCATTAAAATAGTTGGTCTATTTTCGAATAAACACACAAAATCCATGAACAAAGAGAACAATACGATTTTTGCGCTTGTACAGAATGATTATTCTGTCGCGGTTATTTTATCGCTCGGTTATTTTGTCGGGGTTATTTTGACCACGGGCCAAATGTTACGGAACCATAGAAAAGTTCTGTAGCTACAACAGAACTGTCCTGTAGCTGCTACAGGGTTATGCTCTGTTGCTTCAACAGTTCTTTTTTTTCTGCGTACGAAGTGATTTCTTCTGAAACTCCAGGTGGCGGAGTAAATTTTGATATAAATGAAATCCGTAATTACTCCGAATTCACTCCCAATTTTCTACAGTGTACTATTCCTTATTTAGACTATTTTCAGACTTGTTTTCAATAATTTTTAGTCTGGATTTGGTCGCTTTTGAATCAAAATCAGACTTCTTTCTCATAATAGATTGCCTTCTTTTTTTTTATCCAGACCAAAACCAGACTTTTACTGCCTATTATTTTTATTAGTCTGTTTTCGTTCGTCTTCAGATCAAAAACATCTTAAAATTTTTATAAAAATTTTAAGACAAGCCAATTAGTCCAAATATATCTAGTTATAAATCAGATCAAATTTTTCGACCCGGGTTTATTAAAAAATGAATTTAATGGTTCACAAAAAGTAAAAATAGTTTTTTATTATAGCTTAGTGATTTACAATAAGTACAAAACACACAAAGTATTAAAAGTCATCCTCCCATGAGAACAAAGAGTACAAGGTACTGGAGTATAAGGTAAACTTCTGCGAAGCATGTTTGTAGATCATCGAAAGAGACTGAGTTCCATGGAAACTTAGTTGTGTACTAAAGAATAAGGAGTAACTTAGACTACTCTTTCGATAACAAGTTATAACTGTAGTTGTTCCAATCCAATGAATACGATGATATCTATCGATTTTAAAGTTTAGATATCGATGATAAATACTATACACAATTTACACTATTCCTCATAAATAAACAGTAAATTTAAACGTATCACGCAATTCTAACAATAATAAATAATACTATATGATATAAATTACCGCGTAAAATGAAAAAGTCAGTAATGTATATAAAACAATAATAACAAAAGTTATGCAAATATTAAATATCGCTAGTTATGAATTAAAACATAACACAATTGTGCAAAGTAACTTTCAAATTTTATAATAGATAGCTCGCAGTGCGATATCTACTTTTAGTTCGTTCAAGTTGTGATGTATACGAAAAAAAAGTGGATCTAGTTTATGTACACTAGTTAAGAAAAAGATTTTTGAAAAAGTATATATGTATAGAAATATATAAAAGGATCATATGTGTTACCAACAGCCAAAGCTCATTTTCTTCTCCTTTTTTCTCTTTTGCAAACTCTCTGGCTCGTGTTCTCTCTAGGTCAAACAGATATTCAATGAGATTTTATTGCGACGCTACAGGCGCTCTAACCGAATGTCAAGGCTATTCAATTCCCATGTGCACTGATGTAAAAACTGAATTTTCTGTTTATTATCCAATAAACTTTTCTTTGACTTTTTTCATACCCGTAAATATATTTTAATCCATCTTGTAAAAATCATAAAACTTAAATATCATTTTATCTGATAAACCCTCGAGTATCAGGAACATAAATCTATAAGTAGTTTTCGATAAAATAAATAAACATTCGTCTTAAGTTATAAGTTATTAACATCAATAAGGAACAACGGTACAATAAAAGCCGGTAGTTAATACCTAAAAACCTGCAACCCATAACAATTAATAAACAAAAAAAAAATAATCTCAAGATATTTTTCAGGAACTTAAAGTTAAAACAAATAAAAATAAATTTCTGTTACTAACCCGCATGCAATAATAAATGTACCAGCTCAATCGTTTCACAATCTCATAAGTCAAGTTGGCTCAAGACCCACGTACGAGCACTGAGTACCACATGAACCTGACCCAATTGTCTATATTTTACAATTGCCAAGAAATTGTCGTGTGATCCTGTGATTTTTCATACGCCCCAAGGGGTCTGCTCGTAGATTTCTCTAGACACCAGACCTAGATGTACCACCAACTACTACCGCAGCAATAGCAATACTTCTTTGTAAAACTTATACATACATACATCCATACATATATACTTGCATTGTCTTCTGTACTTCCTATTCCTTAAAACTCATCAACTAGATTTTCTTATCAAGCTCACGAAAATTGCCGAATTTATTTTCCCCACCAACTCTCTTGATAGATTTGACGATAACGGAAAACAACTAGCGTACATGATCGCTGATAACTGTGGAGTAAAATCGCACGTGATGGTCCAGAAGTAATTTTCATGCTGGCGTCCAAAGTTAGATAGTTTAGATGACATTGTAGTCTGATGGCCGATGGGGTTGAAACTGTACTGGAAGTTGTGTGGAGGTTGCATGTGAATGATAGTGACGAAGGTACATGGGAATGATGGAGGGTTGAGGCTAACAGCAGTGTCATCAGCACAAACGCACGGAGGACCAAGTGACGAAGACGAGGAAGAAGAAGAAGAGGAGGAACGGGATGCTGTCGTAAGAGGGTGACGGGTGGTCGCCCGGTGGGTGACTAGTCAAGGCGGTTGAGCTGATATAGGTATAGATGTCGAGTGTTGGGTGGATATATAGGTATACGAGTCGGTGAATAGAAGAGCTCAGGAGTAGAGAACGAGGATTGGGTTGGGTCGATTTGCACCAGAGCTCTGACATTGCTCCAAGCAAGGAGAGTAACCAGAGTAAGGAGAGAAATAGAGAGAAAGACAGAATGAGAGAGACGATGAGGTGGATGGCCGGGCCTGCTAGCTCGCTCGATAGAGGCGCGTCCCGTCGTCCCATGATTGGAAACCAAATCGCCGCACATCCATCCTATCCTTGTCGTTGTCCTCATCCTCACTCGCTTCTTCACTCTTCCTGCGCTTTCTTCACTCCTTCGTTTTCTCCGCGCCCGCGCGATTCCTGCCACTCTTTAGATACTGAAATAGTGGTAGTTGTAGTAGTCGATAGTAGTTATATATCTTTATACTGTTACGAACACACACACACAGACTTGGTCGTTCTCAGCACAACCCTATCCTCATTGCGTTCGTTCGATCTTCAGCCTCGCCTTTTTTCTTTTTACTTTTATTACCCATCTATCAATCTATCTAGATATCTATCTATCTAGATATCTACAGCAATCCATCTGTCTGCTAATCTATCCCGGCTTCTTCTTCTTCTTCTTTTATTGCTTTTACATCACGTGTCACCTGCCGTAGAGTATGTAGGTATATAGTGAGTAGAGGTTGCTCGTCATCGTGTGCTAGTCTCTCACACACGGAGGACGCTAATGTCGAGCTAAGTCCTTAAAACCTCTCAGCCGGCGGCCGGAGCCCGCAGACCGGAATGGCCTCCATAAGTAACCGGGTTTACACACCCAAGACCCTATTTCTCACTGGAAAAACTGCAGCTTCGGAATCCCGCCTCTACTCTACCTCTGCCTTTGCTTCTGCCTCTCTTTACTCAGTACTCGCCAAAGAGAAAGAGAACATTGTAGAAAGAAAAAGCAAGAGAATCTTCCTCTTTCCGTCTCTGTTGGTCCTCTCTGTCCTCCAGTGTACTCAGATTCCAGCATCCAGCAGTACATTCTCAGTCCTTATCTCTTCTCTCGGTCGCTCTAGTTGTCCTTCCTTTGTGCTCTTGATGGTGTTAGCAGACCAGAGTCGAGTCGAGTATCGACGGTGGTGCAACCGCTCGAGAAGGATTAGGAAAACGAGGCGGACCGAAAGGCTCTGTGTCTCGGAAACGAGCTTGCAAGGGAATTGCGGGGAGCGGCAATACGGATAATTTCTCTTGGTACTAGAGAGCTACTCGGTACTGATGGTACTAGTATTCCTACCACCGCAGCTTCTAGAGACTAACGGTCGATGGATAGATCGTGAAATTGTTTTGCCTTGGAAATCCTAACTAAATACATCCGCCTCCAATCATGTGATTTAATTTATTTTGTTAATTGAATAAATACTTAGCCAAGTCTCGGTTTTGTTTTTTTTTCTCGTAGAGAAATACATTTTAATTTTGTCAAATAGACGCTTTTACCAATGGACATTTTATTCTAAGGTCTGCGGCTACGTAATTAAATTGTTATTGAATTGTAGGATTAGGTAATAATGTATATATGCATGGATGTTGTTAGGAAGATGTTTGGTAGAAGACAAAGTTAGTTCAAGTCAGAACTATTATCACCTGCTTACTAAACTTAAACTTTATACACACAGATGAGGTTGCCACTTTCACTCTCACTGTCGTAATGCTTATGCAGTGCTGAGTACAGCATAGGAAACTTTCTTGGTGCAAAGTAACATCCGGTAACCCATCCTCTGCTCCAACTACGAGGTCCTTGAGTGTGTCATGCATGGAGCTACTCTTATTCGTGTAGTGCAACATGAGAACAACCAGGCTAAAAAATAACAGAGTGAGATACGACGAGGGAGTGGGGCGAGGATCTGCTCGAGGATGAGTGCAGATAGACGACATTGCTGTATTACGTATACATAGATGGCGAGGGTGATTGTATGTCTGTGTGTAGGTTCTGTGAGAGAAGAGAAAGTTTCAATATTCTCTAGAGTATGTGGAAAATTCAATTGAGCAGTTTGTCACTCGACACTATCTCGCTTTCAACCTACACTATTTTTTTACTCTGATAAAACTATCGAAATAACCTTGTGGTTTTAATTATTTTTCATTAAAAAAATTTTTATAGCCACTTCTCTGGCAAAATAATTTTACTCAACTTTATTAGAAAAAATAACAATAAATAATTTTACAAACATTTTATAGATAAGGTAATTTTAATCTCATTATAGATAACCCGAAACAAGCAACCGAGAGATCAATAACAGTTAGCCCCGTTTCACGTTAGAATATAGACAGCTGTTCGTATTACCTTACTCTACATGATTGACTTAAAGTCATTTCTTCAATGACTAAATTATCTCGTCATGATTAATAATAAAAACCCTCTATTTTCTTGAGCCTGTTAAAAGTCATGCGACGTAGAAAAGTTACTCAATAATTAACCATACGCTCCATTATATAGAAGAGCCAGAACGTTCATGACACACTCTATTCATAAGAATACATGTACAATATTCGTACAATCTGTCAATTTCACCACTGATAACGATCGACAATCACTTTTTTTTTCTTTTAAATAAACCCACTGAGTCGAAATCCAATGGGTATACATCCGAGATGTGTCAGCCATCAAGAAATTCCTGTAATTGAGTTAACGATGATTCCTTGGCGTGAATGTCGCTTATATTAACTGTGTCAATATACCTATCTTGTATTCTGTATTATATTCAAAATATATGTGTATGTGTATACGAATGCATGTATAACATATTATATTATGTATAATTATTAAGCATATAGAGGATGGTTGTATAAAACGTACAACCATATGTGGTGGTTAGAAAGCCTAGGTGACAGTAGATGAGTTCTTCGAGTAGCTCAGAGGCCCAGAGGATATGAGAATTATCCTGGTGTAGAGGAGAACTCAAACCCAGTATCGAGCTTATATATGTATAGATATATAGACATATATGTGAAGGATACGTTGTAACGTCTTCTCCGATGGTAAAATCTATTGACGGCCTAAGCGACATTACGTCTTCTCATGTACAGGTTTAATATCTACATATGCATATTATCTTAGTTACACACACATATATGTATATATAGATGTATGTCTATGTACTTACGAATAATCTTTTGGTACATATATATCTATATCTATATGGATATATGTGTGTATATGGTTGAGTGCATGAGTAAAGATGAAATGTGTTGGAGATGGATACTGCAGAGTCACGTACACGTAAGTTCACTCCAAGACTACTCAGGTTGAGAGCTCAGTTTTGTCTGTGTTGAAATTGCGTCACGTTGCTCTGAGAAAGTTTCAAATGTTGGTTAGATGTACCAGGTATATGTGGATAGAGAGTGTATAGAGATACGTAGGTCAAGAAGCTCGAGGGATAAAATGGAAACTGAGAATATATAAAAGCTGTTAGATATTTTTTATATTAAGGTTTTTTTGGGTCAAATGCCTTATTGGATATGTTGCGTGATAAAATTGAAAGGTGTCTTAAAAAAGTAACATTTGCCAGGGATATTGGAAATTTTTTTATTTAATCTGATGTAAAAAATATACTGTTTTTATTTTTGTTCATAAGATGTTAAAAAGATAATTCAAGTAACTTGATAATTTAGTATTCATTTTATAATAACCATCGACTATAGTTATAAAAACTAGAAATTTCAATTCCGCCTCTTGATTTCAATAAAGAATCGTGGACCATATCCTTCAGATAATTCGATACTAAGCTAACTTCATAACTATTTTCGATTTATCTATTTGAACATAAAGGAAACAGATTCGTTGAATTTTTTTTTTTTTTTGCTTTTTGAGGTTAGAGTTGTCTTCTGAAACTCAATTGAGCAATTCGGAATTTAACAACGTTTTTTTTTGTACTAATCCAATTTGCCACTTTTTTGATGCACTGTAAAAAATTAGCGAAATGAACGCGAAGTGGATGGCTGTTTTATTTAAGCCCTCCGGAGTGAAATTCATTTCGAAAGGAGTTTAATATTAAGTTTAACTTAATATTGAAAATTTCGAATCGAAGTGAATGCGGATCCAATGGAATCCAGATTACTCCGAAATCACTCCCAATTTTTGATAGTGTGGAGGTAAAATAAATGTTACATCCATGAGAGAATTTATTTTTATATGAAAATAAAAACAGTCTAAAATATTATAATAAAAACTTGCCTGTGACGTATGACCGGAAATTACTCAAAGTAGTTTGATAATATTAACTAATTTGAGCTTTTGTTTAATTGTCAAGGTGAATAGAAAAATGGTATTTTTTTTTCTTTTTCAAAAGTAATGAATTTGGGATAGTTTAAATGTTAAAGTGGAGTTTTAATAGCTTTCAGTAAATATACACAAGATTTTCTCGCAGTGTCGGTTACAAATTGTCGTACAACTTCTTGTGTCGGGGATGTAGTTATACTGTTACTACAAAGTTAGATCGCAGCTTACTAACGAGTAACGAGTACTACTGCAACAGGTAAATTACTAATTTACAGTGACAAATAAATCATGTTATGATATTATATCTTATACGTATTTTTTTTTTTTTTCTAGAATCGTAAGTTTTAATTTAAACTCATCCATTTTTTGAGGCTCCTGAAAAAATTATTTTTAACTCTTAGAATTATTTATTATAGTAAATATAAATCCCATTACTTTTTTTTTTATTGCGCATTAACATTTTTTCTAAAAGACTAAAAAATAGAGAAAATTTTTTTGCCGACCTCTTTTTATTGCAAAGTGTAAAACTGTTGTAAAAAAGTAATTTGTGATGTAAGCTAATGGTGATCGTGGATGCAGAAAATTAAAAAAAAAAATAAAATAGAGTAGATCATTGCAGAGTGCACGTGTTGTGTTCCATTAGAGGGGGATGATGTAACTGGCTGACTGCGCTACTGTGCGGAGGATCGTCGAGGGACTAGAGCAGAGAAGAGAAGAGTAAAGATGAGAAGAGTGTCTCATTGAAAAAAAGTGTGTCTCCGTTGCAAAAAGGCCTGGTCTAGTCGACTTGTGTCAGTAGTGACGCAGTCACGATCTTTTCCCCTTGGTAGTGACCTGAAGGGGCCACCGGAGTAGATGACATATTTCAGCGGATGTCTACGTCATGGAATCTTGAGTTTTGTCAAGTGTTACTCGACGGAAGAGTGTGTACATGTATGTACATGGGGCAAAAGTCTATTTTGTAGACTTTATAATATGTATATAAAGTGTAACATCATCGAGGGGTTTTAAATACAAGGGAGAAGTGGAGAATAAGAGTTTTAAATAATCCAAGATAACTTCACCTCATTTTTTTGCCCTAGATTTACAATCTTTTTTTTTTAATTAATTAAATTTTTTTTATCTCTACACACTGTAAAAAATCGTCACTCAGTTTCGGAGTTTAAAAAAAAAAATCATTCGGTATGTGGAGTAAATAGGGAGTTAATTTTTTTAGCGGAATTATTTCGGAGTGGTTTGGATTTTATTTTAATCTGCATTCCCTCCGCCTCGGAGTTTTAGTATTAAAATAAACTTCACTCCGAGGGGATTAAATAATCAAACAGTCATTCACTCTGAATTCACTTATGATTTAATTCGCGTTCACGCCGCAAATTTTTTATAGTGCATTATGATATTTATTAGATATTTTATTTATTTAAATTTAATATGAATATTTTTAAGCGAAGAAATTTTATACTTCATCAATTCATAAGTAGCAAAGTTTCGGACAAAGTAAACTATCAAAAGTTTTTATAAATAATTCTAAACCGCCATTTATTACGGCTATAGCTATAATTTAATAATTTACGACACCTGGACCTAACTTTTGGAAATTTTTGTTTTTTCAATCATATTTGTTCTTGAATTGTATTTCTGATCACAATTCGAACTTAAATTTGAATGAGTTTGATATTTTAAAAAAACTTATTTTAAATTGAAGCGTTCCCGCGACTTGAAAAATTTAAAAAATGGCTATAGTAGACCTACTTGTTCGAAAATAATTCGACTGTATATAGTAGAAACAACTCTGATTTTAGCATTTAATTATTGATCTAGCTTATTGTTGAGTTTTTGGGTCCCTCTAAAAACTGACTATAACTGATACATTCTGTTAATCGAGGAAATGTCGTGAGAAATATACACGTATAGACGTATATATAAGCTTACAGAAAAGGTGTGAGGATGAATACGAAGGGTTCGAAAAGCAAAAGTGTCTCAGTAATGTTGTAGGGTTGATGCTAGAGTTGTTCCCATCGTGATAAAGGGTAACCTTTAGTACACCTTACCCCGCCCACGTAGGGTTGCGTTGAGGCTGGTTCGGGTTGTCTGACACAACAGAAGGACTAGGGTTCACAGCCCCTCAGAACAGTATATTTAATACTGTGTGTGTCAGTGGGGAAAACAGTATGGACGAGGAAACAGGAAGGGCGTGCAAAGTCTTATTTTTCATCCGTGCCTTTTCTGTTCAGTCGTTGGGGTAGGTCTAGATTTTATGATTACATCATAACGTTTACCCACGCAGGGTGTTTCCCTTCAAATATCACTATGGCGTCTTTCTACAGACATATCTACGTACGCCACTTTGACGGCACGATGACATGATGATTCCAAAACGTCATGCACATATAATAGTCATGTATATATATCTCTTTTATACCACTTGACACATCTTTCCTGTTCTATCGCTCATATGAGATATTTATCCGTGTCTATATTATTGTGTAGGATGAACGAAGCTTCAAGAGATATGAAATAGCACTCGACTAGGACGAGAGTACTACCCCTAGTTATCTGTACTCAATAGATAACTACACTACTAGGGCCGAATTATAAATCCTGCACTCAAGGTCTGAGGCTTTTCGATGACGCCGATGATTACTACTCTGATTAATTTCTAAACATCATGATAACACTTGAATGTGACAGGGGAGTCATTAATATCCTACTTCTGAATCATTTTCAAGGGTTCTTGTTTCATAATCCTGTCATGTTTTCAGTTATATGTATATATATATATATATATATATATATATATAACTCGACGATGGCATTTTACTCATGTACTTTATTTTAGGTTTAATGTAAAAATTTTTTTTCCTTTATTTCCAATTTATTTTTTTATATAATTATATATATTTTAACTACATCAATGTATTTATTAGATTTGAATTTAAAATTTTAACCTATATCAAAAATTTTTTTTTTCCATATTTTCAAAAAAATTTCAAAATTAAAGTGATTTATCATAAATTTTACAAGCCTCATTTTGCTCAACTCTTAACTAAATTATTTGTTATTTAATTATAAAAAAAAAAAATTAAAATTTAGATTTATTTGAATTAAATCAGAAAAAAAGCAGATGAGCTTTTGTTCTAGGGAAGAATAGATATAAATGAACAGACAGTGATGCAAAAGACTAAAATACACCTAAGTGACAGTAGTGTCTTGTTGTGGATTTCAAGATTACACATATACAGTATACTTATATGCATATACATATATATGAAAGCGTTTCAGCATTTAAATGTTTTCGCCGGTTATACTGGCCGCCGCAATGGAGTGAACGGATAGCTGGAAGCAATGGGACAGAAAAGATCGGGGACGAAAGTAAAAAATGTAAAACCTTTCGGTAACGAGACGAGAAACAACGAATTCCAATGCAGAGTGATACATGGCCCTGGCGCTTTGCCAGGGTTTGCGCTGCGAAATTGCGCTATGACGCTAATGCGACCTGCTGCGATCCCACTCGTCTACGCGACCTGACGTTCCTCGTTGCTACTCGTTCGTCTTTTTATTTTTTTGTTTAAATTTTTTTAACGTTGCTCTACTTTTTTTTGTCTCCATGTACTTCCTGGCATTCCAATTAGTTGTAGTTGAGACTCCAGCAATCGTTAAACGCGAACGAAATTTTTTTTATTTATTGAATTTATTGAATATCTTTAAATTGCAATACAAATAAATATATGTATACTTTTTAACAATAATTAATTTTAAAAATATAAATTGTATTGTTCGATATTACATTGTTTGGTTTATGTTTGAAATAAAAAATATTCTAAAAGAGACAAGAGACCAGAGTTGAATGTTATCGGGGTAAGATTAAGCTACCGATTGTGAAAGAGACATGGAATATAAGAAGGGAGGTAAAATAAAGTGAGAGAGAGGAAAGCAAGTTGAGGGCAATCCAGAGAGGGTTATGCTAATGCGATGCCCCCACACACCTTTTGGTTCTCCCTTCGGCCTCGCCGCTTGCCGTCGTGGCAACACGCGTTCCTGACCCGCGGCGCTGTCACGACTCTAGAACAATGGCGTCGATATACATGTCTCATTTATATACACGTATTCACTAGAGACATATCCGACCGAGGCCACAGTTAAGTTGGTTCGTTCCTTCAAAGGTACAAATCTATGTATATAGCTATTATTATATACAATAGTTATGTAGGTGTATAAATGTGTATATTTCAATGTCGTGTAAAAGATTCTCTTTTTCACGCGCACGCCATAAGACAGAATTTCAAACCCTATGGTATATTTACATCGATCAGAGCTTTCGATATTCACTTTATAATCATTTATATCACTCATTCGTGTACGTAATTGTTTTTCAGAGGATAAAATGATAGCTTCTAATTTTACTTTGAATAAAACTTTTAAAAAAATTATACTTAAATATTGAAGTTTATCCTAAAAAAAAACAGGCCCATAAATAATGATGAAAAAAATTTGTAATAATGATTATTGGCATCTGTTCATTGAACCGGAATAAAAAAAACTTTAGATTGCAAGAAAAAAAACAATAATTTCTGCACGTGTTTTTTTTTTTTACTGAGTTTTTGTCAATGTCGTGGACGATTTTCAATTTTGCTTCATTTCTTAACGGAACAAATAAGAATCAAAAATATATATCTTCAAATAAAAGTGTAAAATATTAAAAATTGTCAAGCATAACATAAACTCGCGGTTAATTCAAAAATATGTACCTGAAAATCGCAACATTTTTTCGCGGAACGAAAATAAAAAAATTTATGTAATTTGACTGCTTAAAGTTGACTTAGAGAGTAATTGGGGGTGGCTGAAATTTTCGGGTCATACTTGCAGCTATGCGAAACGTTTCAGAAATTTACATTCAGTAGACTTTTTACTTATTATTTTTGTTCCACGAAAAGCGTTCCAATCTTCAGATGCATTTCCAAAATTAGTATCAATATCATTTTCAAAGCCAATTGTATAAAAATTATTTTGCTTGAAATTTTTTTTTGTCGAATAATCGTTTTTTACGGAGATATTATAATTTTATTTCTCGCTTATGTTTAAGTTCGTATATATATATATTATTAAAAAGTGTAACATTTATGCAAAAAGTCTTCTGTAAAATTTAATTATATTATCACAGTGTAGAAATTAAAATTAACATTTTTGTCTGATTAAAAACAATAAAAAAACGTATCATTTTTTATTAAAAATATTAAATTAAAAAAAAATGTCAATGCATTAGTTTTTATTAGGTCCAAAAAAATATAGTTGCGTCTCGTTAAGCTGCCACTCGAATGAGGAATATAAAATACGAGGGGGTGGCCAAGAAGTGGGCAGACGGTGGTACAAAAAATAACGGAAAAAGAAATAAGGGAAAAATAAGAATACGAAAAATGAAAAAAAAAAAAAATAAATAAATAACACACGCGTGAGTGCACCCGTAGGTGTACTAAAAAAGATAGTTGTAAGAAAGAACAAGCGGGGGTGAAACCCTAAGAAACGAAAGAGAACGAATGAGAATAAGACTACTACTGACATCGTGTTTGTCCTGCGCAGCCATTTCGTGGCATCGACTTGGAGACTACTCCTCGGCAGCCAGCATTCTGAGAATATTCTCGGCCACCCCTTGCCCTACGCTCCATATTCGTGATGCACGTGCGAGTACGTTTCTGTAGTGTGTATCGTCTTACCCTTTTCTCCCTTGTATCCCGGTTCTCTTATCCACTCTCTTATTTCTCCTCCCCAAACTTTTTTCTTGCTATTTTCTTTTTATCCTCTATATTCTTTTCGTCCACTTGTGTCTTGCTTAACTTACTCATTTTTCTTATTTTTCATATTATTTTCTTCGCTAACTCGGCATTTCACGTAACGCTAAGAATGTGCCCGGGAAATTTTTTGCTCTGAATAAACTTCTCATGACTGTATATTGTCTTCTATCTTGTATACCTTAAGAATATTTTCCAACAGATTTTATCGTGGTTGACCTCCGCTAAAAAACTATAATATTTTACTTCTCAACATCCACTATTTTTCGTTATCTTTTTTTTTTATTTTATTATTTACATATATTTCAAATAAATTTTATTCACTTACAATTATACTAATAAATAAATATTAAAGAATATTTATATAAATATAATAAAATTTATTTTAGTTGAAAACTCATTACAAAGTACGACACGTCGGCACGTTTGATATAAATAAAATATATATGTATGACGTATACATACATACATAGATGTATACATTTATATAGAAACGCGCACGTATGTAAGTATATGAAGAAGAGTTTGGTACGTATATATAGCCGTGGCAATTCAATCGTTGGTACTCTCATAAGTAGGTGCTGGTATAATGGTTTGCGGGAGTTCAAACGGTCGCTCGGGACCACGGAGATATATGTAAGAGGGATAATTTATTAGGGCCGGAGGCGAGCAAACGTGCTTATGGAGCCTGTAGGTGAAGAGTGAGGTGCACTGTGTACTGTGTGCGATGTGTAAGAGCAGCTCTGTATATACATATATATAAACTAATGTACCAGGTCATTGGTTATACGGTCTTACAGCGTATGCTTCGCAGCCTGTAGATGCTAAAGAAGTGGAGGCGGCAAATGCTGCCAAGCTCCTATACCTTCTTTTATACTTTATTTATTTATTTATAATTTTTTATTATTTATTTCAAATGGCGTACGACTTACAGTTGCGTGCAGAAGTTCACGGGTCATAAGAAAATTCCCGACTACCTTCAGTCGCATCATCAAGGCGCACCATCGCTGAGTAGGTAAAACCTAAACGTCGCGCATATCTGAGTCTTTACCTTTACCTTTATAATATCCAATATATATATTATATTATGTTATGTTATAGTATTATATATATACATATCTATACATATGGATGTATGATGGTAGACATAGAAGAGTGAAGTGAAGAGGAGTGTAAGTGTAGCTATAGCTATCTGAAGCCACACGTCACATTAATAATGTGTCGACCAGAAGCGGCAGATTATACGCCGCGCGTATCGAATGCCATCACCGTTAATCACCCTTTCTTTAACACACTCGTGATTTCCTATTCAATTACATCGTCGTGGTTACTCTTCTCTTTGCTCTACTCGGCTGCTCGTTCGCTGGCTTGGCTGCTTACTTGCTTGCCATACACCCGTCATATAATATAAGACACGTGCTGACTAAAAACTTTCATTTACATATCTACTGATTGAATGGTAATTTTTATTACGTATATATAAATATATGTTATTCAATGAGAGCTCTGTTGAATTTAATTATGATGATGATCACTCTGGTAATTATAAGACAATTATTAATTGGTCGGACATTACCATCAGACGTTTATGTATTTTTATGTAACTATGATCTATCATTGATGCATTTTTTTATCAAATTGATTTAATAATTAATTTTTTTTTTTTGGATAAATGAAAAGTCGTTTTGTGAAAGTAATAAAACAAATTGTTCTTAAATTCTATACTTTTGCTTTTGGCGAACAAGCATAAGTGTCATTCTATTTTTCGACGGTTTGAAAAATATTTTTTGTGACTTCCCGCTGTGAAAATTGAAAATTTAAAAAAATAGGGAAGTTATTAATTTCGGTCCAATTTTCGAATATGAGTTTTCGTCAGGTCTAGACGTATTGAGGTCCTAGGAATTCATTTTGACACTTTTCAGATGAATGTCCATGTGTGAATGTGTGTGTAAACTATTTTTTGTCGTACGATAATTTTGGAGCGTATTAACCAATTTGAACTTGTTTGCCGCCAATCAAAAGAGTTCATCAAAAATTAGATGTGATGAAATTTTAAAGTCGATCGGTCGAGTAGTTTTCGAATAATTCCAAAAATAAAAATAACAAAATAACATTTTTTTTGTGATTTTTATTGCAGAACTCCAAATTCGCGAGACCGATTTGTTTGAAAATTTAATCAAATCTATAGACTTACATATAAGTAAAAAAAAATTGACCAATAATAACGTTCTCGAACTTGAAAACAGCGGCAAGATTATGAAATAAAAATAATAATGCAAAATCTTAATTTTTGTAAAATTTTTTTCTCGAGCATAAAAAAAATGGAGTCATATTTTTTTGTATATTTACAATTAATAAATTTAATAATTTAATTAAGTTAAAAAAAATTTGTTTTGAATATCACTTCTGATCAGTCGAGTATTTACGTCTGCAGTAATTTGAAGGAAGCAATGATGTAAGAATACTGTACGACCTGTGACCTATTAAAACCATTAAAGGCTGTCTGTCATGTCAATTTGAAAATGATTTTCTCAGTATGAATATTGATAACACTTAACATTTTATAAATTGAACAATAATGTTTCAATTTATCATACTGAACTTTCTATTTGCTTATGGTTAATAAACAAAATAATAGTTGATTGTAATAAAGTAGTAGGTAGTATATGTATAATAAATATAGTAATAGATTCTAATAAACTAATTAATGAAAAAAAAAATCAAAGTTAGTGTTTATAGTCTCAGCTATTACATTTTATCTATGAAAAATCTTAATGGTACTCTTTCATAAAACATTTGAAACCTTAATTAATAATCTACGATAACATACAATGTTTCATATACATACATACTATATATTTATGTATATGTATATACTCGAGTGTTTCCACCTACAACATCAATTACGTTTAATGCCACTGGATAATTGACGCCTCGGAGCGAGTAAGCAACCTGCCGAGTGCAAATCTTCTATCAAGTCTTTCTGCGTGCACATATTAAATATATATATATATATATATATATATATATATATATATATATATATATATATATATATATATATATATATATATGTATGTTTGAATTTATAAAGGATGGGTGGAATCTTAGGGATAAAGAGAAACGTCGAGAGTCATCACTTCCGGCAAGTGACGTCGATTTGCTCGATTTCACATTCAGTCTTTCACATTATCCTTCCTCTTTTCTTAACTGCACTGGGGCTAAGGCTTCTCTAGTTGTCAACTTGATATGAATGAAGCTGAAATATCAGACGAGACATTATATAAATTGGTTCTATATTGAAGATTCTACTTTAGGGGAGAGTGGGGTCAATTAAACCAAAAATACTTTGACATTTTTTTTTTATATGAATAAAAGCAAAAAGATATTTTTTTTTGACGAAATTAAAATTCATTATATAGACTATCATTTCTCGTAAGCACATAACTTGTCAAATAATAAAAATTTTCAATAAATACGAAATTGTACAACTGCATCAAATGGTTCAATCGTCCCCTTTGCGGGGGCAATTGAACCACTAGTCGGGGACAATTGAACCAAAAGTATTAGAACCACAAACGAATGATTTTAATGAATAATTTACTATTCATTACAGCTTAAAACTAAAATTACAACACTTCTAATAATATTTATTATTTTATATAACATTATATGTTAAAACAATCACTTTAAAAACTTCTGTCAATATAATTATTTTTTTTCTTGGTTAGTTTAGCTTGTTTTCACATTTCGTCAAGATGCGCGCGCATGTCTAATGCTCACAGTGTGATTCGTGTGGTTCAACCGTCCCCGAGAGTACTGGTTCAATTGACCCCATATGATTTTATTGAAATAATTAGTTTAAAAAAAAAATATCCAAGAACTATTTTGCTAGAAGTAAAGCTAGAAATTTATGACTAATATATGTAAGAAGGTATTACAAAAAAAATTTTAAGATTTCATTTGAAAATTAAAAAATTATTAAACAATTTGCCAAGAGCTGAAATCAAAGATTAGATACCTAAAAACACAAAAACTTGAATTTTTTAAAATTAAATCATCATATTGGTTCAAAATTTTGGTCAGGCTGAGGTTTAGTGTATTGAAATATAATTCCATGAAAACGACTTATTTTTATATTTTTTTCGATTTTTTAAGCTTACTGGTTCAATTGCCCCGTGGTTCAATTGACCCCACTCTCCCCTACTCAATCTAAGTCTTATCACAAGCCATTCAACGAATCTTATCAAACTTTATCCACATGATCCATCTACAGGTTCATGACCCACCTGCTCATCGGCCACGATCCAGCTTCACTGGGTTTAGAATTGGTTTACTCGTGGATAGTATATGTATGAAGTTTTATCAGACGTAAAGGTAAATAGAAACCCGGTACTAGTCTTATACTTGATACGACCGCTCGTTGCTACTGCTGATGCTGCTGCTGCTTTAGTTGTTGTTAGTTTACCTCCAGTTTCATCTACGTTGGCTCTGATAGTGCAAGAGCCTTATACCCCTAGGGCTTCAACCTGCCACAGGAAATCGGAGGATTAGCTTGTTAGCTATTCGGGCGTAAATGTCGAACCGCTTTATATGCTGCGCATTACTATATATATCTATATATACCTTTTACTACTACTACTACTGCTACGACTACTACTACTTCTACTTCTTCTATTCACGATCACTATTAATTTTTTTTTTCTAATTTTTATACGTCGATTTTTTTCACACTGATTTCACACCGTTAAATTACACCGCTTACACCGGTGTTATTTTATTTTAACGCCGCGTGATGTTAAATTGAATTCATTTTTAACACAGTTCTTTTTACAATATAATTATTAATTATCGACATGAAAAATTCTAATTAACCGCAAAAGTAATCTAAAATACTTTTTGATGTTAATCAAAGAAAAAAGAAAAGAAAGGTTTGGTAAATTAAAAATAAAGTCTGATAAGAAAACTAACGACAAATAAATAAATTGTATTTTTTCCTTATCTGATTTTTTTTTTGCAAACAGAGATTAGCTTTCACTGTTAAAAGAAAACCTGTCGATAATTAATTAAATTCAGGATCGGAGATGAAAAAAAAGTAATGAAAAAACGCGGAATCAAAAAAGAAGTTTTGTCGGCTGAGAAATTTTCATTTAAATTAATTTTCCTTATCAAGTATTTTTTATTTGTTTATTATTTGGGTGAAATAAAAGTAAAATTGAATTTATTATTTTTGACGTTGAAATTCAATTAATTCTCAATCAAAGAAAATAATTATTTGACTTGAAGCGAAAATAATCACGACACTTTTTTTATTTTTACGTCCGTTTGGTTGTTGGTATAAGAGATAAAAATAAAGCCGAGGGTTGAAGTGGTGAAGTTTAAATAAGAGAATCCGGAAATTTGGTTAGACGGAATTCAAGTGCAGGTAGTATATGTATAGAAGCTGTGGGTTTTGCGAGTAGAGACAAGAGACTTAGAGCTTTGGGAGCAAGTAAGAGAGTCGAAGAAGTAGCGAGTAAGCAAAATGAGAAGAACCACGAACGCCTTGGATAGATGTACAGACGGACAGACGTGGTGTGCTGAAGGTGGTTCGCTAATGTCACGCCGCGTTCTTGGAACCCTCCGCACACTGAAATTAGATTACCACGAGATTGCTGGCCTTATATTCTCTTGCTCTTCTTGTCTGTGTCTGCTCAGTCTTCCTTGTCCACCTTAACCATCCGCCACCATCGACGTCACCCTCGTCCCCGTCCTCGTCTTCATCCTCATCCTCATCTATTCTATTGTCTTCAATTTTTTTCCCCATACCTTTCTTACTGATACTTTTCAACACATGATTGATTACTTGCTAATTTTTTTTTCCTTATCATTTAATTTCTATAAATTAACAGGTAAATAAATCTATCATTATTTGATAAATTGGTACATAAAAAAAGTGATTTCTTGATGGAAAAAATTTTTACTCGTCCTAAGAAACTTTTTCTAGTTCTAAGAAAATTTTTGTCTTCATTTCATGATGAAAAATTTTCTTGTGCTAAGAAATCATTTTTTTCTGTGTAGGTATTTTGTACGTCTGATAAAAAAGTACTTTTGTTAGGGGGAATGAGGATATGTTGTCTTGCATCACCAACCCACGAAGAATCAAAGAGACTTTAAATGAAAAAAAAAAAAAAAAAAAAAAAAGGATTAAATAGAGGTAACAGAAGACGAGTTGTCGAGTGAGTGAGAGAGGAGTCATGAGGAATCGAGTTGGACGATATCGCACGCCACTTCCAGGAACTCATCTTACTGGATCCACCGCCGCCACGCATGCACGCACGCATCCACCATGTCCGGTTTTATTGGCACTGGTATTGGTATTGGTGTGTGTTGGTGTAAATTAGCGTTGCTTTTTTGTGCGTCCTCATGTGCACATGCTCGTCGATCGTAGTGTGTAGTAGTGCATCTGTCAGAACTTAAGTATCCTGGGAATAAGACGATGAGAGGAGAAATCGTTAATGGTGTTGGTGTAAGAGTGTTTACGTTGATGTTGATGCTGATGATGATGCTGGTTCTTAAACTGCTGTTATGCCACCGACAGACCCCACGGATTAACGTTTTGCGGTGGCCGTGCGGTAAAAGACAGACTATAACTTGAGAGATAAACAATTAATTTCCCTCTGACGATTGCTGCCGATTTTCGCGGGCTGCTGATTTCTTTATTGTAACACTTTGTCTACAGTTACTAACCGGATGTTTATTGTATTTTATTTTCTTTGCTTGTTTATTATAGTTTACGGTGATTGATTTATGATTAAAACTATTTTTTATTCCGCTTTTAACGTAATTAGTATTCTTAATTGTTGAATATTTACTTTTAATCATTTTCAAAGTTTGTATTTTATCAATTTAAATTGTACTATTTTTTATTTACCTATTATTATAATAGTAAAGGTTTGAATACTTAGACGGAGATCTAACAGTCTGCAATATCTGAAACGCGAACGTTAACTGTAATGAAAATGTCCAGAATAAATAAATAGAAGAATACGTTTGTTAAATTAAATTACTAGCTTTTTTAAATTGTTAATGCTGAAATTTTTTGGAAAAATCATTTCATTGATATTAAATATTTTTCATGAAATAAACTCGACTTTTTTTTACGGAGATATTAAATTGGTTATTTTGTGTTAAATTATTTAACATAAAATTTGTGTTAAAAGTCAACACAAAGGCAATGTCTTGAAGTAACACAAATCTAAAGTAAGACGAATAAATAACTTTTTTTCGACGGTCGTGCTTGAAGTAAAGACGAATAAGTTCAAACTAAAATGTAAAAAGCTCTAAGAGTTGAAAAAAATTTAATTTAAGTCGAAAAAGTTGAGATCTCATCGGAAAATCGTCGGCAGATCTATAACTTCAAAAGAAAATAAAGTGAAGCAAGCCTGAATCAACTTTTATTTTTGACTTGACAAGAAAAATAAAATGATTTTTTTTTTTTCAGCAAATTAATATTTACAGTTGTAACTATGACGACAATAATAAAAAAAAAATTACAATAAATCGTGTAAAATAATCGCGTTCATTGCGAACTCGCGTGTTCACACATCCATTATCTTTGAGGTTTCGCGTGTGGTGATTATTAGCTCCATAACTGCTGAAAAAAATATCAAAAATCATCATCAAGAAATAGCCCAAAAGAGAAAGAATAGAGATATATATATAAAGAGTAATATTTGTATTTGGAATGGATCCAAAAATATGTTGATTACCCTCTATTGATGTTGGACTTTTGTTAATAATGACAAAAAAAAAAAAGAAAAAAAAACAAAAAGAGTCTTTTTTAAAATAAATATAAAAGAAAAAATTAACAACAAAGTAATGATCTTGTCGTCTAACAATATTCTTTCTCTCTACTATTTTTAAGTAATACTACACATTTCTCTGATCCTCGTACTCACATTCTTCCATTGAAATAAAAAAATAAAAATTCAAAATAATGACAAAAATAAAAAGTTTTATAAAAATAAAAGTCCTAAAAAGTTGTATCAAGTTACGCCTCCCGCGCTTCTGTACGCTGTCTCTCATTTTGTACGGCATGTTTTCTTACTCGTTTGACCGATGTGCATCACGATGCACCCGAATGAAACTCGCGGAAAGGTCATATGCTTTATCTTTGAGTCCCGCATGGCGTAAGACTTGAGTCTTTTCTAAGAATTTATTATTTTTTTTTTTTAATTCTTCGGAATTTTTTTTCTTCTAACAATCTTTTAAACTGAACAAAATAAATTATCAGCTGATTTTAGCAATATTGTTGTCAGAATACAAAGTAAAAGACTTAGTACCCGATCAGGGAGCTAGTACTCGATCACTCCATGTATTAGTATATCTATATTTAGTAAAATTTAATGAATGATCGGGTACTGGGTCTTTTACCGTACGTTAAAAAAAAAATTTGAGAGCTAATTTTGAATACTTTAAAAAAATTCTCAATTAATTGAATGCCCTATTATGACCATTTAGCCCCTCATCATTTTTCCAGAAAAATTCTAAGGTTTCTATTTAACCCGTAAATTTTATTTTAACGAAATATCGGTGGTTAATTTACCTTTCTACTATTATCCATTTTAAAAACATGGCATATGTTAGCATTTCACATAAACTGATGTTTAAAAAAAAAATTTTCAATTAATAACATGAGAAAACAAGTATATAAAATAAAGAAGTTTATATTAATTAATCAATAAAAAAAAAAAAAACAATTATTGAGAAATGGAGAATAAATTGAAGCAATATGTATGAGACAGTTTTATTTTAATTACTAGGAAAATATGAAAAATTTATGTAGTATGGAATTAATTATAAATATTAAATCAATACACGGAAGTTGAGTGGTTTGTATCATATATATATATATATATATATATATATATATATATATATATATATATATATATATATATATATATATATATATATATATATATATATATATATATATATATTTATTATTGAAATAGTATGAAACGAATGAAAGAGTACAGTAAACAAGTAAATATAGCATGTGTATTTTATCGTAACTGAACTATATATATATATATATACATGAGTAAAATTATGAGATGACAGTAAACCTGACAAAGACACAAACACTAAGTCGTCCTCTCAAAGTACAACTCATACTCTACAGTCCTCCAGGCAGTCTGTTTTAAAACGCTTATAACAACACTAATACACTTACTGTATAAACATATATATCTGTAGACATATACACACATACATATCCAATGTATTGTATAAATATATGTATATATTATAAATGTACATTAAAATGTTTATAATATGCGTGTCATAGGTCAGCACTTTCTGCAGCAATGAAAAGGGTCATACTTAGAAGTCTATTGGTACATGGATATTATACGCAAATCCATGATGTAATTTTATCAACTGTCGTCGAGAATATCTTTTGTGTATGTTCTCTCTTGTAATAAAATGAATAATGATAAATACTTTTGACAGCAGGTATTTACGGTGATTGAATTAATGAACTCTATAATACCTTTTAACAATTTCTTTAAATAAAAAATATAATGATACTTTTTTTTCAACTGTGTGACAATTAATTTATTTTTTTATTTTATGAAGTCTTCTATAGTCATACCGTAGAAAAATTTTAAAATAAATGTCACAATTTATGTTTCAAATTTAATTACAATAAAAAATGACTGACTAAGTATAGTAGTACAATTAAAAAATAAAATTTTTAAAAGTTGATAGAGTGTAATTCCTCGAGTAATTTAAAAACTTACTAGATAGCACAGTCTGTAAATTACACTCGTGTCTATAATAGAGATTTTAATTCTTGGTAGCAGACCATTTATTAGCCACCCGCGATGTGTCACGTGCCTTTTGCGATGAACTGCCTAATGACCAGTTATTTCACGTACACATTCCAGTATCAACATTAAACACTACCAGTATGTACTAATACTTAAGTTACAGATATAAATATTTTTCTTGTAACTAAAACTGAGTTTTAATTAAAAAAAATTTACACTCCAATTTAAAAATAATTATGCAGAAGTAATAAAGTCGTTAATAAGAGTTTTGAATAAAATTAAAATGCGTAATAATGAGGAATGAAAAATAGAATTAAAAAAAAAGTGGGAAAAAAATAAATGGCGTGATGCAAAATATAGGAAGTGGAAGTTAAAGAGAATGAGGATGAGTATGAGTACGAGTGAAGAATGAAGTGGTCGGGCGTCTATTAGGTACAACCGCGATAATGTATGTGGAGGCATCGTGCAATTTTCGTACTTGCGCGAAAATTGGTGCCTTGCGGGTTTAAACTGCGAGAAAGTCAGCCATTGCCCTCAACTCTTACTGTACGCTCTTAACTGCATTTGTAAAAATATATTTTTATTTAATTAATAAATTCAGGCCATCAACTGTTATACCATTTTAAATTCACCACAATACTAATCTTGGCGATAAACTTTTATCTTAGTAAAATATCTCGGTAATTTTATTTTCATGTTTATGTATGTTGTGTGCAAGTGTGTATTTTTTTTTTCATTGCAATCTTGTGTCAAGGCGCGTGTGCTCGCTCCAAGCAAAATATCGGTTACCTTGCAATTTAGTTTTGCCGCTGTGAAAAATTGAACCCCTTTAGAAATCTTTTATAACAGCTACTACATAAAATATCACTCAATTTAATGATGTTCAATATTTTTTAGAATAAAAATACAGTAGGGATCACAATTTTTTTTCTAATGTTTTATTCAAAACTATTTATCATTAAAAATTAACAATTTTTTCTCAGTGATAAAATTTAAAAAAATGAATATCGCACACCTCAAGCGCGAAGCGCTGAGGCTGCTTTATGATCGACCTATTATTTTCGACTCATTTACTCGCACTAAATTATCTCTACACTCATTTGACTACACTAAAGTGAGTTAAATTGTACACTAATAGAAGGACAATTTATTAGAGAATAATTTCGATCCAATTTGAAGTCGATTGCTTATTTCATTAATTAAAAAAAAATTATTTGAATCAAAAAATTTAGCTGCCATTTTGATTTTTATTATTGTTATTATTTTTTTCTTTTTTCTCTCCATCTAACTACTAGCAGCAGCACTAGCGTAATGGATTTAAAAAAGAACGACATCTAAGTCAAAAAGGCGGGAATTTAAAAAAAAAATTAAACTGAATATAAGAAATAAAAAATTAATAATTCGAAAGTTAAATAAAAATTCATAATAAAATAAAAGTAATAATTAAACATAAAATGAGCGATTGAAATACGCACTTTTGGATTTCCAAAAATTCTTTTGAAAACAATTATTGGTTAAATTATTCCATCTGACTTATTTATTTAAAGCTTCACGTCAATTACTGCAGGTGTAAATAAAACTTATAAATGTCAATTAAGTAATCAAATTATTTTAATCTTCAGAAAACTTTTAAAACTTTCATCATTACTGAGTTATTTATCAGCTTGAGATTTGAGTCATACTTTAATGAATTAACATTAAAACGTACTTATATATTACTCCGTAAAATCATACATTTTATATGAAGATAACAATTAGGTTAATTATCTGTTAATTGATATTGAAATGGCTGAAATCCCATTAACTGATAAATGTCATTGATTTATTGAGTGCAGTAAAATATTAATATCGAAATAAATTTTAGAAAAATCGTAAATAAATTTAGTTATTAAGAGCTAAACAATGTATTTATTAGTGAGTAATGAGTTTTCACGTCGGTATATAAAAATAGAGGCGATAAAAATAGTGACATTGGGGTAGGTAATTGCCATCAGCGAAACCTCGAAGCTCTGGCGTAGTGGATACTTGGTGGTACACAAGTATCGCTAGCTCGAGCCTCGAGAGGATGGCAAATGAATTGCCGTATACACTTGGGGGGGCGTGAGAGGAAAGCCTGAGGTTGAGGATGAGGATGCTAACGCGCACGAAGCGTATCCGTGGAACATGCAATAGCACGCGTATTAAAAGTCGGCTAATTTAAAATCGAGCGAAGATCTCTACTCTGCGCGTTGCAATCGAGCAGCGAACCCAACCGGGACCTCTCTAGCTGACTCACGATCTCTTTCAGACCTGAGACAGTGGCGTAAATAACGAGGGACCATCTTCTATGATTTATGTATTTTTTTTTTTATTTATTAATACTTTTGCTATTATTATTATTGTATCTATAATAAATCTGTAACCCATAAGAAAATATTGACTAATCAAATATTTAATGAAGTAATTTTTTTTTTTCACAACTTTGACCCCAAAACTACTGACCACATATTCATATCACATTTTTTAAAAAAATGAATGAGCCGTATAAATTATATTTAAATATAGATGTTTAAAAAAAATTTATGTAATTTCACTAAAAACCTCAAGAGTAATAATTTAAAAAATTTGAAAAAAAGCGATGAATATATTAAGATTTATAGTCGATAAAATAAAAATTAAATTTAATTTCTTTGAAAATGTTTCAGAGTCACGAAAGAGTGTTTGAAATTAACACGAATATACCGTGAGAATTTCGCGTAAACGAGTAGTCATCAGTAAAATCGTTACCCCGGATGTGGATGATTTGCTGTATTCGTTCAAGTAATACAAGAAACTATCGGCTATCTCCTTATGCTCATATACACACATATATACATATATATATATATTGGCTGGTGGTTGGCAAAATAAGTCTGTGTGGATATTGAGTGCATACTCACTCATCTATCACGTTTACAACTCGTATTCGATATAATGAAAAATATATCAGCCGTGTTAAATTATGATGAGTAACAAATTAAATACAACATACATATGTGTATTAAATGGTTTTAAAAAACGTTATTAATGATTGATGATGATAAGCAATTATCGTGTGTCACTCTATGAAAAAAAATGGCTATTAATATTACCAACTAATCACTAACATATTTTACTACCATTATTGTTAACTAATAATTATTGGTCAGTAAAAAATATAATATTTATTGCGGTATATTGGATCATATTATATATATGTATATAGATATACATGTCGGTGAGCTTAACTCACTTACAGATTTAACTTCACGGGCGATAGCTAAAGAGTTAAGAGCTAAAGAAGTAAGATGGTTAAACTGTCTATCTTATTTTTATTTAAAAGCTCTATACCAAAGTGCAGTTCAGTGCATTTGAGTGCAGAGTATAGTGAATTAACATAAATCATGTCCGTAAATCGATAGTTCAACTTACTGATCCATTAACGGTGCGCAGTAATAGAGCTGTATTGCTGAGGTTATTGGTGTCCTCTTAATAACAACCTTATCGCAAGCTGAATAACACAGTCAAGTTGAATTATTGCGCAGAGTTTCAGCTCCACCCCTTATATATACATACCTTTACTGCTTTTAGTTCTCTCCTCTCTTACTACATCACTTACTTGTCTCGCTTATGGTGGCTCTCTCAATATATATATATATATATATATATATATATAATACAACCGCCGAGGATCACCCAATAGTAGTCAAACTTCAGTCAGACCTTGTCAGACAAAGTTTTCACGCCTTTGTTTTATTTTTAACAGGAATGAAAACATTTTATTTTGAGTAATCTGATTCAATTTTACGGGAGATAAATTCAAGCGTAGCAATAATGGGATGAAATTTATATAAGAATTTTGTTGCTTACACCGAAAAAAAATAATAATTTTGTTGAGAAAATTTACTTGATACAAGAACATATATTCCTGAAAATTTTCAAAAATATATAATTTGGTCTCATAAACTCGTTAAATTGATGGAAATAATTTTTACTTAATTCAAGTTAAGTTATTTTTTTGTTTACCCATAATATAACAACAAATACATGTAGTAACATAAATAAATATTGATGCCCTTTTCCCAAGAAATTATTAATTAATAATAATTAAATAAATATTTTTAACGGATTTCTTGAATGAAGAAATTTTTGTTTGGATAATAGTATTTTTTTTTCTCAGTGTATGCAACGCATTTTTGTTAACTTTGAAACGCTCGTAAGTGTTTTATTTTTTTATATATTGATATGGGAAATTTAAAACGTTTTAAAGGGTTGAAAAAGTGACTAGAATATTTTGAATGAAGGATAAGGATTTGCATGCACTTGGACTTACAACGTTGATATAAAAGATAATTTTCCTTTTCTTGATTGTACACACAAAGAAATTTTTAGTAAAAGTCACCCAAAAAGTTTGATACTGTGAAGACATGCGGCAAATATCTAAATTTTTCTCATGGGCATTGTAAAATACACTAATACACTAAAAATTTAGTTACTGGCTAGATGTCTTGGCAGTACCAAAACTTATGGGTAATTTTTGTTCAAAAATTCTCTGCGTGTAAGTAATCAATAATTAAAATTCTTCAATTCTATTTTCTTTCGAAATACTTTCTTCCCGGTTTCTATGGAGTCATAACTTGAAAATCAAGAAAATTTCTCATAATATATATACGTTAAAATAAAAAGCTTTGTCTTTCTTTTCATAAGCAGGAAATTGGTTATCTAACAAAGATAACACAGAATCATCCTTATATTTAGTCTAACCTAATCCGATCTTGTTAGACCTCAATTTACTAAAATTTGATTTCCATAACCTCGAGAGATATATGTTTATCTATTCAGATACAGTAGATCTAATTAACATGCATGATCATTTGTGAACTTTACATTTTTGTAGATATACTGGTATTAAAATTATCCAAAAATCATATCTACGTACATTCAAATTCTACAAATAATTTATTTTCCTTGAATTGTATTGCATTCAAAAGTAACAACAAGAAAACTTGAATTATTTATTAATTCTAAGTAATTTAATTTTTTGATAATAACATGAGTTTTTATAAAAATATAAAATGCGGTTTGAAAATATATAAATGTATTGGATAGGTTGGTTAATTTAGTAATCGCAAAATTCGTCATACAATAAATCAATTGACGGGCGGAAATGGGATGGCAATTTAATGCCGTTAAATTGCACGACTCACCAAACTACTCATCAAACTAAACGCGTTACAGATTTTAAATGGGCTTACTCTCTGCCTCTCATTGAAGAGAGAAGGCAGAGGGAGCATTCGGCAATTATCGATGCGCGTTGGCGGTGTGCTCCTGATTGAGTAAAAATATCACGAAATTTTCTACTATTAAACGATTGAACATTTTGCGGATTACTTTTGGTTCATTTGCTATTTGCAATATACTTTCATCTCCATTCTCCTTAGTTTACCTTAAACTTCATCTTTAGCTCTATTCCATGTTGATAGAAAAATAATTTCGCTTGGAAAAAGAAAACAGTTTTATATTTTTCGTTATTTTAAGAAAAATAACGCTTTCAATTCAACCTATTTCAATTTCAATTTCGGATATGAATGAGGTTATAAAAAATAAAAATTAAATGAACGATATATGATGCGGTTTTAGAACTAAAACAATCCTCTACATCGATTTTACTCATTAAAGCTTGTGGATTGTAGTTTCCATTCAAATGTTTTGTATTGAGTTATTTTCTACAATTTTTTTTATCACAAATTTTTAGTTAAAAATACATAAGACCAAAACTACAAATAAATTGAAAAATTTTATTAAATTATTTCCTGATGTTCAAATGCTCCAATGAATAACATTTTACAGATCAAATTTTCCAGTTATTACTATATATACAGTTTAGACTTTGAAAATTTATTTTAAATTATCATTAGTAAATCAAAAAATAGCAAAGGATAAATTTGCAATTCTATTTTTATTATTACAAAACTGTTTTAGAAAATTTTTTATCATTAATATCAATATCACGTTTTATTAGATGGATTATTCCCCATGAAGTAAAAGAGCTCAGTGATAACTGTAAGACGATTTTTTTAGGATTATGAATTAATAAAGAAAAAATGGCACTCATAACTTTTGTAATCATAAAAAAATCTGAAGCACGGTTTAAAACTCTAAAATATTTTAAAAAAAGATTTTTTTTCTGCAAATTTTCATAAAATTATTCTTATATTATACATATAAATGACGGATAGTGAATGATTGTAAAAAATAAACAAATAAAACTTGGATCAAAATATCCGAAATAAAAACATATAATATTTTAGGCGATTGCATGAGAAACTGTAGGAATCCATATAGATAAGTATGGATTTATATAAATTAATATAGGAGTGTATGGATTTCTTTGTGGAAAATTCATATAAAAATTTGGGTTTCTATGTAAGTAATTTCTGTAGAATCCAGGATATCTGGTTTGTATGTCTATTGTCTATTGAAACGAATATATAAATCTATGTTGGATTCCTATAGGAAACTATATGGGTATCCATCTGAAAACGCCATGTGAGAACCCACATAGGAATGGCTGAATTCCCCCATGGATTTTTTTTATAAGGTTACTATCAATTGACTGAAAGCGTTATTAATGAGTGCTCAATTTTTTCTATAAAACTCAAGACATCTAATGTAATTTATCTATATAAATATTTATGAGAGCATTGCCATACTTCTTCTTACTTATTTCTGATAAAAAGGGTTTTTCAAAATCAGGATCATTTATTATGTGCATTAAGGTATTGTAAGAAAAATTCAAATTTTTGACATAATTTCCAGCCCAGTTTTCGAGGACAGTATCATTAGTTGCTGATATTATTTTACCTATGTATAAAAGAGGTGAATTTATTTTTTTGTTTTCATAACTTTTCTCGTCATTCGGATATATCAATGCCTTAAACACAGTAAAATTATTTAAATACCAAAACACTCGAAAAAAAAATAATAAATATTAAATTACCTGAAACAAACAATTGCCATGTTCTGTGCGAGCGACATAATGTGTTTCTTTTTTTATCACAAAACGTAAGATAAGATTATCATCGGCCAAAAAATTTGATTGATAAATTGCTTTTTTGTCCAAATTGATAACATAAATAGACGGAATAATTATTTTACGTCTTTCAATGTTAGAGCAGACTGTAACTTTAACACACTTATAATATTGATTCAAATATTTCCGATCGACTCCATAATGTTTGAATTTTACTGTTTCTTCAAAAACGTTGAATTTATCATAAGATTCGGCGGGAAAATGAGCGAATGACTTATAATTTACGAATTCTAGTTTGACTTCTTCATTTTCATCATATTCAAAACAATCACTATATTTAACTGATGAAGATGGTTGAATTATTTCATCAAATACGTCAATCAATATATTATCGATCGTTATGACTGAATCGATTTTTGTTAGATCATCAACATCAATAATGTCACCGGGTTTCAAAAATGACACCGAGCTTGTGTCAGTTACCAATTCCTGTTTTTTTCTTTTTGGTAATGTAGGAAGTGAATGTAATTCAAGATCAATGACAAATCGTTTAGTAAGTAAATTCAAAATATTGTAGTATGATTTCTTTGGAAAGTCTATTAATTTAAAAAGTGATTGTCCAGATTCATTCAAATAATCATTAATCATATTCTCACGACTGGAACTATTGCTAGCAATTATCACCCGGCTTCTGTGTAAAGAAGATTGAAAAAAATAGTTTTGAATATCTATTTTTGCTCGGCATTCATCTGTTAAACTACACAGATCTGCTCTATTAACATGAACCTGCAATTTAAATTTTATAAATGTTACACTGCATAAAATTTTTGGAGTTATCGCAGTCAGGATGATTTTTTATTTATTTAATTTCCTTGGAGTGAATTTTGCTCCGAAGGGGAGTTTTGGAAAATATTAATCATAAAAAAATTACTAATACATGGTGAGTTTAGGTCTTTGATATTTTGATATTTGTATTGAATACGGAAATAATTACGAGCTCCCTTTCCATATATTCACGCGAAATGATTTTCAAAAATTATTAGCAGCTGATACCAAAACTTGCAAAAATATAATTCCACTGGGTCACAAACTGTCGTATGATTTACATCATTTACATATTGTACCAAAATATCAAATATTCCAATAAAAACTATCTCACTATAACTATTTAATAATTTAATGTTTTCACTATGTATTAGGGGAGGAAGGGGCAAAACGGGGTACTTAAGGAAATACCAAGTTTTCGAGGACTCAAACACACTAAATCTTTTTTTTTTTTTTTTTCTGATAATATTTAAAGTCAATAGAATTAAGTTTTAGTTACCGTTAAAACAAAAAATTTTTCATTTTTGCAGGCAAAATGGAGTATCCCCTAAAAAAGATAAAAAAAAATTTCTGGATTTAAATAAACTTGATTAAGCTAAACTTTTTTGCAAGTAATTTACATGAAGAAAAATTATATTTTACATGATTATTGGATAAAAAAGGAGAAAAACAAATTTTTAATAGTTTTTATCATAAAATAAAATTCATCAATATTTTTCAACTGACAATTGGTTTTTAAAAAATTTTAACAAAAAAAATTCAAAATAACGCTCAACTATATTTACAAAAGTGATTTTGGAATATTTATAAAACAGTTAAATTATAAATTTCTATTTTATAAAATTTTGGGGGTACCCCGTTTTGCCTATCCTACCCCCTTCCCCTATATATATGAAATTATAATTAAGTGAGTTACTAAAACATTCTATAAATTAAAAACACAATATTTTAAGCTTAATTATTAATATTTAAATGAATTATTTATTGAAATAATTATGTTTCTAATTAACAGCTGTTTCCATTAAATATAAATATTTTTAAGTATTAAAACTCCGGACCGGAGTGAATGTGGATTGAAATAAAGTCCAAATTCACGCCAAATTCACTCTTGATTATAAACAAGTTCTTACTTGAAGTAGACAGTCCCCAGTAGATATTGATGACACGATATGTGTTTGATTTTTTTGTTTGAATCGTAAAATAGCTGTTTGACCCAACAGTAATTTATAATTTACGTGTTCATCCATAATTGGAAAATTGTTATTATCAAACACTTTAACGTTTAAATATTGCGATTCTACAGTCTTACATAATTTGACAATACCGTACGAATATTGATTATCAATAAAATTATTTTTAATGCCAAAGTAATTGTAATATAGTCTACTTGAGTCAAATAAATTTTCTGACGTATCTAATATCGAATTATCAATTGTGATTTTTGGATGGTAATATGATTCTAAAGATTGATACGATAGACATGCTTTTTTGTAGAAAACAATCTGAGAATCGTCTGTAAAGTCCTTAATATGAAAAAATTTTTTTTCTGTATGACCGTCAAATATATTTCCATGAATTTTAGTTGATAATTCTTTCAAATATTTTGTATTAACTATGTCACCAACAGACAAATCATACAACGGTACGTTCTTAGCATTAATAGTAATCACTGCAAGTAATATACTATTGAAAAATAATAATTTTTTTTCGATTGAATACATTTTTTTAATTGTTGCACTTTTATTTTATTTAACTTACTGCAGACGATTGACTGCGACCTATAACAAAACTTAGCATTAAAAAATACGCTAGTAGATTAGATATAAAATCCTCAGGCTAGAAATTTTATCTATACTGACTATTACTTATAATTAGTATTGGTGAAAAAAACACATCTAAATCTTTTGATGACTTTTTAATTATTATCAGCTAAAAATTATTGGATATTTATCACATTTTGTAGTTTGAAATTGCTTTGATTGTAAAAAATGTTTTATATTTTTTCCGAATTAAATTGAGTTAAAAAAATACATTTTGATTTTTTCACAGACTATTTTTTTATTTAATTAAAAATTTCTCTCTTGTAGTAAAATTCACTCCGAAAAAGAGTTTACTTTAATATTATGACTCCAGTTTGGACTGAAATTATCTCCCAAAGGAGGTTTATTAAAACTCCGAATTAGAGTGAATGTGGATTTAAATAAAATCCAAATCACTCCTCTAGAAAAATAATCCCTATTTACTATGTACACGGAGAAATTAGTCTTGTTGGACTATGTTGGCTATCTGACGGAAATCAAAATAAACACATGCAAAAATTACTATCATCACCATAGCATTTAAAACGAGAATAATTCCTCCGTGTATGTGGACTGATTTTTTTTAAAACTCCAAAACTTCGAGTGACAGAGTGAGTTCGGACTTTAGTAAAATCCGTGATTACTTCAAATTCACTTCCATGTTTTTACGGGGTATAATTATTTAGATCAATCAAAAGAATTCGAAAAATGTTTTCAATATTTAAGCTAATTATCTATTTATTTGAATGAACTATAGGATAATGATGAAATAAATATATTATATAAATATCAAGGTATCTATATATTATTTTTAATAAACGAAAAAGACATTAACTATATCTAAACGTTATATTTTTCTGGTAAACCGAGAAAGAGAAGGAGAATGTGCGATAAATAATAAGTCACGCGAAGAAAAACGACAGCTCGGTATCCAAGAGTACAGAGAGCTCTGATCGATCGATACTATCGTACCAGCACGATGTGATGTACCAAAGTAAGAGGAGAGACTGAGGGGGTAATATAGGAATCGGATAAATGCGAGAATGAGAGAGCTAGAGGAAGAGGTAAAACCGAGTAGAGAGTGGTAGAGCACATAAAGACGTCACGCTGCATCACGTCGAAGCAAAGACGGCACGATCACGCTGTGATCAGCTTTTGCGAGAGTAGAAAAAAGAATCAGCACTATTTCTATAACCTTATTCTCTTTCTTCTCCTTCTTTGCTGCATCTTTTACGTTTTACTTTTAATTTTTTTTCCTCAGAAAAATCCTCGGTGCGTGCAAATGTGAAACGTGACAAATTCCAATACGTCCTCTTGTAGGAAATTTTCCCATATGACAATAACCTCATCTAAAACCTCTTCATTTTATTTGACATCATAGAGATTTCTTTAAATTCGGCTCTTGTCTTCTTTTTCATACCTTCATTCAATAAAATTTTATTTTATTTTTTATCTTACCTCTATGGTAGTTTGAGATTTTTTTTTTTTTTTTTTATCATTTGTTCTTAGTTGTAGTCACTAGTGTGCTGGTAAATAAGAAGCATGTGTGATAGTCAGGACACTCTAATGTTCGAATGTTCTTACAAGAAGGAATTTCTCTAGCCAGCGCCGCGTTTCAATAGGGAATGAAATAACCCTCGATAGCTGGTTCGTGAGCCTGGACGTGACGTTCTGTCGCGCCACGTGTCGAGTTAGTAATGAGGCGATCCAAACGAATAAAAAAAATTAAGAAAAAAAAAAAAAAATAGAAATGACGACTGGATTGAACGTGCACCCAAAGATAATTGAAATGAAATTTTCTTTTTAATTCTATCTAACAATGAAATTATTTTTCTACCTCTTTCTTTTATTTCGAGCTCTGGAAGAAATAAAATTCATAATTGATTTTTTTTTAATTATATTTTATGTCCCGAAAAATTTTAAATCGATTGAATATATTTTTTTTCTCATATCAATGAATTGAAAAATTAAAACAGTTTTAAGATGAATAAAATTAAACATAAAACTACTAAAATACTTTAAAACAAATGGAAAAATGATACGTCCGTTAACTATAAAAAAAATATATTTTCATATATGAATGACAAGAATATGAATAATTTTTTCTAGAATAATTTAATAAACTACAGGAAACAGCTTTAAATTGTCCTAATTAGTTGAAGAAGAAATATTAATATTAAAATTTAATACAAACATTCTCTTAAATTTTTTAATCAATCCATTAAAATATTTAAATAAAATAATATTTTCGTCATGAATTATGTAATACATAAATAAATTTTGACCCAATTTCCACATGCAAATTCGCTGATAAAATTATTTAATTTTGAAACAGTGGATAATGATATAATTATAAATATTTTAAATTTTCAGCGACAACTTGATTAAGTGTGACACACATAAAAAAATTACACCTTCTATTTAATGAATCAAATTACAGATAAATGAACAATTTGGATCGACCACTTCAATGTTTATTTGATTAGGATGATATACGTCAGACTTACGAATTATTAAAGTCGGTAGCGTTTCGTTATTTTAATTTTTTTACTTAAGAAATTATTTTTTATTTTACTTCAGTCCTCTGTCTGAGTTGGAAAAAAAATTGAAATCGTGATATTTTTAATTCAATTAAATATTCAATGTATTAAAGAATTCATATAATTTTCTTTAAATAGGAAAGGTGGGCAAAATGAACCTCTTAAGAAAAAAAAGGTTTATAGACTCAGTGGTTTACTTCTTTCTATCCTCTTAAGTATTTGGTCTCAATATGACTCGCCTGCTGAAAATTGAAAATTTTTAGATTTGGGGCAAAATGGGCCTCCCAAAATGAAGTTTCAATATTTGATTTTTTTTTCCCCTTTTACTTTTGCTAGTTTTCTGCCATGAGTTCGTAATCAATATGCTCGAAAAATAAAAGTTTTCAATTTGGGACAAAATGGGTCCTCTAAGAAATCTGCTGAAATTCGGTTATTTTATTTTATCTTAAAAGCCAGTTAATTAATTTTTCAAAATATTTATTTTTCGCACGTAATTATTTCAACATTTTGTATACAGATAATTTAACTGGACTATGGCATAATCTCGGATAGCTCAACTGGAAAAGCACTGGTGGCGTAGCCGACATGGTCTTGGTTCAAATTCCAGATTATTTTCAAGCTTTTTAAAAAAATAATTAATTTCAAATTTAAGTTCAGAAGATTTTTTTTCTAGGCGAGCACAATCTCAAACTCTTCGTCAGGGTTCCTTATTCTGGAATCATTTAAATTGAACAAAAAATTTTTGGGGGGTCCATCTTAACCCCCTTTCCTTACTAGGGAATACAAGGACAAAATAAAACATTTAAAATAAATATTTTTTATTGAAAATTACATTAGTGAGTTAAAGTGTCCATTGTTTAATAGATTTCTATGAGAATAGAAAGTATAGACCAATAAAGCGTCTGTTGTATTATTATAATAGTGTCTGCAAGCATTTTGGACCACCCTGGAAGACGTGAGAGGCGTATGATGGCGACCTCACTATCTTACCTCACGATCCCGATCACGATCACGCACGCACGCGGAACCGCCCACTGCGTCCACGACTTCTTCTTTCTCAACTATTTTTTTTGTATTTTTCATTTTTTCGTATTCGTACTTTATTTTTTTTGTCTCATCTTTATATGCCATATATTTATCCTTTTTTAGTACTTACACTGTTCATCTTACTCTTGTCCTCTGTAAGTCTCCCTTGGCTTTCGTTTACATTCAGCTCCCATTCTCGCAATTCACGTAGTTGCCTTGCTCGGACGCACGTGCGTGCGGGACACAAAGGAATGATAAAAAAAAAGTCATAAAAATAAATAAATAAATGAGAAAAAAAATAAATCGACAAGCTTGCAAACGTGACCCTTGGAAATTTCTGTAGCAGGATAATCATATCCCATCATCATCACGACGATCTTGAAACGAAATCGATAAATTGCTTCACTGTAATTTCATTTATAAATTTTTTATAATATGTATTTTAAAAAAAAAATTATTTTAAGCTGCAATCAACTTTTTTTCTTTTTTTAATTTTATGTAAAATTTTACATTCAAAAAAATTATAATTTATTAATTAAATAATTTTTTTTCTCAAATTTCATAAATATTTTAAAGTAAACTCTAAATTTTTGAATCTTGCGACTTAAGTTCTGATTGTAAATTTTCGGAAACAAAAAAAAAAAAAAAATCACAATAACTTGAACTTAATTAAAAAAAATTTAAGGGTACAAAAGTAAATTTTCCACACGCGTGTTCTTTAAACCCGGACGAGACTCTGAGATAAAGCGATAATACATGAATCCGGGCAATCCGGAATGTACGATTAGGTATTCGTATCTCTTCAGCAGGATCTCGATTCATTCGCGTGCGCTCGTGCCTCCGATCCGTTTTCTCGTGCGGGCACACACACTGCTGGCACCGCCACCGCCGACTTGCACAATATCCCCAGTCTCTAGACTCCAATACACTCGAAAGAGAACGATATACTAGGCCCTTTTATATTATATATACACCGAGAGTTGTGCACGGCGCTTGTAACTTCTTTGCGTCGCACTGACCCCATCTGACCCACGTGGATGTCCTCGTTCGCTCCGGCTACTTCAGCATCGACATACAACTCCAACAAGAACACACGAGCCTTTCCATCATTAAACATAAAAATCTGATCCTTTACATTCAGGACCTCCGACATCCAACAAAAAAGTAATTAACAAACACAAAAACATTATTAAATAAACAAAAAAAAAAAAACTATAAACAAAGCAGATTTGATCTATACGAGTGGTTATAAATCGAGCGTCATAAATTCCCTATCGGCAATCAAGCGTCCAAGTAAACATATACATATACCTAAAAGAAAAGCGTGTGGCCACCCTACTCATGCTCTCGACTACATAAAACCGACTAGTTCTGTTCTTAATCCCAGCATCTCCAGTGCAGGGTCATCCTCGGTTCATAATTATTGGTCCGTCTTCTTGAGCAGCGCACCCACGCGAAGACAACGACGACGACGCTCCTGTCGTCTTTCCCATCTAATTGGATACTCGAGAGTAAGAGAGCGTTGAGTACTCGGTGTGTCCCGTTTTCTTTCTATATCGATCTACTCTTATTTTTTTCTTATTCTTCTCCTTATTTTTATTTCTTCCTTTTCTTCTTCTCCTTGAGATTCGCTGGACAATTTTCGATCCACTCGCCACTTAAATTGGAAATTACGATTACACGAAGGAGAAATCCTCATCTTGTATTAGTTCAGTCTTCCCTTCTTATATATATATATATATATATATATATATATATATATATATATATATATATATATATATATACTTTTTTTATTGAAGAATATAATACTAAGTAAAATTGCCAACAATAAAGATTGTCGCCAAGTTCTTGAACAATGCGTTAAACAAGTATCCAAATGTATATACATCGGAATTAAATACTAAGGAATATTTAATTAAAAAATAAAGTTAACAATTGACAAATGAGAGTAGTAATTTAAATATTAATCGTAGCATTACATTAATGTATTAGTGAAGCGCGTTTTATTATTACAACGACGACGACAGTGAAATAATTAACACTCAAAGCTAATTGGTCCAAAGGGCTCAGAGTCTCAGGTATAATTGCAATATATTTAATTACGCAAGTCACGAGTTGAGAGGTGATAGTAGAAGGGATCTTGGAGATACAGGAGGACGAGAAATGCTGTGGGAGTGAAATGCACGCCCATTCCGCTTTGTCATAAGATCCTTTTCTCTGTCGGAGAAATATATACATGAAGACCTGGTCCTGTGTAATATAAGACTGGTGAGTTTAAGATCAGTAGAGTGAAGCTGTATTACACTTCGTCTTCCTTCCTTCCGTCTTTACCTTTTCCTCTTTTACTTGCTTTAGTTATTTACTTACTATATATATGTATCTATATATATATATATATATATAAAAGAGAGACTTACCTCAATAAAGTACAGCAGTACGGCAGGGCATGGAAAAGGTACGAGTAGATCATTAGCCATGATTTGTTGTCGGGCAGGCTGCCCAATGACCTCGCGGTCTCGAACGTGAACTCCGTTGGGAGAAACGAGATCTCCGCGCGATCATCTCTCGCGACTGTTGTATACACCCATCGGGTCTGCGGAAGAAAGAGAAAATGTATTAAATGAGTGAGATGGTATATTTAAAAAAAAAAAAATAATAATAATAATAATAATAATAAAAGAAAGATGAGTACTACGCGGACTTGATCGAGGGTATGCGCAAGTATAAATTGCGACTGATGATAAAATAAAATAGAGCGTGGGATTAAATTCAATTGAACGATAACGAATACTTTTCAACTATTTTCGTTTAACTTTTTTTAAAACTCATGTTTATTTTACATGCTTCGGGCATAATTTTATTACATACCTATATTTTTCAATCCAAATTTTTTTATTATAATCAAACATTTTACATCAACTTGTGTAATTACATATAAATATTTAAAGTAAAAATGAAATCTATTTTTGTTTTTTTTTTTTTTAATAGGAAATTAATCATTTTTAATTATCAGATATTTTAAATAACTAGTAATGAGTATTATCTTGAGTAGCGTGAATCATTCGTTGTACTCTGATGCAGTTGGTCACAGTTGAAAAGTCTTGTATTAGGTGCGGCCGAGGATCCTGCTCATGAACTCTTAAATACATACAAGCATATATACAAATACGCATGAATACTAATTTACTACAGCACACACTAACACAGACACACACCAATACGTAACAGACTATTTGACGTGAATACAAGAATTGAACGTCAAGAATGCATGAAGCCAGACTAGATATATAAAGTTAGCGGAAGTGTTAGCAAATGTATATGAGATAGTATATGAAGTATAGTTATAATTTAAATATTTATCTACGCATCTTTGCTTTCACGCAATTGCAATCAATCTTGAAATGTCTCGTACATCAGTTATTTAAAATTTTTTTTTTTACTATACTGATAATTACACGGAAAAAAAATCGGTGCTGCAACAGGACTCAGTCCTGTGGGAGCAATACGACAAAATCCTGTTGCAGTAACAAGATTTTTCCTGTGGAATCAATAGGATAAGGAACAAGTTTCATGTACTAGTTTTTTTTTTGGCAGTATAATAAAATTTCAAAATTTGAAAAATATTCAAATTTTGCACGAAAATTCAGATTCTGAAAAAAAAAATTAACTTTGAAAAATATTTTAATTTTTTCCTAAACTAATAATTACACGGAAAAATAATAGGTGCCGCAACACGACACATCCTATGAAAGCAACATGACAAAATCCTGTTTCAGCAACAGGACAAATCTTGTGGGAGCAACTGGATTTTTCCTGTGGAATCAATAGAATAAGGAACAAGTTTCATGTACCAATTTTTTTTGTAAGTATAATAAAATTTAAAAATTAAAAAAAAAAATTCAAATTTTACACAAAAATTCAAATTTCGAAAAAAAAAAAATTAACTTAAAAAAAAAAAAAATTTAATTTTTTCCAAACTGAATTTTTTTTCAAATTTTGAAATTTCATTATACGGACAAAAAATTAGTACATGAAACTTTTTCCTTATCCCATTGATTCCACAGGATTTGTCCTGTTGCAGAATCTTTTTTTTTTTGTTTTTTTTTTTTTTGTGTACTATTACCATTGTTAATATTATTGATTGCTGGTATACAGTGCAGCATATACAGTCATAGTGAGTATATAAAATTAAAAAATGCCCAAGTTATCTCCGGGGAGGTATATAAATAATAAGAATGATAATAATAACAACAATGAGAAATGTACTTAAAGAAAGCAGGTAAATACTCATCTGTAAAACATTGATACCTTCCGGCTCTCGCGGAGTTTTATGATTAAGAGAGCGGAACGAAAGTTATATGACCTTATGACGTGGCATTAGGATCAATGATCGCCAGGCAATAAGTATTGAAAATCAAAAAATCCTTTGTGCATTATGCCTAGTTAATAATGCCGATAAATATGTTATTTTTATTTTTATTTTTTAATAATAAAATCGTTCAAATAACTTTTTGTTTTACAATTATTACCGTACGTTATTGCATTATGATTTATAAATAAAATATAATTTGTAGCAATTTATCAAGAAGTAAATTTATTTTCATAAATTTATCAAGTCGGGATGAGAAACAAGTTGAATTAAAAATAATAGTAATGGAGAGAAATAAAGTGCGTCCGGGGCCACCGTGTAAGTTATTTCGCAATCGTAATTAATAGCTGATTCAAGTTTAAAGAAAGATTTAAAGATTGGCCAATTAAGCAAGTAAAAAGGTTAAAGTGTGTGTAAAAAAAAAAAATAACCTAGGTTTATTTAGAAATAAAAATAAGTTGTGAAGAAAAAATAGCGTGCGTGCGTGCGGTTTAACTTTCGACGAAGGTTAAAATTACGCAATCTTTTGTTCCGCGAATGGACTGGCGAATTTTATTTAAACAAAGGGGCTGAATAGAGTATAGAGGACAGGACAGGATTGTTTTAATTTACGACTGGAGACAGAGACGAGGAATTTTAAAATAAAATCATGACAATCGAAATATTTCATCGCGTTTCGTTTATTGTCTTTTTATGAATAGGAAATATATAAACGAATAGAAAAATAATAGCAACACACTGTAAAAAATCGGGAGTGAATATGGGTTTTATTTTAATCGAATTCACTCCGTCACTCGGAGTTCCGGAGTTTAAAAAAAAGTTACTCCGCATGCGGAGTGATTTCGGAGTGATGCGGATTTTATTTGAATCCGCATTCACTCCGGTCCGGAATTTTAATACTTAACTAAATTTATATTTAATAGAAACAGCTGTTAATTAGAAACATAATTATTTAAATGAAAAATTCATTCAGATATTAATAATTAAATTTAAAATATTATGCTTTAATAGAATTAATAATTATTGGATTATAACTTCTGCAATGAATTTCGTAACAGTTACTATTAGAATAGTAACACTTACCATCAAGATGATGACAGTTACTTTCAGAATGGAAATATTTACTATCAGGATAATAATATTTATTTCTGAAATAAATTTCGAAACAGTTATTATCAGGATGGTAACAATTACAATTTCTGATGGTAACTGTTACTATCTGGATTATAAATATAACTATTTAGAATAATAATAATAATTAACTCTAGTTTCTATACAGGATTGTAACAATTATCATAAATATGGTGAATATTACAATCTAGATGATTTATACAATTATCTAGATAATATTTACTACTATCTAATTGATAGTAGAAATTTTTACCATAACTAAATAGTAACTCCTGTTATTTAATTTTCTGAGAGTACGAAAGTTTGTGATTCAATGGAATTATATTTGTTCGTTTTATTATCAGCTAATTATAATTTTTAAAAATTATATCGCGTGAATATATGGACAGAGCTCGTAATTATTTCCGTACTCAATATAAATATCAAAATATCAGAGACCAAAGCTCGCTATGTATTAGTAATTTTTTACATAATTAATTAATTATTTTCCAAAACTCCTCTTCGAAGTCAAATTCACTCTAAGGGAATTAAGTAAATAAACAATCATCCACTTCGTGATAGCTCCACAAATTTTTTACAGTGCAACAATAATAAAATTAAAAAAAAATACGTTAGTAGTGAGAACGAGAGAGATTTTGTGCGTGTGACGGTTGATTAAATGTCAAGAGAACAGGCTTGTTGCTCAATGGGTTACGCTCTTTGGAACTTTAGTCAAAGTGTTCTACTACGCAGCACTGATAGTTCCAGTTCGATAAACTTAAATCAAAATAGCTGAGCATGAAATTAGAATAGACTGAAATTAAAGTTATTTGAGTATTCGATTAACCATCGAAAATCATTAGTTATTGATTAATCTAATCATCTTTTGATGCAATTCAACTGTCAACTATCCTTTTCCCGAATTAAATTAAAATTCAATTATTATAATAATAATAATATCTGTAGAAAGTATTTATATTATTAAAGGCTTTCAAAGTTTTTGAATAATTTATGTTCTTTGATAATTTAAATTTTGACAGAAACAGTGGAAAAGCATTTAATATTTATAACTTTGAAATGTACTTATTCATTTATTAAATTATTAATTTTATCACTTTTATAATTTTATACCAGATTAAATAGATAACAAAAATTTATGAAAATAATTTTTCATTTGATTAGTCGTTTTCAATAATTAAAAGTTTATTTCTTATGTGAAAAATTTGAATTAACGAATTCCATTACATAAGTATGAAAAGAATGAAATAATATGTAGAGCAAATAAATATGTGTAGTAATTTATAAATAGAGTAAAAAAAGTATATAATGATTAGTTAAGTTAAGAAAATAATTAAAATAATTGATTGCCATTGGCCTAGAATAAAGTCTGAGAAGCGAGGATTGGAAAGGAGCAGATTCCAGCTACGCAACGTGCTCACGCAGTCAAGATCATCTCGGAGCCTTCGAGGAAGCGTTGCTGCTGAAGAAGAGGGGGAGGCATGAGAAGGACTATAAGACGAGGCACCGCGAGGAGGGGCGGAGAAGGAGGAAGATGAGAAGAATAGCAGGTATAAAGCACCAGGTACCCTTTTGCTCGCGATACGCGCTCTCGATGGGACTGGGCATCCAACGGCTCTTCAGCTCACGCTGGACGCTGATCTGTGACCCGGATCCTCCCTACCACAGACAATCCTTTCTTACTCTCTTGACTTCTCTTTTCTTCACCACCGATTTAGCTTCTCCACCACCACTAGCATCGACACTACCACCTTATTCAACTTGTCCTCATCTTACTTGAATTGATTCTCAGCAGCTTATTCTCATCTTTGTTTCTCTTAACTACATCCAGCAGGACCATCCTCACGCCGGCGCTTCAGCTATACAATCTCGCTTACCGTTGTTACCTTCCACACACACTCACAATATATTTATACAGCTACAAACTGCATAGCACACACATTGGGAAAGAGAGAAAGAGTTAAGATGCTCGGGTCCACGTACATCCGCGAAGATCTCCCTGTGTGAGCGTTGTAGGCATACCCAAGTAGTGGGAACGCTCTGCACGCATCCAGGATAAAAAACGACGCCACGGTCTCGAGTTTTACCGAATACGTAATTCCACGGTCAGGGTTCAGCCAATAATCTGGTTCATTCCGCGTGTGCATTCACTTGTCTTTCCTTCTTTCTTATTTTTATTATTTTTCTTTCTTGTTGTTCTTTCTTCTTCGCAAACTCTTGTTTGACTCGATTCTTATATGTTGTATGTATACTGGGATGAGGTAAAAAGGATAAGGATAGAGAGTAAAGAAGTCTCGTGGGCTATCGTCGAAGAATCTTTCGTACTGTATACGCCGCAATCTTCGCCTCGGGCTTGACTTCATGACCAGGGAAAAGAGTGTTCGTGGAAGGTGTGCGCTCAACTGTACTTTGGGATCGCACAGAGAGCTCTCTTTTTATCCGGATATTTTTTTTCCTTTATTTGAAATAGTCTTTGTCTTAGTTTTAGTCTTATAGTCTTGACGTATATAGTGTGTGTATGTGTAGATAATAGCCACTGTCGTTTCACTACTCATCTCGGCTGTCTTCTCTTTCCTATTCTACTCCCTCTATCTTTCTCTTCACTTGGATGAGTCGATCTCCACCTTCGCGGAATTTACTCAGCATCCAGATTGGATGAGAATCCAAGATCGATCGTTTCTCTCTTGTGAACGGACCGCACAATTCACCTCGTGATCGTGCTGACAGATGATTTAACGATTCTGTACAGTCGTCACGTTTCAATTTCTAGGCTTTGTATATACAGTGCTCTATGTATACCTTACACTATATATATGTATACACCATATTTGCAGTGGGAGGTTTTGCAATGTGAGAACAATATGCGGATGCGTGCAGTCCATGCAATATTTATTTTTCTTTATTCTTCATTCTACATGACTATGGATTAGATGATTTGTAGTTTACGTGGAAATCCGATTATTTCTCTGACCTATATCGTTACAAATTTTGATATTTTTTCTTTTTTATATAATAATATAATCATTCGAATTTCAATAATTCACTTTAAAAGACATCATCTAAAATTAAAACGCAAATTAGAGAATACTTTAAGATCATAAAAAGTAATATTTAAAAAAAAAAAAACTAAAACCCACTTTTTATGCAAAAAAGTATAATTCATTTTAAATTATTATATTTTCTTCTTTGAAGTGATTTATTTCGCTAAAAACAGTCGAAATTAGTGTTATAGAAGTCACAATTTTTTTATGGTTAAATTTTTCAGTGGAAATTTAAAAACCACTTTTCTGGAAAAATTTTTCTCGTCTTATCAATAATACGATTTTATAAGGCATAATATTCTCAACAAAAAAGCCCATTACATAAAGATTTATAGCTGGAAAACTGTCTGGAACTTAATTTTTTATTACCGTTCCGATAAATCAGTCACCACTTTTCAAGTTTTGACATTATGAAAAAAAAATTAAAAAACTATTTCGTAGAAAATTTTATGCTACAGAATAAAGATTTTTTTTTATAGAACAAAGTTTTGGCAACCTCATATAATTTATTGCAACTTTTCAAAATTCTAATTAAATTTCTCCTTTGAGACTTTTTTCACGGAAATATCTGTATGATGTTTAACTTCCCGCTAAAAAAATTGAAAATTTTCTTAGCTCGAAGAGTTCGAAAATGTATTCACAACAATTTGTTCGAGCTCATGGAGCTTAATCACAGCGGAAAGTTTTGGGGCTGACCCGCAGGGTCAATCGGCAGAGTGATTTTTTGTTTTTGTTTTTGGGTGGACTCATATCTGACCTAACCCTTCCGGTTACAATTTGGAAAGTTAAAATTAAGTCAAGAGTCGCACTACGAGAGAGTTGTAAAGTCTCAAGGTGGAATTATTCCACACCACCACTAACCTGGTTGTTAACCAAATGGCAGCGGTGGGGAGCTTTATGCTGTTCATGAATGCGAGAGCATTGCACGTTCTAGGAAGGAATCAGAGAAATGAAAACCTCTGATGACCGAACCTATAACAGTAGGATCACTCAAATTAAATATGGTTAAAGTTTGGAATATAACACTTCTAAAATACCTTTCTTACCAGGAAAATTTTAGGCAACTAGGCGCGATCTCGTGGCAAGCGCTGAACTACTCCCACTGCTGCTACTAGCACTGATGACTTCCCCTTCTTCCACATATTTTTTCTCATAAGAAATTTTTTTCTTGGCAACTCTGTTTTTTGCTCCAATAAAAAAATTATTCAAAATATATATTTTTAGTATAAAAACAAATTTATTAAAAATACATAAAAAATATATTTATAATGTAATATAAAATTTTTTTTTTATCTTCCGAAAACTGTCAAATCGATCAATTCCAAAATTGTAGTAACTCTAGAGCTTGATAAAAGCTTTTGACTGCCACCAAGAACGTCTCAATCGGATAATCCGTTCGCAAGTATCGTTTACGAAAAAATGAAAAAAAAAAAAAAAAAAAAAAAAAAAAAAAAAAAAAAAAAAAAAAAAAATGTTTTTTTTTTTTTTTTCGTTTTTCTAGAATATTTTAGAAACTAGTTAATCGATTTTTTTCTGAATATGTTCAGCTTTAAAGCTCTATAAGCTTTGAGTTGAAATAATTTCAAAAAAGTTTTTTTTCTTGATAAACTAAAAAATTGCAGAACCGAATAACTTAAAATGCTTCTTAGAATTAAAGGTTGAAAATCCGCTGCAAAAGCTGCCTTAGACCTCAAAAACCGTTGATTAGTTTAAATGATATCGGCGATGAAAAATTAAAAAAATAACAATTTACTTACTAAACTATAAAAGTTCTCGAAGGTATTGTCAAGCTCACAGAACTTAAACATATACTGGTCTGTGTCTTCGAGTTATAACTGCAGCAAATTTAAAAAATGTATTTTGAAAACCCATGAGTGGCTACTCTTAGGGTATAAAAGTACTAAAAAAATCAGCTCTTTAAAGTTTGGCTATTAGTGGGTTTTCAAATTGAGACTGCAAATTTCCTAAGCGAGTCCATTTCAGTTTTCTCACGTAATTTTTTCCGTTAATTATTAATATTAGAAAAAGTAATATCCAATACAGATATGAAAATAACATATTTGTAAGAATAATTGCACTGTGCACTCAGCTATGAAAAAAAAAAAAAGGTGGATAGTAACATGGATGACAAAAGACATGAATCTAGGGTGGATTCGCTACCAAAGCCATACTAAAAATTACTATGGCACACTACTTCCATCGTAATCTCAACCCATAGCTTGTAATAAATATAAAAGTATTCTCTCAATCCCACTATTCGTCCAATAGCGGACACCGAATAATATAGATATAGATATACATACAAATATGAATAGAGTGGTAGCGTAAATGCAAACTACTAAAGGCCTAGTCCTCGTCGGATAGGGTGTGCCAGTATATTATTTGGCGTGGCTCCAATCGGCCGCAAGGCTCACTTGATGTTTTTCATCTTAGCGCAGTCCTGTCCCCCCGAACAAAAGACAAACCCAACGTGAAAACGGTATGTGTGCAAAAAGGAAAAAAAAAAAAATAAATCCAAACCCGAAGCATAACGAAAAAATTCCTCTTGACTATATCGACAATGCTGAATTCATCCACCCATCATTATTTTTTTCTCTCCTCTTTTCCTTTCTTTTATTCTTTATCTTCTATTTTTATTTCTATATTTTCTTTACGCTTTTTATTTTTTACATTTATATATTTTAAAAATATCTCGATAGATGGAAAAATGAGCAATCTACACTTTTGTTCAGCCAGAAGCTAATATAAAGACGACGTATTTTTTGAACTGCATCAAATATTAATATCGAGGTACAAAAGGAATTTATTTTTTCGATATCTGAAAAAAAAATATTAATAAACTGGTACTATCGACTCAGAGCTAATTATCAATAAAAATATTTTATGTTCTTTAAAATAAACCATAATTCTATAATTTAATATAAATGCTAATAATTAGATAAAAAAAAACTTTTTTTAGATAATAGCTTTATGATAACAATAAAAGAGATAATAAACATTTAAAGTATTATTACATTTTTTTTTAGTTTTTATAAATTGACAGTGCAATTAAATTTTGATTTAAAGTGTTTCTGCAACTTAAAAAATAAAGAAATGGCTATTCGTTTCAAAATTATTCGACTAAGCAAAATCAAATTTAATGTGAGTTTCATTTTAGTTTTAGTCTTCCTTAATGAAAAAAAAAAAAAAAAAAAAATAAACTGGCAAACGCTTAGAAGATAAAATTTACCATTCTCGAAAAATTTTGATTACTTTGCCCGAAGCACTCATTTTTCCTCCTCTTTTCCTACACCGTAAAAAATTTTTGGACGGTGTCAGTGTAAATGATTCGGTGTAAACATTTTGTTGTGAAATTACACCAAATATCGTGTTAAATTTAGGCGGTGTGAATTAAAAATGTTTTTACCATCGAGTGTGTAAATGTAGAATTTATGAAAATTTTGCGTCACGAAAAATAATTATAAAAATATTAAAATGTTAAAAATACTATTTAATATATAAATAAAATTTATTGCTATTTATTAAGTAAGTAAAAATTTTCATTGATCATTTTTTGCTCATTAATCAAAATTATAATGACTCGGCATGGTGTAAAAATTATATTACACCGTGTTAAAATTACACTGATGGATAATTTCCGCCGAGGATTTTTCATACCATTCTTTCACACTACACGGCCGTGTATAGTTCTCGGGGGCCATTTTTACACCAAAATTTTGGACAATGTAGATAGCGTTTTGAGCTAATAACACCGAGTGGTGTGACAGATAACACTTATACCGTGTTAAAAGTACACCTCTTGATGATTCACACCGAAAAAATTTTACACAGTCAATTCACACAGAGGTCACCCTGTCAAGTCCTCAAGGACTATTTTCACACCAAAATTTTTTACATTGTAGAAATTTTTTATGTGTTTATTTCAATTTTCGGCAGGCGGCCATTCTAGTCCGCTTTTACTATGACAACACAACATGTCGAACAAGAAAAGTTTCTTCATGTAAGAAAACATTTTCAAACTATAAAAAAAATATTTTGTCTCTCAAATGGCAACAAATGACAATAAAAATTTCTTAAGACAGATTTCTATAAAAATTTAATGGCATAAATATTTTTAAAAAAATGAGAGTAAATAATTCTTTATCATTTTTTGAAAATGTATAAGAATAAAAGGTTTACAAAATGATAATAGTACCCAGTGATATAATAAACATAAAAAAAAGATAATCAGATATGCCAGGATATACCGTTACAATGAGTTTGACGCGGCACGGATGATTCTTTGATCGTAGGAGGAGGTCATTCGTGATCGAGAGCGCGTTCCGGGTTCACGCGTTGCCAGTTTTTTTATTGGTTACTGGATACAACGGCAACTACCATACAATCTATATGTTAAACTAAAACTCTCTTAACATTTTACATTACATTACTTCTCTACTCTTTAGATGCTGCTCTGAGTAATTCCTCGGCTGCTAGCTGCCTCAAGTCCACTACGATATGTCCTATAAAGCGCACTGCGTACTACGGATAGATACACGCTGCATAAATAGCCAAGACGGCTGAGCAAGCCGCCGAGTAGTACTTGAGCAAGAGTATACACGGAACGTGGGAATTGGAGCATTATATACATTGGTAGTTGGTAACAGCAACAACAACAGCAACAACATCCAGAGAAGTACAACTTGACAAGACAACCCTTTTATAAATCACCCGTACATCGTTTTCCTCTGCGGTAGGTCGGTAGCTAATTTATTTTTTTTTTTTTTTATTCAAACACTTTCAAATTGAAATAACTGTTTAATTATTTTTATTACTATTTTTGTAAATTAAAAAAATATAAAGTACATAATATATTTATTATAAAAAATAATTCATAAAAATTTTAATGAATGCAATATTAAAAGCTCAGTATATTAAAATAAATAATATTTAATAAAATGTAAAATAGGCATTTGGTTTAAAATATCTTTTGAACTCGTGCTAGTGCGTTTTTTTTTATTGTTATTATGTATATATTTCATTCTGTCGATTTAAAGATATGAATTTATAAAAATGCATTTAGCGAATCTTATTGGTTTTGATCATGGCACATGAAGTTATAAAAATCATTATTGCGTTTCCATGGATACCGTTTAATCGTTAAAGTCGTTGGTTATTCGCACTGCGTCACACGATACATTATGAAATGAATTAAAAAATGCACATATTAATTATCCAAAGAGACTAAAGTTTTATCAGACATTTTTCCGTTCTGATTTAAAGTAATTTTTTTTTTTTCATGCTCAATTTTTTTTTTTTATGTTTCAATTCGAAATTTATTAATCAACTTATATTTATAAGTTATTTGAGATGCAGATTTATTTTTGACACTTTTCCTTATAAATTTTATTGCAAGTCATATTTGATACTCAAACTTGAACCTGAATCTTAGTAGTTATTATATTTTATTGGAGATCTAGATTAGATCTAATAAAAAAAATTTTTTCTATTTTTTTGAAAGTCCCTCAGACTCGGCTCTTCGAGCTCGAAAACAGCGGAAGTTTTAGGGCTGGCTGTTACATTTACACAAATTTTCTGTCAAAAACAGATTCTATGTGTTAAAATATTTACCATAAAATTTGTGCTAAAGATCGACACACACGCAATATGTTGAATACAAAAATTTATGAAGACCATTTGCATCCTTTATAAAAAAAAGTTCATTTTTTCTTTAGCACCCCACTTGACCCGCTTTTACTCCAAATTAAAAAAAAAACCAATTGTTGTATAAGGGCAATTAAAATATAGATTTTTTGGTTTTGCGGTTTATGATCAATATTACAATAAAATAAAACAGCTTTTAGTACAAAGTATAAATACATTTATATAGAAACAAATAAATAGAATATGTCCATATATATGAGAATTTTATTGTCAAAAAGCGAAATTGTATATAAAGAGAGAATAAATGTGAATTCAGCGATTCGCGTGGCAATTACGAATTCAATTAAACGACAAAATTAAATTGTATGATTACAGAATGACCACGGATTATTGACGTAAATTCAATGCAATTTATGCTGAGGATATAGTTGGTACTCTCGTTGGAAATTTTGTGTTAGTAATAGTAGTAGTAGTAGTAGTAGATGATATATCGTGATAATCGAGAGTGACTGATGTATAATATGTACGCATGTGTTTAAATATTTAGTATGGATATATCAATGTATCAATGCATCGAGAGATACATGAAATTTTGCGTAGAAATTCACATTGATAATATACGTAAGCTTGAATTATACGTGCACATCAAGTAACACCAGCAATTAACGGCAAGCGACAGCCGTCCACATAAATCAACGTTAATAACCCCAATCCGGTGCTTACTGGATTGTTTCTATAGTCAGGATAACTCGCGTGCGGCTAAGCAACATTTTCGCCGTATACCGTATACTGGCCAATCCTCGTTATGCTGTGATGCCAATGTAACACTACTCACAAAATATCCACTGAGAACAACCCTTCCGTATTACTAATTTCGTTGTCAAAATTTACGTTTTCGAAAATTTTTTATATTAACAAACGACTCAGAATGGTAATTATTTAATGATACAGATGTTAACTGACCGAAATTGGACACGAGTGTACCTGAGTACCGAAACGTCTATCGCGCAATGAGCAAAAAAGAAAAAATTGGAAAATAGAAAACCTATTGGATACATTGATTTCTAAAATGTTTTTCAAATAAGATAAGAGACCCAGTACCCGATCACTCATGTATTTGTATATCTATATTTACTAAAATTTCCCAATTTGTTTTTTTTTCGTTTACTAAATCGAATATCATTCATGTCGATTTCGTAATACCGCGGGCAATTTGAAACGGCCAGTATCTAAATTACATTTGATTAAAATAAATAAATAAATAAATAAGTGAAACAAATCCTCTTACTATAAACAAGATAATAGAATGGGATTAATCTGATATAATAGAGTTATCGTGACCGGTATGTAAATTATTAATAAATATATACTTAATTGTGGGATCAATTGTCGCGACATTAAGATATTAAATGGATTGAGTTGAGAATGTATAGGAAACTAGATGACAACCAGAAAGGGGTGATAAAGCGCGTTAAATAGTCACCTGTATAGTGTTGGTTTTTGTACGAGAGTGAGTGCAAGCACATGGTTTTCTCTATGTATACAAATCCGTTCACACGAGTGTGAGAGAAAGAGCTAGAGGTAGTAGGGAGTAAACAGAATTTGCATGGAAACTGTGCTAGTAGGTCGCGCGTTGGAAGCATTTAATGTCCCACTATATATATATATATATATATATATATATATATATATATATATATATATATATATATATATATATATATATATATATATATATATATATATGTTTACATTGGTAACTGCATCGCATTATATAGGGGCGTAATGTGATCTTTTTAAACATAAGAATAAAATTTACTATCGTACTTATTTAAACAATGTAGGATATACTTCTTTTTTAACTTCCGACTGTGAAAATTGAATTTTCCGAATAAAAGGAAGTTATTGGTTTCGGTCCGATTTTCGAAAATCGAGTTTTTATCAGATCTCGACGTTTTGAGGTCTTAGAAACTATTCTGACTATTTCCGAATCAACGTCCGACTGAGTGTGTGTGTGAACTTTTTTGTCTTTTTTGAATATCTTTGGAACGAATCAATCGATTTGAACATTTTTGGCGGCAATAGAAAAAACTCACTAAGGCTTAGAACTGAGAAGATTTTGGAGTCAATCGGTCAAGTAGTTTACAAGTTATACGAAAAATAAAAATTAGAAAATTTTGTTTTCAAGTTTTTGTTGCATCTCGTAAATTGCTAGACCGACTTATTTCAAAGTTAGACCAAATTTAAGTCTCAACAAACTCTATCGATTGCCGCAGAACACGTGAAAATCAGTCGATTTGTTCCAAAGTTACGTTGGACAAAAATTAATTTTTTTCAATGAAATGGATGTTTTTTCGATTCAATAGTTTTTTGACCTCGAAGAGCTCAAAAACTTACCAATAATAACGTTGTCGAGCTCTCTGAGCTCAAAACAGCAGGAAGTCTTAGGGTTGGCCCAAAGGTTCAACCGTTTTTCAGATTTTTTATTTTAAAACTGTGGAATGTAAATTGTCAAATAATAAATATCTGTAAACAGTGAATTTAATTAGACAATAGCTGGATCATAACTTATATTTCAACTGTCTTTCACTCTCTTCTACTTAACAAATGAAGTAATTTCGCATCAAAATAAATCCCAAGTACTGTCAGTAATAATAATAATACAAATAATCTAGTAACAAAATACATTATTATATTTCGACTCAATTTAAAAGTTAAATTTAGGCGGAATGAAGTAACTGACATAAATCTAAATTATGAAATATTTTTTTCCAACGCATAAAAAATAAAAATATCCAAATGAAAGATGCAACTATCCGTAGACGCTACTTACGGGAAAGTGGAAAGTTGTAAGTTTCAAAAGCTACTTTACCCTCGTGAAACATCACGAGACGTTGGAAGGGTGTATAGGTAACGAAGTTTCTTAACGAGGCTACCCATTTTGTCGACTTAACCTGGTCGATAATTTTCTCTGTCTCTTTCTTCGCTTCTTCGTTCTCTTTTTACAACCTCATCTTTAGTATATCCGCTAAGAAGTCTAAGACTGTCGGAAACACTTCGGAAGTTTACATTTTTTTAATAATTTTTTATTCCACCAATACCAAACTTACTAAATAACTACTCAGTATCAAAAATATATATATGCAAGTTAAATATTCATTGGAACCGATCGAAGCGGATCATAAATATGTATATCTTTATCTTTATCTTTATTTTCTACTATTCTCATTTCGTTTTTATCTTTTTATTTTCTCAATAATTCAGTTGCTTTATTAAACAGTATAATATTCTCGTGCATGTCTGTTGGCCCTATAAATAATGTATCGAGTGTAAAGACGAGATTGACAGTGATAAAAAATACGATAATGTTACATAAAATAAAAATAAGTGCGTATACTGTAGATTTGAAACAACACAGACAAGCAACCTCTAGCTGATTCTCAGTTTTACTAACGTAGTCTTGGTGGTCATCGATGTAAGACCCATCAATAATTATCTCTGTCGAGAAAATGACAAGACGTCGAAAGATAAAAAATAGAAAGAGGGCGCGTGAGGGTTGTCAAGCGTGGATGAAATGCGCGGGTTTCGAGTACGGTTGTCAAAAGCAGTCAGGTAGTAAAACGTCGGTGGTGGTGGCGGTGTAGAAGAGAAAGAACCAGTGACAGAGACGAAGATAGGTAGAGTCAGAGAGGTGGTAGAGAAAAGGGGAAGAAAGAAAAAGAGAGGAGAAATAGTCGTCGTCGGGTCAACTGGGGTCAAGTCGCGCTACCAGACGCGACCTCCCTCTACTTCCAAACTCCGGGACGAAAGACGACGACAACGACGCGCCACCATCCCCTAACTCACGCTCACAACCCTTGGCCTACCTCCAACCATCAACCTACCCTTCTTCACGAGCCTATATATATATATATATATATTACTTCTATATACTATGTCCTTACCCCAAGGATTCACACGCGCGCACGCACACCCGAAGAAAAATGTGCGTCTGGGTATCAAACTTTTTCTGTCTGAGCCGTCGAGTTCGTTTACACCAACGTCTTTTGTTATTCCTTTAACGTTTGGGTTCGAGATAAAATAAACGACAGAAAGAAAAATACACGCCGAAGAAAATATCTATTTCTTCGAGATTTTCCTTTGTTTTGTTAACTTTGTTTTTTATTTTTTCTTTATTTCTTTTTTGGTTGTTATTTAATTTTAAAAATATTTTTATTTTTAGCATAGAGCCTTAGGTTGTATTGTTTCAAGAAAGAATTTGTGGGGCTTAAGCCAAAGCTGCTTTCGAATTCTTTCGGATGGTTAGGAAAATCAGCTAGTGCACCTGCGAGAGTGAGCTGTTTTGTGCTCTCAGTGTATGGCAAATGAGCAAAAAATAATGATAAAGATAAAAGAGAGAGGGGGAACGACAGTGGATCGAGGAAGTATATAGCAAGCAAGTCCGTCGAGAATTCCCAGATCAAGGGATTAGTCGTTGGGATAAACCCGCAGGTTTTACTTTACTCTCGGAAGAGTCAATCTCTTCCTCCATGGGGTTGAATCTATCTCCCCCTAACCTCCGCTCGATTTACTTTATTTCACAGTATTTTATTTTTTTTAACCCACGTATTTTCAATTTATTAACGGCCTGGAATTTCAGTGGAGAAGATTTAAGTGTACTTCGAGGTTTCGCTGTTTTTTTGCTCCTATTGTTGTTGTTCTTGTTTTTTATTCTACTTCTTAAGTTTAATACGTGGGTTGCAATTGGAAATTTTGTTTTTTTTTTTTTTTTTTATTTTACTTTTTACTCCACAACTGAAGAAGTATTTCGAAGAAAATTTTATGAAGCCTGCAGCCGGCTGATCGTCAGACATAACTTATCCCCGAGGGTGAAATCCTCAACCCTCGAAGGTTCACTCACGCACGAAGCCGAATATATATCCCGTCTGGCTAGAGGTCTAGCTAACTTTCGTCTGAGTTGGGCGGTCTCCATCACTACCAACACTATCAAATTTTAGCTTCTTCTCGGTTTCTCGTTTTCCTCATTCGTAGACTTATATATGTATCTACACACTCAGCTATATATATACATATAGCAACTCGGAGTTCATTCACACTAGTAGAATAGCCAACGTCTGACTTTGTTGAACCCAGAGGCGCACGATAATATTTTTGGAATCGCAAAGCCAAAAAGTTTAGGCTTTTTTGGTAACAGTGATAATCGTTGTCTTCAAAGAATTGTCTTTTCCCCCTTCGTGTACTTACTTTTACTTTATTCGAGTAAAGAAGAAAAACAAGCAAAAAACTTTATAATAAAAAAAAATAACTTGCTTGCGCTTCATTTTTCTTTTAAACTTTTCTTACCCCAGTAAATGGGTTAAAACGCCAGTCGACGATAGTCTGAAGAAATTAATTTTTAAGACATAGGGGAATCCAAAAATAATTTTAACTAAATATTAAATTATCATTTATTTTATTTGATGGTTTTATTATTTTATACGTGAAATAGAAAAAAAAATTGTGATGGAAAATTTTAATCCACGATAACCAATATCAGCATATAGGTACAGGGATGATGTATGCAAGAGTACATAGGATCTTTGCAAAGGATTTTGAAGCTCACCAATTGGCATCTCAATTGAGCCCTCGTCTCTCGAGTATTGATTACCGAATTACTAACCGAGAGTACGTCGTCCGCTAGAATAAGAGAGAAGGAAAATAAATAGCAGTAACGTATATCGTATACAGAGAAATTGGTGAGTTTCTGGGCGTGTGCTGTGTGAAATTCTGTGCGACTATACACAAGTGGTACACACATACACACATACATTCACATGTTATAACGACATTTTCCTGTTGGCCATAGAGTTCAACCTCGGTCCTCTACTAAAGCCTCGAATTCTCAAGTGGTGCTTTCCGCAAAGCTTCACAAGCCCTGCCACAACCACTATACCAGAGGCATACCTTCATCCGCAAAGTTGACCGATCAATCCTTTACATATCATTCTAATTAATTTAGAGGACGTTGATTAGTACTTCTAACGATTTTTGCTCTTCTTCGTGATTAGTTAATTATTGTAACTTTTTAGTCCGTTAAAAGTTCAAAATAGCATTAACATAAAGTAGAAATAAAAAAAAAAAATAGTAAATCGAAGGAAGAAATAAAACAAACAAAAATATTCCTCTCGCAGAGCAAAAAGATGATGGAAAAAGGGAGAGTATAGAGAGAATACTCAAGCCCCACATGCCCGACGAAATTCAGGACGTAGAAGTAGAGAGGTTGGATAACGGAGATGAGGGTGGGTAGGTCGGTTTCCCGGAATAGGCGAAAAGGTTAGGTCGGATGGGTTTTGCTGGAATGGCGACAGGTCGTTGCCCGAAAACGCAGCACCGTTATTGTCCCCTAACCCACACCCTCTTCTTCATCCTTATTCCTATATACTATATCCTTTCTATGTACATATACATAGGTTTATATATATTTATTTATGTATGTGCCTCTACTACTATCGCGTCTCTCGGCGTAGTCTCACAGTCTACGCAAACGCACACGCACATATAATTCCCTATACATAGTTTGGTAGACTCAAAGTCTCTTTCCCTCCCTTTACTGACGTTCTTTGTAGGTGATCGGGTGAAAGGGTGAACGTGCGAATATTGGTTACTCTATATGTGTGCATGTTCATCCTCGTGTGGGTTATATTCGTTTATTCGTTGGTATATGCAGCAAATATACGACAATTGTGCAACTCGGCAACTCACTCTCTCACGCACCATGTTTATATCCTCTGTGTGATACTTGCAAACGAACGTACCAAGTGTTTTCGGTATTCATAAAATTCATCGTAATGAAAGGAAAAAATACTTGCATAGGGTTTTTTTTGTTTCTATTCTGTTACATAATTCTTTTTACTATTTTTTTTATGAACCTGCATGCATGTAGATATATTTTATCTGATGCACGAAATACATAATTATGTAGATATTTCAATGGTTCAAAGTCTTTAATTTAATTATGGGGCCAAAAAAATTTTACGCAGGACAAATTTGGCTGTTAAATTTGAAGCTTATAATTTGGAGTCCTAAAACAACTAAAAAATATATGCACATAATTTTCCAAGGGATATATTTGTAGAGAACGATCGATAGTATTTATAGGATGTAAAGTAAAGTGGATAGAATACACGTGGATTACTCGGCATCGCAAAATGTCTTTACTTTCGAAGAAAGAACGTGTATAAGAATGATAACCAACGAATCAAATATAAAAACGTGGAATAATTTAGAAGGGTTTTTAATGTACACTGTAACAAATAATTTGAAAATTTCAATACAAAAGGAATTGAATTTTCATAACTAGATATTTGAATTGTATTTTTAATAAAAAAAAGCTTCAAATTTAATGTACGTAATTTAATAATCAAGCTGGTATTTAAAACTAAGAAAAAGAATATGAATTTTAATAATCGTACTTAAAATTTATACTTGTTTTTTAAATTTTCAAAGCAAGTATTGAAAATTCTAAGACACATTGAATTTTAATAATTCCATTTGAAAATTCAAATACTTGTATATGAAATTTCTACACGTGACGTGCTGCGCGTTCAGTAATCAAGGATTTTGTCTATTAATACTAATTAGTTAAATATATAATAAATTTGAGTAATGTGAGCGGTGTACATCAGACTTTATTGTTGTTAAGTTTTCATTTCCTCGATAATACAAATTAAATAAAACTTGTGACTGAACTGAACATCATTGACAGTACACAGTATTAAATGTGATATAGCATAATGCTAATAAACATAATATAGTTTTATAGTGATTTAAATATCAAAATGTGACTCAACTTTAAAATATTTATTTAACTTCTACTTTTTTAAACGTTTAAGAAAAAAAAATATAATTACCCGCTACATTATATTATATTATAACAATGGTTTATAAAAAAAAATTTATAATGTTGTTTATAAGGAATTGATGACAGTTTACAAAATTTTGCAGTTTTATCAATAAACATTTTGTTACTTTATATACCTCATAGTCTTTAATTTTCATGTAACCATGCACTGTTAAGAAATTTGTTTAATTTTCAAAACATTGTATATAACGCAATAAACACATACAATTGTGTTTGAAATTTCTTTGTAACGATCGTATAGAATTTAAAATACAAGCTTTTGAATTTTCAAATAAACGCTTCAGATTTTAAAATACATCTATTTGAAAATTAAAAAGAAAGTGTTTGAAAATTAAAAACAAAGTATTTGAATATTAAAATAATTGTATTTAAAAATTCAAAACGGAGTAAATTCTATTTGAAATTAGTAATGAAATTTCAAGTACAAATGTATGTGTTTATTGCATTATATACAATGTTTTGAAAATTAAAACAATTCTTTTAACAATGTATCTATTATTGGAACCCTTTGATAAAGTAAAAAAGTGCATACTTAATGTAGTTGGAAGTGGCTGAAATAAAGTTTGACATTAGAAAGCTCGTTGAACGCCACGTATTAAAAAATATTTTCGTTTCTCTTTTACTTTACTACCCTTTTACTGAATCGGCAAACCTGGCGAACTGACTATAGGTCTTTGTTGCAAACCGCTTTTTCAGTTTCTGTATCTTTAAATAACATTTTTAGCCACGCAACATATGGCTTACTCAGAAAACATTCTTTTTACCAACTTTAACTAACACTAGCAATAAACTACCAGTCCTTTCGATATGTTATATGCATACCTGTCTATCTTTTGAACGCTCAACTTTAAATACTGCTAACAAATGTAGAAACACTAAAGCCATATTAATGTCTACGTTATGCACAATAAAAATAGACAAGGGATGGCTCGTTTCAAACCAAACGAACTCGAGACAATTTTGGGGATTGTGCGCCACCTATAGTTGAGAAATTGACATCACATACGTCTACAGGGAAAAAAAAACTGTTGCAGCGAACAAGATGTTCCTGATTGAGTGATATGCACACATGACTCAGTCAGGTCCCGCACAATAGTCAGTGTGGCGCTGCACCACAACCGGGCATTTTCTTCCAGCACTGTACCGAATCGGGTGTAGAACAGTAACCAATTGGGTTCTAATCTCTCCGTTTAGTTTATTATCGTTAAAATTAATATTAATAAAAATAATAATCTACTAGTCATTATGTTAAACAAATTATTCTATCTAATAGTTGACTTTAATTGATAAATAATTTCTTAATTTTTAATTTTATAGCTTATTTATGTCACGTAATCTAATTCACGCATTTATTTTTTTAATATATTTATATTCACTTCTTAAATTTCTTTGAATTAATTGATATTAATCCCTTGCATATATTTACGTTAATTATATTAATTTATCACTATCAACTTATTAGTTTGATTTTACAATTACAGTTATTATTTTCAATATTCTAACGTATAACCTAAAACTCTAAAATTAGTTATAGCATTTTAACGGCCGTCATATTTGATTAAGATGATTTTTAGCGAAACTGACGAGGCGCTGACTCGTGCCTCGATTTCAATTTTATAAGGAAAAGTCTATAAATAAAGCTATTTTATATATTCTATCGTGATTTCCGCTCGGCGTCGAAAAAAATCCATGCACAATAAAATTACATTTTTTTTTTAAACTCAAACTCTTTAAAATAAGTATGAAAATATTTTTACATAATCATATTGATTAAATGTCACACTCAGAAGTCTAATTAAATCATTTAACTTACTACCATTGCTGTTATTATTATCATTTTATAAAAGTCTTTTTTATTTGAATAAACTTGGTTAGTTTGTTTTCAGCGTTTTATTATTATTATTATTATTTTTTTTTTTTTTCATTTTGCTTAATGCACTGTTTCCGGTATACCGCGTGTTGATATTAAATTAAAAAGTTAAGCTAATGCAATAGAGAAACGACCCTCTCTGGCAGAGTGTAGACGAGTAGAGTGAATGGATTATATTTTGCGCATCCACGAATATATAACTGTTTTGAATCAAGAGTGCATTTCATTCATAATGCTTTTCTACTCAGAGAAGAACAAAGACGTAATTTTCGTAGCTAATAAATTCACATTTACGTAACTTCATCCAGATCAACCGCTGTTATATATAATATAATTATATCTTTAATTGACAGACAGTTAATGAGCTCTTTTATTTTAAATAATAATAAATCAAACAATTTTGAAAATTTTTCTCGGTTTTTTAAAATTTTATTCTTTTATTACGATAGAAAGTCATTCGTTTCATATTTGTGAATATATAAGTATTTCTGTGTATATAATTCTGTCATAATGTGAGGAGAGTCAATCATTAGTGACGCAATATTGATAGAAGGATTACAGAAAATATGACATAGCGTATTTGTCATTAAGAAATGTTCAAAAAAATGTCACCAATAGATCGATTTATTTGGTACAAATATCTCTTTTTTTCAGTATGTATATTCTCTTTGTTGATGCGAGTCATTAAGTTGTTTGCTAATCTCACTACTTGCTAATTTGGTCATCTCACAATCGCAATAGTAATATCATAGTACAAGTAATAGTGGTAATAACATATACAAAAGCAACTCGGTCAACATTCAACTATCATAAATCGAAGGGATGTAAATTGAATTACGAGATAAACAAGACACAAGAGTACAATTGAGGGTGTGTGCGTATGTGTATATGTTGAAAACAACACGTATCTATGTATGATCTGATGGTTCAGAGTATGGATGCTAGAATAGAAGAGTGTGAAAGTAAGCTAGACAACGCTTGTATGCATATTTATATATATATGCGTGTGTACATGTATTTTGTAAACGTGTAGACACGTTCTGTCTCTACCCGCACGAGTTATTTGCAAGGGATAGTTGATGGATTGGTTTGCTCGGTTGGTTAAACCGTACTTTGCATTCATAACGCATTGACATTGCAGCGTTTACTGCATCCGTTAACGCGTCAATCCATATCCAGTTTTATGAGCACTACGAAAATTCATCGTCTCTTTCTATGACGGGTTTTACCATAAGCATACCTACACACAATATATTCCTACTATAAAATATCTCTGTACATAACATACCGCCAGCAGAGCTCTGGCAAGCAACCTCTAGCTCTTTAATCCCGACCAACAACAAACGCATTAGACTTTATAGCTGCCAGACGCGATCGTTTCGTCAAAGTGGTTGCAGACGGTGGCCAGACAGGAATATGTACCTGAACTTCCACTAGACTAGAGACCAGACCAGTTCACCAGCATTTTACTTTTTATTATGGCTCCACGTTGCAAGCTCTTAATTTAATTAATGTCTCTCTAGGTTAATTTTCGGATAAATTATCATTCTCAATAGAAACATTTATTGCTCGATAAAAATCTGTTTTCGAATTTTTATTGTTTCTCCATCGAATTACTTTGTTCCTTTATAAATTGATAACCAATAAGTAATAAACTTGAGCACTACTTGTTTCGTTTCCCATAAGCAACTTTTGTAACCAATAACTTTCGTGAAAAAAGTTAATTAGTTTCTTAATAATAGTAAATTAACATTATTGCTTGAGTAATTATTTGTATTAGGGAAGTAATGGCAGTAGCAAAAAAAGTAAAACAAGTTAGCATCAAAGTCGTGCACTATAAGTTGCTCAACGTTATTACTAGCTGAGAGAGAAGAGTAGAGCAGAGTAGAGTAGCGCAGAGTAAAGTAAAGTAATGTAGAATTTGAGAAAATGGAATCACAAATTGTAGGATTGTCTCTTGGTTGCAATGTTCAGGTCAGACAAGTGTGTTAGCTTGTAATGCGACCGGTCAGGATGTTAGATAGGTACATGCGCATGCACGATTCACTCGCCGGCAAACAACATACAGCATAAGAGCAAATAAGCAACCAAACAACCAAACAACCCAGCAACCAGCAGCAACAGCATCACAAACAGCAGGAAGAGCATCAGGGACTCGACAACGTCTTAGGACTATACCTAGTGCTATTCACAGAGGGAGCTCGAGTTGAAATTAAATCAAGCAATTCCAGGGTTAAGGTTACTCTCTCTGCAAGAGAGTAAGTTAGCTCAGGCAAGCAACCTCTAGCTCAGGTTTTCTACAGTATACCATTTGCAAAGGAGGTCGGCAACCTTCCTACTGCAACTTCTGCTGGCTACATTGCCACCACGTCGGCTTCTCCACCACATCTACAGTTGTTTACAGTCTTCAGCGTCGCGTTCCGGAACGCAAATTAAAGTCAATTAAAGCCTTACGCTTTCAAACGTGATATTGAATGCCCTACGAAGACACACATAAACTCCACTACTCTGCACTGCATAAATATATCTCACCTTCTACCTCTCTATACTGCCTTCTCCTTCATGCACACACGCAAATCTACTCCTATACTTAAATATACGACAATGTTTACGCACAAACGACCTAATGCTTGTTATGCATCAGTGACCATTATGTGTAGACAGTGGACAATACAGTTTGTCGTGTGTTGATGTAAAATAGAGACTAAAGACAAAAGATATACTATCGCAGACAATTACAACTTGGTGGTGGCTGGTAGACATACGACCCTCTACGGATATAGATTACGTCGTTGATATATTTATTTAATAATAGTTACGTGGTGTAATCGGCGCAAAAATACTCGCATGGATGAGTTGTGTCGAGCTCAACAGCAACGTGTCGCTTGATCACACATTACTAAGCTATATCGCATTTTTTAAATGCAAATAAACTGATCACACCAGCAGTTAATCAACAACAATAGCTGCTCAGTTTATATAACTTTGTCTCTTACGCTTACACTGTAAAAAATTTTGAGTCCACGGTGTGGTGTGAACAATTTGGTGTTAAAATTTTTAATACTACCAGTGTGAGAGTTACCCATAGTATGGTGTCAAATTTTGGACCGTGTGAATTAGAACGTTCAAAATACAAATGGTGTAAATGTAGGTTCGCTATTTAAAACTATCGATTACAGCGACACTAGGTATTTAATTTTTATTTTAAAATAACCCGGATCAATAATAATAATGATATACTAGTGCTGTAACTTCTGTATTAATTATTGATTGTTGACTACAGATTATATTATTGGACAATATTTGAGCTAATAATACTCATACCCTGTTAAAGGTATACCGCTTGAAATTTCACACCGTCAATTCACACCAGACAGACCGGTAAAATCCTCGGGGACCATTTTCATACCGACAATTTTTTACAGTGTACAGAATTGTATTTATTTATATATATTTTTTTTTATAAATTTATAAAACGCAAATGTTTGCATTATGTATGTACACAATCAATCAAATTGAATTGCTGATATTTTTTAATGGATCGGCTGTTATTCGTTAAGTTGTCAGACAATAAAACTGTTGGAGACAATTAATGAAGAAGAAGTAGAAAATCGAGTATATATAGTGTTATTGAAAATAATTTATGGGCTTGAGAAAGAGTATTGTATAATAATAAAATTTGATAAAGTTAATGAGAGTAATTAATGAAGTAAAGCGAAAGGATGAGAATTTTGATGTATGATATAAAATATGGGTATTGAAATAAAGTAGCGATTAAGTAGCATGAAAATTTGACACCTCGGCAATAGAGCAGTGAAACAACAATGGATTATACGGGCACGACGACGATGTATACGCATATATATAAAGGAATAACAAATGTGTCTTTTGTTAGTGATTGCATTTGTTCCATTGTAATACACGTGAGCAATTTCTCCGCCTAGTTTGCCCGTGCGGTCCTTTGTTGGAACAAACGCGCGTTGCGGTTAAGCGAAGAGCCCTGGAGGAATCCGCCAGACGCGTACATTGATCATCGAATTACTTCGAATCCATGGGTCAAACCGCTGTTAAATTTACCTCTTGCGCCTTCATCTTCTGTCATTATACTTTCAATCTTATTTACTTCAATTACTGGCATCGCTTTGTTGGTTTATACGTCTGATTCAAATAATTCAAATGATACTAATTCAAACGGAATTACTGTATCCTCGAAACTAACTAGAATAGAAGGATACGTTTACTGTAGGGGAGGGAGAGGCAAAACGGTTCTTGAGGAAATACTAAGTTTTCAAGTACTCAAATGCATTTTTTTTTTTTTTTTTTTTTTTATTAATATTCAAAGTGAATAGAAAAAATTTCCATTTTTTGCGGGCAAAATGAATTACCCTCTGAAAAAGGTGAAAAAAAATTTCTGGAAATTAAATAAATTTGATTAAATTAAATTTTCTTATAAGTAATTTACATGGCGAAAAATGACATTTTACATAATTATTGGATAATAAGAAAAAAAAAATTTAATAGATTTTATGATAAAAGAAAAGTCATTAATATTTTTCTGGAACTTTCAACTTTTGAAAAACTTTAACAAAAAAAATTCAAAATATTGGTCGATTATATTTACAAAAGTAATTTTGGAATGTTTAAAAAACAAACTTTTTTCATAAAATTTTGGGGGTACCCCGTTTTGTCACTCCCTCCCCTATATTCATGTGGCTTTTGATTAAAAATCGTATTGATGTGGAAAACCCTGTAACCTAAATTATCATAAATGTTTTATCATTGATAAAGAGTAGGTACAGAGAAGTAATATGTAGTAGTAAATGTTGACGTCATATGTGTCAGCATAATGTCAGGGACAAATATCACCCAAGCTGGGATCATCTACGGAAGGCTCAACATGTCCACACTGCAAGTCAACAATGTTCGCATTTCATCCGGAGTGCTGGCGTAACACAATGTGGCAAAGCGTGTTCTATGTTATGTACGTATGCATTTATCTCTGTATGTATGTATGACTGTGTGTACGCAGAGCAAGCGAGCAAGTTTAGAGGCAGCATGATCCCCACATATCCACACTAGTAACTAACAACTAGCTATTGCTATTACTGACCAGCAACTTGAAATGCGTGGCATTTACACATCAGATCGATGCACGAATGTGACCATCATACTCTGCTAGGGTGGCTGTATAGGCACGCATCAGGATCACGTTTCAAGCGCGGATGCATGCACCAGTGTCCTGGGGGCATACTTCGTCCAGACACATCCGCGTTACAGTAATACCACCTAAAGCACTCGTGTATGCCCACAGTACTTACTGAGTAGACTGTGTGAGACTGTTAGCTGAGAGATTGGAGGGAAGGGGGAAAAGGGAGTATATAATTGCGGAGGGAGACGATGGAAACGAACAAGTAAGAGAGAAAATACCAAGATGTGTTCTCGTCGGGTCAGCTTGAGGGTCACGTCTGGAATCCAGAGCAACCTCTATATCCTCCCTCTCTCATCTTGTGAGTCCTGTCCATCCTGTTCGTTTGCCTGTTTACCTGCCTCTTTTTCTTCCTTTTCTTATTCTTTTTTCTCTCATCTTCTGCTTCTCTTTCTTCTTCTAGTTCAACATCGCGGTATCCTCGTTCATCTACTGTGCCTCCTACTTCTTCGCGGGGTTTTTTTTATATTCTTATACGAGAGGCCAGGGTTCACGGTTATGCGGCTCCGGGACTCGCGGGGGATCTCCTGTGCCTACTGGTCCCCGTATCCACCTTCACGGTTAATGTGTGTGGATCTTTTATGAGTGTGTAAGCGAGTGGGAGAAGAGTGCCAAGCAAACGAACGAGACCTTGTCTCATCCTCGTCGTGAAGAACGCCACGCGGAGACCCCGAGCAGCATCATCGTAGCACGATCTTATGCTTATGCTGCACAGCTCTAGCGGTCGAGTGACGGCCGTAGAGCGCCATAAATTACTCCCGAGCCCTAAAGGCTTGGATAAATAGGCGTGATCGATTATACTACTTGATATATATATATGTATATATAGGTACTTGTATTCCTTTGCGTGCATTTGGCCCTTAAGCTTCTCTTGTTAACTATTTAAAGATCATAATACAATTTACCCAAACTAATGACCTTTTTCAAAAATTTTTTTTATTTTCACATTATAGTATTCACTTTGTTCAATTACTTTAGTACATCATTAATAATACGTAAAATTTTACTGTTGTTGTTATCAATTTTATCGATTCAACGCTTTAAAAATTTCCAAAAAGAGATAAAAAAAGTGAAGTCGTATTTTTTGATCCGCGTAACGAGAATTAATGGAAACAAAAATGTAGTGGTTATATATGCGTATGAAGCATTCCACTTTCCGTGATTGGACGACGGCAGTGCGAGTAGAAGAATCGGTGACGGGGCAGATGGAGATTCGCGATGTGCCGCATGTGGAACCGTCCGGTTGGGGGGTCGCGACGTGTTAGGGACGCGCCGCGTGTCAATTAAGTGGCTTTGACCAGTGAGATACGGGGGCTTCTTTCCATACGGATATATGCCCACCACTCGAATACCTTCTCTCTCTGGTCTTTTATTCTTTTTGGCTTACCTTGTCTGTCGTTCCAGCAACACAGCACAGCGCAGCACAACATGCTGTGAGATGGAACAACCACCTATACTTAACATCTTTGGCGATCGTTCGGCGTTCAATGATGTTGGATGTCCGGCGTTGGTCGTACGTGCCGTACCATCCCTGTCGAATTAACAGCTGCTGCGGAATGGGACAGAGGGTTCCACACGTTCGCGACAAGGCCTGCCTCGTTCTCTCACTGCTATTCTCACTTGACTCGTTCTCGTTGTCGTGAGATTCCCATTACCAAAGCCTCATGTGCTGATACTCTACTCATGTCCGACTCAGTCTATCTATCTCTCACCCTCTCTCTTTTATTCGAGAACCTTCTTCTTATCCTTTGTACTTTTTTTTGCTTTTTACTCTATCCGTTTAGGGATATATAAAGGGTATAAGGAATATATACACACCTCGTTATAATGACCTCCGTGCGGCAATACATACGCGACATTCCTATCCATCGCAATCCGAGTTTTCTTCGACAGCGAAGGTGAGCAGGTCGACAGGATTACTTGATAATAAATCCAGTTCAAATGCCTTCAGTATCTTTTGACTTGATCATATAGTAAATTGTGCGTTTAGAGCTTGCTTACGTTGTGTTATGTTTCAAAGATTTATTTATGTTCAATTATTTTTTTTTGTATTTTCTCAATATTCAATATTACATTAAAGAATCTAATAAATTAATTTAATTAATTTGAGACTGAGTTAATTATTTTAAGTGTTCCGTTTAAAACCTTTGAATAAAAGATCTATTTAGGAGAGACAGGGGCAAAACGGGGCTCTTGAAGAAATATTGAGTTTTCGGGAATTCAAATCCGTTAAAGCTTTTTTTTTTCTTTTTTAATATATTCAAAGTGAAGACAAAAAAAATTCAGCTGCCGTTAAAAAAAATTTTTTTTATTTTTTGTGGAGAAAATAGGGAAACCCCTAAAAAAGGTGGAAAAGAAATTTCTGGAAATTAAATAAATTTGATTAAATTACATTTTTTTGTAAGTTATTTACATAAAGAAAAATAACATTTCAAAATAATGCTCAATTGTAGTCACAAAAATAATTTTGGAATGTTTGAAAAAAATTTAAAAATACAAACTTTTTTTCAAAGAATTTTGGGGATACCCCATTGTACCTCTTATCCTGTTTTGCCTCTCCTTCACCTGTTATTTATTTATTTACTTATTTTTTTTTTTTTTTTTTCATTTTTTTTGTCGTCAGCCCGTTGTTTTGTTAGAAAATTAACAAAAAAAAAGAACGATTTCTAATGTCAATTGAAAATTTGTTTTCTTTTCTTTAAATTAGAAAACATTTTTTTTTAGAATTTCTGCTGTTTATAACTTCATTCTTGTTGCAAAGTATCAATAAGCAGCAAACAAAGCAACAAATATCAAAAATAATAACTACGTTATATTATATTATATTATATTATATTCATTGACTGCATGAAATTGATAGGGCCCTGAAACTTACAATTGTCGAACACAGTATCGCTTAGAATGGGGTGGAAAAATACAAAAGTTTACTGTTGATTCAATTAAATAATTTACAAAGCTATTGCATCACGTATTTTTGATACGATTTTTTTTTATTGACAGTCTGCAAATGACGTGTAAATAATAAATAAAATTATTCATTACAGTAGAATAGTTTTACAATTAAATATTGCGTTAATGTACACGTACATTTAATAGTGATGGAAAAAAACGATTAAAGTGAAACATAATAACAGAGAAAATTACGGGCGAGTAAACAAACAGGTATTTCACAAACTGAATACAACAATCCATTTGATCCGAAACGATTTACACATTCGATGGTATGGAAAAATCTCTTTTACGTACATTCAATCATTTTACATTACGCTCGAATAATTTGTTTACCACTACTCAATGTTTTATTTGTATGTAAAAATATTTTTATATCAATTGACTGCTGCAAATTTTTGTTTGTCCAATAAATAATAATTGGCTATCCATCACCACTCAATATAAACATTTTTACATACTTAATAAGCTCCGTTTTTAGTTTCTGCTATAGGTTTAAAAAAAAAAATGTTGGAGAATCCAAAAGTGCACACCTCAATTGCTCATTTTATTTTTAATCATTGCGTTAATTTTGTTCTATAATATTAATTTTGTTTTTTTAATATGAATTTTTATTCAATTTATAAATAATCAATTTCATTTTTTATTTTCAGTTTAATTTTTTTTGTTAAAATTTTTTTTTAAATATCCCGCCTTTTTGTCTCAGATGTAGCTCTATATTTCAATACTATTGTTACGCTAGTGCTGCTGCCAGTAGTTAATGAAGAGAAAAAAGAAAAATATAATAACAATAGTAACAATAAAAATGGTTGCTAAATGTCTCGTGAATAATCAATTGTACATTTTAAATTAATTACAATTAATAGAAGGACTCTTGTAGTGATCAAACTAACGCTAATAAAAAAAATTTGGCCTACGAGCCGTTTTATTCGGGAGTTATCGTGATCACAAAAAAATCAGTGAATTAATCGACATCAGGGCTTTCCTCAACTGAATTATTTATTTTAAAAATAACATATTAAGGAATGTACTTTATGTTGCATTATAATTATTCCTTAATAAATTCTCCATGATGTTATAAGTTTAAACCTATTTTAATATACTCTAAAAAGTGTAGAGATAATAGAAATTGAGTGGAATATCCGAAAAAATCGAGTGTCAAAAAAGCAGCTTTAGCGCGTTTGCGTTCGAGGTGTGCAAAAAGTACCATATAAATGCTTTAATAAAGTTTACAAATAAAATATTTAAAACAACGATGATTGATGAAATTCTCGTTAATAAACTGAATGAAAAAATCTGATCGGAACTATTAATTTAGTAATGCATCGTTTGGTATAATTAAAGGACTGTTAAACAAAATACGAAGAATAATTTAAAGTCCACGGTCTGACCAGTGATTTCCCGATGCGAGACTTGAACTGGTGATGGATGATGGGTTAATGAACGGTTAGGATAGCGTTTATGAACCAAGATACACAGTAGCGAGTAATGGTAGCAGGTACTGCTCATCTTCTTTTCCTTCTCCTCCACCTCCACCCTATCCTTCATCAGGCCATCTGCCTCTTTCTTATATCCTTTGCTCTTCTGGCTCCTCATGTAACCACTCTCATTATAGTTGCGAGTAGTCTCTAAGTCTTGGCCAACAAAACGAGCCCTCGTTACAAACGGCTCTTGCTAAACGTCCAAGAGACCTGACTCCATCCATCGTTCTTCGACTATCTTCACGCTGCATCGCCTTTAAATAAACGAACCCCGCGATTTACCGATGCAAATAAAACACCCGCGCCATCTTTTTTATTCTATGCTCCTTATTCTTAAGGTATATTAACCTTCTGCTACTTTACAAATTAAATTTATTTCCTGTAAAATCAACCATAATTTACGTCCAAAAACAAAACTTGATTTCATTTTTTATTTTATCAATGCCAGTTGGTCTGTCCGTGCGTTCCGTTGTCCAATAGTACCCATTATTCTTAAAAATATGCAATAAATTAATTTGTTTTCTTTCCTATAAGCTTTAGCGTTTCTCTGAGCATGATCCCATGGAATATCGCTCTTTCAGTTGCAATGAAAATCATCATATTAATGTCAATAAAATAAATTAAAATCTCAATTATTAAACCAGAATTTTATTAAAGTTTATTCGCATCTGGAAAATTCGCGAAGGTTAATAAATCATCTGAAACATGTACTTTTACATTCACTGCTATCTTTTTTATTTAAACACCGAATAATCCAGTGAATAAACATATATATGTTATAAAGTGTTAGAAAAAAAATAAAAAATAAAGAGTAAGGACGTGAGGATGATATTTTTCCAGCTAGAGTAAGGACCAAAGTGTTAAGAGGTAGGTTAATGTCAGGATGGGGAAAACGACTAGACGTAACTGCACTCGACACATTTCCACGGGGACCGGTTTTATGCGTTTCTCTGATGCTTGTACTCTATATTACACACACCTACCCATACATATATATATACATATATATATATATATATATATATATATATATATATATAAATTTAGATATATACTCGAGGTTAGAGTTAGTTACTCTTACACTTGGTAATGTCTGCATGTTTTCACATTGTGTTTACATGAACTCACTGTATACATGACTACATTTATATATATATCGCGTTACTAAAACCATAAGGGCGTATCTCAAAATATACGCCCTTTTGGTTCTACAGAACCAAAAGGGCGTATAAAAAAACTTTTTTGCTTCAATCAATGTAAAAATGTTGACAACATTAGAATCTATTGAAAAAACGAAAGAAATTTTTTTTTTTGTTTTACGCCTTTTTGGTTTTAAGAAAAAATTTTTTTAAAATCATAAGGGCGTATCCTGTTTTTTCGATTTATTATCAATTATAGGTAAGAGTAAGAAAAAAAATTGCCAGCGTAATAAAAATTATCACTCCACAATTTAATTTATATGAACAAATATTTATTTAAGTGAAAAAACAAATAAAAAATAGAGAAAAAATAAATTCATCAGGGTATTAGTCCTATACCATCTCCATCGTCAGAATCATCTGTAGCTAAGAGTATGACAAAAATTTTTTTTAATTCTTTTTAGAACTTAACTTGACAATAATAAAAAAATTTATAAACTATTACCATCGCTGAAAATTAATCTTTAATAATATTGATAATATTTTTGTGGGACGGTGCCTGATGCACAAAAATGATTTAGGTCATTAAACTTGCTTTGATATATTGGTATTCTAGAGCCATAACAATTCTCAAGAACAACGGTAATTGATTTTTGAAAATAAAAAGAAAAAAAAAACAGGAAACAGAAAATGAAACTTTGATTGAAAAATGAAAAAATGCACCTTTGAAAAATTGAACAATCTAAATGTGCATTTTTTTAATTTGATTAAATTAAATTTCACAGCACTCATAGAATTTAGAATTTTTTCGTTCCCGAATTATACATATTTTTTACATTAATTGTTGAATTAAAAAAATTGTGACAAACTTAAGATTCGATCAAAATTAAATAAAGAAATTTGGTTTTTTATTCAAATAAATATTTGTTCAGATAAATCAAGCTGTGGAGTGATAATTCTTATTACCCTTGCAATTTTTTTTCTTACTCTGACCTATAATTAATAATAAACCGAAAAAATAGGATACGCCCTTATGACTTTAAAAAAATTTTTGCTTAAAACCAAAAGGGCGTAAAACAAAAAAATTTTTTTTTTCGTTTTTTCCATAGATTTTAATGTTTTCAATATTTTTACATTGATTGGAGCAAAAAAAAAAAATTTTATACGCCCTTTTGGTTCTGCAGAACCAAAAGGGCGTATATTTTGAGATACGCCCTTTTGGTTTTAGTAACGCGATATATATATATATATATATATATATAATTGTTTGTGTAGCGTAGATGTGCGTTAATGCATATTGCATAAGCGGTATATACACCAGGGAGTCTTCTTCCTCAACGTATAGAGTAGAGTACGAGTAGCCGTGTACACGTCCATGTTAGAAAGACATAGATGTTTTCAAGTTTGTAATGAATTTAGTATGATTGAAAAAAAAAGACAGAAAAAAATGAAATGTGTGATATCTACCACCATCGCATACATATAAATATATACGTGTATATAGGCGTCAGTGTGTGTGGTTCTAATATTGATGATATGTGTAGATAGCATTTTATATGCTAAGTGCTTGAGGACAGGTTTAATTAATGTTTAATACATCGGAGTATATGGTAATGATTAGTTGCTATGAGAGCTCAAGATACTGGTCAGTTATGATTTATTTTATTTAACACTAGCGGTCTCCCCGGCTTCGCACGGGTGCAATGCTGATACTAAATTATATTATGTTATTATACATATAAACCTTCCTCTTGAATCACTCTATCTATTAAAAAAAACCGCATCAAAATCCGTTGCGTAGTTTCAAAGATTTAAGCATACAAAGGGACATAGGGACAGAGAAAGCGACTTTGTTTTATACTATATAGTGATTATATGGGATATTATTAAAAATCAATAATTAATAGTTTTTTTTACATTAATTGAATGTTGAGAGAAATTCAATATTTGGTTAAAACTTCGTTGAAAATAGTGATACGTTATTACGTATTTGATTAAAAGTGATTTTATTATTTTTAAAAATTAAATTGATCTGACCTAATTTGTTTTTTATTTTGTTTTAATTTCTAATCACGAGGGATTACGTTACTATTGGCTATAATTCAATTTATGTATTGAAAACTTTGAAATGAATAATCAATTCTTATTAACACTTAATAATTATGAATAGATATTTGAAATTTATAATATTATACTTAAATGGAATTAACACTGTTAAAAATATATTATCGCTTAATAATTTAGAGCAATACCGATCAATACAGCTAGTAAAGCAATCTACATAATACGAGTGCTATAAACGGAATTCGAGGAAATGTGAGAAATTGTGTGCAGCTGAGCCACTTACTATTGATTCACTCAGCAATTTTTTTTGGCATTTACGTAAAACAATACAGAGAGTATAAGATAATAATAACAGTATTGGTTTAAAACTAGTCGATTGATAGAGCGAGCTAAAGAAAATGCATAATTATAATTTGTTTTCTTTTCATGAGGTTTTTAAAAGCTCTTTTTAAAATCGAAATTTTAAATTCTACTGTTGAGTCACTCTTACATACCCTATGTAGAAAAACAAAACGAAAAAATTTAATTTACAAACGTTTTAGAAAAAATTTTAGCAGAAAAAGTAAAACTCCCGCGTATATTTTTATAAAAATCTAAAAAATGAACAATGAGTCGGAAAAACCAGCATTAACTTTTATTGAGATTCATATAACACAGCAAAGAGAATGAGTATGAAAAAAAATGAAAAATAAAAAAATGAGACAATTGTCTAGAGATTTAGAGAGCGACTCAGCGTTTTCTCAAGTGCCTATATATTGTTCTGGTGGAGAGGATCTATCTCCATCGTGCGTGTTGGTTCGTGACTCAGTTTGCTTTCGTCCTTCCATATCCATGCATTCCACTGCACACATACATGCTCAGACTGCTCCAGAGTGCACATCACATATACATATACAGTGGGTTTTAGTTTAGAAGCTGGGTCTTAGGTACACAGACTCACTGTTTCCCGGTACCCACCGAATGCACTTAAGTGTGCTCCAGTACTCAGTGCTGGTCACGTTGCAACCCTTTCTCTTCTCTCTCCTCGTTGTTTTTGGTACCTCTACTCTCTACTAGTAGATCCTAAAATGCAAGTGCCAGGACTTGGGTACTTCGGCGATGAGTGAGCTACGTGGTTCGGAAATAAAGCACAACTTTAAAAAACACCATCACTATCATCGTCAGAAAAACAAATAAAGTAAAACCCTAAAAACCACAAAATAATACTGGTTATAAAACTAATCCAAGTGTGAAAAGCTTTTTTTCACTCAGAATTATAATCAACTTTTTAGCACAATAAAGATAAAATAAAATAACCTAAGAGTTTGTAAAATAAAATGCTCTTGGTTTAATAAAAGTCGATAACAATTGTCCTCGTAGATGAAAAGTACAGAGATAGAAATTTTGTGTTAAATTAAACACAAATCGTGAGTTACAAACAGTCTATGCAAATTTTTGTGTTAAGGTTCAAGGTATTCTACTTTGAACACTCGAAAAAAAGGCTGTTTTCTATGAATTTTTAATGAAATTATGAATAAATATATATGTATATATATATGCAGGGTTTGTTAGGCTTAATAAATATACTATTGAAATACATTTAAAAAATTTTATTTTATATTTTATACACTTCTAACATATAAAATCATGATTCAAATATTCGATTAGCAGACGGGTTTGCACTTGGTGTTAAAATTTAAAAAATGGAAGTCTGAAACAGAAAATTTTTGAATTTTTAGATTCAATATATCACTAACGAATGGCTGACCTAGGATTTTTGAAGTAGATGCAAAAATAACAAAAGGGTGGCGAAAAGAAAATAATGTAATTTTTTTTCTTTTTAATACATTGGGTTTGAGTTGATCTTTAACACAAATTTTATGTTAAATAATTTAACACATAAAATTTGTTATTTTGACAGAAAATTTGTGTAAATTTAACAGACTTTTCGTGTTCAAATTAACTAATAAATATGAACACATAACCTAACCTACTTAAGTATACTGATCTAACCTTAGGACAACTTATGTCTATTTAGCAAACAATTAGTTCGATTTTCTGTGATTTTTCTAAAAACGGAGCTATGAATTTCCCTCCTGTAAAATGTGAATAAAAAAATCATTGAACCTGATCGTAAAAATATTCAAGTTATCTATGATTATATTTAATTGTAAATCAATTATAAATCAAGTTTCCTTGCAGACAATGCTTTGTTAGGTTATAGTAATGAAGAAACGCGCGGAGTATTTAGCTGAACAACTCTAATTTTGTGTTAATTTTGGAATAACACAAGAAATTTCTTACAGATTTTCTAATATTTAACATAAAAAATCTGTTAAAGTAAAATAACACAAACGGTTTGTGTTGAATTAACAGATTTCTGTGTTGAAAATCAACACAAAAAATGTAACCAATAATTTTTTAACACAAATACACAAAATTTCTAACTGTGTAAGATAACATATTGATAAAAATAAACATAGAAAAAAAAAAGGTAGTAAAAGCCAGCAAGTTCAGGTCTCCTGCCATGCTGCCTCATATGCGCTGTAAGTACAGCCTCCATAATTATTCAGCAAGGACCCGCGGGTCGACTCAGGTTATCTTGGCACTCTAGGATCCCGGTTATCTGTCCTATTCCTATTTCTCTCATTCCCACCCCAGTTCCCACTTGCATTCCTATTACTATATACTCTAGTCGCTCTAGTCTCGATTCCTCTTTTCTGTACTCTACAACCACTCTATCTCTTGTTTGTTTCTACCCTCAATCCTCAATCGTCTGTCCTCTTTATTTGTCTTTACTTCTCTTCTCAGTCTGCTCGTTCGTACGGAGCTCTTAAGCGACGTATTCAGGTTTTCTAAAGTCTTCCTTCCTTCGCAGCCACATTCACATCCGGATCCAATTTCAAGCTCTTCTCTTTACTCTGTCATTAAATTGCAATCTAGCTTTGATCTATCAGGTCCAAGTGAAAGTTATACGGCCGTCTCAAGTCACTTAACTGAAAATAAAATATATTACTTGTATATATTGTTATCAAGCAATGAAATATCATATTAATTTGAACTGTTTTTTAGTTTTAATAAATAAAATTTTTTGTTGACTGTTGAAAAAAAAAAAAATGAAATTTAGTTAGTGGTTAAGAAGGTCAACTGAATTAACGACGGGTTGTTTTTATTACAAAAGAAAGAAAATTATGACAACGTTCTACATTAAAATATATGTAGGTATGTATGAGGTTGTATGTGCACGGTGATATAAAGAAGAACCCAGCAGTAGAGTAAAGAAGAGAATTGAAGTGAAGAGTAGTGCAGAGTGAAGGAGAGAAAATGTACCAACTAGTGTAGCTAGTGCAGCTGCAGAAGTTGTTATGTGCTGGTTTGTGACTTTGTACAAGAGAAGAGAGTAGAAGAGACCAAGTTGGATCTCTACTCTGGGCAGCTGCGACAATAGCTGGTACGATGGCAATGCGTCTGCGGACGTGCCCCATTTCCCGTTGTTGGTAGCGCACATGAAGAAAAAGAAAGAATAACGAGAGGGAAAGAGAGAGAAAGAGAGATAGCAATGAAAGGGTTAGCTGGATGTACCCAAAGAGCGAAGAGTATTGTGAAGTTTATGAGAGCTACGGGGGCATGGGGATGGGCCCGTAAACGCGTACAACCGATAGAAGGCACGTAGACGGTGCAGAGACTCCAGCTGCGCCATGTGCGTCGTTTGCTGCAAACGTGACGTTCTGACTTTGAGTTTCTCTACCCTCTTTATTCTATATTTACTTCTTTCTTGCCCTCACTCTCTTTACTGTGTGCTCATCTCACTTTTGCTCTTTACTGCACTACTGCCGCGAGTGCCGAGCTTTTCTTCTAGTACTGTTTTTTATTGTTATTGTTATTTTTTTTTATTTTTTTTTTTTTTCTGCTTATGAGAAGACGAACGGATATTGTCAACGTGATGATGAAATGCAATAAATAATAAATATTTTTATTTTTGAATCCAATAATACTCTACCGAGATATATTACTTGACTAAAATTAATTTAGTGAAAATTATTATTGGATTTCTGTGTTCCCAACTTTCATTCTAGAAATAAACTGCCTGAAAAAAAATTAGGTAATTACTTTTAAAAATATTTGTTACATTACTTTCAAAAATATTATCTACATGATATTATTGAAGTGGTTACAAACCTTTCTGATACTGATCGGTCAAGTACACTCGAAAACCAACCGTGTAGTCAAAATTAACATACTTGCCAAATAACATTGAAACGCCATAATCAATCTATAGAAGTTTATCACTCCGTGAAATGTGTTTTAAGTGACTACAAAAAACTATAGCTTATGACCTTAAACATAAAGCACATTTAATAGGTGTTAAAACAATACACTTGGTTTTAGAGTTTAATTGACGAATTATTTAAATAAAATAACAATTACAATATATTATGGGAATGGTTCCCATAACGCATGGTAACCGTTTTTTTCAAATGTCGATTATAGGGACGGCCGCCATATGTATGATAATAATTATCATATATTATGGAAATAATTTCCATAATGTATAGGAAAGATTGTCGAGCCATATGGTAATGGCTACCATAATATTATAGTAATGGTTACCATAATGTTATAGTAATGGTGACTATGAAATTATGGTAATAGTTAGCATAATATCATGGGAACGGTTACCATAATTTATGCACGGTTTATTCCCATATGCACTTAGGGACCGTTATAATGTGGTTATAGGATTGGTTACTATTTGCAATGGGAACTATTCCTACGAGTATGGTAATCATTACCATGATTCTTTCGCATGCGATATGGGAACTGTTATCATAATGATGAAACTGTTTCTACAGTTATGAAAACTTTTCCGAAAAAGTATACTGCCGTGCTTAGGAAGAGGGTAATAAGTTCACTTACTGTCTCTCTATCTTACCAATGTTAATTTAACATTAGTTTAATAGAAAAACAGAAAGTGAAGTTACTGCCCTTTTCCTAAACACAGCAATATAAGCCTATATCTCATAATTCCAAGTAATTATTACCATAACGGTATAGGATGATATTTTATAAGCGTACTAGGAATGGTTACTATAAATTTTTCTCCGTGTACCTTGTACAAAACAAAAAAACTGAAATATGTAATCAGATTTAATAAAATTAAAATTTTATTCAAATGAAACTCAAGACTTAAATACGAATATAAACTTCTTCGTACATATTTATTACTTCATTTATGCGTTAATTCTAACGAGCTAAAAAAAATGTTCTGTTGATGGGTAGTAAACATTGAAGTTGAAGTATTCAATTTCTGAAAAGAAGAGAAGAGAAAAAAAGAGATGAGATGAGAATAAGAACAAATACTAAAAGAAAGATAGGAGGACAAGAATTACTAGTTTGATTTCATGCTCGAGCTGTTTAGCGATGGACACCTTGGGGGCGTACTGTGGCAGAAACAGCGGGAGATCTGGTAATATATGTATATAAGATCTGTACGGATCGTGGAATATACGAACATGTATATAAATGTTTATATAGCAGTATGTATTTATAAGTGAATGTATAGATATGTATATGTATGTATATAGGGTTATAATCGTCAGGGGAGAAATCTCACTCACGACACTCGAGAAATTGCTTAACAATTTTCAAAGTTTGCTTTACGAGAGATATGTCGCTAATTTTGGGATACACTGTGATTGCAAATTATTCTGGAATTCAATTATTACCACTCGGGATACTTTGAGTAAAGTCCGGACTAATATTATTATTATTATACTCAGGTAAACTTGTATGCAACATAATATTTTGTCAAGTATTTCAATGGTGCTCTACATACATGTGTATTTTTTAAATTAAAAACCAAATAATTACAGCTATAATGACGATAATTTTCCAAGTGATTCAAACAATTTTTTGGACTTTTTAGTAACGGGAAAATTTGTTTAGAATTTTTATGAAATTAGGCAATGCAAATAAATTAAAAATGTATGTAGTGGTTACTTCGCCGTAAATGCAATATTGGGGAATAATTTTTTTAAGTGATGATTTACAAATTTTTTTAAATTTCCTTAATCTTTCGCAACTTGCCCTATGAGTATTGTACCGCCCTGTCACTACTTAACTTATGGTGATTGTTTGAGTGTAAGTGGGATGCTAGAAAGAGCGCACTCTAATCAAATGAATCAGTGAACAGCGCTGCAAATCAGTGAATATTCACTGCGAATCAGCCTCAAGTATATCACTGATTGAATTAGTGACATATTTGTAACTATTTATGCAGTTAATATTTACTGATTTGCAGCACTGTTCACTGATTCATTTTATCAGAGTAGGGTTAATACCAAATAGTTAAACATAAATTTTGAACAACTTATTTTTTGATGATGATTAATTTATTTTGATTAAGAAAACTTTTGTCCCTAATTCAACAAAATTCACTCAAACAAAAATAAATTGAAGACAAGATAATTGAATAAATAAAATGGTATAATAATTTGATAAATTTAATGAGTAAGAAAAAAAACCACATGTTTTTCTTTTAAATTTTCTGAATTAATTATTTGAAAATGTTGAAATGAACGATTTGAGAGTTTAAAAAATAAAGTCAGCAAATTAATTGTAAGTGCATAATCAAATAATGAACAAAGCGTAGGTAGTAAAGAGTTCCAAGCGATTATTGAAATTACACAAACATGTTTAACTTTTTTTCTTTCTTTCTGTTCAATTATTATTACGAGCGATATTGAGAGAAGTGAAGTACGACATGTGTTCACTTTGTTGACAAGATAATTATAGATTTGACAGTGTAGTCTGACAAGCTATGAAACAGACTGATAGAAGTGTGTCACAGCTTCGAGCTCAATGATCCGCTTGATACTGTGTCTCAATCTCCTCTATGCCTATATAAATATTTCTAATTCTTTTTCTTTTTTGATAATAGCTATAAAATGAAAAAAATAAAAGAATCATGTAACGTGGAACACGGAAGCTACTGATATGTAGACACAAGAGAATTATCGAGGTGTTACTAGATTATTGTTCATCAATGTAAATATGGATACTCGATTAAACGCCTATTATTTCCGGGATAACGATCTTAAAATATATCTATTGCAAAGAGTGTCTAGTGAAAAAAAATTTTTCAACTCGATGATTCAGAAACCACTGGCTAGATTTACAATTTTTAAAAATTACTCATTAATTCGCTTATTTTTTTTTGTTTCATTCATTTCTCAGAATATATATATAGAAGAACTCAACATATTTTATAAGGTAGATTTCTTTAGAAATCGGCCTATTGCCGATCATGGGTCTCATGATCGAATTATCAAAGAATTTTGCCACCATATATCTTATTTTACCTAGTAGAGTCAAAAAGTACCATCGACTCATTTCATATATGTATGTAGATATATATATACACAATATAACCTGCCTTGTCATCACTATAGCGCTCGCAATTCTTAACGGATCTTAATGAAATTTTATACACTTATTTATTAGACGATTACCTTGATCAAGTTCGAAGATGAGCCTAATCGGTCGATAAGTTTGGAAGTCGTGGGTGTTTGAAATTTTTTCTGATTTTCATAAAAATGAATTTTCTGGTTTTATCCTAAAATAACTTTTGAACCGAAAATGATAACTCAATTCTGTAAAAAGTATCTCAAAATTTGAACGATTAGCTTTAATTTTCACTGTAATACTTGATTTTTTGAAACATCTTTTCTAACAATTTGATGGTATCGAAAATTTCACAAAAAATAAAAAAAGCTTATTTTTGCAGCTTAGTCATCTAATAACTTCTAAATAATAAGGCATGATCCATTTCCTTAAAGTTCATGTTTAAGCTTACAAAATAAGTATTAATCCCACTATTGTAGCTTTATTGTATTTACAGATATAAGAAATCTACGTTTCCATTCCGGGTAAGGCCGAATGGCTCCTTTTTTTTTATTTCAAATGAGTTAGAATTGCAATATATTAATTTTACAATTGACGGTATCCAGAGCTTATTTTTGAATCTATGGGGCATAGAAACACATGATGCATGATTAACATAAATTATTCTTTTATAATTAGCACACTCAATATTGGTTGTAATATTAAATGTATTACTGTCATAATAAAATAAATCTGTAAATAAAACAAAATTTTTTTTGTAAAATGTTACTCGTTTATTAGTTATTTTCAATTTAAAAATTTTTCAAAATTATTTGATCGTATATTTTTATATGTATACATGTATATGTATAAAAAATATATATATTTATTTTACACTCTTAATACTCCTCTAGACTTTGTTCTCTAAAATATTTTTCCAGAATAATCTCATTGTAAGATTACAATATTACTGGTAATTATTAGCAAATGGAACGAGAGAATTAAATTTGCAATATTGTGAAAGACTCACTGAAGTTAATTTGATATCACCACTCGGATCTCAGTGTGACTGTACGACTTTGGCGCGGCGTAGAAACGCGTTCTTGCTCGTGACTTATTATTACGCTGTAAGCCGCCTACGTATTTACTGAAGAAGACACAAGGGAACAAATAAAACACAAACTAAAAAAGAAATAAATAAAATGTTTATTACTGTACACCTCAAGGTGCCAGTGTTGGACTACCGCGTTGCCAATTTATCTAATAATTATGTACGTAATTCTTTTTAGTGGGGGGGGGGGGGTCAATTAATCTACAATTATTCTCATCATTATCAACGCCAATGATCAATAGATAATGGATAATCTTAGGAGGAGAGTTATTGACCTCGAAATTGAGCAAAAATCGACAAAAATCCCGATTCTGGCCCCATAATCTTCAAAAAAAGAAGTTATAAGGCGATAACTGCTCAGAACGATCCTCTGCACTAGAAAAATTATGATGGCAAATAAGGGAAGCCGTAGAGTCTTAGCAAGTGAGCTATTGACCTCGAAAATGAACAAAAATGGGTAAAAATGCCGACTTCGGCCACATGATCGTAAAAAAATAACAAAAAATGAAGTTATAGGGCGACAACTGCTCAGGTGAGTTATGAACGACCCCCTGTACTAGAAAAATTATAATATTAAGTAGGGGAAGCCGTGGAGTCAGCAGAAGAGCTGTAACCCTCGAAAATTAGCAAAAATGCTTGTTCTCGTCACATAATTGTTTTTGAGAAATTTAAAAAAAACTAAAATAAATATATATTTTTTTTAATTACTTTCGACAACGGTTTCTTTTGAACGAATAAACCAATTTTGATGGTTGAGATGGCATTCGACGTGGTTAATAGAGTTTCAAAGCTGGTTAGATTTTGGAATCAATTTATCGAGCACATTACAAGTTATCTAAAAAAAACATTAACAAAAACTTAATTTTTGAAATATCACTGAACGCACCTTACCAATCTAGCTCAATTTTTCACAGTTTGTAGGAATTAACAAGCCGCGTTGAATCCCACATCGGATATTAAAATCGGTTCATCCGCTTTAAAGTGACACAATATTTACATATATTCGCATCATCTTGAAGTTAGTCTGAATTACTCCTTAGATCGTCGAAACGTCAAGATTTCATAGGAATTCGGTTTTCGAAAATCGCGCTGAAACCGATTACTTTGCTTTTTTTTTTTTTTGAAAATTTTCAATTTTCTTACCGGGAAGTTAAAAATGTATTACATACAAACAAATATAAAAATTCAATGAATAAAATCTGCGGGAAATTTGAATTTCCTATGTACTTATTTAAATAATTATTTATGTAATACGTAATTTATTAAAAAATTACACAATTTTATGCCCAAAATTTCAATCACCAATAATTTCATTAATTAATAAAAACTCTGTCTTGTTATAGTGATTGAGTAAGTAAAAATAGTTAAAAAGTTAAATATTTTCAACACCGAAAAATATTTTAACACCGGGACTTTTGTTTAAGACCGATAAAGAATATTTACACCGGCGGCGCTGTTATTTTAACACCAATTTTGGTGTTAAAATTTACCACAGAAAATTTTTACATCTACACCACCTGGATTTGCCCCGGTGTTTTTTTTTTTGCAATGTACGGAAAAAAATCTTCCATTTATTAAACATTTCCGTGAGTTTATTTATTATTTGAACAGTGTACTTAATTTCTAAGCGGGGGAAGAGGTTGTCAAGTGACTTTTCTATGATTTCAACGAGAATTGATAACGGAACAAACGTTTCCGGGTTTTAATTCACACAAGGAGTATAAGCTAAGAGTTAAAAGGAAACATTTATCGACTTTCGATGTTTGTATTTCATGGGAATGCTCTAGATAACTTATCCACTGTAGTCGCAATGTCCGAATCCATTTCTCGTTACGATCTATAACTTGCCATCTCGATCCTATCTCCTACTCTAACTACATATATATTTATATTTATATTTATACTCATATCTATTTATTTATATAGATGGAACCGAAGAATAATAAGTATAATACGAGAGTTGTTGTGTTTTATTGACGGTTATTATTGAGATGACGCTTATGAAAAATGTATTCTGGTTATTTTAGCAATGGTCGACAAAGGTTTATATTTCTATTGCATTTTTAATAAAACTTTAAGCTTGACATTTTAAGTCATAAGTTATATAATAATTAAATGAAAAATATTTATCACTTCGCAATATTTTTTGACAGAGTGCAGAGAGAATAAAACACAGATATCCAAGAAAACGTATTTTTTGTAATATTAATTTATAAGCTATTTTTTTTTATTTATCATAAGATTTAATTCGATGTAAAAAAATAAATAAAAATAATTAAATTTTCTAATTAACAAACTTTTGATAATATTGTTGAGATAAGTAATTATCTAAATAGATTATAAAATCTTCATATAATTAAATTATAAATTATAATTATTTAATTATGAGGAATTAGTTAATGGATCAACTGATAAATATTTTATGATTAAACATGGTAACATTTTGTATTGATTCAATAAAATAATTGACGTTGATTATTTTAGTAATTACATTACAATCGATATCAAATTAATTCTAATTTTACATTGCAATAAGTGTAAAATTGATTTTTAGTTTATATTAGTCAAAATTAAATTTTAATTTAATTAAAATGTTATCATTTTTGAACTTCCCGCTATGGAAATCAAAAATTTTCGTAAAAAGTAAGTTATGGGTTTCGGTCCAATTTTAAAAAATCGAGTTTTTTGCAGATCTTGACGTTTTGACATCCTAGGAAGCTATTCAAACTATTTCCGGATGGACGTCCGGCCGTGTGTGTCATACAGACGTATGTGTGTGCCTTTTTTTGTCCGACATCTTCGGAACGAATCAATCGATTTGAAGTCGCTTTCCGGCAACCGAAAGGCCTCACTAAGACTTAGAACTAATTTGATTTCAAACTCGATCGCTCGAGTAGTTTACAAGTTATGCGATAAATAGAAATTTAAAATATTTAATTCAAGTTTTCATTGCATAACTCATAAATCGCTCGGCCGATTTGTTTCTAAGTTCGATGAAATTTAAATCTCAACAAGCTATTTCCATTCTCACATAGCACGTGCAAATCAATTGTTTTTTTCCAAAAATGTCGTTGGTCAAAAATTACTTTTTTTTCTACTAAATGTATGTTTTTTCGGTCCAATCGTTTTTTGACCTCGCAGAGCTCAAAAGTTTACTAATAAAAACATTTTCAAGCTCCCTAAGCTCGAAACAGCAGGAAGTCTTGGGGCTGGTTTAGGAACAACAGTTAGTTAAATTCTTCTTACTAAATTTGTGAATAGAATAAAAAAAATCTGTGAATTATTTTTAAAATCATACCGTTAATATTTTTAGAGAAAATATCTCCTAGATTAATACAGTAAAAATTAAAAACTAATGCAATGTTAGCATAGAATTATTATAACATTGTAATACAAGCTCTTGGGTACGAGTAAATACCTTAGTTGGATATTGTTGGCCACGTATTCTCAAGAGCGAGCATAGAAAAAGATAATAGATAACGATGAGAATCAGACAGGCAAAATAATCATTAGAATCCAAAGGTTCAAATATTACAGACACGGTATTATGGGTGATGCTTTCTTCTTGCGTTTAAGCCCGGAAACTCCTCTATACCTCTGTACTGGATAACACACTAGGTATTTCTTGTATACCCTATTTACTATTACCACTACTACTACTATTAATACTAGCTCCAGCACCTTCACTACTATTATACAGTTATAGTCTTACACACAACAGAAGGACAACAGCATCATGACGCTATTAGAGAGTTGGGTTGTACAGAGAAAGAGCTTCATATATACTATGGGAATGTGAATTCATGAATTTCTCTCGAGAATCTTTCCCGCTTCCCGCATGTCCTGGCTTGTTGACTCGTTCAATGCTAACCAAGAACAATAATCGAGGAACAGGAAAATAATTAGTCACTGTGGGGACATGAAATCTTGTATCAGGAGGTTAATTAGTCACCAACTTCTCTGATCATGATAATAAATCAAGTTTCTGTTTATCACTTTTCGAGTTTAACTTTATAATTGTCTTCAGCAATTGCGCACATAATTAGCAAGTTATTCTTTCGACTTCAGTAAATATTCCTACTTACTTGGAGAGAAGAGTATAATTACCTTTCTGAGTTATGAAGATATTATTGAACAATTTTGATTGTCAATATCCATAAAATAATTTCTCGGCACAATAGAAATTTTGCATTATAAATTGAAAACAAAACTTTTCTTAGGATTAGAAAAAATTTCTTAGCGTAAGAAGTTTGTTTTCACTCCGAAAAATTTTTGCTTACCCCAAGAAAAGTTTTTCTCCTTCCAAGAAAATTTATGATCTTGAAGTTAGCAGAAATAACAATTTTTGGATTTTTCTTTCAACACTTTATTAAAAAAAAAAAAAAAAAAAAAAAAAAACCAACAATATGCACCTGTATGCTATGGAAATAATTTATTCACTCAGTTTTCTCAATAATTACTTTATCTAATCGCAATCGGAAAGAATATCTTATTTATAAGACGTATGCTTTCAGACTAACTAACTTCAACCAGTATCTTAGTGACTAACATCATTTATTTGGTCGCATAGGTCCACTTACATATACTTGAAGAATAAACAATATCATCCATACATTTGTCATTCTTAGTATTTATTTTATGTGCTTTTCTTTTAAACATACTCTTAAACTTAGGATCAAATTTTATTATAAGTTTATATAATTAGTTAAAATATAAACATAAGAGATATAAAAAAATATATGTAAAAGATTAGTTTTTGTTTAAATAAATTCAGTTAAATAAACCAACTGCAATTTTCAAAAATAATTATTTTTTTTTAATTTATCGTTTTTAAAAAATTCAAAAAATTATTATACATCGGCTAATTTCAGTATCTTTAATATTTTTGTTTTCAATTTTAATTCGAAAAATTTTTTGGGCATATAACAATTTTCTCGGAGAGAGTAAAAATTTTTTTGCGCCAAGAAATCTTTTTTTTCTGTGCACATTATATTCGTAGCTTAGTATTCAGTTACAACTGTATTAAAAAACATATTTAAATTACTTTGGTTTTTTACTATATATCCAATTTTATTAAATGGCTATCAATTTATACCATTTATTTTTATCAGTTTTAAAATTTACTATCATTTATTCTTCTTGTTAATTTATTTAATGAAAATTTTTTATCAACTTATAAGCAAGCATCGAATTATATATTTATCTTTACCTCTTGAGTAAAATTAAAAGCTAATTTAATATATACCAGATATTTAAATATGGTGACTTGTATAAAATATGAAGATTATTGATTCCTTGTTTGTTAAAAAATTATCCAATTAGATATAAATTATGTTATAGTAGCTCTTGATATATAAATGATAATTCATAATAATAAGAAGTAATATCCTCTATATTCTTAATATCACAATATTTACTATATTGTTGTGGATGCAATAATCGAGTAAAAGCAATTGCAGTTGGCAGACTATAAGATCTTGATTAGTACGAGACAATCAGCTGAGGATTCCTCCAACTAAGTAGCTTAGTTAGTGGCAATAACAATCGAGAATCCCAAAGTTTCCTTCCAGCTTCATCCTCCTCCATATCCTCTCTCATTTATATCCCGTTCTACATCCTTCCACAATCTTCAATCTCCGATCCAAAACCTCATGTAAATTTTAACGAGTCTCACCAAGATATTTACTAAACTGCCCAGCAAATAATACTTACCTTCATTATCTGAAAAATAATAATGATTGTTATCTATTTCTATGCGTTATTTTTCTTAAATTTCAACTTCTAACTTATATTTATAATAGAATTTTTTCATAATAATGAAAAGTTAGAAAATTCAACCGTGCAAAATTCACTCGCTCATTCAATAATAAAAACATTTGTTTAAACAAAAATGACAAAAAAATAGCTATAAAAAGAAATAATATTGGAGTGTAAAAAAGTGATCAATAGATGGTGCTCTTATATGCAAGAAGTAATAATAATAATGATTTTTGTGAGGGAATTCAATGTTTATTGAAAGGAACCGAGAAAAAATAGTGTTGGTTTAGTCTGGGAACCGAACCCAGGTCTTTTGATATTGCGTCAAATAAAACGGCAAAAATTTAATGAATAAAAGGTTATCTATGCCAAAAATAAAAACAACAATATGGCCATACGCAATGCAAAATATGAAAAAAAGAAAGTAATAATGAAATTACTAAAAATGGCAACCATTTTTAACTGCCTGCTAAAAAGAATTCAAAATTTAAAAAAAGGGGGTTATTGGTTTCGGTTCGATTTTCAAAAATCGAATTTATAAGAGATCTTGATATTTTGAAGTTCTAGGAAGCTATTCTGACTAATTTCAAGATAATGCCCGAGTTTATGTACGAGTGTATGTACTCTTTAAGCTCGAAAATAGCGGGAAATTTTAGGATTGACTCACGTCAGGCGGTTCTCAGATTATTTTTTTCGTGAATTCATTTAGAAGTCAATTTTATGACAAAGGATAAGAATCAAAAATTAAAAACTTTTATGTCATAAAATTATACTTCAATCGTGTTATAAGAAAAATAATTATTGTTTTGCAATACTAAAATTGTCGGGCACAATTAATCTCCATTCTGTCAAACAACTCAGATTAGATTTTACAATTTATTTTTGTCATAAAAAAATATCTCCCGTAAAATTATAAATTAAACTTCTTTTTACGCACCTCTTAAATTTTCACGCGATTGATTGTCTATAACACACATATGATAGCTTAACAGTATATAACACACACGCGTTAGGGAATAAATCAGACAAAGAGTTTGGCATTAATTGAGCGGCATTGTAACGCGAAGCTGCTCGGGGTGAAATACGTTGGCCATCGATTTACGATAGATAAAATGTAGTTTATGGGGATGTCTACCCAGAGGCAGTGTTACCAAAGGAAGGTCTACATATAGAGATGCAAGTTGTTTACAACTCCCGAGGTAAGTCTCTCTCATACCTCAAACTTGCACTCTTACAATTCAACTGCAAGTACGACAAAGACATTAAACATCACATAAATAATATCAAGAACAAGATAAGCTGTAAACAGTCGAAGAAAATAGTGCCCGAAAAAACAAACAAATTAATAATTATATAAAACATATATACTCATATATATAAATATCCATTTATACTTACGGGTACTAAGTTTTACAGGTAACACGTTTTACTCACGGCACAGTGCGTACGAACCTAATGATCCATGTGCCAGCTCTCGGTAGACTCATATATCAAACGGCTAATTAATGCCGCCGGTAATTACAGTCTATCATGATGCGCCCGGTGCATCATAAGACCGTTTTATCCTTCTTTATCTTCTTCATGTTCTTTTTATTTGCTTTTTTTAAATATCTTTTTACTTTCTATCCTGGTTTATTTTTCATTCACTTTAACCCTTCTTATTATATTCGCGAGCTGAGTGGATTAAAAAGACGAATCAGGCATGAAAAATAAATTTAAAAAGTAACCAAAAAACTAAAAATATCGATCGACATGCTACGAGCGGAAAACGAAAATAGTAATTATTACCATTCTGCAATAGGAAATGGTTATCGTATTGTATGTAATATTTCAAATAGTTGAAATTTAGAATTTAGTATCGTAGATATAGTATAATAAGATTTTCTCCGTGTACTATTATGTGAAAAAATAGGCTCTCCTATGCTTTATAGTTCTTTTCCCTATTTAGGATAGTAACCTCTAGTATCTTAGTAATAGTTGCAGTTAAAAATTTTGCTATTGTAATTATTACGATTTTGCTCTAAGAGAAATTACTATATTTTTCTATCCATGAAAGAAAAGTTAACATAAAATACCTTCATTAAACAAAACGATTTACTCAATGATGAATGTATATCTATACATAGTTCTAAAATTGAATCGTTATAAATTTTTTTGATTGGTTTTGTTTTTTAAACAGGGTAATGAGATTCTTTCAAATGTAAAAATGAAAATCGTAACTTCGTTAGAATGGGAGGTATTGCCACTTTTTTTCGGTGTGTAGACGATATTGGGGCACGGGGGCCCCCTTAAGCCAGTAATTATTTTTTATGGCTTTTAATCTATAGGTCAACCTAATTTGGTCTTCTCTTAAGCAAATCCATTAAGATTTTACTAATACTCAAAAAAAAAAAAATTGTCTTTCTGGGACACGACGGCATCTTTTCAAAAAAAAGTTTAAAAATTTTTAATTTTTTTTTATTGAAAAAAAAAAATTTAAGCACAAATAGACTATTTCCGTACCATTATAATCCCATGGATTTCAAATTTATTGAAAAAAAATTTTATTTAGCTGATATAACCAGTTTTACTGAAATTTTCATTTCTTGATTTTAATCACAATATAGTCTCTTGACCTAAAAGAGCTTTAACCAGTAAATTTTTCAAATTCATTTTAGTTTAGAAAAAGAAAAATTTTTTTGTAACAAATTGTTTTTCAGGTGGTCCATTATGCCCCAGACATGGCAGATCAGCCTAAAATATCTTTAAAACATCAGAGGTATCATGATTTGACCAAAAATGAAAAAAAAAATTTACCAAATTTTTGAGGGGGGCCGCCATGCCCCAGGGGGCCTTAGCACCCCAGTCTCCCCTATAACAGAAGTCTTGGAAAATCTGAAATAATAAAAAATAAGTCTTCCGAAGTAGTCTTTAGATTTCTTGCCCACGACAGTTAATTCACCAGCGCCTTAGTATCTCTCAGAGATATACAACTTACGATCATTGTGCACTGTTGTTACATTGAAAATAATGAATACACATTTACGCAAACACCTATTTATGTATATATCTATAGACAGACACCATCAATCGTTAATTTTTTTTACGATTTAAGAGTTTCCTCTGACTTATGATTATAAGCATTCTTGAGTACAAATATTTCGCTCAGCGAATTGCACTGAAAGCTTATTGGTGTTGACTATAGCCTTATTTTTTATTTATATCATTTATTATTTTTTCTTTCTGTACATATTATTTTCCTTTTTGCATTATCTTTGCATAAATAATGAACCAATATAACTCGACTACAGGTTATAGTTTAAATACAAAAATCGTTATATAAATTTGTGCTGTTGATATTTTTATTGACAATTTGTTTATTTTCTTTATTTTCTTTTCTGAATAATTTATAATCCACACGGAGAAAACGAGTCTCGAAAATATAGTAATAATTAAAATATTTTAGTAAAATTTACTAACAGAAATGAATAAATACATTTCATTTTGTAATTATTCCAAAACGTTTAGTAAAATTTACAGTTCAGTAATTATTACAATATGCAGATTTTAAAAATTCCTATACGCAATAGATTTTTTACTATCATGATTGAATTTTTTTTAAACAGAGTTGTAAATTTTATTACATTAATTTTTTAAAAATACAATACAACGGAAAGTATATTTTACAAAGCAATATAGTAAATATTACATTTCTGAGATTTGATAAATTATTGAACGGAATATAAATTTTGCTATTCGTGAAATAAAATTTACTACGTGTATTATGAATTTTATTATGCGCATAAGAAATACTACTACATAGTATACAAAAATTACTAAACGTTTTGTACTATGTTGAAACCATATCGTTGTAACCCGGCGTGCGCTCCACTCAGTTCTGCCCAAACGGCTTTGGAATAGTGTGTACTGTTAACCTGTCTTCAGGAAGCATAACCTATAAAATTGTATAGTGATTATTTGAGTGAAGATGAAATATATATGCATGTGCTTGTGATTATTATAAGTTATTATTATTTACTTTTTAATATTTATTATATTATTATATATAATCATAATTAATGTCTTTTCCTACAAATACACAACATATTGTACTATGACAATAACTTTTTAAATTAAATGTTTTGTTATAACAATAATAGCAAATTGAATCATTTATTTATCCTTTATAGACTCACTGAATTTTTTATGATGAATAATTTTTAAATTAGATAAATACTTATAAATCTAGTTAACACTAAATTGTCAACTAGTGTACAGTCAACTATGCTCGAATCAATGATTTCAAATTAATTAATTATACTTTAAAAATTTAATTTTTTATAAATCTTTATAATAGTCACATATATATATTTGTTTATAAGTATGAAAAGATTCATCTATTAAGATAAAAAAATGCATTATGCATTTATTAATAATTCTTATAAATATATTATTTTTTACAATCAGTTAATTTTAATTCTTACTTTTCAAATTACGGAAGTTTATTGTAATTATTAATTGCAATTATTCCTAAGCAGGTTTTGTACTATTCCATATTTGCGATGTATATTTTACTAAAGAGTATAGTAAATATTCCAATATTCGTACTTTAAAAATTACTAAACGACTTACAATTATTACTAATGAGGTTTTATACTATTTCATATTTGAGATATATATTTTACTAAGCAGTATAGTAAATATTCCTTTATCCGTATTGTAAAAATTACTAACCACGATAAGTAAAATATACTAATGTGATTAATAATATTTCCTATATTTTCAATAGCGGTTCAACATTACAATCTAAATATAGTAATTTTTACCCATATTTTTTAGTAAAAATTACTATATTTTTTTCTCCGTGCAGTTATTGTGTATGGATGTAAGATAATGGATTAATATTATTAACAATAAACGTATTTTTATTGAACGAGGATGTTATTTTTTTTTTCGACTTGGATATATACTGTCTAAAAGTTCAATAAAACGTAAGCTAAAAGGATACAGAACTCGACTAGCCAGGACTCACACACATTTCGACCTTTGGATGTGTGCGTTTTCTCTAAGGTTATAGAAGTACTGGTATCTAGTGTAGTGACGAGAAAAGGACAGTAAGATCCATCGAGAAGAAAATACAGAGGGTATTTACCTGTCTGGCGAGCGTGACCCAGCGTGCATTTCTAAGCACTCCGATCATGGTTATCAAACTGTCTGTCTAACCGCTGAACTATATACCAGAGAACCATTGCATGTGTCCGGGTCTTTCATTTTTACTCTTATTCTCTTTTTCTACTGAGCGCTAACGGAGATAGAGCGTTTTTTTTCCAAACTGTCGATTGTGAGACGTGAGAAAAAAAAAGTGAATATGTAAAAATAAAAGTTTACTGAGTTCTTTTTCTTTCTTCCTTTCTTGCATTTGTTCCCTCGTACATTTGTACTTTGGTACATTCATAAGAGTCTTATTTAACGAGCTGAGATAAGAACGTGTGCAAATTTCATAATTTCTGACGGGATAAATCCACTTGAGATTCTCTCGAAAGAGAAATAAAAATAAGAAGATGATTGTCGAATAATTCCCTTCACTTTTATCTAGTTAATAAAATTTATTATTTATGTTCTTGTAGGAATATATTATTATCATATTTTTGATAATTATTAAATACATTAAATTTAAAGTAAAAAATACCTTTTATTATTCATTCATTGAATAAATGTATTTATGAGTAATAAATAATTATGTATCATTACACGTAGAAAAAGGTGTAGTTGAATTTACCACAATCGCGATACATATACTACGCTGACTAGCAATATGTAGGATCACTACACATTCAGTAATGACTACTAGTCTATTGTAGTACACAAACTGTAGTAGTCTACTACACTCAGAAAATTAAATAATAGGAGTTACTATCTAGTTATGGTAAAAATTTCTACCGTCAATCAGATAGTAGTAGATTTAATCTAGATACTTGTATAAATCATCTAGATTGCAATGTCATATTTATGATAATTGATACAATCCTATATGTTAACTAGAGTTAATTATTAATATTATTCTAAATAGTTATATTTATAATTCAGATGGTAACAGTTACCATCAGAAATTATCATCGATAGTAGCTGTTTCGAAATTTATTTCAGAAGTAAATATTACCAACCTGATAGTAACTATTATCATTCTGATGGTAACTGTTACGAAATTTATTACAGAAGTTATCATCCAATAATTATTAATTCCGTGCCAATTATTCTAGATGACTGGAATTAAAAATTTAGAATAATAAACACAATTACTTAATTTTCTAAGTGTAGTTAAATTTACCACAATCGGGGATGTATATACTACAATGACTAGTAATATGTAGGATCACTACATATTTAGTAATGACTATTATTCTATTGTAGTACACGAACTGTAGTGACATCTACTGCCCGGGATAGTACTTATTACTATCCAGAGAGTAGTGGATACAGTGTAGATAGCATATAGTCCTGTTTGAAGTTTTTTTTTCTTTTTACAGAAAGTACTCAGTATTATCCCAGAGAGTAGCCACTACTATATTGTATTTTTTATTTACTAACATTGAATAATTATAATTCACATATTTAAAGGTGTAGTAATTATAACTACAATCGTGGAGCTAGTACAACCACATAGGGGTAAAAAAGTTGGTGGCGCTGTTGTTTCCGTTTGTCAGTTATTTTACTCCACCTTGGAGTAAATTTCACAAATTATGTGATATTGTGTACTCCAAAAATATTAATACCAACTAATTCTTATAAAATTGTGTGGTTAAAGAAACCACAGGATGAGCTTTCTATACTAAATTGAGTAGTTACTGAGCCTACAAATTTTTACCCCAGTCGAATAGTAAATAAAACTACTACAGTAGAGATTAATCTTATACAGTGTCATTTATGCTACTCTATTTGTCGATGCGATGACCACAAAGTGTAGTTCAATTACTACTAGTTTAGTGTGGTAAATTTAACTCCAGCATTTTCTTACGTGTACATTGATAACTATCTAGTTTATTTAATAAAAGGGCTTTTATTTAAATCGGAATATATTATTGTACTTAGGGACTTCAAATAAGTGCTGTAACATCGTGAGCATGTGCGCGTTTAAAGTGCTTTAACAAATGGTTGCAATTGAATATATACTTATTTGTACTACTGACATTAATCACTGTTTCTTTGATTCTCATGTCCACTAAATTTTAATTCTGATAAATTTTCTCAGCCACTAAGTCGCTCCCTTCACTTCTCTATAAAACGTCTGCAAGATTACGTACAAGTGCATTAAATATAATTATTAATTATCTACATCAACTTGTTCGATTCAAAAAGCCACTATTATAAATGAAAAATAATTAAGTGACTTGTAATTATAATTATTATTATTGTAAAAATAGTAATTATATAACTGTAATATAAAAAATATAGATTTTCTCATTAGGTTAATTTGTTAGTTAGCTAAGTAATGCTAATGTATATATATATATATATATATATATATATATATATATATATATATATATATATATATATAAAACGTTTCATATATGTATTTAATATATGAACATACTATTAATTAAGAAACAGTTTGCAGTAACACGCAAATCTCACAATGATTATCAATTTTGATTAAATCAACGGTTTGAATGTCTGTTTAACATAAATCACCTCAAACTCAGTTTATGTATATATATATATATATATTCTGAGAGATGTATAATTATTCTTAACGAATCGAGATTAATCGCGTACTTCCGTAATATCACCTGCAAGACGCATAAGATTAAACATTTAATAGTTACATATATATGCATACATGCACACGGTAGCTGAAGTTGTTTGATTTTGTGTGGGTAGTTAAATTATGAACCCAGTCACATCATTTCAAGTATTTTCATCTAAAAATAATATAAATATAAATATATAAATGATAATAATAATAATAATAATAATACTGAAACTTGGTGTGTACACAAAAGAATAGATGACAGAAAATGAAGACCGGAATACGCAATATCAATAAAATGAAAAAGTGATGCATAAAATCCAAGTGACGTCATCCTTGAATTGCTCTACATCAGACACGATTTATTAGTATTCCTGAGTTCTACGCCACTCTTTCTAGGTATATATATATTAAAATGTATAACCAGTTTCACATTATTATCATACATACAGTTATCATTGCTGCTTTTTATTTGGATGTTTATTTTTATTTTTGCTGATAGACATCAAAGAAATGGATTTTTATTATAGAAATAAGCGATATTAAAAATATCAAATGGGTATAAATTTTAAATATATATAGATATATAAGTGATCATTATAAAAAATATATAGTTGAATTTATAAAATATGAAACTTGTAATTAATTTCCTCAATTAATATGATTTTAAATTGAAAATCTGTTGATGATAAAAATGAAGTTAATTAAAAATTGTAATTTGAGTATAAAAAATTATCTTGAATTTGAAGACACATAAAAATGAATTAGTTTCGATAATTTTTAGGTAAGAAAAATGTTGGTATACTGATTGAATTTACAATTTGCAGTAGAGAAAAATACGAAAACAGAAAAATAATTAATAAGTAAAATTTTTCTTATCTTGGGGGAGAAGGGGGGGGGGGGGGGGTAAAGTGTACCCCTGAGGGCGAAATGGGCCCCCAAACCTTTAGAGGCCCATTTCGCTCTCCTTCCCCTATATATAGATCCTTATTATTTATTTTTCTTATGTATGTATTTTTTTTTTTTAAATAAATTAATGGTTTTATATTAAATCATGGAATGTTATGATAAGACGTGCAACGATTTGCGAAATTATTTTGCTAAGAGTATTTTGCTTGTCAATTAATCACTACATTAAACTCCATTTACTAAAAATAAATATACAAGTTCACTTAATTAAAATTTAAAACCAAAATTGATTTTTTAGAAATATTATAATTATAATCTCGCTATCAGTACAGAGACAATTTCTCATCAATTAATTTTATTAATTTACGAAAAGTCTGAAGCTTAATTTAAAATCCATTTTGAAGTCAATAAATGAATAAAAACGCGCATAATTAACTAAAAACAAATTACGTAACAAATTATCAATTTATAATTCATTTGCTTTTTGCTAAACTCTATTGTCAGTTATCAAATAATTATTAATAAATATTTGATAACTGACAATCATAACTCCATCTTTAAATCCACAACTTTAAATTAAATTTACATTTTAATAATTAATCAAAAAATAATTACTTTTCATAATTTTATGTTATTAAAATTCTACCCCATAAATTGTCGTACACACGACAACTAATCATTCATACTTTTTATACTTTTAACACTCAAATAAAAAAAAACACAGCTATTTCCATAGCATGGTATCAAAAAGTTATCTGTGGGAAATCACATTAACTAGAGGATCCTCACGTATGTCTCAGCCGGCGGCACGTTCTTCTCATACACAGCCTCACACTGTAGCAAATAAACATTGACAAAAGATAAAAAAAATCCATCACGATGTTACACACTCATTCTTTTTTCTCACCAACTCCCTCAGTCCTCTTTAACTCTCTTTACACTTTTAAACTTTTTTTTTATGCCCTTTCTCTCTCACCTTCTTCTCATGATATGTACATACATACCTACATATATATATATATATATATATATATATACAGAATTATGTTTATAGTAACCGGCAAATGCATTTATTAACGCTTGCCTCAGTCTACGCGAGCTTGCTCGTGTTATCGCGATGCACGAAGCGTAATGATAATAAAGCGTCGGTTGTGGCGTGCGCGTTTTCGATAGTCGAGGAAGATTTCTCGAGTGTATAGCATATCAGCAATGTTGCTGAGGCCACACTTACATTCACATGTGTTTACATATATATGTAAATATACATAGATTCTGTAACATAATAAATAATAATAACAGTAATAAAAAAAATAAAAATAGTAGGAATAGAACTTGAAGTAACCTGGTGTCAACTACATTTGTCATGTCTACCCTTCAAGTTTTTCAGTGTCCTTTTGTTATCCGACAAAAGCTCGCGAGTAATGTACACCATATTTATGTTTACGTATAGAAATATGAATATATATAAAGTACCTGTTCGTTTATATGGATTTAATAATGAGGATAATGCGTAGAGGTTCTTGTAAGCGAGAAGATACGAATCAACACCCATAGGTGTATACATGCATCAAACACTGGTGTACAAACATCCACTTGATGGAGATTTGCTGGATAGGATATATATGACTAACGTGCGTTTTAGACTCTCACGGCAGAGGATAAGTGCGCAATGATGGCCACCAGTGTCTGGCGGTTATAATACTGCTGCTGCTGTTGCTGTTGCTGTGGTTGTTACTCCTACCATAATAATGGATATGTATAAGCAGCAACAGTTGTCCAGCGACGTTTTAGTACGGGAGTTCTCTGGTATAATAGGATGCTAAACATATGCAAGGGTGCTTTTATTTGTTTATTACCGTGTGTGTATTTATTTCATATTCTGACAAGCTGTAAGATAGTAACGGACTTTTGGTCAAAAATATGTAATTAATTAAAATAACTAACTTACTTATAATAAGCACTTCATTATTCTTTGGCGTTTTAATAAAAACTTGAAATGATGAATTTAATTTTGGTACACTGTAAAAAATCGAGAGTCAATACGGATTTTATTTAAATACGAAGTCACTTTCTACCTCGGAGTTCCGGAGTTAAAAAAAAATCACTTCGCATAAGGAGTCAATAGGGAGTTTGTTTTTTCAGATGAATGATTTTGGAGTGACGCGAATTTTTTTCGAACCGCAATCACTCCGGCCCAGAATTTTAATACTTAAAAAATTTATATTTAATAGAAACAGCTGTTTATTAGAAACATAATTATTTAAATAAATAATTAATTGAGATATTAATAATTAAACTTAAAATATTATGTTTTTAACTTATAAAATGTTTTAATAACTCACTAAATTATAGTTTCATATATATGAGACCTAGTGAAAATATTAAAGTATTGAATAGCTATGGTGACATAGTTTTTATGGGAATATTTGATATTTCGGTACGATATGAACTGTTATCTCGCGGTATGGTTGATGTAAGTCATACGGCAGTTAGTGACTCAGTAGAATTATATTTGTAGAAGTTTTATTATCAGCTGCTTATAATTTTTAAAATTTTAAAAAAAAAATCTAAAAAGGCCGAAAACAGGTCGATTCAACTGTCGGCCAAATTTCGGCCTCTTTAAAAAGAATACAATTTGTTTGGCCTATTTAATAACATTAAAAATTTTTTGGCGTGTTTTCGGCCAACTTTCAGCCTCTTTCAATAAAATTTTACAGTTTCGGCGTGATTTCAGTCAAATTAAGCTGTTTCAGCTTTTTTTCGGCCAAATATTTTTACCTGGGAAATCACTTCGCGTGAATATATGAAAAAAAAGCTCGTAATTATTTCCGTACTCAATATAAATGTCAAAATATCAGACCTAAGCTCACTATGTATTAGTAATTTTTTATATAATTAATATTTCCCGAAACTCTCATTCCGGGTGAATTTCACTCTTAAGGGGAGTGAATTAATAAAGTCATCCACAGCGTTCGAAAGAACAATTTTTAAAAAGTCTGGAAACAAAAAAAAAAACAATTATTACAATCGATTACTGTATTTTTTAGTTAACATAAAAAATCTAATGTCCATTAAAAATTAAAAAATTAAACGTTCAAATTTAATTTAATTGAAATATTTTAAAAGTTATTAATTACAAGTCATAAATTAAATTTGTATTCATGATCGTTATTTTTATTCAAATTATCACTTTATACTACCGAGTATAATTCGCACAAGTGATAAAAAATTCCGTTAAAAAAAAACAGTATAAAAAATATATAATTTACAAGCGTATACGGAAAACAAAACAGTATTTGTCTGGTGTTAACAATTGTTTTGTTATTTTTTTCGTTAAAAACAAATAAAATAGTGAAAATAACAAAACATTTGTTTGAATTTAGTTTTTAGGATGTATTTTAACTTTCAGCGGTATACTCTATAGCAAATAAACCTCTCTCTTCCTCTCATGTCGCAGGATAATAGGTAAAAGTGGTGTACGCCACTCAACTATCCCGATGCAATTTTCGTCTAGCTTGGTTCACCGTTGGTAGAAACGTCTTTCGTGCTATGCCGGGTGTAGTTTATATAGTTGAGTTCGGTATAACTCCTCCTGCGAGGTAGAGGGGTGTTACATAGAGAGTACAGAGCTGGTCTAGTCGAGACGGCGGCGGCAGTAGCGATGACGATGGTAATGGTAGTAATGTTGGAGCAAGTAGTAGTGGTAGCGGGCTACGTCGTCGTCAGGGCTCAACGTTTCGGGGATTGCGTGCGTCGGCTCTGCGTGCATCGTTCTGAGGTGGTTGAACTTCTGCAAAAAGCTGCAAGCTCAAAGCTGCCCGGATAGAAGCGTAAGGGGAAAGAAAGGAAAGGTTCAACTAAAAAAAGTTATGACAAAGATGAAAAAGGATCGAGGGAAAGAAAAAAGAATAGAAGAGAAAATGAAGGTTTTGATGAAGAGAGACAGGTTATATGCTGTACGTTCGGTGGTTAGGTCATACAATATTCTAGTGCCAGTGCTAGGGATCTAACCTCACAGTCTAACCATCTAGTTCAAAAAAAATGTAAGGGGTAGATGAGTTTGAGTGAATACTAGATTGTATGGAGGAATGAGATAGAGTTGAATAAGATAAAATACTTTTGCAACGTCCTCACGCACACAGAAAGACGTCAACTGAATGTGTATCAATGAAATGGAGTTTTAGTGTAGAATACTACTTTGTACGCAACATATGTATGTATGTATGTATGGATGAAAAAGGGTGGTTTCCTCTAATACTATCACTATTATGTTGATTGTAGATGTCTAAGTGTAGATGTGCATGTATGTGTGTGTGTGTGTGTGTGAGTAGAGAGTAACCCTCAGGTCCCATACTACTCACAAAGAGCATCACGAATGAAACCAGCATCAGAAGAGAACAGCCGTCGTCCGTTTCCAGAAATGATGTCCTTTGAAGAGAATCTCAAGGTGTAGTAGTTTCATATGTCGTCGACTACGAGTGGTCCTAGTAGTAGTAGTAGTAGTGGGAGTGTTTGCTGTACACGGCAACCTAAACCACACACTCTTCTTTTATGAACGCCATCAAATATTTTTTATTTTATTTAACTTTATCTTTCTTTTTTGATCCATACATTTAATAAAATGACTTTTGTGCGACAGCTTCTTATTTTTCTTTATTTTTTTTTCTTTTATTATTCTCTATCATGAAAAGTAATAAACTTTTTTATTATTTAAAATGAAAAATATGTCGACCAAGCTTTAAGTTAATTGAATTGATTAAATAAATTCAGCAATTTAGCTACAAATAAAAATTATTAGTTTTTTTTATGGAAAGTAAGTTTTAAAGTTTTTAGTTTTGTAATAATTTTTTGTGATAAATTTTTTGAATTGATGGTTTATAGATTTTAGTTTTCCATCGTAACTTTAAGACGAGTGATAAACTTTGTATTGGAATACTGAGTTTCCTTATATCGACAATCATCCTGACTTAGATGTTTGCACAGTCTCATAATTCAATGGGGTACCATTACTGTAACTCACTTATCGAAGCGACAATGTATTGACGCGAACTTATTTCAAAATATATATGTATGTATAAACACGTATACATATATATGACCGTAGATGCAGTACAGAGCCTAACCGAAGAAACTTCCTTCCATTGGTTTCCGCGGAGAACCCGAAGCCAACTTGAATAAGTCAAGAGTAGCTTTGTAAAGCAGTCGTGAGAGTAAACGAGAAAGAGAAAGAGATAGAGCAAGTTAACTATATACATATATACATATATATTGAAAAGAGAAAATGAGAATGAGAGAGAAAGAAAATCGTAGCTGCACGACTTGTCGTTCTTATAGCAAAGTGAGGGCTTGCTCGTAACTGCAAAGCGTACGTCTCATTAATAATGGAGACAATTCTATTACGCTGTCTCTTGTACACCCTGAGCGGGTGAAGAAGTAGGATATCAACGCACATTGCACATACACACATTCATATACACAAATATACTCCTATGTGAAATTGAATTTACCATCACTCTGTGTACCAGCAGATAGAAAAGAATAATCAATACCGTGTATATTCTTGTGGAATATAAAATAAAAAGAAAAGCATTAGATCAAATGACTCGTGAAAGACAACCCGTATTTCGAGCTCGATCGTTTGTATTTTAAGAAATAAAATTGTGTGTTGACTCAACCGGATAACCTGAAATTATGGAATGCTATTGAAGTATCTTTGAGTCGGACCGTAATACTTACTGGGAAAAATAATTATGATAATAGTAGTATAAATAGAATAGAGGAAAATAATAATAGCTGAATAAATACATTTGCTTTTTAGATTTTAAATAAAACATTTAAAAATAAGTAAGAAATTTATAGAACCGAAGAAAGGCAGGAAGGGAAAGAAAGTAGACTTCGTAGGCCACAATGGGTTAAAAATTTTTTTTAAAAATTATAAATAGGAACGAAATTGAGAACAGGGCAAAGTGGGCCAGTGAAAATTTTTTACGCAAAATTTTCAAGCAAACGAGCTTTCGATAATTTATTTGTACGGATTTAAGGTAAAAGACCCAGTACCCGACCAGGGAACTAGTACTCGATCACTCCATGTATTTGTATATTTATATGTAGTGAAATTTAGTTAATATAGATATACAAATATATGAGTAATTGAGTAATATTTCCCTGATCGGCTACTGGGTCTCTTGCTTTAGCAGAAATTTCTTCTCAAATAAGAAGTTGACGATAATTTTGTTAAATCGGTATGAAGATAATTTGGTAGTTTTACTTCGTATTTTCTTTATTTCTGCTCGTAAGGAATAAGAATTTTGAAAAAAATATTTATCATTTTTTTTAACAGGCCATTTTACCTCTTACACCTTATTTTTTTATATGAAAAGGGAAGTAGTAAATTAAGGAATATTAGAATCAATTCCATGTATTTCAATACTTTACACTATAATTTACTTTTTTTATTGTATTTTTATATTAAAATTAGAAATGAGGGATAAAAAAAATTTCTTTTTTGAACTTTTCATTATCCGTACGAAAATAATGTTTATAGACAAATGACATATGATTACTGTAAAGATAGTAAATTACTTTAACATATATAATATAAAATATATTGACTTGAAATAAATATAAAAAATTGGTCTGTCGGTTGACCCTGTGGGCCAGCCCCAAAACTTCCCGCTCATTTCGAGCTCCTTGAGCTCAAAAATTGTTGTGGATACATTTTCAAGCTCTTCGAGCTCGAAAATACTTTTGTATGCCTTTGTTTTCGAAAAATAACGTTTTTTACCATTTTTTCTACAACGATATCTCTCGAACGAAGTCGTTTTTGAGAAATTTCGAAAATACAAAAAAAAAATTTTTTTTCAATTCTTTCGTTGACGGTTTCTCTTGAACGAGTGAACCGATTTTGATGGTTGAGGCGGCATTTGACGCGGCTTACAAAGTTTTAGAGCTGACTAGATTTTGGAATCAATCCATTGAGCGAATTAAAAGGTATTCAAAAAAAAAAAAATGTTTGAAAAAATTTTATTCTTGGAATATCTCCGAACGTACCCCACCGATGAAACTCAAATTTTCAGTTATAGTAAATAATAAGCCGCGTCGAATGACACCTCGAAGATCAAAATCGGCTCATTCGGTCAAAAGTGACAAAATATTTACATACGTACGTACATACATACATACACTCGGACATCATCTTGAATTTAGTCAGAATAGTTTCCTAGAACCTCAAAACGTCGACATCTGTTGGAATTTCGATTTTCACAAATCGGGGTGAAACCAATAACTTCCCGAATTTTTGAAAATTTGTAATTTTCTTAGCGGGAAGTTAAAAACATTAATTTTGGTTTGAAAAGTAGATAGAGTCAGTGAAAATGTAAAAGATTATTGTTACTATAATTCTTGGCGCCACTTGTATCTGAGTAATTTACAGTAGCATTATTATTTTCAGCATAAAATGGTTTAAAAAGACTTATGCATGTATAGCATGACGCTTATATTATTACAAGATAATAGCATAATCAACTCTTCGGCACCTCAATCAACCCCCGCAAGAAGAATTAACTTTTCTGCATACACTCCTCATGATTCATACAATCATCATCTTTCCAAGCTTTGTGTGTGTATTTATGTCTACGGTCTTGACAGAATTAAAAAGAGAAGAGTCTCCCTTTAATATAACATAATAATACGTGCAAGTGCGTGTAGATTTAACCTCAGTAAAATTCTCACAGACTGAAAAGCGCGTGTGGCGCCATGTAATTCCGGGTTTAAGGACCATCATGTCTACACATGATGCTGGATATCTAAGTGAAGTAGTGTACAGAAAATTTTATATTGTATGAAAAATACATAAATATTTGTGGAATTTAACATTTAGTTGGTACAATATTTATTTTCAAATTTTCTGTACGTTAAATTATTCTCTTACTAATAACATACTTATGTACTAAGTTATTTCAATTATAAACACATACTACATAGTTACATAAATCAAATTTAAATTACTCTTAAATTCTATCTTTATTTAATAAATAATTAATTGTTCACTATACAAAATCAAGAGTAAATTCGGAGTAATTACGGATTTCATTTAAATCCGAACTCACTCCGATCCAGAGTTTCAATTTACAATAAAATCTCCTTCAGGCTGAATTTTACTCCAAGGGAATTAAATATTTACACAGCCATCCACGCCGAATTTGTTCTGGATTTGATTGTCGTTCACTCTGAAATTTTATTACGGTGTTTTAATCACTCATATTCTGAATCTTATTGATACGCTTGAAGAAATCAACGGCGATAAGGCGTAGCGGATGACTGTTTATTTATTAAATCACCTCGGCGTAAAATTCACTTCGAAGGGGAGTTTAATTTAATATTAAAACTCCTAATCAAAGTTAATGCGGATTTGAATGAAATTCAAATCACTCCGAAATCACTCCGCTTTTCACAAGGTAATTGATGATTTAGGAAACTAGTGTACTTCAAAAAATGTAAATCAATATATAGATTAATTTAGACGACATACACGTGACATCAAGTTGTACTACTCGAGATATATGTCACATTATTTTTTTTAATCACATCCGAATAAATTAATTTCTTACAAAAGTTCTCTAGGGGAACCTGGGGCACGAAGGCCCCCCTCAAAAATTTGGTAATATTTTTTTCTTCACTTTTGGTCAAATCATGTTATCTCTGACGTTTTAAAGATACTTTAGGCTGATTTGCAATATCTGGGGCATAATGGACCACCTGAAAAAAAGTTTGTTACAAAAAATTTTTTTTTTTTTTCTAAGCTAAAATGAATTTGAAAAATTTATTGATTAAAGCTCTTTTAGGTCAATAGATTATATTGTGGTTAAAATAAAAAAATTAAAATTTCAATAAAACTGGTTATATCAGCTAAATAAAATTTGTTTTCAACAAATTTGAAGCCCACGGGATCATCAAAGTACGGTAATGGTCTATTTGTGCTTAAAATCTTTTTTTTTTTTTTTTAATAAAACAAAAATTTTTTTTGAGCTTTTTTTGAGGGGGAGCCGTCATGCCTCAAAAAAAAATTTTTTTTTTAGTTTTGGTAAAACCGTTATGGATTTGCTTAAGAAAGGACCAAATGAGGTTGACCTATAGATTAAAAGCCTTAAAAAATAATTACCGGCTTAAAAACGCCGACGTGCTCCAGTCCTCCCTACCGTTATTTTTTTGGTGATTATGCAGAATTTTTCACTTAATAATCATTAACTCTTACAGTTAGCAGCGTTAACTATAAGCAAAATACATAAAATAAATAACTGATTTTTTTTAACCACAAATCACAATAATTTCCAAATGACTTGTTAGAAATTAGTTGTGACGTTTAGAATTATCCCAAGTGTTTAATTATTAATTAATTTAATCAATAAATTAAATTTAAACCATAACTAAGTAATCACAATACACTCATAATACGATAATCGTATTAAATTAAGTAGCTATAGCTTATGAAGTTAAATATTACATATATATACATTCATATGCATATGTATATCCATCATTATCAAAATAATAACAACAATAATAAAGGTATACTGTAAACTCAGCTCTAAAGTAAACTTCTCAATAAGTTATCCAAATCCCTTGGATTTTGAAGTAAAAGCCAGTTGATCAAGATTAATAACATATTATACAAATGCACTTGATATTTCGGCCAAAAGCCCAGCACTTTAATATACAATACTACCTTGCATGTGATTAATGACGAACAATATCAGGAGACGTAGATGTTAGATGCGGTCGTCTGACAAACTGTGCTACAAATAATGACATATGACGGTCAATATAGCTGGAGAATTTGCTAAGACGAATAATACATCAGAATAACTTGGGAGTAAAAAGGAAAACCATAAATATAGATATAGAGCTCTGGTAAGGCCATAGTATTAGAGACAAAGAGAAGAGAACTGTAGTTGTGTAGTGAGACACTGAGACTGATTAAGGAGAAGAGATTTCAGTGAAATGTCTAAAATGTCTTGGAGACATTTGTAGAGGCCTGAGAAATGATATTGGACCTGGACCTCGGATCACGGTGTTTTGTTATATCACAAGGGTATAGAATATACATATATATATATATATAAGTAAATATGTGTATATCACTATAGAGTATAAGCCTGAGTAGATATAGAGAGAAGAAGTAAAGTAAAGGCACACAGACTGTGGTATCGACCGTCCGGACCTGCCTCACACCATTACTTCTATCTTTCTCTCTTGCTCTTTCTCTTTTACACAAGTGTGGAGTATAACGTCAGTTCAAACAGTTGGCCCGCACACTCTGTCGTCAGTACGATGAGTTGTGTGTCCTACTATTACAGACTCTAACTACTTACACTCATACAAAGTTTCGTCGCGCTGTCTGTAGTTGAATGCAATTGTACGCCCGTCACTACGTTGTATAGACCAATATTATACAAATACTTATGTAGATTTAAATGTATGATTACGTATTCAGTAAAACATTTTTTGTGTTTGAGTATTGTTACACGCATGCGCAAATAATTTGATTCATATATGATGTATATGCATTGAAGTAGACGCATTTACCTTGAGAGAGACCCAAAGCACTTGAGCTCATTCACGTGTACGATGAAATCTTGCGCTTACGTACAAAAGCAGCCAGGAATTAACGCTACACAGATTACAAAGAGATAAGCTAAATTCTAACTGACGGTTTACTTGATTATTTAAATTATATTATGCTATAATTGTGTTTATTTATCGGTGGAAGGGAAGAAGGAAGAGTATAAATGATTATTTTTGTAAATTATATTTTATTATTTAATTAGCGTTTAAAATATTAAGGATTTTTATTTGTAAATTATTAAATCAAATAATATTTTATTTTACGAGCAGTGAATAATTTCCAACTACTAAAAAAAAAATACCGTATACCAAAATTTTTAATATTTTTTTAAAACTTGAATTGTGAATTTCATATTTTTCAGAAGTAATAATGTTACTCATCAGGAAATATAAATATTTAATAATAAAATAGACAGGCATCGATACTAAATTTGGCATAAAAATATTTACACGCACCCACAATATAATTGCTGTGTAAATTTATTGGTAGAAGTTAAAACCAATAACAAAAGCAAATTTTAGCTCAACGTATTTATTTTACAAAATTTTCTTAAATTGATTCATTGGAAGAAAAAAAAAACCGAATTTTTTTGTTTCACTCAAAACTTGTACAAGAAGTAGAATGAAATATTGGCAGTCAGCCGAAAAAAGACTCAGATAATCCAAGATTGAAACTTACAGATGCGCATTCCATTCACTCTGTTAACCCCCAGAGAACGGGAGTATTGTCGGCAACAGGGCAGTTAACAGCAGAGACAAGTAGAAACTTGGATAGTAGGCATACATAGCCTCAGATCACATCCCCTATGCCTCGTGTGTCGTTAAACAGAGCAACAATACGAGGGAGATGTTTATTCTACTATATAGCAGCAAGAGGTCGTCTCGTACCTGGTCTAGACGCAACCTCCGGTCATAAACGCCCCTCTATTCCATCTTCTATCCATGATGCTCTCACCCCTTACTTTGCTTTTTCTCTCTTACTCAACCCTCCTTTCCTCTACCTCATCTTTACCCACACCCTGCCTCGCTCCATCTTCTCTTTTACTATTCGTGTATTCCTTATTTTATTTGACATTTCAACCGGAGTTATGACTATGATATGGAAACTCCACTTGAGTATACGGCTCTCATGTTTCTCTTTTTTCATATATACATATATATATATATATCTCTTAGAATTCTTTTCTTTATTTTTCATGTACTCTCTTTTCCTACACTCAATGCCGTCGACTTCAAGAGTACACACTCTGTACAATACACATCATCCGATTCGTTATAATATTTTAGAAAAAAAAAAAAAAAAAAAAAAGTAAATAAATAAATAAGAAAAATTCTCGTACACTTTAGCACCAAAGCATTCCTTCAATATTTTCTTTGTTAAGAAAAAGTATCGAGTAAAAATGGACTCCACTTAAACAAACAATACTTATCTGCTATGAACCCGAGGGTACAGCAATAAGAATCCAAGTGAAGTGGAGAGAAATATATGATTATAATATAAATAGACATAGAGTAATGATGTAGATGATAATAGCAGTAAAGATACGCTGTAGGTTGGTAAACAATATACATATATCTATACTTAAACAATATTAACATACATGAATTTTATATATATATATGTATGTAATAAGGTGTAGAAGTTAAGTATGTGAGTGTGTGAGTGGAAAAGTTGCAGCAGGATAGTTAGCGCGCACGAGAGCTGGCAGGAAAATATTTCTAGTATACTCTTTACCCCTTGGTAGCATTTTCTACTCTATATATACGTCGATAGTCGTTAAACAGCACCCACCCCTTATTGCCGCGATACGAGGACATACATAGGTTGACGACGCAGTCTCTACCTAGTCTAGACGCACCCCCCGGTACACCCACTAGTATATCCATTGCCACTCACACAATCCAGAATTTACTGCCATCGCGTTAATGCCGTACTACGTATACTCAGTAACGCGACCTCACAAACATCACATTCTCCTTTTTCAACTTACGCTCTTTACTGCAAACCCCTTATTTTCTCCACTCTTTTCCTCTTTCACTCCTTCGCTCTTTTCCACAAATACTCTATCTCCATTTCCATCTTTCCTCGTTCTCTCTCTGTCTTGCTTTTGCGAACATGCACGTGACTATGCGAAAGCACCGTTAAATTTCCCACACAAAAGCTCATGCTGTGGTGGAAAAAGTATTTCCGTGGTATGTACATTAGACACATATACACCATGTCATCATTTCTTTCCTCTTGATCCTGTTTTTTCGTTTTATTACTTTGGTTTAACTTTAAGTATCGGTGTTATGAAAAGCAAATTAAAGTTTCGTTTTTACAGTCGAGTATTCGAACGGAAAACGGTTGAAGAAAGTGCTCTTGAGGTAGGTAAGAATACTTTAATGAAAAAACATGAGGCTGCCTTTATTATTGTGGTTATTTTTTAAAAATGTATTAATCGATGGTGGTCTATATATAATATATGCTGGTGTCATTGTTATCCTCAAGAGTGAGGGTAAGTGTGTTGAATTTCCGAAACAGCCAATTAAAATAGATCGCTAGATCCCAAGAGTGAAGTTGATCATATACATTAAACCTATGATTTAAGATCCTCGTGGGGATTAGCAGCTGGCACTTGAGGATTTGCGAGGTTTCTTCGACACGCCATCTTCGTGGTATTTTATACTCATCATTATTATTAACTCGGAGTCGAAGAGAAAAAAATACTATTCCTATTACTTAATATTGCTCTTAAATAGTTGATAAAAAATAAGTTAATGTAATAAAATTTACTTCAAAGTATCGAATGCAGTCATTGCGGATTCATCATATCATCCTTATCAAAGCCATTAATTTATCAAGCATTGGCCCTTAATCATTTTCAATCATCTACTAATTTACCCGATTTCATCAAAGTTCATGTCCGAGAAATCAAATCGTGAATTCCAGTAAAACTAATTCCATTTCCAACGAGAAAATACTCAATACGTAGACCAGCATCAGTGTAGTATAGTAATAAGAGTAGCTGCAGCAATGTCACCCGATGGCGTCTACGATTGATCGGGCACTGTCATTGGCGATATCAGACCGATGGTGTAGCCATCTAACGTTTATGCCACGAAAGACCTGAATAGTATTCCATTCCCGCACACATCTCTCGACGCGTTTCAAACTCTACACGCACTTGATACAAGCTCTCTTCCTCTCGATCCCAAATTTATACACACATACACACCCACACACACTTGTTACCAAGCTTTCGGCATGGACTCTCAACTCTATACTGTTTCGAAACTCACACAACTGCCCTAAAGCTTTCATGTGTATCGTGCTACTCAGGACTCACGACTCACGTATCCACCATCACCACCACCACCATCACCACCATTGCTATTCTATCCTAAATTTAGCTCATACACATCCACATCCATTACATACAAACTAACCAACTCACAAAAACAAGGTCGGGGGCTTCACGCAGACACTTGCGAAATTACGGCCTTCGCTTATGTCTGGATACATTGCTAGAGTGAACAGGCTAGCGTGAACGGACGACCAGGGTTTATAGGGCTGCAGGTATACACAGACCAACCAGCAAGGGAATCAGTATTAGTAGTAATAGAGGCAGCAACATCAGTAGTAGTTGTAGCAGCAGCAGCAGTGGTAGTAGTGGTAGTCGATGCTCTAAAAGGGGATGAGTTTTAGTCAAGAAGGTGTGGGTGGGCTTTAGGAATTGAGAACTGAAACGCAAGAGAGAAAGAGACAGGAGACGAGGGTTTTACGAGATAGAATTCATGGGATGAGAAAAGGAATACGAGGACAACGCACACACTGACGCGGTTTTACTGTTTCGGAAGTCTAGCCGCTCCCGGCTATCCACCATCTCCTGTCGCTGCTTCGTCCTCGCAAGCCCCTTGCCTCGCTTCACCTCAGGCTCATTCCACTCTTCCGGTGGTGGGCCCACCCTCTAGTCGACGTCGTCGTAGTCGTAGTCGTCGTTTATACGACCTTCTACCCCGTCGGCCAGACTAGCACACACCAAAGTCGTAAACCCTCTCGTCTTTCTCTATATCCTTCCTTCTCTCTTTCCCTCTGGCCGATTGCACCCTGACGTCGCTTGGGCAATCCTGACCCTCCCTACCCCCTCACACCGTCTCTTCTACTTCAACTCACCCGACTCACTCTACCGTTCGCCTTTCCCCCTCTTTACTTTCCTACCCCATCCTTTCTTCCTTCTCTCATACCCTCGTTTTCTCGTTCACCCGTCTCTCTGCCAACCAAATCCCAAAGCATCGAGTCTCTCTGTTCTCTTCAGCTCTCACTAACACCAATACACAAGACCAATGTACCACTACCAAAACCCACGGCACACCATCCCCATCATCATCCCCCTTTGCAGCCATTTCTCATATAGTTTCTCTCTTGCTCTTTACGATACCCCCGCGAATCCCAAAATGCACCAGCTCTTTCTCATTGTCCGTCTAACACGCACGCACGCCACTGCTTCCATTTTCCCGGGTACAGCCACGTACCTATTACATATATACTATTATATGTATATATCTATATATACATATACTATATGCTTACTATCCACGATTGTGGGTTGGGTTTAGTTGTAAGGGTTGCACATCAAAGCTCGAGAACAAGTCTATGGGATTTAGGTTCGAGGAATTACGGGAATGGATAAGAGAATAAATGGGTGGTTGGTTTATATCGAGATCCTTGTTACATCCACCGCTCATTCCATCGCCGTTACTTAATTTCTTCGGTGCCACGTGGCACCATCTCCTGATTCCCCACATCCTTTTCCCCGTAAGTTATATTCCAGCATTCGCCGAGACTTTTGATTGCTAGTCACTGCATATGAATAACACACAGTGACTGTTATGTGCAACCGATTTTTTTTTTTCAAAAATTGATGATTAAAAGTTTACGAAGCGTGATGCCACTGGTGCGGTATGGTCTTATCTCACGACCACTCGATTCTTTCTCCACTGATATGCGTTGCCGATAGCCAAATTGGAATTGAGATTCGCTGTCTTTTTTCCCTATCGACTAAATTACTTCTGTCTATGAGCCGTATTCTCATACCTACGTGAATATATTTATATATTTATATACATACACATGCATACATACATATAGAATGCAATATACCGGAATATGGTAATACCCGAATTTTTTTAAACTTCAATTAGATATCGAAATGAACGAATATGGTTAGAATCTGACAAAAAAGCTCTTGCTTCATAAAAAGGTTGAGAAAAATATTCGATCTCCGATATGTATATATATGTAGATATATATATGTGTATGCATTTATTCGAAACCTCTAATTTTAGGATTCCCATGAGCGCCCCAATCATAGTTTCAACTTTCATTTTCTATCTTTGTTTCATTTACCACCGCAACTAAAACAATGTGTGCGCTGCTGTTAAATAACACGTGGCTATTTCTATAACTGACAATACACATAGACAATGGTAATCAGTTTTATATCTGACAACATTGAATATATTTTCATAAAATTAATACAAAATTAAATTTCAGAAACCATAAAGTATAACTACGTCTCAGGGAGTCAACGACCAGCCAGTAAAATCCATGAAAATGTCCATGGACAGACTTGTCTCTCATCTCAAACGATTAATGGGTCACGAGACGTAACTAACTATAAATTGATAAGAGCCAGCTCCGACCCGCCTCCACTGTGTCTCATCCTCTCTTTCTCTCCCTATGTCTCTTCTGTCTCTCCTATTGCTGTTATCTTCTTCTCCTTCTGTCTTTGCTATTCGTCAGACCGAGAATTACTGTACCATTGAAATTTCCATTCGAGTTATTTCCTGCTGTTCGTGTCTACCAACCTATTATAATATCTCTCTTAGCAATATATAATTGTTCTTCATTGCTATTGGCTCCACAAAATATTAAACTGCATAAATTTTATATTTATTTTTTAAAAATTCATTCAATAAGAAAAAGCTTCATAACTTTCAGACTATACCAGTAATCTATTATTTTTTATATTTTATTTTTTTGTCACAAGTGAGTCGTCTGGTACGGTAACAAAAGTGTCTTATCAATTTTTTTCGCCATCGTTATAACCCCGTATCTCTCACATTTTCTTGGTACATCCCCTTGATGCCAGCACTATGAGTAACACAAAAAAAAAATACTTTCTAAATCCTGGTGGCTGCTCGTTAACGTCGATGCTCTTTCCAGAGGGTCCATTACGCAGCACTGCAGTAGAGGATGAAGCTGAAAAGTTGAGGATGAGAATGAGTACTGGCTATATATACCGACGTATACACACAGACTCTCACACTGAAACCTACATACTTATATACCAAAAGAGAATCTTTATGCCCGACGAAGAGCGCAGCCTGAGTGGATGACGAAACGACGATACCTTATCTGTTGGCGTGCAGCTGAAGTAAAAAGGCCATCGGTGGAAGGAAAAATGGTAGCACCGGATGAGGATGAAGGAGTAAGAGGATACCATGGAGAGTCTAGGGTACGTGGGGAAAGGAAAAGAGTAGCTAGCTAAGTTGGGCTTTGACATTGACTAAACGAGACAGCGACATGGCGTCCAATAGCAAGATCACTGTATGCGTTTGCTCCTTATTTCTCTTATATCAGACTACAAAAAGCTCTTTCTCTAACGCTCCCATTCCTTACCTTCCCTACTCTAATCACAGCTCTTCAGTGCACAATTTCAGGATCTGGATTTAATCCAACAAATACAAATCCGTAAATGAGTTTGCTTCAACCAACTATCCTTGTGTCGATTTCCTCATTGCTGTGACCTTTCTCTTATCCATTACCATTTCATGATTACCCATACGCCGTCAGCAAAGTGTGCAACCCAGCAAACGTAGAATTTAACTTACCAACAACAACAACATATGACAAAGTCGAAACAGTACCTTTATTAATGGTACATGCAAGTGTACCCAGAGGTTGATTAAAAGCAACCAAACCACTTTGATTCATCAATCATAGTGAATGGTGTCTGACAGCAATGAATAAACTCAGTTGAACAATTTAGGACTGAGAAGGTGGTTTAGTAGTGGTATAGTTAAGTTAGAGGTAGAATTGGTGAAAGTAGTTGGTGGTGATCGCACACGACGACAGTTAACGAGTGAAAAGGATCGAATTTATAAATTGGCCGGTCAATAAGTAAAGTGTCAAGCCCAGTTGGAGTATTCACGTCCGAAATGTGGCTCAAACGGTAAGAAGGGGGTCCAGGAACCAGTGAGGGCGGATCAATACAATCGCTAATCCGGTGCATTGTGAGCCGAGGCGTGGCGTAGCAAAGAGACGCAGAGCAAGAGGAGGAGGAGAAGAAGGAGGTGGGTGAGGTGGCAGTCTTGCCTTCATACTCCTTTACAACCCACCGTCTTTCTCTAGTGTGCCTGGGTGGTTTCAGGCAACCCTTGTCGTCGTCGTTGTCCTCGTCCTCCTCTCAGACGCCTCCATCACCCACTGCCCCGCCGTTATCCCTCGAAGTTGCCGCCGGCGTCTCGGCCTCTGACGCCGTAACGCCCTCCACGTCTGCACCCGCACTTTCCTATCCACCTCAGTCGTTGTACTACTACTCTGCCAGCAGCATCATCACCATCACTACCATCACTACAGCACCTAGAGAAGCCCGCTCAAATAAAACTACCCCCCGGGTATCCTTTTGCCACAGCTCACCACGTCTTACCGCACTTCCGCTTTTCAATCCTTAACCTATCCCTCGAGAAAAATGTGCACCAACAGCCCCAAGGTCCAATCGCAACAAGACAACCAACAACCCATGATCCAAAGATCTATCTAAGGGTATTCAGTATCCAATACTTGGTATCCAGTTGCTAAAGCAAAAAGCTAAGAGTACAAAAATACAAATGAAAAATAAGCAATTCATCTTATTGTCAGATTGCAATGACTTTTTTTCAGAGTACTTTTATTTGGTTTGTTTGGTCTAGACCAGCGACGATGAATTCTCTGTCCGATGATGCATTCATGAGTGAATGTTACTACACATTATGAATCAGTGATTTATTAAACTTGAAAAAAGAGTGATGTGAAAGGAAGAGATTCGTAGGGTAATAAAATTTGTGCTGGAATTATATTTGGTAATACATAAGACATAGTGTGATCCTGGCTAGCATGATAAGCGAGATAAAAAGGCCGCCGACGGCCGATAAATCCGATAAGACACCGAGGATGGATCATGCCGAGTTTCTCTCCTCATATATATAATATATATATATATATACACGCACTCTTGCTTATAAATATATATATAGTCCTCATGTCTCTCTTGTACACGGTAGGTACGGGACCATGCTTAGCTACAACTAAAAGACACAATCTGTCTCTTTTTATCTTATTCCTCTCGAGCATGTTACTCTTAAACGTGTAGCGGGCAAAAGATGACTTATGCCCTGCCGACGCATTACCGCATTTCCCACGGTTATATCCTAGTAGTAACGTCTTCTAGTGGCGGTACTCTTTCTCTCTTTCTCACTGTGGTTCTCCGGTTCTCTGGATCCCTGAATCTTGTACTGCCAGAAGTAAGGGGCCGGTCTGGATATAAACTCCAGATGAAAATTTATTCACCGTTACACTCGACAGCTACGGCGCCAGGGATATGTCCTAACCAAAATGTCCTCTGGCTAGCTTCTGGTAAGTAGGATCCAGTGTGCACAGTTTTAGCTGCTACAGATTTCAGTACTATGAAACTATCCGTATATATGTTCAAGCAGAAACAAGAAAAGACAAATATATGGTGATGATATATACTTACCAGCATGGAGTAGAAAGAGATAAATATATACAAGGGATTTCTCAGCGTGATGCTACCGCACTCTTGAGTGCTACCACCACCAACTTCCAGGGGGTCAAACACGTTTGCTATGTTAGATCGCACCGCCTGCACATGGGACGGTGATATAGTCGATACATCTTGAATATAGCTGCGGGAATAAGTGACCGCATAACGAGCAACACGCGCTCGCACTCTAGACTTTACAAACTCAACTATATGTATACATTTATATATATATATATACATATATGTATACATATTTATTGTAGAACCAACTGGACTGGCGCGTTTATCGGCTGCCATTAATTCCGAACGTGCGCAGAAGTACATGATTACCCAATCAAGATGTAATCGCGCGCGAATCAAAGGGGCCCCGATCTGGCGTTTGCCGGTTGCCCACGATTCATACTATATATATATAAATACATACATGCCGATAACTGCTGAAAATTATGACGTGAAGGATCCACTTTAATTTAACAGCGTACAAAGTTCATTTACCGATGATGGTAAGACAGAGGAAAAAGTGTTGCCGATACTAATCTCTCTTTTGTGTTTGTTACAACATTATAAAATGCTTTAACGCTTTATTTAATGGCTCTGTATAAGTGCGACTAAAGAAAGTTTATACACTCATATGTATGATAGAGTTCTCGGGTGTTAAATATTCTTATATGGGGAATCATAGCTGGTGAAAGGATTAAAAAATAGATTAAAGAATGTACTTGCTGTGAACGTGTAACTAAATGACAGGTGGAAATGAATGTATAGTAAGAACAGCAGGTCGTCATGGCAGCACCCTCGTAATGATTACACCGTAAGCAGTTGTAAGGTATTCCCACCGTCAATATGCACAACAAGAACGAGGGTTACGTAGTTGCACTTACAGTGAGAACAGTAAGAGCCCATCCCATTGGCTCGTTCAACCCTCTGGTCTTCCGACTACAACCACCCCTGTATCCTTCCTCAGGACCGCCTACTCTTAAGCGAGATGGATCCAAACAAACTGGCTCACCGATTAATCCAAAACTGTGTTACTGGAATAAACCACTCATCTGCGTCCAAAGCACCAGCTATTCCGCTATACTACTACTACTACTACTACTATTATTATTATTACTATTATATAACTAACATCGTGTTGGGGTCCAACACTAATACAGTGATAATGTCACAAATACTAAAATATACTCTCCAAACACAGTATACAGACAAACGTGCCATTATTTTGCCGCAGTAACCTACAGCTATTACTATAGATGTATATACACCTAGGGCTTTATAACAACCGGGTGATGAGTGTTTACGAGAATACCAACGACTATGTGGAGGTTGCACTTGTACGGTATTGTGTTGGCTCAGTTATACTACCAATATATATATATATATGTATCTATATATATAAACACCACATTACACACCAACACCACAACGGGAAGAGATTGCTGTACAGTGGTTCACTTCCCTTTCTCTTGGCATCATAACTTTAAGAAAGTGCTATAATTTTAACATTGTAATACTCAAATTTTAAATAACACTTTTTTATCATCGTAAGTGGCCACTAAAATCTATCATTGCTTTTTAAATCATTAATAAATTCTCATTATTGATTAGTTTTTTTTACTAAGAAGTAGTATAATAAAACAAAAAAAAAACTGGACTCTTGGCCAAGTGGTCTAAGCCGTATAAGGTAAGAGACCCAGTACCCGATCACTCATGTATTTGTGTATCTATATTTACTAAATTTTACTAAAACAAATGCGTAGAGTAATAGGGTACTTATTTCCTGATCGAGTAATAGATCTTTTACCTTAACTTGTTAGATGGTTCGGACAAGTTCAATCGACCAGTGGGTTCGAACCTCTGTGAGTGCAAATATGAATTTTTCAAAAAAGCGTGGTATATTTATCCTGAAGTTGTCCCAACGTTGAAATTACAAATATTCCACTATCCCTACATTTTACCCGACAGTTAATTAGTCACTGATGATTCTGACAGTTAGAGTGGCTTTAAATAAAATAAAAAAAAAAATAAAATTACACTTGAAGCATCTTGGATCGGGGATCGAAGATTAAACAATTTGCTTCGAGACACAGTAGAAAGTGAAATTTTTGCAAGCAATAATTTATTTATCTTATCATTGAATTACGAGTCGTTAGAAAAAGATATTCATGAAGTACTGTAGGATTGATCGATAGAAAAAAGTTATAATTAATTTATGAAATTATAAAAGCAACTTTTTTATCGTGTATTGTAATTCTCGAGACTTGGTAAATTTATCAACTGATTGCTCGACGATTATAGGAAATGTAGTTTCGAGATGGAGAGTATGGCATAACGATGAAATCACACATATATAACATAGTGAATACCTATAGCTACTAGAATATGCGAACATATCCGATAACTCTAGTTTCTACTTCTCTTCCCATTTTCGTTAGCTAGTTCTCTAGTTCGCCGGCTAAAAGCTTGCGCGTGCTTTGCTGCTTGAATTGGTTATTGGTATTTGCCATTTTGGAATAGGAAGTTCAAGTTGAAGATATATATATATATATATATATATACAAGAAAGTACGATCAGCGTAGACAGCATTACTATTTAATACTTTCGACCTGTGTTGGAAGTCCAGACCTGCGTTCATACCTACAAACTGTATGTATATATATATATATATATAGTATTGGTTGTTGTTTTCCATCAGCAACCTCTTTAGCTGCTGTTACTGCTGCTGGCATTACTAGCTACGTCCGGCGTGTTGTACTCTCGCAAGTTGTGCCAACTTCCATGAGTTCTCTTTCTATCATTCGTACATCTGCTTCATCCCTTTCATACTTTTGTTTTATATTTTTCATTCGTCTTTCCCATATATTTCATCATTCCCTCGTCTATTCAATTTATATCTATATATCTATATATCTTTTTCGCATCCATGCCCACTATTATAGATATATATGTATATCTATGTCTATATCTATATAGCTTTATATGCCCTGGTTCTTTTTCTCGTTTATCTTTTATTCGAGGTAACTACTCGAACTTCAATTAATTTCGTTGATTCAAAAACCCAAGCGTTTTTCCAATTTCAAATTTTCTCCAGCGATCAGATTCGCCTCGACGTTAAAAAACCACCATGCACTCTTTATTTTAACCGTTTAATTGTTCCTTTTTTTAGAGTCTTTTTTCAGCCTTTTTTGTCGGTCTACACTTTTTGTCCTTCCACCCTCTTATGACTGAAGCGACTAGGAATGAAGAACGCGGGTGGAATCTCAAATAAGAGGAGGACGGTCCAGCTCTCGTTAAAAATCAATTACGAGTTATACGCGTACTAAGGATATTTCCAACCCAGGTAATTTATTTTTATCCAATTATCCTAAAAAAAATTAAACTATTAAATACAAAATGACTTTACTAAATAATTTAAACCCGGGTCAAAAATAAAACTTGATTTACTTTATTTTCTTTTGAAATTATCGATTTGCCGATGATTTTCCGATAAGATCTCGACTTTTTCGACTTAAATTAAATTATTGTCAACTTTTATAGCTTTTTTCATCTTAGTTTGAACTTTTTCATAGTTTTTGATCTTAGTTTGAACTTATTGGTCTTCACTTCGAGCACGACGAAGGTTTCACCTCAGGTTTGACTTTTTCGCCTTATAATTTGAGTCGAATAAATCTAAACCAAGTCAATTTCGATTTGATCTTGACTTTTTCGTTTCAAAATTTAAGTTGAATGCAGAGCAGTTGACCGTCTATTTAATTAATCCTCTTGGAGAGAAACTCACTCCGAAGGATGTTTAATTTTATATTAAAATTTCAGATCAAAGTGAAATTCACTTCTAAAAAGAGTTTATTTAAATATTATAACTCCAAATCGAAGTGAACGCAGATTTAAATAAAATCCTCATCACTCCGCTAAAAAAACAAACTCCTTTTTTATTCCATATACAGACTGATTTATTTTTTTTTAATTCTCGGCTTCTGGGTTACGGAGTGAATTTGAATTTAAATAAAATCCGTAATCACTCCGAATTCACTCCCAATTTTTTTACAATGTAATTGTGACTTATTCGCCTTATAATTTAAGTTGAATAAGTCTAAGCCAAGTCAATTTCGACTTGATTTAGACTTTTTCGTCTTAAACCCGGGAAACAAATAAAAATTCCATCAAAAATGAAATTTTGTCTTAAAAAAACAAAATCGATCAAATTGTGGACAATTCAAGGTTTCTTCGAGCAGTATTGATTTAAAATTAAAAAAACAATTTTTAAATTCTTAAGTAAGTCTAGCGACAAAACAATAAAAGGTATAATGAATCAATGTCACTTAATGCGCCTTACACGAGTTCTCGACTACAACTAAAGTGTCGAGACAATTGAAAAGTAAAAGAAAAAGAAAAAAGGGTTAAACCGCTGACGCATTTATCCGGATCGATCGATGGACCCGTTGGTTTATGGCTCGCGTACGACAAAGAGCGATAGATCCGTCGTGTTGACGGAAGTGAGAGTCACCGCACGTGTGAGAAGAGTAGGAAGCGAGGCAGTAGACTTTTGATCTTGGTTAACGCTCTGCAGCGACCCCCGCTAGCCCAAGAGTCGATTGATTTACAATAGGCGGAGGTGTGGCAGAATCCGACACCCAATATCGTGCCAATAGTCAAGAGACTCATGGACAATTATCGTGAGCTGGACAAAGGCGAACGGGGGTGTACATCACAAACACACACACACACACACACACACACGCTTTGCAAACATACAATACATAAATTCACATACAGTTAATCAATCGTTTATGTTTAGTTCTATTCTCCAAGACGTTTTCCAATCGAGACTGTAAAAGTGTGTAAGCAAAACCCTGGAGGCTTTAACACTCTACGCAGCTGACGCGTCTCATGTATTTAGAAGTCGCGTGGGTAATGATGCGTGGGCCTAAAAATATATATACATATATATTTATATTTATTTATATATTTATATATTAAATGCACGCAACTTGTGGTATCTTTAGATTGCACGTACACCAACCATTAAATTATAGTTTCCATGTATAGGAAGCCAATTTATTCGGTTAAAAGTGTTATCCTGATGTGACGCGAGTAGAGGAAAATATTTTTCATCGAACGCGTCGTTGACCTTCTCTTTAAACTAATAATATTCATCTCTCTTTTATTATTTTTCATTCTGCATGATTGCTTGCACGTGATATTTTACGTTTATTGCTGGCATTATCGAGCCCATCTGGCAATTAATATAAATAAGGAAATCATTTGAGGAAATAACCTTGTATTTATGTATTTAATTACTTAATGCATTAATTTGTCATTGAAATTCAACAGACTATTAGAGGTTTAGTATGCGTATATGCTATTTTAATTTATAATTTATAATGCAATGAGAAAAATAACTTATGGAAATTATTAATTTTTTTTAGCTGATATATGTGAAAATAAATGCACGTCAGTCACGCTCACGTCCACGCAGATTCGTTTGATTTTTTTTTAAACGTAATTTATCAGCTTTCTCGGCAGACAGAGACAGAGAGAAGTGCATTGTAATAGAAGAGTTTTGTTACCCTCGTAGAGCAGAAAAGGTCCTGAGGACATTCATGATGCAGTAATGAGCCCGTAAATACCCAGCAATCATCGAAGGCTATATAGGAGCTCTGCCACACACGAGTAACTACTCCGCCGGGTACAGAGACATTCACCATCTTCTTGTCATATCTTTTCCTTTTCACAAACCGGCAGGTTTATAATACTTGGACGTCACGCCTCTGCGTGTATTAAGCCCGTGTACTAAACTGTACTTATTTACTAGTACCCTGTCATCATAGATGTCACATTTATATGTTCACATTCAAAGCTTTACTTCAAATCCAAGACTTCGTACTTCATAATTTTGATTACAGGCTTGAGGCCCTTGAGGGAAAATTTTCAAGTATCTGCATTCATTATTGTAAAATTATTTTTGTATTGAGATGTAATAGCAATAGTAGTAATAACTTGGACTACTTGCTCTTACACTGTAAAAAAAGCAGTCTTAAATTGAAATAACGACAGTGTAAGAGGTGTAATTTGGCGGTATTACAATACTGGTGTTAAATCGATGTACAAAAAAAAATCTATGTATAGAAATATAAGACTCAATGAATATTATCTGGGGGAAATTTTAATTTTGCTATATAAATTTATTTAAATAATTACACAGGAAAAATTTTTACTTGCCCCAAGAAATTTTTTGTATTATAAAGTGAATACAAAAATTTTCTTGGTGTGAGAAAAAAGGTTCTTGGAACAAGAAAAATTTTTGTCTTCAATTCATAATACAAAATATTTCTTGCGCCAAGAAATCCTTTTTTTCTGTGTATTTATGTTATACATAATTTATTTAAAAATTACACAGTTTTATGCCCACTATTTCAATAACCAATAATTCAACTAATTAATAAAAATTTTGTTTAACTTAATAGTGATCGAGTAAGTAAAAATATTCATAAAGAAAAATGTTTTCAACACTGAAAAATATTTTAACACCAGGAAATTTTTTTAACACCGGTAAAGAATATTTACACTGCTTTCGGTGTTGAAATTTAATACCGAAAATTTTAATACAGTCTCTAACATCGATTAAACAGTCTAAAGTAGAATCTACTTGCATCCACTTTACTGATGAGCCCAGCAAGTATATTTGGGGCGAAATCGTTTCTACAATAATACAATCTTTGATATTCAAATTATAATCTATTAATTTATAGTATCGCAGTGCGCATATAAAATGATGCGATATTAGTATTATAAATCAACATGCGATCACTTATGCGAAAGAATGGAATCTAGAAAATTCTCTGTCAATTAAGTAAATCAAGAAAGCCGTAATTCCCCTAATAACAAAAATAATAATAATAATAATAATAATAATAATAATAATAATATCTTTATGTGCCGACAGATTTGATGAAAACTGTTTACGCGTTCAAAGGACAAAATACCGTGACGTCAATACCAATCCTCACGTTTTCATACCGTACTTTTGTGAATATCACGTTCGCGCATTTGAGAAGAAAGAAAAAAAAATAATATATTACATGCGGTTATTTTAATATATTATTGAACACGTGATCGATGCGGCTATCAATTGTTATTGAGTGTTCTTTGATGATAAAAATAATAACAATAATGTTTTTCATTTTGTTCTATTTTAGTTATGTTAAGTATCTTTAAAAAATGCTGATAATTGTTAATGTGAATTTTATTGAGTCTGAGTAATACGATAAGATGTAAATTTTTTCATATTACTAAAATGCTTTATTAATGCCAAGACATTTATTTAAAGGTTTTAAAATAGAAATCGAGTTGAAGGTGGATTTGATTTACGTTTATAATAGGGTAATTTAAGAATTGAGAACGGCGATGCGGCTCGGCGAACGCGTGAATTTCTTAACGTGTGTAAGAAAACTTGATACTATTTCAGAATAAATATATATGGTTTTATGTAAGTGTGAGTGAGAGTATGTGGGTAATGGAGATATGCAGATATGGATATTTGTATAGATGTGTAAGTATACATCTTACTATTTAACGTGTTTTATATCTGCCGCTAAGAAAACGTAGGTGTCTTAAAAACCAGCTGAATTATAAAGGTCTTGCCGATGATATTATGCTCAGTTCGCTGGTGTTATATCCCTATGGAGCAGGCCCGCAGCACCCACGAGTCGCACACGTGCGAGAACTTGATAAAAAATTCATAATTTCGCTCTCAATAATTCACAAACTAATATATATGTATGTATGTATAAATATACATACATAGAAGCAGCCGGCGGCGTATGATGTTGTATGAAGGTAAGAAAAGTTTTAATGGCGCCTTTTTTTGTGAAGATTATTCAGCTGTATGTGATGTACATGGTTTTTAAGTTCGCGTCGATTTATCAATGATAATTTATATTGAGGATGTGAAATTATTTTAATCGTTCTTTTTTTTTAATAAATTGGAACCATGATAAATAGATCACTTGTGAAATACTGCGCCAAGTTCACAAGTATAAATTTATATTTTTACATATCCCGCTAAGAAAATTTAAAATTAAAATAAAAAGTAAGTTATTGTTTTGCCAAGTATTTTAAAATAAAATACATTAATCTAAATGACAGTTTAATTTTGTAAATTCATAGTTTTCAATTGAGTCTAAATATGTCAGTGCGATAAAATTAACACTAAGCTATTTTGTATTCATGTTTATTATTTATTACAGTAAATAAAATTTCGAAGGCACAACTATTATTTTATACATTCATCATGATCCACAAATTGGATAATTGGGTAATCGAACTGAAAAGCAGCAATGTGCGATATCTAGTGTCAATGTCTTGTACCATTTGCATAAGAGCCCTCGATGATAGTATAAATTACCGACTTGCAAGATTGTCGATAGAAATGTTCTCTGGCTATTTAACTTACCACGAACAATCTTCACTTAATACAATCGAAACCTACACTGATAGCCACACTCTAAATACATTTGCTTACCCTGATAGCCAGACATTGCTCTACAAGTGTTGTAGAGCAACACTTTCGGCTAACTGGAGGATAATTTCGGAAAATTGGAGTCAATTAGTTGCGATCAAGTTGACGACAACTTTCAGCTTTTGTAACTGTTAGCAACAAGTTATTACCAACTTTCCGAGAAAATTGAAGGCAACTTTTCGTCATCTAATAGAATGCCCTCTTTTGCCACTTTCTCAGAAAGTTGGCAACCAGTTGCCGCCAATTTATGGAAGTGTCAATTTTTACAACCAACTTGATGACAAGCTGCTGCAATAAGTTGTCGATAACTTGCTGTCACCTCGACAATCAGGAACCGAGTTGCAGGAATGTTGACATTAAGTTTCACCTGCGAGTTTACATCAAATTGAGTCCGCTTGCACCAGCTTATCACGTTATCCGATGATTTCTGAGGTATCAGTGACCGAGGGATTAATTAAAATTACAACTTTCTTTTTTAGCTTACCAATGATTTATTTATAAATGGTTTTAAAAACTTAACTTCTAAATAATTGTTTTTTATCTCAGTTACTGGAAAAAAATAATATGCATATCTAACGGTGGTTTTATTAATTAGGGAATATGGTTCTAATGCCATACTTTATGTAATTTTTTTTTTTTTATAGTATAGAAGTTTATATATTGTCAGTACACTTTAAAACGTGTATATTGATTAAAAATAATAATTTAATTAAACACTATTTTACAAAAACTACACTAGTCTTTAAATCATTTAAATAATAACATACGACTGTATTCGAAACTACTCCGCTCTAATAAACGATGTAGTCTGTTCATTTTCCATTCTTTAAGAAGATAATTTAATATATAAATGAGCGTTTTGACCTCTTTCTTAGCAACATAACGCAATAAATTTTATATTCATTAATTATCAATCAATTAACTGATATACCAATGATTGTCCCGAGTCAAAACTCATTTCAACTTGCTTGGCCTCATCTTTGATCTCACATTATAATTTTATTTAAATCACATGAGCCTCATCAAGAGCTTTATAAGAATCTCAAGTCGAGTTTAAATTAATTTGAATCTTTTGGACCTCATTTTAGTAGATTACATAGAACTCTATTGCATTTGTCCTCATGGTAAAGTTTAAAAAAGATTTCGCGATACTCTATCGTAATTCGTCAAATAGGTTCCAAAAATACCATTGGTTCAAAAGTTTATATTTGTATGTAATATAAATGGGCATGGAGGATAGAGGTACCTCTACCCTCCATAATAACGGGCTTTGTTGCGACGATAGCGCCTACAATTCTAAACGGATCTTAATGAAACTTGGCACGCTTATGTCTATAAACGATGATTTCGGTTGTTCATAGATGAGCGAAACCGGTTAATTAGTTTAGAAATGGTGGCGATCAAAAATTTTCAAATTAACAAAAAACGTTACTTCCGCTGCTTTTTCCTCATACGGCATTTTAACGGAAACATGTAGCCTTATTGGGTGAAAATAATTGGATATTTGCTGGCTGTTCCTTCGATAACTCATTGGTCTCTCATTATTTTGGCAACGAATTTTGAGCACATCTTCTTACTGTTCATTATTTTGATAGTATTACTTTTTGTTTTATTTTTTTTTCTGATCATGAAATCCCACTAAATAAGTTCTCACTTACGCGCTTATGTGCAAGGAAAAAAAAATAATAATAATAAATAGTTTTAGGCTTATTAACTAAAATCCACGATCTAAATGATTCAATTATTTCAAAAAAAAAATGAGTAATATAAATTATCAAACTGTCATTTTGTTAAATAAAATATATTTTTCTATTGATTCCATCTAATATTTATAATAATATTTGTTACATTCGTACTTAATAATTATTAATTAAATAAAATGAAATTTCACTATTGTCTATTTTAATAGTGCAATAATTATTATTCGCTAGTTTTTTAATAAATTATAATATAATATAAAAAAAACAAAATTCATATTTTACGTAAATATATTTATATACAATGTTAATTTTGTAATTGACTGGTAGGGTCGGTTAAAGGCACGTAAGAAACGTGCATTAATTTTGTTTGTGTTATTAATCCATCATGATTCTTATCCACTTGTAGAAGATCTTGAAATTTTTGAAACCCTTCAACAGCTACTACAGGCACGATCAAACGCCCACCAGGCGCTAATTGTTCGATTAACTATAAAAAAAAATGTTTGCATAAAACAATTACTGTAGTACATTAACTCTATTAACACGCAATAAAACCATGATTGAAATCATAATAAACATTTCTTACTTTACATAAAAAAGTAAATGGAAACTTTGTCCACGTTTTTCTCTTTAAAAAATTAATATCTATGAAAAATGAAACCGTAGATTACAAGATTACCCAGTAATGCATCGAGCCTCCTTAATTTTGGGTTTAAAGATTTTGTTTAAGAGAAAATCTGGAACAAAGAAACTATCGACCTTTTTTAAAATAGTATATTACATATCAAGGGTGAAAAGTAGGACAATCCAACCCGTGTGTATAATTACCTACTATCCTCTCTTGGTGTGTTATATACTATTAAATACATGATACTGATATTAGCCGATATCCAATTACTTTTGGATTTTTTTTCAAAACTATAAACTCACGGAAAAAAACTGTAGCTGCTACAACAGCAGCTGTAACTGACGTTACTACAAGTTGGAGTAAAGAAATGCCAACTCCAACTTGGAATGACTTCAATCACACGTGTAGTTTCGTCAGTACTATTTATGTAGTATCCTTTACTACACATTGGTGTACTCACTACTACAATATTGTGATTAAAAGAACCACAATTTTTTTCCGTGTTAGAAAAAAAACAAAATTTCGAATAATTGCTCTCTTAAAATAAATCAGTGAAAAGTAATAATCAGTGAATATTCACTGCACAAATAGTCCCAAATATATCATTGATTCAATCAGTAATATACTTGGGACTGATTCGCAGTAAATATTCACTGATTTTCAAGACATTTCACAAATTCTTTTTAAGAGAGTGCACTTATAGTTTTTTTTTAATAATATAAAAAGTAAAATATATTTACTTGTTCAGGTACAGTATCAGCAGCAGCTCCAACATGAATAGCATCATAAGGTCCTCCAGGTTTATATCCTTCTCGACCATCCGCCTCTAGTTTGATTTACAATGACCTGTTATTAATATTCAACAGAAAATCGAAACTCGGAAGAAATCACACAATTTTTTATCAAAGGCAACCATTAGGTAAAAAAAAAAAAAAACTTTACCTACGAATTTTACACGGCCTTCTTTAATATACTCCGGATGATCATTGAGAACATTTCTCGTTGATATTTCAATCAGTTCGGGTATATGTTCGACACCGACAACATGACCGTCAGGTCCAACCATGTGAGCCATACACGCAGTCAAATATCCAGAACCAGATCCAACATCTAATGCACGTGTGCCACTCTGCAGATGATCACTCAGAAATGATAACGCATATGCATGCTAAAAATATTTAATAATATTATTTGCTATTGGTTTGTTTATCAATGATAAATGTATATGTTGTCATCAAATACTGAATGGTTTTGTCTCTTGGAAATTTTCCAATTAATGATAAAAAAATATACTTTTTTATTCAAACAATAATGACATGGTAAGATAATACATTGACTCTGATAGCCCTAATTTATTTATGCCTGTCAATAAACCAAGAATCAATTTATCAGAGCAAAACTCATCGATTGAATGGTTGTTAATTTTGCAGATAGTAGATGATAATAAAAAGAAAAATATTTCATTGATAATAAGGTTGAAATGAATGATAGATTGATTGATAGTTAAACGTGTGCTTGATTTTTAAAATAATTTTATTTTTAAATCTGAATTAAAAATTATCAATAAAATGATGCTCATACCGAGGCTTCAAACAGTCTTAAAAATAGAATTACTATGGGATATTAATCTTGGTTTTTTTATTGCCCATGCGATAATAAGTCACTTATAGAGCTATCTATCTTATATGCTTGTATAAGCCACGATAATCAATGAATAATTATTTTATAATTTTTATTGATATTCAATATTCAATGAAAAATTTCTCCTGGTTAATGACATGAGTATATAAAAATGAGAAAAAAATGTATTCGATAAATAGTTGATTCAATGATTTATTATTCTTTTAATAAAAAATTTTAATTAAAAGAAGTGGATTTTATTTCTTTACATGTAAAATCCATAATAATTTCTTAATTTACAATTTCAAATGATTTTTTTTGTAATTCATTCATTTTTTAAGTTTTTAACTCTACAGTTATAATGTGAATTTTTTTCGTTATTTAAATTTACACATTAAACGCGAATCATCATACGTGTAAGGCTGCTCAAAATAATTATAAAAATTATTTTTTCAAAGTAAGTCAAATTTTGTCAAAAATGGAAAAACAAATTTTTTATTTAAAAAATAATCAATAGTAAGTTTGAATATAAACTTATATGAATCAGTTTTCAGATAAATTTTTATTTGAAATACTATGGTGTTATAGTAAAGCCGGACTATGGTGGCCACCTGACGGAAATTAAAATAAACACATGGAAAAATTACTATGACCATAGTAAAATTTATAATGGCTACAGTAATTTGTATTATAACCGATGTCAATTTTATTATGGCCATAGTGATTTTTACATTCATCTAATTCAATTTTTGCAGGTGGCCAACGTGGTCCGGCTTTATTACACTGGAAAAAAATTTCGGTGTAAAAATGGTCCCCGAAGACTATACGGTCTGCTTGGTTTGAATTGATGGTGTGAAATTTTTTTGATGTGAAATATCAAGCAGTGTACTATTAACACCATATAAGTGTTTTCTTTCACACCGTTAGGTGTTATTAGCTGAATATTGTCCAACAATATAATCTGTAGTCAAAAATTGATGAATACTACAGAAGTTACAGCACTAGTATATCATCATTATTATTGATGTAGATTATTTTAAAATAAAAATTAAATGCCTAGTGTCGAAATTATCGAGAATTTTAAGTGAACAACTTAATCATTGACACCATTGATGGTGTCAACGTTCTAATTCACACGGGCCAAAATTTAACACTGCATTGTGTAACTTTCACACCGGAAGTATTAAAAATTTTTTAAACCAAATCATTCACATCACCCTGCGAATTGAAAATTTCTTACAGTGAATGACACTATAACATTTCAAACGAGAATAATTTCTCCGTGTGGAAATAAAACAAATTTTATTAAAAATGAATTACCATATGCGGAGCACTGATTGTCACATTGTAGCCTATTCTCCGAGGACGGTCTAAATAAGGATCAGGTTCATGACAATATTTGCCACGATCAATTGCTATCATGGCTGCTTCTGCGGTATCAGATGTGAGAATCTTTGCTTCTAAAAAATTTTACTTATCAATAACTATATTCAATCTACTAAAAAGAAAAAAAAATCACATTCAGATAAATATTCATAATATTTAAAATTTATTTAACTGAAATAAAATTTATCAATATAAAAAAAAATAAAATAAATAAAAAAAAAAATCAAATGGCAATAATGTATTTTTTTTTATTGTTATCTGTTTTAGTATTTTTTTTTCTTTGTTTCGCTTGTATATTTCTTTTCTTTACAATTAAAAATAAACTGTTTGTAATAAGCAGTCAACAGATGTCATGTAATTTTTCAAGAGAGTCAATATTAAATAAATCTTGCGTATGAATAAGTTTATGTAAAATAATGATTATAAATCATAAACGCATGCAATTAATTGATACCTTTTAATTTATCTATCATTTCTTGATTCGTCGTGCCATTGCAGTGCCATGTCATTTTAAAACTAACGTATCAATTAGGTTTATATCTGTAATTTAAACAAGGAAATAGAAATTAAAAAAATGATAAATTTAAATATTTTTAAGATTTTGCAATGGAATTTAAAAAAAATTTATTTAGTAAAATAAACAATTGCGCAGTAGTATTTTGTAAAATTTATAGATATTTTACTATAAACTTAATACTGCTACGTGAGTAATTAGTGCACGTTATAATTTATGATCTACAATATCACATGTGATACATTCTGATAGATTATTGTTTGACAAAATGTACATATTTATAAATTACTTATGAGTTATTATTTATATTTAAGCAATACCATAAATTACTTGAGTATAAACTGAATCTGCAAATGAGAGTAATTAAATCAGTGACGTTTCAGTGATATTACAAATTATTTATTATTCAATATAAATCAACGGCAAATAAGATGTTATAAATATATATATATATATATATTTTTTTTTGACTTGACAATCAAAGAAAAATTTTTTTAAAAATGCAAATTTTTTTTTCATCACCTACTTATCTAATATTTGAATTAAATAAAAAAAAATGAAAGGATTCAAGTAAAAGCGTTAAATAAATTATGAATTTTTGAAGATAGTTTTAATGATTGTGATTCTCGTGATGGGTAATGATAAGAAGTGTATGCGTCCACCTCCGGAGACATCCAATCGCTATAAATTGAAATACAAAAGATGACAATCCACGAGTTGCATCAACAGTCGTCTCGCTAACAAAGTAAAGGCTATCAACTCCGAGATGTCCTCAGTTCTGTTGTTTAGTGATATGTAACCAATTTACTAAAAAGTTAACTGTATAAAAGTATTCCTTCAAATTGTACGTACGCTGATACGGCTTTGAAAAATATAAAATTTTTTTCTTTTTTAAGTTTCATTAGTGATTGTTTTAATGAAATCTAAAAAGACAATGGAAGTTACTAAAAGTATGCCTCCGGAAGAACCAGGGAAATACCGGCAGTTTTTAGTTGCAATTATTGGTATGTTGTTAATTAAATAAAATTGTGATTTTTAATTTATTGGTAATTTTGTGATGGTAATAGAAAATTATATACACAAAAATAATTAATTGGCTGATAGACAAGAATTGAATATTTAGCAATAACTATAATTTAAAAATAAAAATAATGCAATCAATTTCATTTTTAAAATTTTCTATACGTCAATAAATTCGGACGGATAATAAGCTTATCGAAATTTCTGATATAATGAGGGCTAAAATAGACCACCAAAATTGTTCATTAAATATAATTTATTAAGAAAGTTAAAGATGATAAAATTACGTTTTATTTTATATTGCAGCAGACTATTAAAATGACTATTTATATCATTAAAGTACAATTGTTTTATAGTTATTTGCAAATATCACACGCGTAAAGAATAAAAAATATCGAATCCGAAATTTTCTGGAGGGCCTACTTTACCCCTAATTTTCGATTTTTCAATTTTAACGGACGCAGCATAATGGAGAGAAAATAAGCATCAAGGATCTAAAAATAAGTAAATGCGTAAAATAAAACAATGATATTATAATTATTTTCCTTAAGGGGCCCAGTTTTCCCCCCTCTCCCCTATAATTTTTTATGAAAATTGCAATTACGTTGATTCATATCCATTTCAATAGTGATTGGTAGATTAAATCACAGCCACAAGGATATAAATAGTTGTTATTATTTGAAATTTATATAGATTATTGCGTTTAAAAATTAGCGGAGTGATCGCGGATTAAATCCGGAGTGAATGCAAAGTTAATGTAAACGTTAATTCACTCCGAAGAGGAGTTTATTTTAATATTAAAACTTCAAATCGAAGTGAATGCAGATTTAAGTAAAATTTGATCACTTCAAAATCACTCCGCTCGAAAAACAAACTTTCTATTCATTCCGTATGCGGCGTGATTTTTTTTTTAAACTCTTAAACTTCGAGTAATGGAGTGAATTTGGATTTAAATAAAATCCTTAATCACTCCCAATTTTTTACAGTGTATACTATTCTATATTATACTAGTATAATAATCGGAATAAACGTTAAATAATAACAGCCATTTATATCATTATAATTGTGATTCAAATTACCAATATTATCAAAATAATTTCAAAAAAAAAATAAAAAAATTTTTCTTGATTTATTTTTAATAGTTAACATTTCAAGTTTGGTGTATGGAATAATGATCGGATGGGCATCGCCAACAATACCGCTACTGAAAAGTGCCGAAACACCAGTTGGTCAAACACCATTAAATGATGATCAAGTGTCATGGTTAATCAGTATAATGTGTTTAGGTGGTGTTATAGTTCTGCCACTTTGCGGGTGGATATCAGAAAAATTTGGCCGAAAAATAACCGGATACACCATGGGAATTCCTTACGTCACTTGTTGGCTTCTAACACTTTTTGCAACTAATTACTGGTATCTGTTAATCGCGCGAGTTTTTGCGGGTTTCGGCGGTGCAATATGTTTCTTTTTGGTGCCTATGTACGTTGCCGAGACAGCTGGCGACAGTATTAGAGGACAACTTGGTAGTTTGATGGTATTTTCTGTCAACATTGGTATTTTAATGGGATACGTACTCGGAGCTGTCATGTCTTATCAATTATTTGCAATAAGTTCTCTTATCTTGCCTATGGTTTTCCTCGGATCCTTTGCATTTTTGCCCGAAACACCATCCTATCTTGTTCGTAAAGACCGCATGAATGATGCTGCCAAGTAAGTATTATTTGAGTGAATAATTCTATCCAGTAGACAAGTGATAGCTATTATTCAATATACTTGATAATTATTAAATGATCTTTATTTAGCTTCAAGTTTAAGTTGATTTGGCGCCAAGTGAATAATTATCGTATGATTGCTGGTCAGGTCCTTGATGTGGCTGAAAAATGGCGACAAGTCGGCTGCTGACCGTGAATTATTGAGACTCCAATCGCTCGTTAAAGAGTCTTCTGATGTCAATGAAGCCGTAGGACTTAGAGACTTATTCCGAGACAAAGCAACCATCAAAGGTCTGGTCATAGGTATTATGCTATTGTGCGGACAACAGACATGTGGAATTTCGGCTATGGTAAGACATTAATTTTATTAACACTCAAAAAGATTATAAATTTATTCCGTACACGGAAAAAAGCGAGTAAAATTTAATTATAATTACCGTGGGGAAAGTAATCCGAAACCATTGATAGATCCAATAGCTTTTACTTTTTGTATAATTAATTGATGGAACGAGACTGAAGTCCACCTCCGTTTTACGAGAAGCCGTTTCCGTGCCGTTTTGGGTATACACGTGTTGCGGAGCCATTCCATCCCCTACCCCAGACGACACTCTTTGCCGAAAAATATAGTCAATGAACGACTAAGCTGGACATTAACTGGAGGTATAATCAAAAATCCTTATTGTGCTTGTATCGAATCACAGCCACTACGAGTCCATACCTCTCTTGGGCCAAACACTACTAATATCTCAGGAAATAAAGAGACTCTGGTCGAAGTGGGCTTGAAAACGCCCCCCCCCCCCGTGGTACCAGTTCCCTGGACTGGTGAACCACTTGTTACCATTCAGTTTCGAACAAGCTATTATCCAGTTGTTCAGTTCCTATGAATTTTCTACTTTTCGAGCCTTTAGTTGCTCTGATTATTAAAGCCAAATTATATTTACGTATAACTGGGGTTAACTATGATGTCATAGTAATGCCAGACCATATTGGCCACCTGTCAGGAATTGAAATAAGCACATGCAGAAATTACTATAACTATAGTAAAATTTACAATGATTACAGTAATTTGTGATATAATCGTTGTTGATTTTACTATGGCCATAATGATTTTTGCATGTGTTTACTTCAATTTTCGACAGATGGCCAACATGGTCCGGCATTACTATGACACCATAGCATTTCAAACAAGAATAATTTCTTTGTGTAAGTAAAAGATACCATCGCTTTGTAATTTTTAATTTATGATAGAACACTACTTATGGAATAATAATTTTTTACTTTCGCCAAAAGTAAAAGGTATCGGATTCCACTGGTGGGTTTGGGTTACTTTGCATACAGTAATTTTTGTTTACTTTTTTTTCCGTATGAAACTAAAATTTTAAATATTGCAGCTCTCGTACACAGCAATGATTTTTCAAATTGCCGGAAGTTCACTGAGCCCGAATTCAGCTACAATTATTGTCGGTGCTATTCAAATATTTGGATCTTGGCTCTCAACAGTACTGATGGAACGCGCTGGAAGAAGACCTCTTATTCTTATCTCTTGTATGGGAATGCTTGTTTGTCATTTCATCCTCGGTTTATTCCTCTATTTGCAGTACAAATCGTACGACGTTACGTCATTCGGATGGATTCCATTGCTTGCACTCTCGGTTTACGCAGTTGTTTATTGCGTCGGAATGGGACCCGCCCCCTTTATTGTAGCAGCTGAAGTTTTTAGCCCAGATGTCGCTTCACTTGCTAATACTGTCAATATGATTTGTTTGTTTATTTCCGCGTTTTTAGTTATGAAATTGTTCCCTCTATTAATTGTTATTTTGGGAATATACGGATGCTTCTTCTTTCTGGGGGCTTGTTGTGGTTGTACCTTTTTATTTACGTTATTTTTTGTACCAGAGACTAAAGGCAGAAGTATTGAATCCATTCTCGATGAACTTAACGGTTTGTCAGGTCAATTTAAAGAAAATGGGTATGTTAAAGCGGCTGTTGATGTTAATGAAAAAAATTTACAGTCGTCTAATGTATAAATTTTTTATGATTATTTTAATGACCATGTAGATATTAAAGTTAAGTACAGCTCGAATGCCCTTGAAAAAAACCGTCTCTCTCCATTTTTTTTACTTTTACTGGAGATAAAAAGCAATGCACGGTAAAAAATCGGGAGTGAATTCGGTGTGATTACAGATTTTATTTAAATTCAAATTCAATCCGTCACTTCACATAAATTTTTTAAAGAAAAAAAGTGACTGAAAATTTAGTTAATTTTGGTTATGAATAAACTATCTTTCAAATGCTATAAATTTTGGTCTCGTTTAGTATATTTGAATAAGTGTAAATATGATTTTTACGTAAGTTAATCAACCGGGACCGAGCAAGCGTTAGCAGAACACATCTCATCGCTTCGCGATTGAGTTGTGCAATATAATTTTTCTTCAAACATAGATAAATAATTACACATATGAAAAATGTAGATATTTTTGTTACTCGGATAAAATTACTGTTTTAAGTATATTTGAGGAATTTTGATATATGAAACAGCAGTTTCCGTAATTCATAAAAGTAATTAGTTTACTTCATCATAGTACTCTTACAATTCAAATTACTGTTTTTATAATTTTCATAGCTACGTTATATTCTGCAATTATTGTAGTATATATAGATTTATATACATTTTTTGTGAAGAATGAAATTTACTCTACTGGTGTACATTAAAAAATTATTTTTAAAGCGATAGTAAATCACACAACACATTTGCGCTTAAACAATTTTTATAAATGACAAATTTTAAATAAATGCGTAAAAAACTTAAAAAATATCATTTATGACATCATGATTGCCAGAAAAATATGTAATAAAGTAATTATGTTCAAAAAGTAGAAGTAAAGGGTTTGCTAATAAGAATATCGGTATCTGAATATTGATAGATTTTTATTGATACTGAAAGGTAAAAAAACTTAATAGTATTTTCTTAAAACTTTTTAATGTAAAAATTTATATTTAGTTCAGTAATAAATATTTTTAAGAGACTGAATTATTATTTGTATGTAAAAAATTAGTTGATTATTGTAAATAAATATTAAATAAAATTTAATTGAATAATTTCAAGAATTTGTTTCTTTTCTTCTTTTTTTAGGAAAATTTACTTAGTATTAACAATATTTTCGGGATTAAAGAGTGTTTCATGATAGCAGCATCGAAACTTAAAATTTTAGTTCAATGTTGCGAGTGAATATTAGAAAATGCGTAAATTGTGAATGCCTTCAGTCAGCGGACAGAAACAAACTTGCCCTGATTAAAAACTCCGATTGAAACCAATAAATTTCGATTGAAAGTCTATCAGATTTCAATCGGATTCAATCGGCATTCAGCGGTTTCAATCGGAATTTTCAATTAGGGTGTTTTGTCCCTTGGGAAGAGACGAATAATGTTTCTGCCCTCTGACTAAAGGTTTTCGCAATTTAAACTCTGATACTTGACATTTGTTTAATGATAATTTTAGATCATTAATTTTATTTATATAAATGACAGTTCTGACTTTGTCATTATTAAGTTTTATAAAAACTAGCGTGAATAATAGATAGTATTTATAGTTTCTGTTTAATTGTAAATTGCAAATGACAATTGACGCTTACGCTAATAATTAATCACACCATTGGTCTTAAATTAACTTGTCCCTACTGACTGCCGACCCTGAAACTTTAAGTTCCAATGCAGATAATCATGAAAAATATCGTGTGTGGAACAGGATGAATCACTATTCCAGGCTGCGGGTGATGTCAGCCAACTTCACCCTGACCTGGAATCGTTTTTTTTTCATCCCTTGTCACACAATACACTATTTATTACGTTTGATTACATTATGCAATCACTTACAATCATTGAACTTATAAATTACGAGAGACTTTAATCGTTGATTAAATATCGATTACTTAATCTTTTTTTTTTTTTACGTAATCAATATTTTCAATGAAATCTAGATTGTTTTGAAATCCAATGTTAAACCATAGAATTAAATAAAAATAAAATGTGTTATTTGGATTTACATATCACGTTGATAAATTTATTGTTTTTTTAAAATATTTATAAATTAATCAGGTTGATTTTTGATTGTAGACGTCAAGTGTCACGGCTGCCGTGAAATTTTATTTTTTTTGTATGTCATTGACCTAAATTATAAACAAAGATCTACAACCATAATTTTGATAAGCACACGATTATAAACTGATAGTTTATCGCGACTTTAAATAAATTTTAAATTGATAAATATGGTGAAATGAATTAATTTTTTATTTGTTAAAAAACTTACATTTTTGGGTTGATAAATTTTCTTGCAGTTATTGTGATGACGAAAAACAAAAAAAAATTGATCTAATTTCTCAGAAGCGCCATCCAAACTAAGTGATAGAGAGAACTAAATAACTTTAGTTTGATTTTTCTATCAACTGTTAATCGAATAGTTTTCGTGGGATTTAAGAAGTTTAGATTCAGAGAAAACCGAAAATCCCAAATGGAACTTTATCATTGTATGTCAACGAAGTAGTAAAGAAGTGTCAAATTGAAATGATAGATGGTTCTGTATGGTCGATATAAAAGAAATCGTGATTTTTCAATTTAATCTTCCTGATAACCAAACTCTCTGATCAGAAAGTTGGTCTACATTGGTTGCAAACAACTTGACGTCAACTTTCAACTTTTGTAACTGTAGACTACCAGTTGTTACCAACTTTCCCAGAAAATTGGTGACAATCTACTACTGCAACCTGAGAAAATCGAATGCAACTTTCCTTCAACTAATGGAATGCCAACTTTTGCCATCAACTTTCTCAGAAAATTGCGGTCAACTTATAGAAATGCCAATTTTTGCGGCCAACTTGCCGACAAACTGCTACAGAAAGTTGTCTCCAGCCTGCTGCCAACTTGACTATCAGGGCTGGTGTAAAGTTAATTTGATTTAGTTTAAAATAATATATAGATACACCAGTAATAACAATTTAAATCCGGATTAAAAATAAACCCGTTTTGAAAAACTGGTCCTACAAATTGAATTTGTATTTGAGTTCGACTAAGTTGGCCGCATATGGGATTGCCCGAGGTCCAATAATATATTGATACCTTAAAAAAAAAAAAAAAAAATTGCGATTTCCTGATTTTACTGTTGCTTATTTATTCTCGTCAGTTTGTTTTATTTTTTTTTTTGTCATAAAACCTCATAAATTAATGTAGTGAGCATTAAAAACACAATATTGTTTTTTAAAAAATTTTTTTATTTTACAAACACAATTATTTGAAGTGACTTTGTACATAGATATTACTGTAAAACGAATACCAATTAATCGTCATCTAGACGTTTCCGTACACTTTTGTTACCAAATTTTCTTTTTTTGAACGTCGTTGGTGCCTCATCTTCATCACTATCGCCAGTGGAAATTCTCGTTATCTTTTTTTCTACGAACGTTCTCTGAGGCACTGGTGCTTCTTTAACTACTGGCTTTATTACTTGCACTACTTTCTTCTTAGGTAATTGAAGATCAATTACTTTTTTAGGTCTAAAAAAAAAAAAAAAAAAGGAATAAATAGAAATCGTGTATTATTACAATCATTCACCTAATAACTTAGAAATTTATAAGTACTAGTAATAATTGAATATTTTAAATGATAAGTATATATATAGACAATTTACTTTATTTCTACAGTCTGCCACGGCCCATAGGGATCAACTCTATCCGGAACACTGTAATCTCTTCTGTAAGGTATATCTTCTTTTTCTTCTTTCACTTCAACTTCATTATCCGTATTGCCCGTAGTTTTTTGTAATCTTCTTAATGCTTTATATTTTTCCCGCTCAGCATTAGCGCGTTGTTCTTCAAAAATGTCAGCTTTGTCTTTAGCTTCCTCTTCTTCCATTTGCTGAAGTAGCTCAGCTTGAAGCGCTTGCTCTTTAGCTTCTTCTTCTTGCTCTGCGATTGTCATAAAATCTTCTTCTGGAGGCTCCCATGAAGTTTCTAGTGAACATAAAAAAGAAAACAATTTTGATATTAAATTGGAAGATACTGTAAAAAATCGGGAGTGATTATGGATTTTATTTAAATTTGAATTTATTCCGTCACTCCGTCATTAGAGCTTCAGAAAAAATCACTCCGAAGTATTTTCGAAATGATCTATACTTTATTTAAATCCGTCTTCACTCCGTTTTCTAGTTTTAGTAATGATCCTGAAGTTGGTAGACAATTAACGATTATGGATTTTTTTCTTTTAGTTATTTATTTATTTAGAAATGAACCAAACAGCCGTAGCCAATTACAGGGTTACTCTTACATCGAAATACAGAAACAAAAATATATTTATCGACTGAAGATGTGCCTCCAAATAAAACTAAATATAACCTTTAGTATTGCAATATTACATTGTAAAAAAAAAAATGAAAATTTTTCCTTAAACATGAACATAATAATAGATTTATCACAGTGAAGTAATTATTTTGTCAAGTGGTGCATTTGATAATCTCGTGGGACTGTTCATTATGTCAAGCAACATTTTTTCAACAAATTAATTCATATAGAGAAAAAAAAATGCACAGTTAGAAAATTGAAAAAACTACAGGTGCGATTTCTTCAATTATTTTTTTTTTTATAATTTATCGTTTCTAAGCAGATCCAAAAATTATTAGATATCGGCTAACTTCAATTTCGTGTTTCAATATTAAAATAAACTCTATTTAGGAGTGAATTTTACTTCAAGGGAATTGAATGAATAAACCGTCATGCGCTCCGCATCCAATCCGAATTCACTCCGGATTTAATCCGTATTCAATTTGAAAATTTTTTATAGTAAAAAAAGAATAAAAAAATTATTGCCGTCAACCTAAAAAATTTTTTTCAACATTCGTATTTATAAAAAAAAAAAAACAAAATAATTATGAAAGAACCATGAAAATGATTTATATTTATTTATAAGTTAACTTTTATTTACCGTTAGTCTCAATATGCCAATAGTAGGTGTATCCTTCGGGACTGCGTGCTTCATACCAGACTTTATGAAAATTCTTTTTCTTAAGACCATCATCCTCTTGACTCTTTTTGCCTTTCCGTTTTTCCCGATTGGATTTACCTTTCCCTTGGGGTTTATTCTCACCAGCACCACTGCCGCCACCGCCGCTACTACTACTTCCACTCACCACATTCGGGTTTTTTGGATATCGAGGGACTCGAGCTCGATGAAATGTTGTAGGGTCACAAAAATCAACATCTGCTGGAAGCTAAAATCAAATTACTCTTTTACTTTTCCCCATTCGATGAACTTTATAAAGAGAGTTTATTAATTCTTCAAGAAAAAAAAGTTAATTAAATAAAGAATTTCTTTATTAAATCAGATAAATTAAAAGTTAATATTTATCAAGATCTTACATCTTTGCTGAGTTTATGTCGTGGATTTGTTGCTGCTGATGCTTCAGGCATTTGATTGGGATTTTCTACCTAAAAATGTAAAAAAAAATTTTATTTTTGTTTATAGGAACTTTTACAATTTAAATGATTTACTAATTAGCAGAATATTGCAATGATTAGAAGTCTTAACAAAATTACTGATCAAAATTTTAATGAGTTTTAAAAATTTTAGTTTGTAAAAAATATTTCCAATTTAAAAACAATATTTTTTCCATGTAAACTAGTTGAAAACAATCCCAATCCATAATTGAAAAAAAAAATTATCAGCATCCTAGAAGTTTTGTTTTTATTGATTTTTTTTTCTAAAGCCCGTGTTTTTATCCCATCGATACTGGGGTGACCCCTTGGAATACTTACTTTAGATGGTTCTTCTATTTTTCTATTATGTTTATTACGAATTATTTCCTGAGCAGTCAAGTCCACCGTATCACCTTCGACGTCTTTTAGATACGCTGCCATAGCGGCCTAAAAAATAATTTTAAAAATAAGAATAAATATCGCAATTTATCATAAATGATGTTATAAAATGACTGGACTCACTCTTTCCATATTTTGAAGATCATTTTCAAATTTTTTGGTGATCTTAGCCTGTTTCGCGCTGTTTTTATGTATCTCTTTAATTCTCTTGGTGACATTTTCTTTGTGCTTTTTACCACCCTCGTGAAATTCAATACTCGGTTTATTATCAGCAATCCAACATTTACAGAAGTCGCAGAATTTCCGACCTTGAGATTTCCAATAGTCAGCCCTGAGGACAAGTAAAAGTGGAGTAGGTGAAATTTAATCTATTATGCGGGTGTGTTACTGCATGCACTTCCTCACTCAAACGCTTTTACATCCCTCGAGTTGTTACCGGAAAGACACTCTGTGTTGTTCTGATACCCTTCTATATTTATCTTCCATAATATCAACAACTTTGTATTTGTATTAATGCTGTAACGTTTACAAATGTACAGCTCATTTGAATCGTTACATTCATACATCACATCAACAAGAGTACATATTTAAGAAACAATAAATAAGTCAAACATACATGTGTTGGTATATCATAAAAAATTTAAGCCAAGACATTGGTACGTATGTAAATTTTATTGCTGTTATGCAAATTTTTCGATAACAAATCGTTTTGGTCTTAATCTATTATGCTTTAGAAATTTATTTGATAAGTAGAAAACTCGGGTATGTGATTCTGGTTTTTTTTTTTCTTAACTTTCCGCTAGGAAAATTTTCAAAAAACGGAAGTTATTGGTTTTGGTCTGATTTTCGACAATCGAGTTTTCATCAGATGTCGACGTTTTGACGTCTTAGGAAGCTATTTTGACTATTTCCGGATGGACATCCGGTGGTTTGTGTGTGAAAATTTTTTTTATCTAACGAGATCTTTGGAACGAATCAACCGATTGGCGGAAATCGAAAGGGTTCATCAAGAATTTGAACTAATTAGATAATGGAGTCTTTCTTACTTTAGTGCTCTAGGTGTGTATATACTACTTTGAAGTTTTTGTTGCAAAGCTCGTGCAAATCGGACGATTTTTTCTAAAGATATCATTGGACGAAATAGTATATTACATACCGAAGAATGAACATAGGACATTCCAATCCACGTGTGTAATATACTACAGTAGAACCTCGTTATAAGACTAGTTTCTCTCACAAACTATCGCGATACCTGGTTTATAAAAAAGATAGAATGATAAAGAGTTGACGTTATTTTTTAAATCAGTCTTGGATAATAATAGAAAAAAAAACTAACGTGTCTTTTCAATGATTTTTAGTAAAAAATTATTTAAATTGACGTTAAAATTATTACAAAACTTTCAACGTATCACAAAAGCATCAACTGTCGATCGCAAAAAGCCTTTGTTCCAAACAACCACGCATTTTATTGTACTCAATTATTATTTTCAATCTTCAATAAATCGAGTTAAAATTTTAATGCAGGTACCTAAACTCGATTAAAAAAGTCACAGTTTGAATACAATGTTTGTATCAATAAAAAAAAATCGGTCTGTCGTTTGACCCTGTGGGCCAGTCCCAAAACTTCCCGCCCATTTCGAGCTCCTTGAGCTCGAAAAATTGTTGTGGATACATTTTCGAGTTCGAAAATACTTTTATATGTCTTTGTTTTCGAAAAATAACGCTTTTTTACCATTTTTTCTACAACGATATCTCTCGAACGAATAAACCGATTGAGACGTTTAAGGTGGCGCTCGACGCGTTTTATTGAGTTCTATAACTGATTAGATTTTGAAATTGATTTATGGAGTCGTTTTTGAGAAATTTCCAAAATACAAAAAACAATTTTTTTGTTAATTCTTTCGTTAACGGTTTCTTTTGAACGAATCAACCGATTTTGATTGTTGAGGCGGCATTCGACGCGGCTTACAAAGTTTTAGAGCTGACTAAATTTTGGAATCAATCCATCGAGCGATCGAAATCGGTTCTTTCGATCAAAAGTGACAAAATATTTACATACGTACGTACATACATACATACACTCGGACATCATCTTGAATTTAGTCAGAATAGCTTCCTAGAACCTCAAAACGTCGACCTGTTGGAATTTCGATTTTCACAAATCGGGGTGAAACCAATAACTTCCCGAATTTTTGAAAATTTGCAATTTTCATAGCGGGAAGTTAAAAAATAAAAATTTTCCTTTTTAAATATTAATTCGTCATAACCTTATAACATTTATTTTGGAAAATTTTGCTGTTTGTATAAGTCGTAATGGCATACGCTTTAATTATTAAACGTTTCTGCACGTGTTTCGTGATAACAAAGCGGCGATGGTAGATACCAATAACATTATCATATTACCTTAACCTTCTCTAACTAATTGCATGTTATTATAAGATATAAATATATAGTCCGTACACGTTAAAGATTACGTGGATTTAAAAAAAAGTCATAATTGTTGTAAAAATATTGATTCATAATAATACAAAAAAATAATTGATGTCAATGGTGTGTAAGAAGGTTATGTAACACCGACGTGATTGGTTGCTTTCAGTAAATCCCTTATGTCGTAACCACAATGTAATTAAACATATTTATTTATAGAATCGTGAATAATGCCACTCATTGCATCATGAAGTAGGAAGAAAATGAATTGATAGTAGCATTAACTATAATACGACATGTAAATAATGATATAATAATACTATTGTAATAAAAAGTAAAAGAACGTATGATCATATATACATATATGTGTCATACACACACATATATGTGTCATATATACACATATATGATTGTTTGTATGGATGTGTATTATTTTTAAATGTATCATTTATTATTATCCCTCAACCGTAAAAACAATTTAGTCAACTACAAAGCTCATATTTCTTTGTTATTAATATCATTACTATTATCATTATTATGGTTATTTTGTTCAATAGTCTCTCTGGAATTCCTGATGTGATTTACCCTCAAGACTAGCAATGAATGTATGTGTGACTTTTTGTCTCAAGGATAAAGGGATGTTATATTGCTGTATTATGAAAAAAAAAAATGGCTTAGATGTACGTAGTTTGAATTAGATCTACATAAATCTACGTTGATCTCCTAAATGAAAAAAATTTATCTACACTGATAGAAATAAATGGGTGTTGTTTCGAACAGATTTCATTGACTCAGAAATTATTCTTGTTTAATTGTTTTAAGCATACATACAGAGACTAGCTGTTACCAGCCTGCTTCATCGGGCATTTTCTAATGATTCATAACAATATATTTTTTTTTTATTATTGATATCAATATCCTAGAATTAACCGTTTGAATAGCCGTGAATATTCCTTTTCTCCAGCACTTTTATATGTAAAAACAATTATTTTAACGGATCTAAATAGATCAATGAATGATTCAGTTTGAATTGATCACAACTTATTGACGTGATATCAATGAATTCTTATATATTCTTGATAATTGTCTATTAATCAACTTTTTCACAATTGATAGATATTTAGTAAAAATGTTATTTTCTCTTAGTGTCCATTAGATTAAATCCATTTTATCCCAAGATTTGTGGAGATAGAATTTATCATATTCTATTTATTATTGTCCTCTACAATGTTATATATATATATATATTACAAGATTAGCTTAATAATACTACTGTAATATAGTATACTGACATCATTAGGGTAAGAGGGCATACAATGTTGTGTGGCTGGCTATAACCAGTATCAATCTACTTGTGCCGCTTGTCAACTCCACTAACTACTACAATGTTTCGCATGGCTTGTTACTTTTCTCTAATGTCAATTTGTAAAACGAAAATATGCATTATTATAATGCATAAATAAATAAAATTTCTATTTTTGAATTTTTTTCAAAACGTTTTTGTAAATCACTACTGTTCCTATTTACACTTTATTTATTTCGGACACTATTCAAAAATATCATATATTTACATCAATAAAAAAGACTTCAATTAAACTTATTGTAGTAAAAACTTTTGCAAATAATCGTATACTAATATACAGATAAAGAGATGAATTTTAATTACTAAAAATCGTAAGGAATCTGCAGAAAATTCAATCCAAAAAATTCACTGTTATGGAATATAGGGAATCTATAAAACTTCATCGAATTTAATAAATTTTTTTTATCAGTATTAAAATTTATACGTCATAAATAATGTTTATTGTTTAAATTCTACAATAAATATTATTTACAATTTATTTCAATCTGCTTCTTTATTGATTGTCTTAAAATTTTTTCCGCTCCTGATTTCGAACCATATTTTTGGTTTTCATCGAACTTCATAGTAAAAAAAACACTGAATTAATTTTACATACAATAAAAATACACGAATTCAATTTACTTTAATTTTTTTTTATTATTTGTTACTAGAAATTTGCGTAAAAAAAAAAAGCTATTTTTCATTCGAAACCATTTTTTTTTATCGAAGATCGAATAATATACTAATAAAAAAAGTTACTCGTGAGTTTTTAAAAGATTACGGATGGAAGCAATCACTTCTATCCAGAAGCTGGTAACCAACAGCAACAGGTTTCAGATACGCACAGTAAAAAAACAATAATGATAATAATTGAAATAGAAAAATTTTTATATAGAATAAAATTGAAAAATATGTGATAATAAATGTCCATACTTTTGATTCCACAAAAACATGAATAAGATATAAATTTAAAAAAGTAAATAACAAAAAATTAATTATGCAAAAGATCACAAAGATGATGCATCATCTGTGGTCTAGACGATTTGGTGCAGCCAGATTTAGTGGTTATTTTTACCCGCGTCTTTATAAATAGGTGACATTATTAATAGAGCACGATGTTTGAATATCTGTAATTTGCAACAATTTTCATTATATTCCCATTTTACTTTGAATCTATTTACTTGAATTAATATATTTATGATTTTATTCTCTTTATTTATTTTATTTTTTCCACGGAAAAATAAATTTAAATTCAAACATCGCTATGAATGCGATTAATAATTATTATTATTATTTACCTCATTCATATTTTGAATGAAATCTGTAGCCTTTGTAATTTTATATGGATTGATTGTTATGTAATAGTAAAATAATACGCTTATAGTTCGATATATATGTGAAATAATAAACGAAAATAGTTAAATAGGTTAATTAATGACAAAGACATCATATATTAAATTTTAATGGTGTAAATTTATTGAGCGTAATAAAATCCGTTTAGATGATGGGAATTTAATTTGTAGCTCATCAATTTACTGATGCTGAAAATTACGAAAATTTCATAGCAATCAATATTCGATCTATCACGTCCTCGTATATCGTTCAAGATGTCTATTTAGGTAACAGGCTTTTTGGAACTAATGTACGCTATTCAGTTTGATTTTATAACTGCCAGTGAACTTGCAGTCTGTTTATATACTTTAAAACCAAATGTTCTAATGAGAACACGTATAATGTAAACTATTTCGTACTCGTAAACCAAAGCTCAATCCTTTTTGAAAAGCTTTTAATAGTCAATAATAAATATAGAGTTATTGTTTATTTCATTGATTATTAATTTAATTTGTGTCTATTATTTATTTTATCAATTTTTTATTCATTATATTTCAGTTATAATTCGGTTTATTATGGCAAGTACTTTACATAATTGATTTTGAAATTCAAATTAAATTTTGTGTATTTAATCAGATCAATTGCTATGTAAATATTAATTACTTCATTAGTAGAAATTACAGAAATTAATTGAATGAAGTAAAGGTCAACACACAGAAGTTCCCACACAATTTTAGCCTTCAGAAAATTCTGTTGTAGCTTTAAAACTTTAATTTATTTAGTAGATTTCATAGAAATCTATCTATTGCAGTTGTCCCCATGGCGGAATCTTCAAAAAATTTCGCCATAGTCATAATTTGTCGAGTAGGTTTCAAAAACACCATTGATTCAAAAATTTATGGGTATATTCATATATAGTATGAAGCACCTTGTTGGGACGATTGCCACTACAATTCTAAACGGATTTTAATGAAACGGCATACTTATTCTATAAATGCGATTATCTCGGTTAAGTTTGAAGATGAGCAAAGTCGGTTAATTAGCTTAGAAATGGTGGCGATCTAAAATTTTCAAATTAATGAAAAACGCTACTTCCGCCGCAGTTTCCTCAAATAACATTTTAACGGAAACATGTGGCCTTATTGGGTAAAATGGAAGTCATAGTTGAGAAAATAAGGTATATTTTCTGCTTTATTTTTTTATTTTACGATAATTTTTTCAATTTTAATAAAGATTTAAAGTTACATAATTGTCTTTTGTGTTATAATTAAAATTCGATTATTTTATCTTTGGCAGTTTTTGAGCTCGAAATTAATTAAAAATGTAAAAAAAAAATTATCTCTTTACTCAATTGCATCTTAAAACTTCAAAATAAAGAAATAATAAGAAATGTATTTTCATTTCGAAGGTCAATTGGCATTTTTTTTTCACGAATATTTTAAAAGTAAGAAAACAACTTGAATTACAATATTTATGAATAAAATTAATTTTTATAATCACAGCTTATAATTAAAATGAACATCAAAGAGAAAAATTTTCTTAATTATCTACAAATATCGTTATCTATTTTTTAATTTACTGTGCATTGTAAAATAACTTTAGACATATCTACGATGCCATAAAGAATATTAAAGATTTATTAATACTGTAATCAAAACACTAGATTACATAAATTTCTAAAAACGAATGAGACAATAGAGAATTTAAAATACGTGCCAAGATAAACAGTTATCAAAGTTAATATTTATCAGAATACCAACATTCTGAGCCTATTATACTATATGTGCTAACAGAAATCTGCTGTACTAATCATCACAGTCTCTAACAGTTGTAATGCAATATAACTGCTCAAGTGCATTGGTTAAAGTTAATTGAATCTCGTATTTGGAATTTATCGTTCAACACACAACGTTTTCCTTTAGATCTTATGCGACTGTGCGCTGTGAACTGTAGTCATTTGCACGTGCCGCACGTTCTCCAGATAATTTACATAAAACTTTTTTTAATTGTTTAATTTCATTGTAAATTGCTCGTATAATAATTTGTTTGTTTATTTGCTACTCAAAAATTTTATTGATAGTATATTTGGAGACGTCTCATGAAAAAATGGTAGCTCTCATTATAATTGTTTTATAATCCGTCGGTTAATTCAAAATTTGTGGGTAATTAAAGTTTTTCAAACTAAATGATTAAAATAATCATTTTTTGTCTATTTCTCTCCAAACAACTGTTGAATAAAAAGTGATAGCTTATTTCTGTTAAATTTATCTTAAAGTTCATGAAATTAGTTTTAATTTCCGTTGTTCAACTTTCCATTACGACAGTTTTTTCGAATAAATTAATGACTGAAAATTATTGAAAAAAAAATTTTACGGCCTCAACTCTCAATATGTTTGAAATGATACGTTGCAGGTTAATTTCGTTGATTATACTTGTAGTAGATAAAATAAGCTTCAAATTACACTACTATGACTCCATCTAAAAATGTATCGTTCATTCATTATGACGTTCAAAATCAACTGTATGATTAATTATGAATATTGAGTCTTATGATCGCGATAATGCCAACAATTCTGACCGGATTTGAATGAAAATTGGCATGCATATTTTTCGGTTCAAACAGTATGGAAAAAAATGTATATATATATATATATATATATATATATATATATATATATATATATAAAATAATATTTTTGTTAATTGTCATAAAGCAGAATAAAAAATTACATAATAAGAAATCTACATCCATTTCGACTGCCGAGTGGCCTTATTATTATTATTATTATTATTATTATTATTATTATTATTATTATTATTATTATATTTTTTGTAGTACTTTAACTGGCATTCCTTCAATTATTTCATCAATACCTTCATTTCTCTTTCATTAATGTCCTGCTATTCCAATTTCAATTGATCTCACTGCATGAAAATATGTAGATACTAGTCTTGTAGCTGCCAGTAATAAGCTTAATTGTCACAGAATTAAAACCTAATTCGGCACAGCTATTTTTCTTATATAGTAACAAAAGTTGTATTGTTTTATTTACTCTATAACTAAATAAATAACCAATACTTGTTTTACATTAGGTCATATTTGCTAAAATTTTTAAAATTTTATTTGTTCTAAAAAATATTAAAAGCGAACAGTCGAAAGCTAAAGTACAATACAATGTCAAGGAGGTTTTTCTGAATTATTAAAACCTAAATAAAAGTCTCTAACTACATAAGTTTAAATGAAAGTTCAGTACGAGTTAAAGTGGGTACTGATGAAACAACTTTAAGTGTTTGTCTTCAAACTGTTATAAAAATTTATAAGCTCACCATTAATACTAATGGCCTGATCAAAAAATAAGAGTCTACACTTGTATAAATGATCACATCAAAAGGTAATGTGCATAGTTTTTTTTTTTCTTTTTTGGGCTCGATTGTGTTGAAAAATAGCCATCAGCAATTAATTTTCATACAGTAACTTATTAGTGTGATAAAAAAATTTTAATTGTGTAAAAATATATAGAACATATCAGACGAGTTAAAAATAATTTAAAACAAATGTTAAATGTCAACAAGAATATTTCGAAATAGGTATTAAAAGAACTAACATAGGAAGCAGATTTTTTATGTTAAATATGTTAATCTAAATCAGTGCGAACTATTCTCAATCAAGAGCTGTCAGACATATCTTTAGAACTATAAGAAGCTTACTAGCTGCCAATATAAACAAAACAAAGTTTTCTCTAGTGTTGATTTTCAAAATTATTTAATATTCGTTACACATGTGTATCAATTGCATAACTACGTATCATAGAAATATTAGATTTTCAATCATTTTTTTCAAGTATTTTTTTTGCACAACTCATTTGCGAAGCAATGAGATGTGTTCTGCTAACGCTTTCTCCGTCCGAGCTGATTCACTCACGTAGAAAACATTTTACACTTATTTTTTATTTGGTTTTATCATTTTTTTTAAAATCGATACTAAAAAAAATTCTTTTCATCTGCAACGAAAATAGAAAAAAAAACTTTTTTTTTTTAATACTTTCTTGCAAATAGGAGCGCCATCTATCGATCACTTTTTAAATGAGCAAGTGAGTTGTGCACGTTTAGATTTTCAAAATTAATAAATCCTATTGAAAAAATTTCACGGTTACAATTATCATAAAAATAAACTTATCGGCATGTTACCTCACATACCTTTGTAAATTTTATTTTATTCTGATAATATCAACTTTAATGTGTTTATATAATGAATAATGATATAACTGTAGATTCTAATTAATTAAATTAATTACATTAACATTACGTATATTCAATGTCAATTTAAAATTAGAATATCGCATATGAATAGTTTGCGTGTCACAGTGGGTCAGAAACTAATTAAAACTAATGCACGCGTCCCAACGATTGATATACGACAGGAAATACGAGTTACAGAAATAAACTTACTTGGCCCTACATCACATGGTATTCATTTGCAAAACCGGACAGTTTGCTAAGAAGTCACAACAAGGATGCAAATATATACAAAACCTATATACATGTATACATACACACGCATGTGTTTGTACGGATTATACAGATAGAAATATATGATGATTCGTGTTGAGTTTATGACAAACATCTTTAATAAATGAAACATTAATTCTTGTTTTGTTTTTTAATTTTGTTATTCAGTAAAAAAACAGTAAATGGACTATAAAGAGACCGTTTAAAATTTATATATGTTAACAACAGATGAAATGGTTTTTGGCAATGAATTGTTAAACACTGAGAGGTTTTACGATTCAGACTTTAGACAAAATACTTCAATAACAATTTTCATGGGATTTTCGAGAAGATGAGAGCGATTATTTTTCTGGTAAATGACACTCAGATAAACTGTAATACGTATATGTATAATTTAAGTCACAAAAGCTTTCCACTGTGCTGGCAAGCGTGTCTTCAAGTGCAGACATTAAGGAAAGGCTTTCAAATTTAGTCATTGGTTTATAAAAAAAAAATAAATTTTCTTGCTTTTCAGACATAACATTCATCGACTAATGTACTGGTTTGTACTTTTATTATTTTTTTAATGATAATAAGTATTTTTAATTTAAGATAAAAAAAAAACATCGTTAACCTGATTGTTGGAAGGGCAAAAAAAGTCTTTAATAAGATTTAAAAGAAGAAAAAATTGACGTAGATGGCAAGCAATTAAAATTAATTGATTCCGAAGCATAATCTATAAAGTGTTTAACTAAAACCAGGTTGTCGAGTTTAAATAGTAAACAAAATTTGTATTTTTCTATCAAGTGCATTTAGACAAGCTAAGTCTATTAAACGTGAGGTAAATTGATTAATGATTATACACGAGCGTAAAGCCCATTAGCTTCCAGGTATCAACATTTTCATGTAAATTTTAATTATCTCGAATTTAATTTTTATTTCAAAAGTTAATTATTATTTCGTTTTAATTAAAAATATATAATTTTATAGCTAAAAATTGTAACTTTAAATATCGTTTTTAAACTATTAGACCACAAATTGAAAAAAAAAAAGGATTTTTTATAAATATTTAATCATAAGCCAATAAACTGATAAGAGAAATTAACTTTTATAAAAACATGTACCGGAAGATTGGAACGTTTTTCGCGCAACGAAAATGAAAAAAATTCATGTAATTCGATTGCTTAAGGGATCGTTCCAGGGATTGAGGGATAGTCTAATATTTTCCGCTGGCATATCAGCATTTATATGCGAAACATTTCAGGAATCTAGTCATTCAGTAGATTTTTTACTTTGCAATTTTTTTTTCGTTGCGCGAAAAACGTTCTGATCTTCAGGAACATGTAAACACAACTTTTTCTTAAGTTAGTCAATAGGGTAGAGGTACTATTTGTGGCCACTGCTCCATTTTTGGACATTTGATACCTTATTTTAATTAATGAAAAAGTGTAAAATAAAATTACTATTTTAATAGCCGGTTGGAAGTATCTTTGAACATGGTTTATAAATGAATTTTGTCATTGCGTCTTTAACAAATTATTTTTCTTTAATTTTTCAAGTGTCCAAAACTGGCCCTAAAGTGGCCAAAAACGCTACCTTTACCCTATAAATTATTAGATTATTAATTTCATTTTTAAGTTTAAGACTAATTTTCTTGACCGAAAAAAATCGAAATTTATTTACGGTACTCCAAAAAAAAAAAAAAATCAGCACACCTCGAGCTGAGCTCAGATTTTTTCGATTAAGAAAAGAATTCTGAATGAAATCACCAAATTTTTGCACTAAAAATATATTAAATTGAAAATTTCCAATAGCATAATTTTTTATAAGAAGCAAATACAGTATTTCTAAAAGTTTTTTTTCAGTGTAGCGTTTATTGGTTAAATTCAAATTAAATTCAGGAAAAGACCTTTTAAAATTAAAGAAGAAGTACACAAGATAATTATTAAATTTAAAATAATTTATTATCCTTAATGATGTAATTAAATACTCACAATTTACTTTAAAATTTATACATCTCCATAAGTAACAATGACTAATATATTTTAATTAATGAACATAATTAATAATTAGAATAATTGACTAGCATTAACTAGATTGGTCCTTCGTTGGAGCTATACAAAGTATACATGATACGCAGTGGAAGCATATAAGAGTCTTAATTATTAAGCTTCTCTCGTTACTTAGTTCCATCGTCATTAAAAGTACATGAACTAAGCCCGTAACCCTTATACAATATTTAATCTTTAATTAGTAAGTTTACAAAATATACTAACAATCTTTTCACGTTACAAACAACCATTCAATATAGAATATTTGAATTCAATAAATGTATTACCAACTTATACTCAAACATAAAATGAAATAGCTTTTAGTAAAAAAAAAAAAAAAAAAATTGAGACAAATCGATTGACTAAATCTATGACTAAATTGACAATATCGTACAATAAACTCAGAATTTTACGGTCGGTTTAAGCTTATTCAACATTTTGAATAAAAATAAAATTAAACTTTCTTTTACTTACGTCGAAACTCGTCTCAAAGATCTTTATTTTTATCTAGATTTTAAGAATCTTAACTTCCTTTTTATTAAATCTCTGAAATTTAATCCGAATTTTTAAGAAAAATTTAATCTATGCTTTACAAAGTATGTAATTTTTTTTTTTACTTTACTTCATTTTAGTTTTTAATTTCGCTTTTCTTTAAAAAAAAAAAAAAATTGAAATTCTTAGACATAATTAGAATATCACAGTCATACCATAATCATACATTTTATATACAGAACACTTTTACTTCAACATGAAGCTTTGAATAGAGTTTTCAAAACTTTAAAGATAAAACTATAACTAGTGATAACAAGTCGTCTTTAATGTTTTCAGTAATATATATAAATTCTTTTTCATTATTTCTTTAAAATTTTGCATGAGCTTTTAAAGAAAATAAATATATTTGGGTAATTTCATTTATTCAATAAGAATTTTAAAAAGAAAGAATCAAGATATGTTTTTATCTCAATGTTTGGCAACATAAATAAAAATAAATTAATGAAGATTTTACGTTGATATTTTGCCAAAAAATTTCTAGTTCGATTTTTATTTAGCTAGTTCTTATTTAAAGTTCATAAATTACTTAAAACAATAATAATTACACTGTAAAAAATCGGGAGTGAATTCGAAGTGATTACGGATTTTATTCAAATCCGAATTCACTCCGTCATTCGGAGTTTTTAAGGGGGATAGCCAATGTAAAGTTTATATATTCGAAAATATGTGTAGAAAATTTTGAGAAAAAATTCTGAGCATTGACTGAGTTACAGTTATCGATGTAAATATAAATATTTTAGAAGGTACACTGAGAAAAATAATCGTTAGCTGCTAAATAAAATAATCGTTAACAGCTAGTGATTATTTTTTTCAGTGTACATGATTTTACAGAAAAAGAAATGAACTAAAAAATTTAAACAAGCTTTACTCAAAAGGTCTTTTTTCGAACTCGTTGCATCGATAACTCGAGCAATTATCAATCGATTTTTAACTTTTTTTATTCGTCTTTGCAATAGCTTAACTTAAGCGTAGCCTTTTTCTTATTTTGATTTTTACTATTTTTTAAGACTGTTTGAATACAAAAAAGAAAAAAAGAGCGAAAACATGAAAAAATTTTCAATCGATCGATATTTTTTGAAAATCAAAATAAAAAAAAAAATCGGCTTCTTACAACTATAACTACATTCATACCGATTATATTGATTTTATTTTTTTTTTTATTTCAGGCAACCCGTTCTCGCAAATCTTTTTCGAGAAATCGTGTCAATCGTGAAAGGGGAATTTTTATAAGACTCCACAGCAATGCTGTTAACTTTTTAATTAATTAATATTTTTTAATAAAAATTTACAAAAACTACACTGAATATACACTTAATAAAATAAAAAAAAAAAAAACCCCGATCCCCATATTCTTTAATTATCCCAATCAAAAAAATTCCCGAAAAACATTAATTTTTTCCTCCGTCACAGAGGCTGTCCTCCTTAAAAAAAAATCACTCCGAATACGGCGTAAATTGGGAATTTGTCTTTTTAGTAGAGCAATTTTGGAGTGATCTGGATTTTATTTAATTCCGCATTCACTTAAATTCGAAGTTTTAATATTAAACTAAACTCCCTTTCGGAGTAAATTTAACTCCAAGGGGATTAAATAAACAGTCATCCGCTCCGCATTTACTCCGAATTTAATCCACGTTCAATCCGCAAATTTTTTACAGTAAATTCAAAGTGTGAGATCATACTTTTTTTTTTTTTAAATTTACTGGTTATTAAATAAAATACGATAATAATTAGCATTTAAGTTTAAAAATAGAGAATAATAAAAATTTCAACTAGACGATGAATTTCTTTGTTTCGTAAGCTCAAGTAAAACAGGATAATGAAGATCAGCTGAGTATTCATGATTATGCTGTAATAGCTCGAGATGTCTTGACCATACACGATTATCGTATAGTTCCATCTGTCTTGCTAAGAACCCACGTTTAACAGCCGCTTCAGCGAATTTCTGGAATGTTGTACCGCGTTTAGGTGCCATCATCAGTGCAATGCCGTCGTCTGCAAGCCAACCGTAAATTGTTTCAATGAGATCAAGTCGCACGTCATCGAAAAATAAACAATCAGCGCTGAGTATTACATCGTAAAAACCTTCAGTTCTGCGTGAATCGTCGCCACTTTCAGAACACCATGTTGTCTACAAAATAACAACAATAACAGAAGAAAGAAAAAATATACCACGCTAAATGAATAAGGGGGATTTAAAAGTATTATCAACATCGGTGCTTCAATAATTACATTTTAATATTCTGTAATCCACTTGGCTTCAATGTTTAAAAGTCTTGATCATGTTAGATGTTGCAATAATGTCAAAACAACGAAAATACACAATAATTTCTTCTAATTTCTTTTATAATTTTTTAATCCTACTCAAAAAATCTTTAGACCCCAGTTAATTTGATATGTGCATCTATTGTTTTTTTGTTTTTCAAATAATGAATTTAAATTGCGCAAGTATTTATTTACATTCTAAACAAAACACTTTTATCCGTAAAATTGAAAATTTTCATTATTTTAGTGCCAAAAAATTGCAAATCAAAGGAACAAATTTTGCTTTCAAATAATGGATTGAAATTGCGCAAGTATTCATTGACATTCTAAACAAAACAAACTGCTATCCGTAAAATTAAAAATTTTCTTTATTTTAATGCCAAAAAATTACAAAACAAAGAAGGAATTTTTTTTTTTTTTAAATAATGAATTTAAATTACGCGTATTAAGTTATTTTCGAAACAAAACGAACTTCTGCCCGTAAAATTTGAAATCTTCATTATTTGAGTGCCAAAAAATTACAAAACAAAGGAAGAAATTAAAATGAAAACGAAAATGACATATTTGTGTGTATGTACCTGAACTCGATTACCGTTGGCAGTTTTTCTAAGTGCAGCTGCTGCCCTGGCCCACTGCACAACACCGCATTTAACCGAATCTTCCATGTTGTTTCTGGCAACGATACACCTTACGTTGTCGACACTTGTGACGTTACCGTCAGTAAGTGTTACACCAGCAGGTCCGCAATATTTGGCAACAAAAACACCAGCAAGACAACTCATACCACCGCCCAACTCTAATACTACTTTATCACGGCAGATATTTTGATTGTTTAATAAATAATACGCTAAACATTCTTCAGACGGCCATACACACACGTTACCGGTATTATTAAAACCAATAAGCTCGTTTGCCGTGAAGGTCTTGTTGATACGTCGTACTTGAGCAATAAAAAGTTCGTTTTCAATTACACAACTGTACTCGTACCACGATGATTCGGGATCAACTGGTGCATTTTCTAATAATGTTGGATTAACTAAACCGAATGAGGTGAAACGACGTACTGATATTTCCTCTTCTGCTGGATTTAATTGGTCTGAAGAGTGGGTTAATGCACGTGCTAATAATCTCCATCTTCGCTGTGCCATTGTCGTCTTTCTGTTTTCTTCATCAATAACTTCGGTTTTTCTCAATACTGTTATCTTTGATGCCATAATTACTCTACTTTATAATTATTATTAATTCAATTATAATTACTAATCATCATATCTTCAATTGCTATATCGTATAGCTGGATTGAAACAAAATTTTTTCACTTGTTTGTTTACACTTCTTTTGTTTAAACTGATTCTAGCAACCAATGCCATGTATTAAATATCGAATTTAATTTACATATTTGATGCGATTGTAAAAATGTTAAACACAATTTGTAGCAAAGTAACAACGACAGACAACTTGAGCTTTATATTTTAAGTGAGCTTGAACTACTCTATTGTTTAAATTTGATAGTTACGGTCTAGTTATTTTCACTTTACTTGGGTTTAATTCTATTGTATTTAATCATGTTGTGGTCGTTAACTAAACACGAGGTATGACAAAAATCAGAATGAATGAACAACGTATGTAGGAAGTGTTCTAGGATATATGAAAGACTAAAAGCACTAAGCTAATGTAACTTCTAACTCGCGCGCCACGCGGATACACCGGCGTTAAGATGCTTCTGCGATTGCGCTTGACGTATACCAGTTTTACCACCTCTTGTTGCTGTATACGTACACGATATTATTGTTATTTATATAAATATGTATACACATTTATGTCATCTGTCAGTTTCATTTATTTGCTTTTCAAATGTACAGATCAACGTGTGTCGTCAACCTTCATAATAACAAATATTATGTTTCCTTTTTTTTTTTTAAAATACACCGTTTTTTTATTATTCTTTCGTCGAAAATTTTTTTTTGTAGCTGTGCTTTTACCATTTTTTAGTTCCCTTAATTGAGGCTAAAGATATCTTTGGAATGATAGAAAAATGACTGGATATGATTTATGATCACTCATACTTTTTTTTTTTTAATCGTTCCTAGACGTTTTATATCAAAGAATCGAGGTATTGATTTTCGATTTGAAGTATATTAATCGATTAATAGATTAATGGATTGACAAAAGGTGCATTTTGTGGGGGAAAATGGTGAAGAAGCTCTCTAAGTTGACATGGTGGAAATTGAGGCATTATTTTTTTTTTTATTTGATTTTTTTTCTCCCTTTGTCAAGAGATATAAGAACCAACGATTAATGGAGATCCATGTCATATTCATTGAACATGAAAATGATTAAGTGACTAGACATTAATACATAATAAAGATTTTCATGTTTAACAGAATAATGTTTTTTTTTTTCTTTACAATAAATATTTTTTTTTATTTTATAAATTGTAATAAAAAATTTAGCACTTATTTTGCTTAAATAAATGATAATTTTGTATAATATCGTATTTAAAGTTGGAATTTAAATTCTTCGAAAACGATATAAAGTAAAACGTATATATACATAAATAATTCTATCATGAATAAAATTTCCCGAAACTAACAATAAAAAAAAAGCCTAAAGTTAATAGTTTAAACATAAGAAAGTTTAAATTGTAAAGTAACTCGTTAAAATGCGTTAAAAATTTTTTTTTACTAAATTTTGCATAAAACAGTTCTAACATTACTTGCATTACTAATTCAACATTAAGTTTACTTTCCTATCCGCTACACGACATATATATCTATATAAATTATGTACACACATACAGTTAGAGTAACGACACGTCTGGCGTGAAAACTCAACGACGACAGATTCTCGTGTTTATAAAATCCATTAGAGCACCTTATGAATGTCACTTCATAAAAAATATATCAGCATAAAATATTATCATGTACGAAAAAGAAAAAAAAATTACTCACACCTGTCAAAATGAAATATTATTTTCTAATATAAATAATTCATATATAATACAAGTACGTGTTTAACTGGATTGTCACGTTAAAAAAAAAAGTAAAAAAAACATATTGACAGTTTAATAAACAGACATATTTGTCGAACAGGTTTTTAAAGTAAATTATAAACTTGTCGATAATCTATTTCAAATACACTTCAGTTAACAAAAGAAAAAATGTACATGTTGCTATTGAGACATCAATTGTGACAATAAATTGATTTAAATTCAAATCCTCTTTAATTGTGACATAAAAAAGAAATGAAATAAAAACGTTAAATTAAGTTTTGCCTGTAAATTATTGGAAAAAGTATTGGGAAAAAACGTCCCATCTATTGTGTCATATTCTTTTAATCGTATTTGTCTTATTTTATTGCGGGATTTTCCTGGCATAGTATGGCAATAGCAGTGGGGTCACGACGCAATGCGTCTGTAACAAGTACAGCATATGAAGCCTGCCAAACTCGGTTCAGTTAGTATTTCATAGATTGCATGTCTCCATAGTTCATCCATCTGTGTCTACTATTATCATGGATGCCAATTTGGGTTAGTTAAAAAATATATATGCGTAAATATTACAGAGCCAAGTAAAAATTTTGGTTGATACACGGAGAACACGAGTATCGAAAATATTTTATTATTTAATATATTTTAGTAAAAATTACTAATGCAAATTAACAAGTGCATTACTTTCACTTTTTATTACTAAATGTATAGTAAAAATCGCAAAATAGTAATAAATATTATGTTCATCTGAAAAATTGCTATAGTATTACTTTTATTACTAATTCATTCGTATTCTTTATTAATCGAACAGGAAATTTTCTAAAGAAAATATTAAATTATTACAAAACGTTTAATAATGCATTTTATTATACGATTAAACGATCTTTACTCTGTAAAAATATAAAAATGAACTAAAAATATGTATGCATTAAATACTCTACAGTATACGAAAATTACAATCTGTTTGGTAATTTCTATAAAGCAGATGAATAAGGTAGTATTAACTATTATGCAGCAACCAAAAATTACTAAACGCTTTGTAATTTTTCCAAAGCAAATCGATAAAATTAAAAGTTGGTAAGGATAGCGTATACGAATATGTATACAAGTTCAGAAAACTTCGTTCGAAGAAGATATTGAATCAACAGACTAAAGAAAGGACTCACGCGCGAAAGATCGGTGTTCGAATCTTGGTCAAAACCACTGATTTAAAAAAAATAGTATTAACATCAACTTCGATACAGATGACATAGATAATAATAATAATAATAATAGTAGAATACAGAGTTGAAATACTATGGACTTGAAGATCGGAACGTTTTTCGCGCAACAAAAATCAATTTATGAAATACTAATAAAAATTTAATTTTATTTATTTTCATTCTAAAATAGTAAAATTTACTAAATATATAGTCACCACTTTGCTAATGCAGTTTATATTTATTTCCATATTCAAATAATAAAAATTATACTAAATATAAATAAAAATCAAATTCTGAAGATAGTAAAAATTACATAATTTCAATAGTGTTTTAAGTTGACAATATCAATTTTTTAATTCTAACTCATATTTTTAAGTAAAGTTTCTTATATTTTATTTTTTTGTGTACTTTAACACAGCTAGTGTAATAGCTTTCTCGGGAACAATATTTAATGATGCTTTGCTGTATATAATATTATATTATACTATATATATATATATATATATACATGCAGTACATAAAATGTAAAATATAAGATGTAAGTGCTTTTCTATTTGCCAATAATGATATTATCGTACAGGCGCCAACCGTCTCAGTGAAACGTTTATTATTAAGGATCAAAAGCAACTTGCACATTGAACAATAAACATGTCTTAAGAGCCAAAATTTCAACAATAAAACAGCAGTTTAGCTCGAATGAGTTAATCAGCTAATCGACGACTGTAATTGGTCATTTTTTATTAGATCAGTAAGATTATTTATTCTTTTTCTACAAAGTTCTATTTTAATTTCTTCCTCGCTAAAGTCTAATTGAACTTTACCGTATTACTAATTGGCTACACTAAGTCGCGATTTATAATTATAATTAATCAATTATACTTTTTATGTTGCAAATAAATTTTTGGATTATTGTTACTTTATTATTATGAATAATTTATTAATTAATTATATGAGCACAGTATAATTTGTTGGATTTACGACGAACGTATGCATATTAATTTAATTTATATGAGTACCTGTTTGTATAGTAAGTTACCTCAGTTATTATTAATCAATCATATTTTATATCGACAGTAAATTTGATTCTTTATACCCATAATGGAAAATAATAATTATAGTTACTTATTCAATAGAAATTAATTTATTATTTAATTAATAATAAACGACTATTTTGTATCCATTAATAATTTCATTTCAATTAAAAAATATTTTTTTTTTTAAATCCAATAATAAGTAATCACATAAAGCGACTTAACAGTAAATCCTATTGATTATTTCGAGTACTAATTAGTTGGAGTTGAAAGTTATCATAAATATAAAACTATTTGTTTTTAAAATTTTGTCTAAATGATTTCTCTTGGATGAATTTGTTGGATACGATGTTTCTTAACAGTAAACAGATTCTACCGAGGCTTATATTATAATTTATTAAATTTTGAGATCAGTTAAACCCACGGTTTAAAAGATATTAAGAAAATAAAATTTTAATCCGAGTGATTGATCTTAGAATTCAATCAATTTTTAATCACGATAAATCATTCTGTTCATTACGAGGACTATCTTAGTCAATCAATCAGTAGAGAGAATATCGTGAGCTAAAAATTATTTTTCTAAATCCTACAACATTTATCATAGGAAATTAGACAAAAAAAAAGTTGTGAGCTTAAAACATTTGTTGAAACGAGTTCGAGGTCAAAGAGCTTATATAAAAAGTATACAGCTTTAAGACTGTTCTACAAAGTTAGTTTTTTTTTTATTAATTTATAAAAAAGACTGAGGATCAAAGCGAGACGTGACATTTTCATGTTTAAAAAAAAAATCCCGAAATGGATGAAAAAAATATTTAATTTTCTTTTATTTAACAAATTAATATGCATTAAAGTTTACCACAATTTTGAATGAGAATTACGAATAATTATGATTGAAAATTAAAAATACAATGAAAGCAACTAATTAGTTTAAAATATCAGATTGGTCGATTATTTTGAAATGCAGCATTTATGTTTGAATAATCAATAATTTTTTTTTTAGTTATATATAACTATTGCATATTCTCTAAATGTGGGACGATAGGATAAGAAATTCAATTTATTTATTTAAATTGGAAATAAATCATAATAGTTGATTGCATTGCCATAGAAATAATGATATCGACTAACAATAGTTAAAATGAATAGTATTTCGGTGTTGATTGTTATTTTTTTGAAAGACTAAAACTTTAAAAGTAATTTTCAAAATTAAGAGACCCCATAAAAATTGTAGCCAGGATTCATGTGACAGCGCGTTATATCGCACAGAAATATATATATGTAAACTTTTGAACTGAGAGCATTTTTCGGCAAAATAAAACATATTATTATAAAATTTTTGAAAATTGTCACATCACACCTTCCTAATTAAGAGTAACAATTTAAGTCGATTTGCACTGTTAAATACCCATAAGAAGGGTGATTCAAAAATATTCATAGTATTTAAAAGCATTAAAAAGTATTTCAAATTTTTTTTTCTAATCGTTTTAAATCTTTTCTTTTAATAAGAACTTCTACAAATATATTTTTAAAAGAAATATACCTAAAAATTAAAAAAAAATGGAAAAATGTATACGAAGGACTTTACGAAATATTTGTGTACATGTTTTTAAATAATTTTTTATTGTTATATATAATTTGTTTAAAAAAAAAAATATCTAAAGAAAATAATTATCAGACCTATGCTATTTTCAGTATCATGTAAATATACTTAAAAAATGTCGTAAGAATAGAAATGGAAAATTTACGTTGTTTGAATTGTAAAAATAAAAAAAAAGGTAAAGCAATTATCATAAATTGAAATACAATAAAAGAACTAATGGAACTTAATTTAAACTCTATATTATTAAACTAAATAAAAAGTTGTTGATATATGCGTTGAAAAGTCATTTTCTATGAGTTTCTATTTATGAATTTGACAATTTATTTCATTTTAATGTCTAATTGATTATTGATGGTAGTTTTATATGAATATTTGTACTTATGAATATTTGAAATTGATTACTTACATTTTTTCACCAGGACAAAAGCCTAAAACTCTTCAATTTTTAAATTTACTTCACCACAAACATAAGGTATAACCTCAAACTTTTACTTTTATGTTTTTATAAGAACTTCAATTATTAACACACGAAATTGCTGTTTTTTTATAATAACTTCCTTCTTAATTTAAACTTTTAAATATATAATTAGTAAAAGTAATATTATACTCTAATTTAAAGAATACGTTTTATTTTGTTTTTAAAATTAAAGAACACAAAACTAAATATTTTTATTCACACACTAGACGACGATCAGCTGACATTTGAAATTTAAAATAGAAAGTGCCGCCATCTTGCATTTAAATATGGAAGCACGAAAGAAAAAAAATCATCAATCGGCCAGTCTTCATAGTTATTTTTCGAATATCTAAATTTACCGCGCAAGTGATAAGAATCATAAATAAATTATGATACTGAATTTAGCAGACGTCTATTAGTTTTTGAATTTAAAAAAAAGTGATAAATTATGAAAAAAAAAATATTTTAAAAAATTGCACTTGTAAATTTTTAATTTTCTACATGTGCTTTTTTTTTAGTTTTTTTTTTGTCTCTAATTACAAAAAAAAAAAATCAAAAAATTTTAAATTGTCTGCTAAATTCAGTATCATAATAAATTATTGATGAAAATAATAAATTTCGAGCATACTTTTTAGTCTAATTAATATAATTATTGACACAAATAAATTTTAATAAAATTATCAAGTTTCAATTTTGAAATTTCGCGCCAAGTTGGCGCCACTGCGCTCCACTGTATTCAACGTTCAAATGGTTGCTAAAGTGGGGAAGGTCGATGAATCGCAAAATCGATTGTTTTGTAACAACTGGCGGTCCAATAGCGACAGTCAGTACATCGACGATGGCAGTAGTGGTACAGATCCTTCTTACGTTTAAATAGAAATACAGTATTGTGGCGTCGTGTAAAATTGTGTAGTGATTTTAAAATTTATCTTTTATTAATTCTAATTATGTAGAGTATCTGTGGTATACTTAAGTGGTCAGTGCTAGTGTAAAGTGGTGAGTGTTCAGTGCAAGTGATGAGTGTGTGGATTGCTGATGCTGATAAGTCCCAAGTTCCTGAGCAAAATCATCTGGCATCGTCTGGTGGGAAATAGCAGTTAAGTGACGTTTTCTAGCTGGAATACACTTGGAGCAATTTAAATTAAATCTCCAAGTATATTAGGACACCCTTCTGCATATTATTTCCCCACCAAGGTTTGTTCAAACACTCAAGTGTTTTTTTTTTAATTTTTTAAATATTTTTCTACCATATTCTGCCGCCATTTTAGTTTTCTCCAATTTCTATTAACTTATTTTTCAAATATTTAAATTTACCGCATAAGTAATAAGAATAATTAATAAGGAAGCATTTTCCGCTACAGCTGCTCGCAGCGCATTTTGGAGTGCACTCAATAAATTACAAAAAAAAAGTGTTCAGAAAATTGAACCTGTAGCCTTTTTAGTTTTCTACATGCACATATTTTTCGTTTTTTTCTATTTTTGTAATTGATTCGTTGAAAAAAATCCGAAAATTGTTGTCTGCTAACTTCTGAATTGCCATCTGTCGTTAATGTAAATATGACACTTGTCTTTTTTCAATTTATTGACCTGTTCAAAAATTTTTATATCAAATTAGTACACATATATTGTATATTGTATATTTATTATATATCAACATACTACTGCTTTCAAACTACTATAGTACATAAATATATAACACTTTTTCATACATAAATCATTAGATAATTCCAAACCATTTAAAAATATTTGCTTCTCCATCAGTGATTACGTTTACCTATACTCCATATTATTTATTTTAGTTCCATGTGATAAAGTTATATATTATTCGAGGTTATCGAATAAACCTTCTCCAATAAGATATATCATTCATATTATTTTATTAAATCAATATATAAACAATACATAAATAAATTTAAATAAAAATGTCAGTGGATAATTTTTTTTTATATCAATACCATGACAGTTAAAAATCAAGGTAACTAAAGTTTACGTTACTTAAACTATGCGTCTATCAAGTTATCAGAATCGTAATGGATTTTAATTTGAAAATTCATTAAAAGATTACTGATAAGAAAATTTTTACAAGTGATGACAACGCCAAGTTCATTTCGGTTCACTTACAAAATTAGGTTAGAAAGATTCATTTACAAAATAAGTTGTTTTTTATAAAAAATAATAATTATTTGAATGGAAAAAATGTATAAAGTTCGTTTCAATTCGGATTACATTCCATTAATTGACGAAGATGCCCCGCGCTATCGTATAATTATCCCATTTAAAAAACTTGCATGGTTTACTGTCGCGTTACCATTCTTTGGATTTATTTTCTGTGTTGTTTGGTCTATTATTTATAACTTTGAAGCTGCAACATCAACTCACTGTAATGTAAGTTCATTAATTTATTAATATTGTAACTAAGAAGCATAAAAAATTTCCTATAAATTATTTTTAGTAATTAGTATCATATGATGGTTTACTTTAATTTATAGGTATTCAATGTTTTGCCATCGATATCGGCAGCTATTGGCCATTATAAACCACAAAGCGATGTTTGGAAAACCGCAATTGCTATTCAAGTTGTTATTAGAGCTCTAATACTTGTTATGTATTATTATTATTATCAACAAACTGTGTACAGATGGGCACAAGGTGTTGTAAATATCGCATTATTCAGTTATGCCGTGGAAAATATTTCGCTGGTTACGTTAAGTTTCTGGACTTCCAATGAAAACTATGGTATATTTTTTAAATTATTACTTACTCTATTTAACAGTCGATTGATATAATTTACTAAGATGTTTTATGACAATAACAAGAAATAACTTGAGTTAATTGATTGATTATATTTAGAGTTTTTGAATCATTGAAAAGAATAAGATTTAAACATTAAAATTAAAAAAAAAAGAACCCAAGTAGCACAGAGACAACTTTTAGAAGTCATAAAGATGCCTTTTAAAACGACAAAACAAATATTTTTTTTGTCCTCAAGCAAAATTTTTTTTCTTGAAATATCACATTCAGATGTTGATCTTAAATCTTATAGGAAATTTGTATTCTTTTCTAATGTCGAGTTTCTATAAAAATTAATCAAATAATTTTAATTTTTCAGCTTTTCATAAATTATCTTTTATCACATTTTTACTTATGTCTTTTGTACATATGATAGTAGCCACTTATATATGTAAAAATTGTCGAAGTTCTGTTAGAGATCCATCAGAATCAAAATCATGTGTCTTAAAAGTTCGTGCTCTGACATTGAACGTCATATCAATTTTAAGCGCTTGCTATTTCTTTTGGAGACATAATCAATATTGCGAGCCTTTAGGTATTTATAATTTTTGAAAAATTCATATTTAACATTTTAATATATTATTAATTTATTATATTTATATTTTTTTTAGTTTACTCAATGTTCGCTTTATCAGAATACATGGTCGTTATGACAAATATGATGTTTCATTTAACAGCAGCGTGGGATTTTGCCGAACGAAGACTTTTAGTATCAACGCGAGGTCTAAGAATCGTTTAAATAAATAAATATATATTATTTATAAATATATTGTACATATGTAAGTACAATTGTTAATTATTACTGTGTGACAGTATATTTTTAATACTAATTTTTGGGAATGCTCTACACTTAATCAGTTATAGTTGATGACTTTTAACAATACAACGAAAAATAATTAATATATTTGAAGGTCAAGTACTGGGAAAAGTGGTAATTTGTGAAATTAACTGAAAAAAACTCGTGTATATGTAAAATAAAATGTATATATTATTTTATAACCATGTCAGTACATGCTTAAGAGTAAATCAGGTCATGAATATCAAAGGCTTAATATATAAAATACAATTTTTGATTGATTTTTAAAAGATCAAATGTCTTTTTTTTTGACAGCTCTTAGGTGTATTTTATTAATTATTATCGGCGCTAAAATTTGAAATCTGTTTCAAGTTTATTGCATATATGCTTAGCAATAGCCATACTACTTGTAGCAGCTGGTGACGGCGCATTACGACAGTGAAGTACTCGGCTACCGATACTTCCAACTCCATTATCAAATACAAAATCGTCAACTAATTTACCATCATTATCCATTGCTTGTGCTCTTACACCAGCTGGTCCTCTGTTAATAAATTTCTTTAATTATTAAACCAACAAAATAATTAATTATAGTAAAAAAATTTTCGATCGTAAAGTACATTCTGATGCTTCACATCATGAGTCGTGCAATAGATCAGTAATTGATTATATTGACGTTAACTTCTATTATTTTTGTAAATCAAACTTGTCAGAGTGATTATAAGTGGCAAAACCAAAAAATTTTAAAGACAGTAAATTTAAGTGAGCATTAAAATGAAACAATGATTATTATTGATAATAATATTTGAAATCTTACACTGTAAAAAATTTATGGGGTAACGCGCAGTGGATGACTTTTTATTTAATGACTGTAAATGTAGCAGATGTAAGAAAATTTTTGAATTACATATAAAAAAATTATACAATTAAATTGATAAAGTAAAAAAAATACATGTACTGATTTAAGAATTTTCTAAAAGCCCATTTTTTAATTTTTTTGCTGAAAAAATTTTATTTTATTATTGTAAAGTTTAAAAAATTGTCAGATGTTCGCCAACTTTACTGTCATTTTTATTCATTTAATTCTCTTGGAGTGAATTTCACTTTGAAGGGGAGTTTTGGAAAATATATATTATAAAAATAATTATTAATACATAGTGAGATTAATTCGTTTATATATTTTGACATTTATATTGAGTACGGAAATAATTATGAACTCCCTGTCCATATATTTACGCGGGATGATTTTTAAAAATTATAAGCAGCTGATACAAAAATTTTCACGCTTATGAAGTTAAAGAAAAAGACTTTTCATTTTCCATCATTATTCGGATCGGAGTAAATGCGGATTCAAATAAAACCCAGACCATCCCGCTGAAAAAACATACTCCGTATGCGGAGTGATTTTTTTTTAAACTCCGGGACTCCAACAGAGTGAATTTGGATTGAAATAAAATCTGTATTCACTCCCGATTTTTTACAGTGTAAAAAATGTCACAATTGGCTAGTAATTTTATTTGAGCCAATAGTAGGCTTAGAAAAAAATAATAATCGAATGTAACATTTTTTTTTTTAAACTTAAAATGTTTTGGAATGTCAGGTTTCAAAAAAAAAAAATATTATTATTAATAGACATACCTTTTAATATCTTTTCGAGAAAGTTCTGGAATAAATTTTTGCAAATCACTCACTGCCAATGGATAAAAAAGTGATTTAATCATTTCCTTACATCCAGGAATAATATATCGAAAACATAATTTATAAAGTCCTGGAAATTTCGCCATTTCGATACAGTCTTTTATATTTATATCAGTCCAACTAAATTATGATAAAAAAAATAGTATCGATAATGATAATCATATATGTTAGTTCAGATAGTTATAATAATATATTTATACAAAAAGTATTGATTTAGTTATTATAATAATGAACCTGTATCCTTCTCTGGCGAGAGCCAATACGGCATTGGGACCAAGCCAAATGTCACCGTTCATTCTTGGAGTAAAATGAACGCCGAGAAACGGAAGCCTTGGATCTGGCACTGGATAGATATTTGTCCTACACAGGTGCCTTTTCTTTTCATCTAATAAAAGATATTCACCACGAAATGGAATTATTCTTGGGCTTAAATCACAACCGGTCATTACTGCCAGACGATCTGAGTGTAAGCCCGCGCATGTCAGCACATATTTTGTTTTAATCGTCTATCAAATTTTATTATCATGATAAAAAAAAAGCAATCACATTAAAATTTAAAAAGAAAAAAAAATTAAACTTACTTTATTTTCTGACAGCACAGAAATAGGCACCAACTCTTCATCTTTCTTAGACTCAGCTGTTTCAGCAAAGCCCTTAACTTCATAATTTAAAATAACTTTACCACCCATCTTTTCGAACTGTGAAGCGAAATAACGACACACGTCTCCCCAGTCGACTATTCCAGTCCACGGTGACCATAAAGCTTTTTCTCCCTTAAAAAAAAATTTATATTTTTTTTAAATTCCAAACATTTTATTTTTATTATTAATTTTATTTTGCTGTCAAATTTCACCTTGCATTTGGGTTCAAATTTACATATATCATTTTTCTCAATTAATTTCAGCTCTGGTACGTTATTTTTCAAACCTCTTTCATATAAATCGTCAATCCTCTTAGCTTGCGCTTGATCCTGAGCAACAATAAGCTTTCCAACTTTTTTATAAGGTATATTATGTCGACCAAAATAACTATATGACATTCTTAAACCTTCTACACATAATTTTGCCTAAATTAAAATTATTTATACAATAAATTATCAATACAGTAAGATCTCGATATAAGACTATTAGTTTCTCTCAAACTATCACGATGTTTGGTTTTTAAAAAAAAGACCGCAAATAGTCTTATAGCGAGGTCCTACTGCAATTACTTATTATTAATTTAAATAAATTTTTTTGATTCTTTAGAAAAATTCATTTGGACATCAATTAAAAAATTATACATTGAGGTAAAAGACCTAGTACCTGATTAGGGAACTAGTACTCGATCACTTCGTCTATTTGTATGTCTATGTATAGTAAAGTTTAATAAATATAAATATACAAATACATGAGTAATCGGGTACTAGTTTCCTGATCGAGTACTGGGTCTCTTACCTTACTTGTAAAAATGTTCATATTTTTTAAATCCATACTTCCGTTATTGAAATTGAATTAAAATTTACAAATGAAGAATTTATTTATTTATTATCAATTACTACCTTTATGGTACCAGGAGTATAATAAATTCCAGCATGAATAACTCCACTATTGTGTCCAGTTTGATGCATAGCAAGTTTACTTTCTTTTTCAACGATAACGATTTTCATATCAGGATGTCTCTCAAGCATTTCACGTGCCGTTGCACACCCAACTATTCCACCACCTACGACAACCAAATCGTACGTATCGTGATGATCTGCACTACATATAAAATAATGTAATCAAATAAATTCAAAAATGTTATTATATCAATAGATAATAAATATAATTATTTTATAAAGTAATATATGTATATATTATTAACCTTGCTGTTGATGAGTAGCGATAAGTTATTCCCAAATGACGGATTGATTTACTAAGTTTCATTATTCTCGATGACATTTTAATCTATTTGAAAAAAATAATAATTTTACTTAACAGTTTTTTTTTTAATTTTCATTGTACATAAAATTTTCTTTTTGTTTATTTTATTGGTTTTGACATCTAAATAGTTGACATTTTTCTAAAAATAAGTTACTAACTTCAAAAGTAATTGAAACAATTATTTTTTTATATAAATTATTAATCAAATACTTTTGTTTCATTTGACCAAAATTTCTATTTAGTTTCCAGAATTTAAACGTATTTACGGCAAAAATAATATTTTTGGCTACTGCTCTATTTTTGGACATTTGATACTCCATTATAATTAATAAAAAAGTATAAATTAAAAGTTTTATTTAATAGTGTGTTAAAAGTATCTTATTACATTTTTTTAAAATTAATTATGTCATTATATCTTTTACAAATTATTTTATTAAAATTTTTCAAGTGTCCAAAACTAGCCCTGCAGTGGCTAAAAACGGTACCTCTACCCTATAGATTGAAATGAAGTTTTATTTTATTTCCGTAGTTTTAATCATATTGAAATCAAAATACACGTGTCCGTGATAATAATAAATTAAATTCGGGTATATATATATATATATATATATATATATATATATATATATATATATATAAAGAGAGGAAAATAGCAGAATGAGTTATAGTTTTTCATATTATATGTCATAGTACAAAAAGTTAAGCAGCTTATTTAATGTTGTATTATATTGCAACGTATCTACGGATTTTGTTTCGCAAAAAAAAAAAAATAATAAATGAATAATAATAAAAAATAAACCAATATTAATAATAAATAATAATAATAATAATAATAATAATAATAATTATTATTATTATTATTATTATTATTATTATATTAAATAATTTATAATAATGGTGTAGTAGTACCTTGAAAATTATGACTTTATGATAAATATCACTGGTAAATTAATGCAAAGCTCATTATTATTTGTTTCTCGTGATATAATATCTGATATTATATCACGTTCTGCATGTATACGTACGTTTATACGTCAAAGAGTCAGAGATTATTGAGATTAAAGCGTAAGAACCAGGTGAATTAATATAACTCTCTACCTAATGACCATATGCGAGTGCGTTCTCTTTTATTTTTATTTTCATTATAATTTTTTTTTTTTTTTTTTTTTTCGCTAACTATAATAATACCGACTACTAAATTTTTTATTATACTCTATTTCAATATGCTTATTATTATGCTTCTAAAGATTAATCAGCCTTTTATGTAATATTAACGATGCGATTTAATCGCAAAACTTTACTATATTTATTATTTACTAAAATTTTTTATTATTTAAGTTATTTTAAAGTTAACTGATTACTTTCTATGTGATATAATGTTTATAGAAAATTTATTTATTTTACTAAACAAAAATTAAATTATTAAATTTTCATATTAATTATTTTTTCTTCATTAAAAAATATTTTCAAAAATTCCTATTTTTTTTATTAAACACGCGGCTAAATTTTTCAAATAATTTTTTTTTACAGTTATTATTTAATCAAAAAAAAAAACTAATTGGCCTTTTTTTAAAACAATTTGTCTACATCCTTTTCAAATATTTTGCACAAAACATTTAATCACGTGTATTTTATTTCACTACTCTCATTGTTTTTTTTTAATGATTACAATCATATGATAACACAGAAATTTTTTTACACCCGATATATTAATTTGACATTTAATCTTTTTATTTTGATGTGGCAACAATAATAAAGTAGAAAAAAAAAATTTTTCATTAATGAGTTTTTTAAATAATTAAATAATTACTCACATGTGTAAGGTTATTATAGATATTGCTCCGTAATTAGTATATACAATAAATTCTTAGTACAAAATTATTGATGTGGAAATTTTTCATTTCCAAGTATCAATGTGACAAAATTCTTGCCACGTAGATAAAGATGCGTGGGTCCATCACCAGGAGGTGGCGCCGCTAAATTTTCATATGAACTTAGTACTTATACTATTCTCTATTTTACTACTGGTAATAGTGATGTTTTTTTAATGATATGATAAATAAGTAATCTAAACGTCTAATTAAACCATACGAAGCTAGACTTGAACAATAATTCATTCAAAACTTGTTTTTCAACTCATATTGTTTTAATAATGAGCTGCCTTCATATTCAGATTTAAGACTACATCATATACACATATATATTTGTTTTTATAAATAATAAATCTGTAGATAAAATAATTCAATGAATTTATGAGCATATTAATTAATAATCTTGCGGTTGATTCTAAAGTTAAACATTACATAGACATCAATGTCCGGTATGCGAAGAGAATCGCAACCCTTTGGGGGTCTCGGATAATCGGGGAATTGTGGCTTTACCATTCTCTCATTATACATGCAAATTTAACTCCTAAAAATCCTCGCTCTGTATATACTAGCCCAGAAAATATGTATATTCAATTGAATATTATTTTAACAATTTGCTCACGAATTTTGTAACCTTAACGGAATATTAAATACAAACGATTTTAATTTTTTAATCATACTTAAACTTTTTTTCTATACATCTTCGCAATTCATTTTTATATTATGTATTTTTAATTTAAAACTTTAGACGCGGAACATTTATTAAAATATCGACATTGACATAAATGAGAAATGAGAATTAAAATAGGATATTTACCCAAAGGCTTTTATTGATTGTAACATTTTGTTACCGACTATTGTGACTCTGACAAGTGATGTTAATAAATTATACATATGTTACACATCAAACGCAATCTTGTTAAGTTTTTTATTAAATATATTTTGATAATATAAATCAATATTTTTTGCATTTTATTTTTTATTCAAATATTTTTCCATGTATGGAAAAATAGGAACTATAAATTGAGAAGAGACAAGTAACATAATGATAAACTGATTAGTAAATATACTATCATTATAAATAAAAATCACTTATAATTTATAATTAAAACGTAAATAGTGTGATACTAGAGTTAGCTGACGTCCAATAATTTTTTAATTTTTTTTTTTAAATTATAAATTAAAAAAAAAAATTAAATTAAAAAAATTGCACGTATAGCTTTTTTAATTTTCTATATGTGCATATTTTTAGATTTTTATTTTTCGTAATTGATTCGTTGAAAAAAAAATTCAAAAATTGTTTATTGTCTGCTAACTTTAGTATCATTGAATAATTATCGGATAAATATTAAAATTTATTGTCTATGCTAGAAAAATTAAAGTTTTAACTTTAAAAATCGTAACAAAAAACTTATTGAACGTACTATAAAGTTTATTGTTTCGAATTTTAAAATTTCCTATACATCGTAAAAAAATAACGGAGTGAACCCGGATTAAATTTGGAGCGGATAACTGTTTATTTATTTAATCCTCTCGGAGTAAAATCCACTCGAAAAGGGAGTTTATTTTTATATTTAAATTTTGAATCAGAGTAAATGAGAATTTGAATAAAATCCACATCACTCCGAAATCACTCTCAATTTTTTAGTGTATTGGCACCCGGGCTCTGAGTTATAATTTCAAACATTAATTTTTAAAGTTTATTTTTTTTCTGTAGAAAAAATTATCCTCCAAGTACTTGCATAATAATTTTTCCATTAAGAATAATAAATACTCTTATTATTATTATTTCGTCAAAAAATTAAAAATAAAATATTTCAATAAAACAATTTTTAAAAAAAATGAAAAAGTAACGAAAAAACGTGCCACGAATAATTTCACAGGATCAATAACACGCGATATATATCAGCTGGCTTTAAATTCTAGATCTTCGAACCCGACAATTTAATTGAACGTGAACAGTCGTGGGTATTATATATGTTTTTATTTTTTGAATAAGGATCGTCGGAACTGATGCGTGTATTACAACACACAATCACCCAATGCACCTGGATTTGTATAACATATAGTGCAAAAACATTCATATTATATATATACCAATAGCTTTTACTTCTCTCCCCATTTTTACACCATATTTCCTGACCCTGTGCAACTCTTCATCCATCACAATCGCTCCTTTCTTCATCAACTCCCTTTTTTTCTCTATTTCTTTTCTATTTCATATTCTCTCTTCTCTTTCTTTTTCTTTATAAATTTTATACTTTATATACTTCTCATTTTATTTCCCGTATCTCTTATAAACCCATATACATATACATATACATATAAATATATATATACATATATATATATATCTCTTCATCATTCCTTTTGTTTCTTTTTCCTCATCATCTTTCCCTCTCAGACGTCACCTCAACAACAGAGATAGTAAATGGACTTCAGGAACGTTGCGAATAAAAACTGTACCTTGGATTTTTAATTTATAATAATTAACAATAGTAATTACCATTATTATTATTATTATTATTATTAATAAATTAATAAATTAAAAATTCTATTTCTTCAATTTATAAATTACCTCCGAAAAATTTATTCGCTCTAATCTTTAAATCTAAAGTTTGCAGGCAATTAGTAATTTTTGGATTTTTTTTTTACCAAAACAATTACAAAAAAAAAACAAATACTAAAAATATGCACTTGTAGAAAATTAAAAGCTACACGCCCAATTTTTGAAAATATTTTTTTTTTTTATAATTTATTGTTTAAAAAAAAATCTAAAAATTAAGAGAACTCGGCTAACTCCATGATCTTGAAGTTACCAAGTCATTAGTAATTTTCGGATTTTTTTTTACCAAATCAATTACAAAAAAACAAAAACTAAAAATATGCGCATATAGAAAATTTAAAAAACTACACGCTCAATTTTTTCAAATATTTTTTTTTTATAATTTATTTAAAAAAAAAAAAAATCAAAAAATTATTAGACGTCGGCTAACTTCAGTGTCATTTAAATTTACATTCAAATTCAATTTATTCGATGAAACAGGTTCCAATTAACGAATAAATTATTTCCAATCGTAATTTATTTTTAAAAAAATCATAGGAATTTAAAAAAAAATTTTTTACGCATGCCCCGTATTTTTTTCTCCCACTGATACTGTATTAGTACAAACTTGGAGCATCCCTGAGCAAGATGTGTTGCGTGGTGGCGTTGCGCGGCAGTTCTTTGACTCTGCACTGGGAGTCAGTAAACTCAGTGACGGCCTCGGCACTAGTATCGCTGCGGAACGCCGATCTCGACGGTCGCATGCACCAGATGTTATAATTTTAAATCGTGCGTCTAACCGATAGTGTAACTTGTGTTGTTTTTAGTTTTTTTTTTTTTTTAAAGTGAAGTGTTTTTGTAGTAAGTGAAAAAAATTTTACTCTAAAATAAATTTTAAAAATCAACCGAAAATGTAAATCATAAATTCAAATTCAAATTTACATGAGCTCATATATAATTAGTTTGACAATAAGTGAATTTTGTGCTTACGAAGTTTGACATAAGAGTGAACGTGTACTTTGTATTGATAACTAAAAAAGTTTTGAGTAAAAAAAAAATCGGAGTATTTTTTACTCGATGCTTACCGGTCGTGTACTGAATACCTTTCACGTTCTGACCAACCAGGATCGAACCGGTCTGACCGAAGGCCATAATACGAAGCATAACCAGGCCTTAGTTGTAATACAAACGTAAAACGTAATAGTAAAACATCAGTCTTCCCACGATAAATCTTAAATAAGATAAAAATAATAAACAACTCCAAGTACTATTACATTATAACTAAAAAATAAAGCTCGTGATTTAATAGAGCGAGATTGGTAAGGTCTTCGGGCAGTATATAGTGATATCACGATGGAAGAGGAATTACGATGTCCTACCTGCAAAGAACTATTTAGTGATCCCGTTCTTTTACCTTGTTGGCACGCACTGTGTTTATCCTGCGCTGTAAATCTTCAAGCACCGCCAGATTCACCTCCAGAATCAACGACCGACTGTTCAAATGCGCCAGGCTCCGACCAAGAGGCTGATAAATTGTCGATACTCTCAGAAACAGACTCAGGAGTGGTGTGCAGCAGTACATCAACCTCATCAAGACCGGGAAGTTACGTCGGTACACCAGGAAATGGAGGCTGTTTTCCGCCTTCTGGTGGCACATTGTGTCTGTCTTGCCCGGTGTGTCACAAAAGTGTATTTTTTGATGAGGGCGGCGCCCATAATTTACCGAAATATCGTTCAATGCAAAAAATTGTTGAAAAGTATCAGGAAGCAAGAAATGTCAGGCTGCTGTGTCAGATGTGCGAGGGCGAACCCAAAGAAGCTACAGTTGCTTGCGAACAGTGCGAGGTTCGATAAATTCTTAATTTTTTATTTAATTTTTTTTTTTTTTTTTTTTTTTTTTTTTTTTTTTTTTTTTGTGGTACTGAAACTTAAAGTGAATGCAGATGATCCTGAAGTTAGCAGACAATTAGTAGTTTTAGGATTTTTTTTTAAACAAATAAATTACAAAAAATCAAAAACTAAAAATATGCATATGTAGAAAATTAAAAAAAGTATAGGTGCAATTTTTTGAAATATTTTTTTTTTATAATTTATTGCTTAAAAAAAAAAAATCTTAAAATTATTAGACCTCGGCTAACTTCGGTAATGAGTAAGAATGTAGCAGGCATCAGACAAATTTAAAATTATTAATAATTAGAGCAAATAATTAATAAAATTAAATTAAAAAAAAAATGCACATTTACAAAATTTCAACATTAATAATTGGATTTTTCATACATTTGGTTTATTTAATTATTAATTTTATTTATTTATAATTTTAAAATTGTTTGATGCCCGCTACATTTTTAATTATTACTGATTAGCCGACGTGTAACCATTTTTGGATTATTCTCAAAACTCTAAATTATAAAAAAAAATCTATTTAAAAATATTGCACCTATAGTTTTTTAAATTGTTTTCGTGTGCATATTTTCACATTTTTTTTTTGATTGATTTGTGCTAAAAAAAAACGAAAATTTCTAGTTGTCTACGAACTTCAGGATCATTATATTTTATATACCTTTATCTCTATTTACCTATCGATCTAAATATATATATATATGGACACATTTATATAGATATATATGTGCAAGTCACTGACGTGTTTAGAATAATGATGAGGACACTCTTTCGGGAGATTATTTTTATAAATTTTTTTACAAAGAATCTGGGATATAAAATAATTCTGAAAATTAACGTCAACGTTGCACAGGTCATCGTTAAATTCTACGATGATTTGCGCATTTGCCTAATCATCTTATTCAATTAGTTGGGTAGTTGGAGTAGTGAACAAAACCAAGACCTTTTGGCATACTCACGTCTCTCTCTCTCTTTCTCTCGTATCTCTGATGTACGAGGTTTAATTTAATTAGCTTTCTATTTAATTGCCTTAACGTTGAAGCATTGGCTGACTGGTTAGCTAACTAGTTGGCTGGATAGTCAAGGGCTCTGATCTTTGATCCTTCTGTTGAGAGAAACTTTTAAACCGATGGAAAACGACAATAGTTATGGGTCAATTCAATGTTTACGTTTTGATAAATATTTACCTTTTGTTTTTAATTTTACAAACTCATTAACGTTTCAGTTTGTTTTTATCTCAAAAACTTTGTTTCTGTACAAATATTACCGTGAATTTTACGTGTTCATTTTTATGTAGGCATTTAGTATAATGAGTGTACGTGAAAAATTATTAATTAACTGTTTTATTTGAATTTAAATAAAACTTTTTGTCACTTTAAATAAATATGGAAATTTCTATGATTAAAACTCCACAGAAAAAAAAGATTTCTTGGTGCACAAAATTTTTACTCGTTTCAAGAAAATTTTTTGTTTTGAATAGAAAAGAAAAATTTTTTTTGGGGCAAAAATTTTTGTTTCCAACTCATAACGCAAAATATTTGCAATCCTGAAGTTAGCAGACAATTAACAATTTTCGGAGTTTTTTTCAAGAATTGAATTTGAAAAAAAAAGAAACTAAAAATATGCACATGTAAAAAATTAAAAAAGCTATCGGTGTAATTTTCTGAAATATTTTTTTTTTTTTCAAATTTAGCGTTTTTAAAAAAATTAAAAAATTATTAGACGTTGGCTAACTTCAGTACAAATATTTTTAGCGCCAAAAAATAATTTTTTTCTGTGTAGCTTTGAAATTTTTTTTAAAAATAACGTGATGTATTTATAAAGAATGCATAAATTTACGTAAATTTTATTACTTAGAATTTTTAATAACGTTTATATTTACATTACTTTTATTTATTGAGTTAGTCGACCATAAGCTTTAATTCAATATCCGACATGAATTTTAATAAAAAAAAAACATTTTTTTTTCCGTATGTGAAGTAAATCCCAATATAAATTATAAAAAAATTGTTGTCAGAATTCTTATTTCCCTCAGGGTTGAAATAATTTATATTCTGTTTGCGCCAAAGTTTTTAATCGGTTATATATATTTCAAAAAATATTTTACTTTTATTGAAAATCAGAGATGAATAATTGCTCTTGGATAAAAAAAAAATATTCCTTATGAAAAAATTTCAAATTTGAGACAATTCGTAACTTCGAGTTAAACTTTTTTGTAACGAGTTAAGACACTAATCAGTCTAGTAATTTTTATAAATGGTTTTTAATTTTTTTCAAACGTATTTTCAAAAGTTTTCCTTCAAAACTTTTCACTTATTATGAAAAATTCAGAATAAAATAAAACGCGAAAATTCTCAAAATAAATTTTTGAAGAATAAGCTCATAAAAAACTCAAGACTATTTTAAAAAACGTTCAAAAATGCTTTCGAATTTTTACTATTTGAATAAACTTTTTGAATACTTGTTCAAAAAAATTCAACCTCAAGTTCTGAGTCATCTCAAATAAAACAATTTTCATTACACGTGCTCCATAAGAGACTTCGTGAAAATATATTTTTACTAAAAGTAATTTATCAAGTAACTGTAATTTAATACAGAAAAAAATATATATATTCATCATCATATTAAACAAAATTTTATTTGTAATGTTTTTAGGTACTTTATTGTGATGGATGTAGGGAATCATGTCACCCAAAAAGGGGACCACTAGCAGCCCACAATTTAGGCCCACCACGTGCCAGCTGGCAGTCTAGTATTGGTAATAAAGGTGGGACACGCGCTCTGGGTTCTGATGGGGCACCAATTTGCGCCGATCACAATGGGGAAAATGTCAGCCTCTATTGTGCTCTATGTAAGATTGCAGCTTGTTCTCTATGCCTACGAGATCGTCATACAGCTCATCCTCATGATGTACTACCACTCGCCGCAGCATGTAAAGCTCAAAAGGTGAGTCACACATATTTTCTCTTTATACTTCTTCTTCGCTCCACTCTTGAATATAAATCTCTCCTCAAAACTACCACTGACATAAAATTGCCTTATTTCTTTTGTCCAACATTTTTTTTATCTTATGGTTGTTTTTTATTCGTCTTTTTTATACCAAGTGGGTCAGATAAACTGGCTAATATTTCAATACCTGCGAAGCCCAACAAAACCAAATATATTGGAAACAAAAAAAAATCTATTTCATATTTCGTATTGAACAAAATTTTAAATTCAAATTGTTTGTGTAACTCTCTTTAAAAAAGTTCGGCGAATTAGATCAAGCTCAATAGAAAAAAAAAAACCGTTTTTTTTTATCTTAATCATGATTTTTATCCATAATATTTACATTTGAATGCATGACCTATTTAAAATATTGTTTTAATTTTTTTTCCATACAACGATTGTGAGATAACTTTTTAAATGATAATAGTTTAGAGAAAAAGAACAGATGTTGATAAAATACTAGTTTAATTTTTAGATAAAATTTTATTTTTTTTGTTTCTGGATTTTATCCGACTTAGAAAATCCAACACGAACTGAGAGTCCAATAAACATTAACATTCGGATGTTAAACATTCCCACATCGTCTATTATTGATCCATCGTTAGTCGCGCTATGAACGATTCCCAGTTTTTTTTTCTTTATTTTCTATACGCAAATAATTTTAGAGTAAAAATTACCCATAAAGTTTGGTACTGTAAGGACATCTAGTCAGTAACTAAATTTTTACTATGATGTTAGTAGAAATTGCACTTCATTTACATGCTATCGAGTAGTATATTTTGCAATGTACATGAGAAAAATTGAGGCATTTACTACAGGTCCTCACAGCATCAAATTTTTTGGGTAATTTTTACTAAAAATTTTTCTGCGTGTAATATAAAAAAAAAAAAAAAAGAAAAAAAAAACATTTTAAAAGAGTTTCTAAAGTTATAATTATTTTTATTAATTATATATTAAATAGTAAATGACGAATAAACGTGTTATCACCGCGACTTGCCACGAGCGCGACCAAACTAGACAGTGAAATTTTATTCTCAACGTTGCCAAATATATGGAACCGAAATAAATAAAACTAATATGGATGTCATATGTTGTCAATAGAGTTGGCAACGCTGTAAGAAAATTAATATTACGACGATTCCCCGCGACGTGACCAGCGAAGGGTTAATCATTTCTGGTCATTATTATTTCACATATTCTTAACTTGCTCATTAAATCACAATGATTTAAATTAAAATAAATGTTTTTCTTATTAATGAATTGAAAAATATTTTTTTAACTGACTATTTTAAATCATTTAAATTTCTATTTGCAATTAAATCAAAAATAATATAAAGATTAATTGGAAAAATTAAACTCCTCTTTAACTCCATCCAAAGAGGTCACGTTATTTTAAACCTTACAAATTACGTAATCAAACACAAGATTGTAGCCTACTTATTTTCTATACAAAAGTACCTCGTAAAAGCTATTTTACGAAAACTCAAAAATAATATATTTTATTTTAAAATTTAAAAATTTAATAATTAGTTATTATTTTTTGGACAAGGAAATTAAATAGCAGCATTAAATATTTAAAGTAATATCTAAAAATATTAGTGAGAATTTAAATTAAATGCAACTCCATAAATGCAGTGCCTCAGATTCACTACCTCTGGGGCGTAATAAATTTTATCTTGGCGATGTACAAACATTTGACTGGGTACAGAGAACAAGAGACCATTGACCTAGTTACCTTTACACCTTTACACATTATATATCTATACATTTATCAAATATATATACATATAAATGTGTGTGTATACGAAGTAAATTTTCAGGAATAAAATTTAATCGTGTCAAAGCTTAACGAATCAATCTTTGAATTTACACAGCGCGGCAGCGTTATCGTGGTTTCTGGCCGTTATTTTTATTTTTTTCTTTATTTACATGTTTTTTTATTTTTTTATTTTTTCATTCTCATTTCTCTCACTTGTTCATATTAACCATCTCTCTTACACTCTGTACTTAATACTTTCACGATGGAACAAACTCGTTGAGCCATGAAACACGCAACTTGGTGCTGTGTACATAAAACATGTAAACGAAGCTAGTCGACAAGTTCTTAGAGTAAAGTAATTTGCATTTTTTTACGGAGGTTTTTTAATTAGAGAAAGATATAACCTTTTGTTTATTTATTTACTTTTTTTATTAAGTCGATAAGTTAAAAAGTTATCAAAAATTACAAGGCAGCTTTTTCATTAATTATCTTCATTATATACAGAGTTGATGTTGATTGTATGTTGTTTTCTTGTTTATGCTTGATGTTTGTAATGTATGTAATTGAGAAAATAGTAATTTTGTTTAGCACAGTAGTTTATATTTTGCTGACAGCGTAATGAGTAAGCCAAGGAGTGTGTCAATAGTTGTGTCAACTTTCTTATCTTGTTATATAGTTAATCAGAGTAAATAACCAGCTTTGTCAGCTTTATCTTAAATGCTGACAATATATTTTTATAAATAATAAATAATTCAGAAGCTCATTTATTCTATTGGATTTCATTACTTCAAATTATTCAAATGCTTATTAATAATTTAACATTAACATTTTATGTCAGTTTATGTTTATTATTAAGCCTCTGATTATTTGAAGTATAAAAGAACGATGATTTTGAACAGAATGAATTTTTTTTATTGAAGTTGCTGGAAATTATGTTGGCAACAGACTGGACAAATTTTGCACTTTCTTAAATTTGAAACAGTGAAAATTTTGACTATTCACTGTTTACTAGTGAAAAGTATGTCACTAATTCAAATAGTGGTATACTTTTCACTGGCGGTAAGTGACTATTCACTGCTAAATAGTGATTGTCACGTGATTTTCACTAATCCGATTTTAGAGAGTAATTTCGATTTTAACTATATTTTATATATGCATTCACATTAAAAAAATCTGTGCAACGATTGGCTCTGCTCTCTAAAAATGAATCAGTGAAATTCACTTCTAATTAGTGAATATTCACTGGAAACCAGCTATAAGTATACCACTGGTTGAATTAGTGGTATACTTATTGCTGTAGAAATAGTGACTATTCATTGATTTTCGGTGAATTTTCACTAATTCATTTTTAGAGAGTGCGGGCCAGCCCCAAAACATCCTACTGTTTTCGAGATCAAGGAGTTCGAAAAAATTAGTGTGAATACATTTTCGAGCTCTTCGAAGTTGAAAATACTCTTGCATACTACTATTTTTTTGTGAGTTTTTTAAGCTCAAACAAGTTACGTTTTATGTTAAAGTTTGAAAATTTATGAATCGAAAGTCATTGATAAACAACCGTTTTTTCAATTTTTATTTTCAATCGTGTTCGATAAAATAAATGTATTCAGGTAGAAATCAATGTAAGTGATCAAAATTAAAATTTAAATGAGTTTTGACTTAAATCGGAGCGTTAATATATACATTTTCTTGCGGCAAAAAATTTTCCTATACTCCGAAAAAATTTCTGTTTTCAATTCATACTGTAAAATATTTCTTGCGCTGTGAAATATTTTCTTTCTGTGCAGAAACTAATTTTTACAATAATCATTTATTATTATAATTGTTAACAGTATATATGATTTGATGAAAAATTATTACTTAATTTTATTTATTACTTTATTATTATTAAGAATTCTGTCATAACTATAACAATAAGAAATAATCAATCAGTGTCACTAAAAACATACATTATATTTATTAAATCAAATTTTGTTGACATTGATACCATCACTCCATTAAAGTATTAGTCATTATGCACAGAAAAAAAGGATTTTTCGGCGTAAAAAAATTTCACTCGCTCCAAGAAAATTTTTTCATTATGAATTGAAAACAAAAAATTTCTTGCGCCAAGAAATTCTTTTTTTCTGTATAGCTTTTACACATCATATAAATAAAAGCCAATATATTACAAAAATCCGAGATTAGCTTTTTAATTCTATTCGGAAAGTGTAAAACCCACGTAAAAAAAAATTCTAGTACACAAAAATAATATGTTATGTTAAATCTACACACGAGAATGTTAAAAATTTCACGCCAACCGTTTTTGGGATAACTACACAACTTTTTTTGCCATGTAATTTATGATTAGGTTTCTAGGTGTAAAGAAGTAACTTTATAGGTAAAAAGTATCTTGAACAAGAGTAGGCGTGAATTTTAGAGTAAAGCACGTGATATCCGGAAAGAACCCACAAAAATATGGGATATAGAATTTCATGTGTTTATAAATATTTTTTAGATTTTTCATTATATTGACAATTTTTTGTTGAAAAAAAAAGTATAATCAAGGAAGTTATAGAATTTTTAGATGATTAATATTAAATGGATTTTTTTTAAAATACTTTTTACACTAAAAAATTCAGCTTCTACACAGCGTAAATTTACGATAAATATTCACAAGCAATTTAAATAAAATAAATAGACCGTGTAAAAAATTTCCGGTGCGGTATATGTCCATGTTTTTTTCATTTATTTTATAACAAACAAGATTATTTATTTAACTAATGCCGAATGCTTAAATTTTTCATTGTACCGGTCAATTTATTTTTATAAAGTTTTATTTCGAACCATTTGCATACTAATCTTCAATAAAATAAAATAAAAATACCTTTATTTTAGAGGTGTGCGAATCAGGTTTGAATTAAATCAAATCGAATATATCTATTTCATTCAAATTTTCAATCAAATAATTCTAATCTTTTCGAATAATTTGAAACTTTTGAAATCACTCGATTCGAATCAAGAAAATTTCGGTAAGCTTTCAAATATTCAATTTTTATTTTATGGAGAGCTAAGTTTTTAAAGTAACCAAAAATAATGTTTTCGTAGATTCGTGTCTAAGCTCTATTTATTTCTGACAAAAATTTGAATTATTCCAAAAATTATTACAATTTCAAGTCGTTCAATAGAAAATTTTAGAAAAATTTGAACTATTCAAAATTTTGATTCGATTCGATTCGAATAATTCGTATGTTCGAAAAATTGGCACACCCCTACTTTATTTCAGTAAAATAAAAAACAAATAACAATATAAACAAAACATTGAAGAATAAATAATGTTTAATATCTAAATTAGATAATTATCGTCCAAAAGACGAATCACGAGAGGTACTCGACACCCTAATAAACTTAAACACCCTCAAACATAAATCTCAAATGTCTCCGGACCTACAAACACATACATATAGAAACACTTACTCATAAGGGATCGTGTAAATATATACATCGAAAACTGTATGGATGTAAATCTACGAGTTATCAGGAACTTTTAGCCACTTCCGTTGTATATTGAGCTGGACATAACCCTTCACCTTGATCTCTCTTTTTTCTCTCTTCTCACTTACACACATTTCCTCTTAATACAAATGGAATGAGATGCACAGAGTTGTCGATGGTGGTGGTGACAGCTGGCCGCGATATCGCGTGTCGCGTGGGTGCGTCTGACAATCGTTGCTTGGCCCTTCCATTCCAGTCGGTCTGCGAAACACCTGGTAACTTCCTGGCATATGGGACATGTTCTTCCACCCTACTCTGATGTCAGAGAATCTCATTTGTGAACTCACTCACACACACTAAATTATTCTCTTTCTCGCTTTCCCATACACCCTCATCATCTATATACTCAATGCACTAGGGAATCACTTCGTCCATGATTAGACTGATAAATTGCCACAAGTACGGTAATACTACGAGTGTGTGCATAGGTGTGTATGGTATATGCGTGTACACACACACATATGAGTATATATATATATATATAATGCGTACAAGCTGTGGCAATTTTGTGATTGATCGATGAACGAAATCAGTCTCGAGTGCTTGGTTTCCGCAAATGCTACTGTTGTTGCTGTTGCTACTATAACAGTACTACTGATGCACATTTTGGTTACGGTAGTGGTTAAATTTGCGGATTAAGCCAACGGAACTATTTCGAATACGTTAATTACTGAAACTAGAAACTAGAATTATCTCAAAATTATTATCGTGTATATATAGATACAGCTATAATGATACAATCTTAAGAATCTTTGTATAATTAATACGTCTAATGCTTTCTTGATGAGATTTCATGTTCCTCTAATGATATAGAGAAGTCAGCGGTATACAAACTACTTGGTTATTATTACATAATTCATATTAAAATATATAGGCGCTTGCTTAGCATATAAAACCGGATATTAATTTATAATCACATTGGGTAGATGGAATACTACGGCTAGATGGCTAACTATGACTAAATATATTCATTTTTTTAAAAATAACTAACCATATTGTGATTAATTAAACTTAATCGCTTACGAGGTTCTCAAATCTAAACCGATTATGTGCTTTGATGTTTATTTATAATGGTAGCTAAGGTTATTATATCATTACACGGTGACATGTAATCGTCAATGGATTTTGTCCTAAAGACCGATAATGATTCAACGTGAACACAAGTAATGATAATTACGTGTATATATTTCCGCATTGGGTTTAATTAATTTTGTGTGTTTAGCAAATATATCATTCAGAAAATAGTAATTGCAAACTGCATAGCTAAAAGAGATGAGAGTAAAGGAGTGAGAGAGAAAGAGAGAGTATAATACACATGAGAATGTGGCTTTGACGTGATAACCACAACGTTGCTGAGTAATTATTCAACGTTAATTAATTTCCAAATCGATTATGTTGAAATAACGATTCGTTTGTAATATCAGTGTTCAATTAATCATATGTATCTTGATAGAAAAATCATTATTTATCGCTACACATTTATTTTACCCTCTTTTAATGAAAAAAAAAAAAAAAAAAATGACGGCTTTTTTTTGTCTGAAAAATTAATTAAATGTTGGAATTGGTAAGGACTTGAAAAATTAGTTAAGTGGGTGATAACTTTGTTGTAATTAACTAATAAAATTAAATGGCATTATATGCCTTGGTAATTTTGTAAATTGCAATTCGTGGAAGGGTATTTTTAGTCAATTGCTGACGACGCCAATGCCTTTATTTTCTTTGATGCTCCACATCGTTGTCCAAACGATTTCGTGGAAGAAATAGATTAATATGAGTAGAGACAGAGCAGAAGAGAGCGGAAAAGACAAAAAATGATATAAAAAGGGAGACTAAGGTATAAGGGTGAAAATAAAAGAGATGGAAATATTGAGAAATATATATTATGGATAAAAAAAATAATAAAAAGTATTTATTCAAAATTATTCAAGATGGATCGGAGGGTCTTGTTGGTTTTCACCTGGCCTCTCATACCAATTCATAAATTTATGCCGTCAAAGTGCCAAGTGGTTCGCGTTGCCGACGTATACGCGGCTGGAAGCCACGTCGCATATTAATTTGATGGCCATAGGCACTGTGCTTACGCTTGAGCAACAGTTTTGGCATGAGAAACCGCAAGATCGCGTCGTCATTTCCATAGTTTAGTAATTAACGAAACTGACAGACTCTAAACTCGTATGTAGGGGCAATAGTGTTACGATGTGAACTTTAAATTTTTTTTTATAACGTTGATTACGAATTATTAAACCGAAGAAATTTTATTAAAATTTTAAATATGAGCCAGGAGAATAAGAAATTACTCTTCGAAATTATTTTTATAGAAAATGAAATTTACGATAAATTTTTCATAATCGTCTGAAGAAGATTTATAATTAAATATCTTCTTAGAATATTAAGATGATAAATTTATTATACGAGCATTTAGTTAACGAATTTATTATTTCAATGACCCAGGTCAAAAAAATAACTTGATTTTGACTTTTTTCATTTATTTGACTTACTTTTGACGAAATTAACTTGATTTGGACTACAATTACTTTTCTTTTAACTTAAAAAATCAAGTCAACGTGGTTTTAATTCGACTTAGGCGTAAATCGATAACGTAAGACAATTTAGTCAAAACCCAACTGTGTATTCATATTTTAAAACGTGTTTTTCATTTATTAAGAAAAAAACCTAAACTTCACTTGTTTTCGTTTTGCTAGACCTGCTTCATTTTCCATTTTTTTAAATTACGCCAGAATCGTTATTTTTGACCCGGGAAATCACTAAGTTTCTTATAATGAAGAAAATTTTCATATCTTTCCATAGAGAGAAATCTCATGCTGTTATTACAGTCGAGTCTCTACGTGGCCACTCTGAAAATGTCCATTCCCCTCATTTTAAAGTTTAGTCGTTGTCCCACCAATGGACAGTCATTTACTTTTTCAAACCCTCTGAATCTGTCCCAAACAATAGTACTTGTATATATATATATATATATATATATATAGTTTCTATACACGAATAGTTTTTCACAGCGGCTAAATTCAAGACAGAAACTTAGAGAGAGTCGAATCTGCAAATAAAATCTACGACCAAATCGAGTATAATGGTATGATAGTGGGAGGGCTGTATTTCTCGAAAATAGGGGAGCCTGGGGCACGAAGGCCCCCTTAAGCCGGTTTTTTCTTTTTGTGGCTTTTAACCATAAAATTCATTTATTTTCCGTCGATATCGAAAGAATAAGTAGAAATTTTGCAAAAAATCGAAAAAAAAATTTGTTTTTTTTCTGGGGCACGAAGGCCTCCTCTCCAAAAAATTATCAACAAAAATTTTTTTTTTATTTCCCGTTAAGTTATGACCTTTATAATGTTTTTATGACGTTTTAGGCCAGTATGTGATGTATGAGGTAAAATGGACCATTAAAAAAAAAAAATTGTCACAAAAAAATTAACTTGACGGAAAATAAAAAAAAAATAATTTTTTCTTTATAATTTTTTTTTCGAGTTGTCCGTTTTGCCCCTCATATCACGTATTGACTTAAAATATACTAAAAACATTATGAAGGTCATACTTTGACGGAAAATAAAAAAAAAAAATTTTACCTAATTTTTGAAGAGGGCCTTTATGCCCCAGGGGGGCCTTCGTGCCCCAGGCTCCCCTATATTCCCCTACAGACCCGAAAGTGAACACTTTTAAAGAGTCGACTTTACTATGTTCGGCGAAAAGTAATGTAATTATTATTTTGTCGTTCAGTATTCAATCCAAGATAATGAAAATAACGTAAATTTTAATATATCACATAGTAAGTTCTAATATGTTTCTAGTAATGAATCCTATGTTGTCAAGTACTTGTTTTCAAGTATTTCTTACTTTTATTTCTAGTAAATTCAGGATTGCTGTATTGGATTTAGGCCTATGCAGCATAGTAATGGTTACATTGCGGCAATGTAATCATTAGTATGCTCGTAAACTAATATCAACTATACTTTTTAAATCGGCTAGGAATATATACTTGAAATTTTCCTTCGTGTATGAGTATAATTTTCTGCATAAAAAAAATATTCGCATACACGAAGTTTCTGCAAAACTAAATAAAATGTATGCAATACGTGGAATCACTATTTACTTTTTTTTATGATAGAAAATTGCTCAACGATTGGAAACAAGCGGAAACAATAAAAAGATAAAAATATCAGCATTTTTTCTTCAAGGAGCTCATTTGCTCTTTTATTTTCTCTTTTTTTGTACATATTCTAGAAATACAATAAAAAAATATCGACTAGTTAATATTGAAAGCATTGTATAGAGTCGAGTATCGAATAATTACTATGATTACCTTTGTTGAATGAGCATCGGTTGGTTTGGTGAAGCAATTCTGTTCTGCTTTTGTCTTTAAGAGACTATAAATAAATAGAGAAATATAGGGATATAATACTTGAAGATAGAGTAAGAGCGATAAACAATTGAAGTAGATCCTCTTCAATTTCTAGAATTACCTTTCCGAGATGTTTCTGCTTGATCAAACAAATTTACCTTGCCATTATCAGCATAAACATCATCTCCATGCTTATTATACTCTATCTAGTACTCAGGAGTTTAGAGAACCGTGCTGAGATATTTCATATACATATATACATAAATATAATAGATAAACAAGACTGTATAATGAGGTCCTTTAGATTTACCATCTCGTCAATAGCCAAGTTTATGTCTGATATATCAGCCACTATTATATTTAAGATTTAAATAGCCAGCTAACTACCCATCAGTTAAACGTTTGGTTATCTCTCTCTGACCCCTAATCATTTACCGCGATTGTTCTCTTATATAAAGCTTGCTCATTTATTTTCCTCTCTTAGACTTTATTATCCCTCTATATATACATGTTTTTACTATTCATGTTCTTATTACTCAGCTTATCCTTAATATTATTCTATCCTTTGCTATATACCTTCTTCTTGAAGACTGTTGAGACCCCGAGTTAGTAGCATTAGTTTGATTGTGAAAATTACACTTGGTTCTCGCGTGTTTCCGTAATACGATGCGTCGATTGAATACGCTGGTAAAGTCGATCATAGTTGTTATGTCTAAACGAGTGAAGCGGGTTTATACGCGCCAATTACGTTCTATTAATTAAACTGACGTTTCAGTTATTAAACTGGATGTTTGCGTGTTATATTTGAATTAAACTTTTAACCAGTTTTTTTCTTCAATGTATTTTTATTTTTTTCCGATTAATACATGATTTTATTCTTGAATGATTTTAATCAAAGTTATTTCTATTGTAGATCAAATAAAAAATTTTAAACGGTTTAAAATGTATAGGAATAAGAGTAGACAATGTATATAAAGTTTTAGTTTTTATTTTTTTTACATGAATGCATTTATATCTGGAATAATTGTTGAGTTTCGTTGAGTTTTTTAGTCAAGTTGCTAAAGCCTAGAATAAAATTTTCATAGAAGTGAGAATTTTTTCTTAAAAAGAAAAAAAATAAAGTCACGTTAACACAAAAGTAGATAGGTTGGAAATGACGCAATGTAATGAGTATTTAAATTCTTAAGAGTAGAATTTTAATATTTGAATGAATTTTTTTTTTATTTACATCTTTAAGAAGACATGCATTCTTATTGGAGTTTAATTTCGTTTATCTTGAAATTTTTTAACATTTTTTTCTACTTTTGTTCGCTTATCATGTCTCTTAGAATTTTTTTCCTGCATTTTACTGTTACTTTACTCGTTTGCAAGCTTTTATTTGACAATTTCTTATTTTACGACTTATTTCTGCAAGATGCACACAATTTCCTGAGTGCTGTTGAATAGTACTAGCCGGCGTCCTTTATTATTGCTACGATTTTCCGTTCTAACGATGTTATTTCTGTCGTCCAAAACTCGAAAATTTAATTGAAACATTCACTTTTTTCTTAAACTTTACTATAGACTACTAATGATGTCAATTTACCAAATAATTTAAAATTTATTTTATCACCGAAAAGTCACGCCCGAAAAACTTCAAGTAAATATTTTCAACAATTTATTTTTGATCACAACTTTTTTTTATGATATACGACTTGATTGAAATTGTTGAAGTAGGTCAAGCATGAGTAATGGATTGATAAGTAAATTCATTAGTATTGTGATGGAAGGTTTGAAATGAATGTTCATTGATGATACTCGGGGCACGGCAAGTTTTTCACCTTCAACATTATATATAGATGTAATGAATAATATGGTCCCAGTCGCGGATCAACCAGTTATCTGCGGGTCATCAATTTCACCGTATCCACGCCCATAGTTGCGTTCATGCGTAAATTTATATCTTGCATCAATCTCCCTCATGTTCCATAGCTTTATGTATACATAAATGTATACAGAATATTCCTGTATAGTGTACAGAGTGGGCTAGTGTATAGTGTATAGTGCATGATGGAAAGAGGAGGTTTGATGGACCATTTTCGAAGTATCATCCGCTCAACAACCGCTTGCAGGATTATATTGCTATTCGATGTTGCAGTAATAGGTACTGATAATTTCATCGAACCGTAAAACTCGGATTTTTTATTCCAAGATACTATGAATATATTTATATTTTTTTTTTATTCATGTATTTTATGTATTAACACATGTTTCAATTTTTTTTTATTAATTTTCAATTTGTTGTTGGGTCACAAAATTTTTCATGCATTTGAATAAACCGTTATTCAATATCAGTTTTATTCTGGTCCAATATTCGGGGTCAAAGTAAAACTTGATTCATAATATTAGGGTTTACAATAATAAGAGAATGCGATTCTAAAAGTGCTAAAATGCAATTAGAAATCATTTTAGGGGGCAGAAACGATACGTTTTCTCCTCTTAAAAAAAGTTGATGATCCACAGATAAAATTTGAGATATTTTTATAACACAAACTATTTATGTTTTGACATTTAAAAAATTGATATTTTACTTGTAATCTTTCATGAAATTTCTGTGAACAGAATAAAGCAAAAATTCCATTGAAGTTTTTATCAGAAGTACACAATATTTATTATTGTGTTTATTGATATCATTTTATTCATAAATAAAAATGCTTTTTATTAATCATTATTTTTGTTGATATTAGTAAAATAAATAATATATAATAAATAAAATTTTTCTACAAACAATAATATTGTCAACATTTTTAATAAAATCAATATTTATATGAAACAATATGCGATACGTACCTATAAATATAACATCAGCCTCTAGGGAATTATCTCCAACAACTAGCAATGCTACATATTCATATTTATTACAAATTCATATGATTTTTTTTTCATAACAATGATTCATTGAATATTATTGGTAGCTTTTAAAAAAACATTTAAAAATGTTTGACCCGCAGGGTCAATCCTAAACTTCCCGTTGTTTTTGAGCTCACTGAACTCGGAAAACTAATATTTGTAAATTCTTAAGCTCTGTGATCTCAAAAAACTAGTTTTTTTTATGCGGCAAAAAAAAAAAATACATTTTAGCGAAAAAAAAAACGAATTTTGGTCGTACCATATCTTTAGAACGCATCAAACGATTTAAACTTACATGGCGCCAATTGAGAGGGCTCTTTAAAAACTGACTAAATTTTTAGGTGAATCGTGTAAGTAGTTTCTGAGTTATACGAAAAAAATCTTGAAAATTTTTTTTTTTTTCAATTTCAATTGTTCGAATAACTCGTAAACTACTCAACCTATCGACTTCAAAATCTGATCAGATCTAAATCTTGATGAGCCCTTTCGATTGCCGCCAAGTATGTTCAAAGGTCGTTCCAAACATATACGACAAAAATTAGATCACACACACGCAACGCACACGCGCACGCTCAGATAGACGGATGTTCATCCGAAAATAGTCAGAATAGCTTCCTAGAACCTCAAAATGTCGAAATTCGATGAAAACTCGATTTTCGAAAATCGAACCGAAAGCAATAACTTTCATTTTTTTTTAAATATTCAATTTTCATAGCGGGAAATTAAAAAACAAACATAATAATAATAAATTACACTACATGTTAATAATTTTTTATCATTAATTACAATGAGCAATTAATAAATGAAAATAAAATAAATTGACATCATATAGATAATTAAATAAGGCGTGAAATATTTTTAATGGACTCATACGAATTTTATTATCATGATAAAATCAGCGAGTTTATTTGCATGAATAATTTATAATTAAATTTTATGCATCAATAAAAATTACTGATAAGTTCTGACAATGAACACGACAAATGAAATTGTATAAAATTCTTTATTTTTTACTTATACGTTATCACTTTAATTATACCATTCATTATTATCGTAATTGCATTGCAAAAAAAAATAATGATAATAATAATAATAGTAACAAATTTTTGCCTCATTGAATACATTAAAATACCAAACACGTAGCTTATGAATTTATCGAGACGATAATTAGGAAGTGAAAAGGGAAAGTCGCGACAAATTTTTTTCATAATATTTTTATACTTTTATATTTTTTTTCAACTGCGGTGAATCGAGTCTGGAATTATTCAAGCGGGCGGTCGACAAGTGTCCTTATTATACCACCCTCGCGCACTGGCGTGTGCCGAATCCTTTCGCGTTTACACCACGTTCCCACGATGTGTATAGGAGCACACAGCCCTTCTAATAGTAGTATAGCAGTTACAACACTACACCGGTTCCACTTGAATTTCCCTTTCATAATCGAGCAAACTGTCGTCCTCGTCTGTTACGTCATCATCCTCATGTAGTTCTTTAGGGTATGAAATAAAACAAGTTCGTCTTCATCCATTTTACTTATTCTCCACTCGTTCCTTTATCTTTTTTTTTCTTTCTTTTTACCTTTTCATTTCATTTCTTTTCTTTTTACTCGAGTACTTATTTTACAAACGCTCTAGAGTGTGTACGCTCATGGACTTATAAATAATCGTTGCAGAAAGCGTCAAGGTTATTGATACAAAAAATCCTCGTTTTAAATATTAAATGAAAGGTAAAAAAGTTTTAAAGAATTTTAAATTAAAAATTTTTAATGGATTTAAAGAGTTTCATTAATTTTATTTTTCGCGGAGAAAAATATCTCCGGAAGTTAGAATAGGATATAAATTTGATGAGAAAGTTTATGTCCAGGGTAACTATTGATTTTCCATAAGAGGTTCCGGTTCACGAATCAAGCGCGATAATTGGTTCATCGTCAGCAGCTGAACCCCTAGGGCGATTGAAGGTTATGCAATGTTATCGCTGGCCAACTTGTGAATTTTAACCTTTGCCCCTCTATTCTCTATTAATTAAAGAATGTGAAGAGTTGTCTAAGCTGACAGTAAGATAAAAGTTTTTACTTTTTCTCTGAGGTATCAGAGCGTAATGCTTTTGGCAGTTTAACGAAAACTTTCAAGTTTTTTAAGCTTCACAAAATGAAGATGCTCTTTTTATATAACTCTTGACATACAACTTATTCTCTTTTGCTTTTAAAAAATTTTTTTAAGGTCTGTGTATTTTAAACTTAAAATAAATTCATTGAGCACACACGAGTGTCAAAACTTTTTTTTTTAGTTCTACCGAGAAAATCTCTTTATGTCTGTATTTATGTTATGTATGAAAACTCGGCCATTTTACTTTTTTTTCATACTCATAGAATTAAAAGCTTTTGATATTTTTTTTTTTAAATATTTAATCATACATGTTTTATACATAATTCTATTTTATTTTTCATACTTCACAATTAATTTATGAGCATACAAAAAATTATGCAATCATTTATATAATTTTTATTACCTTAAGTTAGGCAGCATATTTAAAAACTTTATGTAGTTACATTAAAACTTTTGTATTAAATGTAGACCCACGTAGAAAATGTAGATTAAAGCTAAAAAATCAAATTGCTAACCTAAAAAACTTCAAAATTATCATTTTCAAGGAGATTGTAAGACTTAAAAAAATTTTTCGAGAAAATTCTAGATCTAATGAGATCTGTATGAATTTAAGTAGATCTATAAATATCAATGCCAATTTAAAATATAAAAGATCTGAAAAACGATTGACCCTGTAAGCCTAATTCAAAACCTCCCGCTATTTTCGAGTTCCAAGAGGTTAAAAAACGTTATCATTTGTAAACTTTTGTGCTTGGGCAAAAGAAAAAAATATTTCAGTGAAAAAAAGTAATTTTTGTCTCATGATATTTTTGGAATAAACCCATAGGTTTTCATATGCTTTGTGGAAATCGAAAGGACATTTCGAGACTTAGCTTTGATTAAATTTTAAAACAAATCGGTCCAGTGGTTTACGAGTTATGCAATAAAATACTAAAAAAATAAATTTTTGGTTTTTATTTTTTAAATAACTTGGAAACTCTTCGGGCGATTAACTTCAAACTTTAATCAACTAAATCTAATGTACCGTCAACTGATCCCAACAATTTTATACCACGACAAGTGATCCCTACAAATTGATCCCACCGTCATCTTATCCCATCGACATACGGTTTAAAATGATGAAAATAAAGATTTTGAAGATGATGATAATAAAAGTTATCAAGATTTTGATGAAGCTGATGAATTAGAAAATCAGTTGTCGGTTGGGCCAATTGTCAGTTGAATCTCGTCGGTGGGATTAGTTGTCTGTAGGATTGATTGTCGGGGATCAATTGTCTGGGATCAGTTGTCATGGAATCACTAAATCTTGATAACTTTGATTACTGCAAAGAACATTCAAATCGGTTGATTCGTTCCAAAGATGTACGACAAAAATTAGTTTGCACACACACACACTCACACATGTGTGTGCGGACATTCACCTGGAAATTCAGTAGCTTCATGGGACCTCAAAATATCGACCCGATAAAAACTTGATTTTCAAAAATCTGACCGAAACCAATGACTTCCTTTTTTTTGAAAATTTTCAATTTTTATAGCGGGAAATTGAACATTTAACCTACTCTGACCTCAATCATTTCGTTATTTATGGCAGAATTATTTATGATAAATAAAATTAAATAATTAATTTTGACCAAATTGTATGCATTATTAATTATAACAATTATTAATGATTATCATTAAAATTGATTATTTTGCAATTCTTCTAATGGAATTAATCGCAACCGACACCTCAATACTATTTTTGTGTTGTGACATTCTGTGGGTGATGAAAAAAAAACAATGTTTCAAAAATTTAAAACAGTATAATTTATTATTAAAATAACAGTTCAAGTGAAAAAATATGCAGGTATATTTATATGCAAAATATTATTTTACAATAGTGACAGAAAAGTGTTGGCATGAATTACTGGTGTAATTTGACGTTGACTTTGACGCAAAACCAACATTATGACAGTTGTACGTGTAATAAAATTTAGCAAACGGAGTAAGAAATAAGATAAGTAAAAATTTTCAATAGCTTAATCCAGCAGCACTCTACTCGGGAAGTACATGACAAGGTCTTGAAAGTCACAGAGACTGTAAGACTTTGCAGGTGATTCCGTCAAGAGCAATGTTATTTCACTTGGGGATAATCGCATGGATTTCCGTCAGGAAATTACTTTTCCAGGAAGAGAAGAGATGAGTTCGGTGTATAGTAAGAGATGAAAACTGACGCGAAGAGAGGAATTATGGATCCAAAAAAAAATGATAAAAAAAGCGAAAAACCAACAAAGTACGTTGGTGGATTGACTAGTGAGTATGCCAGAAATCGCGTTTTGATATGACCTCCGGTGGGAAACGAACTCGATGGAGTCATCTCTTCCCATGCACTTTTTTGTCCCGGCACTCATGTATCGCTTGCAAAAACACATCAGCCATCAGGGACATTGAGAGCGAATAGAAACAGCAGGATGGGAATGAAAAAAAAAAAAAAATAAATAACGAGACGAATGAAACTACTGGTGAATCGTTGATGAGTTTGATAGGAAAAAAAAGTACTCAATAAAAATAAAAAACAGATCAATGCAGTGATTGATGACATACATACTGTAACGAGTAAAGTTTGTATCAACGTCAAATGTCAATTTGTGACTCTTGAACATTTTTCGATAACAGTCAAGTGGCAATACTTGACTTACTTGAACTAACTCAGCATTAATTAATTAGTTAAAAAATAATAATAATTAAAAGAGGACAGATGGTTTTCTTCACATCACTGCGTATCTGTACCGGTGCAGTCTTTTATGGATTGCAGACATATGACGATAAATAATTACACTAGTTTATTTTTTTTCGGATTAATAAACTTTGTAATTATAGTATCGTTTTGTTTATTCATTTTTCATTTCAATGTAATCAGATGGAATATTGCAATTAAAGTAATAAAAAGTTTATTAACTGATGAGGAATAATGAGATGCTACAATAACAGAAAATAATAAAATATAGTAATGAGAATAAAATAAATCATAATATATTAATTAAATATGAAAAAATATTTTCATTAAACGTAATTAATTGCTGTAAATTTTTTCATGCATTACAAACATTAATATGCTTATACCAATATTGAATTTTGTAACGTATGGTATTAAATATTACTAAAATTTAATTATACAAATATTTGGATACATTGAAATTTATAGCAAGAGAAGTTAATTAAATGTTAATATTCCATATCTGTTCATATTGAAGTGCACAAAATTCTGTGTAATCATTTTGTAATTAGATTGTGTTGAAAATACTACTTTTGTTGTTGAAATGAATTATTTTCAACCGCAGATAGTTATTATTATTAATATAATACTTGTAAAATTATTACTGCCCACAATATTGGGCATAATGTGTGCTAATAGATAATTTTTGTTAACTAGATAACGATTATACGTTAATGGACTAAGAAAAACTTTTTCCAGTGATAAAACTAAACGACTCATTTCACGAAAAATTCTACTCAGTGTATTATAATTTATGCAAGTCTATAGACGCTGTTTGTTTAAAAAAATCAACCCCAAAACGGTTAAAAAAAAAAGTTTCAAAACCATATTAAAGTAAAACATGGTTTTAAAATTTTCTGGGTAAATTTCAGTGAAAATGGTTGCATTAACTTTTCAGGGTATTTGTACAAGCTATAAACCGGAAGTTACCAGAAATGGCGTCAGTCCTAAAGCTCGTTTTCACACGGACACTTGTGTTGCATTTAGGTATAATATTTAGCAAACTAGTATACACAACATGGTAATTCTAAAATGTTCTCGTTTACATACGCATATGTATATGTATATATTTGCGACAGTATATTTACCTAACCCCATCATCGTACAACTATCCTTGGCTGTTAAACTAATCCTTATATACATTTTACGTTTATCATTTTGCTTTCACGCGAAATAACAACTTTTTCACAGTAATTATGCAAATTTCATTGTGCAAAATAAGTTTTCGTTTTTTTTTATTTTTATACTTATTTTAATTTGAGAAAAGTATACGAAAATGGAATCTTTAAAAAGTTTTACCGTGACTATTATTCTATAAAATATTTATTTGTTAACTAATAAACATATTTTTTATATTTGCCTTATCGAAAAAAATTCATGTGGGAATGCAGTCTAGATTCCTATGTGGGTTTCTACGTGGTATTTTTGGATGGATTCCCATACGGTTTCCTATAAGAATATTAATCTATTCTTCTATTTATATAAAACTGTAGGAATCCAGGTACCTACAGTTTCGTATGTGAATTTTTTACATGGGAATTCAGGTACCCATACACTGTAAATCGAAGTGTTTTAATTTAAAATACCTAAGTGTTTTATTGCCATTTAAATATATTGTAGTCACTTTCTACCCACTTGCAACCGCTTGGAAAGTGACTACAATGTCTTTAAATGGCAACTAAACACTTAGATGTTTTAAATTAAAACACTTTTATTTACACTGTAGTTTTCTATGTGAAATTTCTACAATGAAATCCATGTACCCACAGTTTCTTATGTGGGTTTTCTAAATGGAAATTAAGGTACTCAGTTTCCTGTGTGGATTTCTTACTTGAAAATTCAGATACCCATAGTTTCCTATGTGGATTCTTATATAAATCCATACTTTTTTCTACATGAATTTCTATGGGTTCCTATGCCATGGATTTTCTTTATAGGGTGGGTAAAAAATAAAAAAAGTTAAAAAATGTTATTTTTAAGCGTTTATCATATTTCGTAACACTTACCCTCTTACTCTTAACAAGAAAAACAAAATTAATTAATAGGTTATTTTATTAGAGGGTTACAATATATACATTGAAAATATGTAATCCATTAAGACTTAACTTTCCTACAGCACTGCGGGCATATTATTCAAAAGCACATGATATGTAAATATTTTTCTAGTCGTCAGTATAACGACGAGTCTCTTGAGTTTATTTTCCATCGTTGAACCCTCTTATAAGTCTGGTATTCTCATTCCCTTTATTTTATGCTACTATATGTATATACATGCACGCATATATATCATATATAACTACAGCAGATAGGGCTGCGGTAGTTTTTCTTGTGTTGAATGAACAAACGCACGTGCAAACAATCAGATGTTCTATATATGATATAAAACCGAGTGTTTAAAAGAGTTAGCGATAAATAAAAAAAGATGGTAATAAAGTGATAGAGAAAGAGGTAAAACATACAATTTTATCGAAGCTCATCTCATCGCTGGAAAATGCGAGAGACATGACTGCACACCCTATACTTTAATCCCTCTACTCAGCATCGTCGAGTTAAATTAGTGAAATTAGTTTGTCCGCGGGGCATCGAGAGAAGATTCTTCCTGAATATATTTATATAGTGGTACAGCCATAAAGAGAATGGGGTGATGGTGATGGAAAAAGATTATTGTGAAAAATTGAAAATTATTAAAATGAAGAAAAAATATTTTAAAAACGAAATAACGGGGGAGAGAGAAAGAAAATGAGAAAAGAAAAGAAGAAAAACAGAAGCTTAAGGTTTGAGATGGAAAGATGATGGTAAATATTTATTTCGACAAAGAAAAATGTTGCCAAGGTTTTCCTATAGCTTTTAAGGCTTTCCCTGATGGTTGCTGAGATCTAAAAGTTTATTATAAACATCCAAACTAAACATCTGCCTGTCTACTGCCAACAAGACGACGCTTACTGTACTAAGATGGTCAATAAAACAATAACCATTTCTTCTTGTATATACATCATTAAAATCTTCTTGAAAGATAAATAATAAGAACAAATATTATATGCTATGTATAAATACATATATTATATACCTTTTTTTCAACTATATGTGTATATATCATTGCCAATTAAAACGGGAAAGTAAATAATTCGTGTAAGAAATAGTAAAACAAAAATTAACTTTATGAAGAAGCAGCTGAATTTTTATGCTTCAAAGATCATAAGTATTGCAAATTAATTATAATCTTACTTTTTTTTTGTCTAATTAGAGTTGAAAAATATTACATTCAATCCGTAAGAGGCTTAAATATTGAGTACAAATAATAATTAATAATGGAGGAACAAATAAAATTTTCTTAAAATCAAGTCTACACAGAAAAAATGAATCCCGAGTCAAAAAGCGAATTCCGATTTAAGTCTTGAAGTCCTCAATGAGGTTTTCGATGATCAATTTAGAATTTTAAGATTGACAACAGTATAGAAAGTTATCCTAGTTTAGTCCTCAAAGTAGGAGTTACGACCAATTTTACCACTTTGAGGACTAAACTGGAATAACATAATCTGGATAGAGCCTCAAAATACTCAAAAGATACAGGAATAATTTTATCCGCATTTGAACCTCAAAAGTCTTATTCGACGCATTGTCCCCCTCCCTTTTTCTATCTAAAATTTTTCAAAATCCGAAACATAACTTTTCATTTTGTTGAGGATTTTAAAATCTTAGTTATAATTTAAAATCGATAAATTATTCGCAATTAGATCTCATAGTTGTCATTGAGGATTTTGAGTACCAAAGTAGAGTTAATTTTTGGGCGGCAAATAAAACATTAAAGAAATCGAGGCTTTTGAGGACTTAACTAGAATTTTTTTTTTTACTCGGGATTTCTTGGCTCAAAAAATTTTTCGTATTATAAATTGGAACCAAAAATTTTCTTAAGACCAATTCATAATATGAAAAATTTCCTAGGACAAGTAAAAATTTGTTTGGGATCAGTAAAATTTTTTTACACCAAGAAATCCTTTTTTTCTGTGTAATATAAAACTGAACTTTGTAAAAACATTGAATAATTTAAAAACAAAAAGAAACTTATAAATGCTCTTAATTGTCATAATTATGCATAATATATCTCAATGTCAAACACAAGTTGTCTCGATGTTATCATTCTTGTTAGCTGACAAGTTGCAATTGAGCATTTGAAGAAGGGGTTAGTAGTTACAACCTCCAAAACACTTATCGACCTGACACTAGTAAATCGGAGACTAGCGGGGGAAGGTTAATCGACGGAACGATGACATGAACGTAGCAAGGGAGGCAATGTGATCGTCGATAGTAAAGTGACGCCAGGGGGTTAGAATGGAGAAGGAATACGATAAGAGGAGTGGGCTGGGAGAGGGATGAAAGCCACGAGTTGAAGCTAAATCTTGGGGATGAAAGTAATCGGTTGCAATCTGACACAGAGTACACGAGAGAAAGGGCAAATGTGCTGTCTGAAGAAATCGAAATTGGTGTGGGTTTGATGTTTAAAAGGGAAAAAAAATAAGACAACCCTCTGGGAAGCAGTAGTAGTAGTAGTAGTAGGAATGGTGTGAGAGACGTTGGGTAAAAGAAAATAAAATACGTAAGAAGTGACGGGTGAAAGTTAAATGGACATGACGGAAGGCTAAATTGCCGCCTTGGGTTTATTCAACGGTGAGAATTTTTTTTGACGATGTTTTAATATTTAAATTTAATATTACAATGTCAGTTTCATTTTATTTCACCGCAACAAATTTCTTATTTTAATTATTGTGATTCAAAATTTTCTTAAATTGATAATAATTATAAATAATGAGATTGAATAATTTATATAATTATATATTTAATCTCGAAATAATATAAAAGAATATAATTATTGTTATTATTATAATGAAATGAAAATTTAATTTGAAACTAATTTACGGTTGACTGGAAGATGGAAGAAAATGACTCTTTTAATTATTTATTCAGTTATTTTTTAAATGGAATTATGATAACAATAATAGTAATATGATAGTAGAGAAAATTAAATACTAATTAAGTAGTAATTTATTTGCTTCTGTACTTTGGGTTATAATTAAAAACTCCCGCCGAAACAGGGGAAGAGAGTTTTGAGTTAATATATACGTTGGACTCAATTAAACTCGAGTTCTAACATTTTACCATTTCCTATCTTTCTACAAAACTCAATCAAATTTTTGAAACACTCAGATTCTCATCGTATTTTCTCCCGTTCCGCTAAAGTTTTAAACCCAATGATTCAATTTATCCGAGTCTCTGGTATCTTAAGGCTGTAGATGTGTAATGTGAAATAAGACGAGAGAGAGTGAGAGTGATAGCGAACGTAAAAGAGAAGAGTGATGTGGAGTGTAGTCAAAGCAATGCGGTATTTTCACCAGAGTAAGATTCAACCAGTCAACCGAGTAGCGACAAGTTTTACTCAGTAGAAGAGGGTTGCAAATCATGGTTGAAGGGTCGGAAGTAAACCTAGTTGGACATTTGAGATGGTGTGAGGTATAAAATTGTGTGAATAGCAAGAAGAAGGGTACAAGGGATAAGAGAAATGAAATCTGTGAATGATGTGATATATTTTCGGGGTCCATGCTCCTGCTTATGGATACAAAAAAGAAGAAAAGTGGATAATAGTTGATAAATCGCTATACTCTATCCAAAGTAAGATACGTAAAACAGGAGCACGTATTGTTATCATGAATTCTAAAGGTCTATATATACTTATATACATCAACATATATATTTTCGAGGGTGACTGGATGACAGGTGAATCTGAAGGATCGTTTGCGCTCATAACTTTCTCTGTCTGTGGATTTACGTGATAACAAATTTTATTTTTAAATTTATTAACTGTCGAATATATGTGTTTATATATTTTTTAAATTGTTTTTTTTTTCATGGATATTACAAAAGTCTGAAAAAGTGTTTTTGACACTTTTTATTTATTAAAAACAAAAAATAAAAATCGACAAAACAAAAGTTTTAAAAAATTCAAAAGTGGACCCAAATTGTAGGAAAAAGTTGATGATATGTTAAATTTGACAAAAATTTCAACAAATTTATCAACTTTTTTGAATACTTTTCTAACAATGAGGATCTCATCTGAAATTTTGTCTAGAATCCATTCCAAAAATAGAATCGAACTTATTGGAACGAAATAGGTTAATTCAGTCGGAATTACAACTTTTATGCCTTGACGTACTGTTGCACAGACTAACGGACGTGACTATAAACAAATCTATCAATCTTTTTTTTCTACAAATATATCAAAGTATATCAATTTAAGACATTAATAATTTGCATCAAAATTTCTATTTTTGAAACTCATCTCTCTGATATAAATTTATGGCTTTACATGAACTGTAGATGCGATTTAACGTGAGCATATTGATGAAAAATTCTCGAGCAAGAGAAGTACGCACTCAACATTTTTATGCTTGAGGTGTGCAATATATTTATAAAGTATATAAAAATAAATTGACGACAAACTTTCGGAAGTGAAAATAAAATGATACAAATATTTAAAAAAATCTATTAATATATAAACCACGTGAAAAAATTTAATTTATTTTATTACGAAGTTCCACTTCCTATCTCATGGCTAAATTTAGTTCGTAAACAAATTTTTTATTATTATTATTATTATGTTAAACGTACTATTGAGTTAGAGTTTTTTGTCTGTTATATTTAAGATGTTTGTTTTTTTGATAAAAAATCTTGACACCTTAATATACTTAAAATTTAGCATCTTCCACAAATTTAAGCTGATTTATTTATACTCTAGTCACGTCTATACTTACACAGAATTTCATTGCGGAGTAGGGAGTAGGGGTGTGATACTACTCTCTTTCTACTCAGCTCAGCACCCCTCGCTGTTTTTACTTCTCGAATATGTCCCCATAGTAGCATCTGTTCTGTCGGTATTCTCGCGGCAACGAAAATAGACTTTGAATCATTGCCAACATTTGCTATACAATATCTCTGTACACACACACACACACACACACACACACACACACACACACACACACACACACACACACACACACACACACACACACACACACACACATAAACACACACACTTTATAATGCGCGAGACTTATACTCGCGTATATGATATTATGCTTATGTTTTAAAGCCTGTAAATAAACTTTGCTTTTATACACAGTACCTAAGGGAAGAAAAAATTATTATTCTCTAATGAAATCTTTTTTATTTTAATTAGAAAAAATAATAATAATAATAATAATAATATTTTTTAAATATTAATGCTGCAGTTTCAATTATTGAGTTGAATAATACATTGTAAAAAAAAACCGGAGTAAATCTATGCCGTGTATGTGTTAACATTTTTGGTGTTAAATTTCAACACTGAAAGCGGTGTTAAAAATTTCTCGATGTTAAAATATTTTACTTTGTGAATATTTTTACTTATTCGATCACTACAGTTTATTAGTATTTTTATTAATTAATTAAATTATTGGTAATTAAAATAGTGGACTTAAAATTGAGTAACTTTTAAATAAATTATTTATAACATAAATAATTATTTAAATACGTACATAAAAAAATTGAAATATCCTCTAGATGATATTCATTAAATTAAAAAATTTTTTTAATATGTAATACACTTTTTTTCTAATTTCTGTACGTAGGGGGCGGGGGGGGGGGGCTAAAATTTGGTTCCATACCTAAAGAATTTCGAAAATTTGAACCTTTACACTTTGAACTTGACAATTTGAACTTTTGTAAATTTGAATTTTAGCGATTTGAACTTTAATGATTTGAACTTACCTTTTTCTCAGGTTTTGTGTGCGTGGAAATATAAATTATGTAAACTTATACGCTTGAAATAGTATGGTGCCTTTTTTTCAGGGGTTTTGTGTGCGTGAGCATATAAAATATTCAAATTTTCAAAAGTTCAAATTTACAAAATTTCAAATTGCCGTAGTCTAGGTCAAATTGGTAAAGTTCAATTTTCAAAGTTCATTAAGTCGGTTACCTAAAAGTTTGGGGACCTATTTTGCCCCAAAATTATTCGAGGCACTCAAAATTTTAGGAGCCCCCCCCCCCCCTCGTTCCCTTAGTACTTATTTTACACCGATTTAACACCACCCACACAGATGTTATTTCATTTCAACACCGCGTGGTGTTAAATTGAGTCCATTTTTAACACCGCTCTTTTTACAATGTACTACTGCTGCAATTTCAATTATTGAGTTGAATAATAAAATTAAAAATTAAAATACAAAGTACAAATATGTATAATTAAAATAATATATATCGAGAAAGAGAATAAATGATAACTCGCATTTTGTTATTCTATTAACCCGGCTCCCAAGTGTGAAATAGAGGTACAAGTTATACAAATACACCCGAGTTTTAAAAAGTATTAGTATGCTTATAATTAACCCGAGGTTACGCCCTCGAAATTTTCGCCTTTCTCTACCGAATTTACTCTAGTATCACCCCCATGTGATGTGCGTAGTATTCAGTGAAAATGTATGCATAAATGTTACGAGTGTATATATGAGACCACATATTATACAGCCCGGAATTTCACTCAGGCGATAAATATTCGCAGTACCATGTGTTATATATTCAAGGGATTGTATGTAGCATCTAGCATATTTTCGAAATTGCTATTATTACACACTGGGTTTTCAAACTTCATTGTTGAGTAAAATATACATAAAGTATGTGTGCATAACATGTAGGTAACAAATAGACTTGGTAATAATAATTACCCAGTTCGCTTTAGTATTCATATAATCATTTGTCCGACATTCGTCAATAACTTTTGAAAAATACTACCGGGATTTAAACCAGTTTTGTTAAACATTTATTCCCTGAGGGCTGATGTTTTGTTTACTATTAAATGCTTTTCCATGTAATAATAAATTTATGAAAAATTTTATTAAAAATATAAAAAACATCACTTAACATATAAAAACCATGCGGATTAAAAGCGAAGCAGATTTTTATTTATTTATTTAATCCTCGTCAAGTAAACTTTACTTCAAGGGTGAGCTTTATTTATATAAATCATAAAAAACTCCGCGAACTGAAGTATGGAGTAAAAATTATTAACACTCAAATAAATAGTTTATCTATGAGTTTTCATGAAAAATTGTTATTATTAAATACAAGTTTATATCAACATTAAAACATCGTAATCAGAGTGGATGTGATTTAAAATAAACTTCACGTTCACTCCGAAATATCTCAGCTTATAAAAACTCATTATTAACTCCGTACGTGGTGGGATTTTTTAAAAAACTCCGGAACTCCATTTGATGGTGTGAATTCGGATTTAAATTCACTCTGAATTCATTTACGATTTTTCACAGAATATATATTTATAGGAAAAGTTTATTTATTCAGGTGACATCGATATATTTATATAAACCTTTTAAATATTCCATTATACAAAAGCAAATATTTTAGTGTAATTTGAACAGCACATATCGGTACTCAGCATCAATATTTATGGTCAAGCGCATTAGATATAAAATAAATAAAACGTAGGTACATAAACAGTGTATAGTATATGAGTAGGTGGTCGTTTGGCAAGATACATAAGGACGAAAAAGCCATTACATAGTGCCACTAAGCACGACACATGTCGTGACCGCTTATAACCTTATCCATTCATTTCTCTCTCTCGCTCGCTCTCTTTCTCCCTTTATTTGACCTCCCCCTTGTTGTGAGTCCCCGCCTCACCCACAATCTCTTTCACTCCCAATTTGATAGCGGAAAATGCAGCCAGCCAAAGTCAATAAGTTCCCCCTTCGTTACGGCTCTATGGGGCCTCATTCGAGCTCTCTGCCAATACAATGTATGTCCCTGTGTGTCGTGATTGCCCCATGTGTAGTATATATTAATGTTACAGCATGCCAATGTGTATGTCTCTTCTATGTTCTACTCACAGGACATACCCCTCAGATAGTGTACTCTGTCCACTGCATGGACTATACTATCAGTTCTCTGTACCATCAGTTCTGCTTGGTGATTCTGTGCTGGGTGGTGCCGATCTCATAAAAAAAATTCATGTAAGCGGAAACTGTTTGTGCACTACACAAATATACAAATATATCAATCGATAGCTTCTAATATTTTTTAATTTTAGTAGCTCTTCAACTGATTACACTGGAAAAAATTTTCGGAGTGAACGGGAATTAAATCCAGAGTAAATACGGAGCGGATGACTGTGTATATATTTGATCTCCTCGGAGTAAAATTTACTCCGAAGGAGAGTTTTTTAAAATATTGATACTCTGAATTGGAGTGAATGCGGATTTAAATAAAATCCAGATCACTCCGAAATCGTTCACCTGAAAAAATAAACTCTCTATTGACTCCGGAGTAATTTTTTCTAAAACTCCGAGTGACGGAGTGAATTCGGAATTAAATAAAATTTTGAATTACTTCGAATTCACTTCGGATTTTTCAAAGTGTAAAATTTATTATTTTTATTACCAAATTTTTTTTATATTTAAAATTGAATAATAAGTATAACTATTGAAAAATTATGTAGGGGTGGGAGGGTCAAAACGGGGTACTTAAGGAAATACCAAGTTTTCGAGGACTCAAGTGCACTAAATCTTGTTTTTTTTTTTTTTTATCTTCAAAGTAAATGAAAAAAATTTTCAGTTACCGTTAAAAAAAAAAAATTTCATTTTTGCGGCCAAAATGGGGTACCCCCTAAAAAATATAAAAAAAAATTCTAGATTTTAAATTAATTTGATTGTTAAACTTTTCTGCAAGTAATTTACATGAAGAAAAATGATATTTTGCATGATTATTGGATCCAAAAGAAGAAAACCAAATTTTTAATAGTTTTTATCTTAAAACCAAAGTCAGTAATATTTTTCTACTGACAATCGATTTTTGAAAAATTTTAACAAAAAAAAAATTCAAAAAACGCTCAATTATATTTACAAAAGGGATTTTGGAATGTTTAAAAACCATTTAAAATATAAAATTTTTTTTTATAAAATTTTGGGGATACCCCGTTTTGCCTACCCTACCCCCTTTTGCCCCCCTCCCTTAATTATTTTATAACAAAACATGAGAAGCAAAAGTCTATTACTTTAGTATCATGAAATTATTAGTCATTTAGCCATTTTTAAAACTTAATATTTTTTTTTTTCATGAAATTAGAATAATTTTTGGCAATAGTATATTGCAAAATAAAAAATGTTTTTTACAATATAGATTATCTATTTATAAAAAAATAAAAAATAGTGGCAGACTATTTTACATCCATAAAAATAACTACAATAGTTATTATTGTAAATATCTAGGGCATATACATTTATATCACCCAATAAAATCCGCATGAAATGACATTAGTAGCAGAGGCTTGGCTATTAGATGCTCAATTTGCACGCAAGAAATGGGTGGGAATGTTACGACGTGAATAACTAGTAGTATTGTAGAATAGCACAAGATAGTATAGATATGGAGTATAGAGTAGAGAAGATGTTGGTAGACTTGGCACACGAAAGCATCTGCGGACTTTTGGGGCTGAACACACTAGGGTGGTTTCAGTTGATGTGGGCGGAAAGGTTGCAGTGTCGTTCTATCGAAAGTAAACGACTCACAAGGGTGTGTGGAACGAAAGCAATTTGTCGTTCTCTCTTCTACGATTTTTACGTCTCGTTTCGGTCATTTGTTTGGTAGTATATATATATATATATATATATACTTATGGAAAATACGTTACGGGGAAGCATAAACGCAACTTGGTCACATATATGTTTATTCTGACGTACGTTATATATTTTTTTAGTGGATGTTTTCAAAGTAAATATGTAGAATAAGAGTAATAAATTGTGAGGCGACTGAAAAATTTTTTTATGTGCATCTTTTAACTAGCAATTATTGTTGAGGATAAAAAACTAATAAAAGTAATATTATAAATTGATTTTTAAAAATTCTTATAAAGAAAAAGGAATATGAATGTACTCCGGAAACTTATTAAATTCGAATAAAAAGAAGCGAAATAAGTAGCAATACGGATTTATATATATATATATATAGAAATAAATCGTGATTTCAGTACAACATTCAATCGGCATTGAAAAACGGAAGTAGAGAGATCGAGTGGATGAAACTCTCGTGATTCACTCAAGCTACTATATACTGCGATTTTACGTTTTTCGTTTCGATTCGCCTGTTTGGCACTCAGTACTTATCGTAAAAGCACCGTGGTCTATAACTTTTTTTCTCTCTTTCCTTTATCCTCTAAGTAAAAACGTAAAGTTGAAAGTTGATTGAATTGTCAATGATTATTTTGATAAAAAAAAAATATACATACATTTTCAATGAAAGCATTTCAATAATAAATATAAACAATTTAATTTTTTTCAAATCTCATTTCCTCAAAAATATTTACTTTTTTAAATTTATTGTGATTGCAATTTATAAAAATATAAATAAAAGTTACAAAAAATTTTTATTATTCAAAAAATACAAATGTGCATTTCATTGATAAAAAAAATTATATAGAAATTTATTGTTGTAGAAAATTGATAAGAGGATTAAGATTTTATATGCTGTTGAATAATAACACACCCAGGTACACACACACACACACATATATATATATATATATTAGAGTGCGTCATTTCAGAGCAACATTTTTTTTCAGTGCATGTGGAAAAAATCGTAGTTCAATACAAAACAAAAATTTTCGCGCAAGAAAAAAAATTTTATGTCGATTACAGACCTAGTTTATTGAAAAATTCGATTTTCCATTTGCATAACACGGGTAAATTTTTTTATTCAACACAGAAAAAAAGGACTTAAAAATTCTTGGCGCAAAAAATATTTACTTGTCTCAAAAAATTATGTCCGTGATAAATCGAAAACGAAAATTTTTGTGAGAGGAAAAAAAATTACTTGCTTCGGGAAATTTTTTCTAACTCTTAGAAAATTTTTGTCTTTTATCAATAATGCAAAATATTTCTTGCGCCAAGGAATCCTTTTTTTCTGTGAAGCTTCGAGTATTTTTAACTTATTAATAGATCAATAGATCAAATAGACGAATACATGTATTTGTAGTAAATTGGACGCTCTACAAGAAAGGTCTTATATGATTTTTTGATAAATCCATCTGTTCAAAAGTTATTGGAGCTCGAAGTCAAGTTACAGTAAATTTCGAGATCTTTTTACTTTTCCGGTAAAACTATCAGACTTATCACAAAATGTTATAGGATCTTTTTTGTCGACAATTCTATTCTCTACAAATTATTGTTCTTAAAGTTTTTTCAAATTTTGCATGGTTTTCTAGTTATTTTTAATTTAACATCAAGCTCTTAAAAAAAGTAGTGTTCCGATCGATTTCAGAAGTTTTACATATACTTTCGAACTATACATGGAAATGCATGCAAGTATCCCACATATATATTAGTGTATGATAATAGTGGAGTATAAAATTACATAAAAATAATCACCTGCATAACATGACAATCTTCTATAACCATAGTCTCTGGTTATTTGTAAGGCACTTTATTGTATAAAGCACTTAAGCTTTCTCGCGTATTCACGTATTCATATTGTACGAAAGAAAGAAAACGAGTGAGAGTAAAATTTTCAGCCTTTACTCGTCTCCGCTGTTTCCAAGCTACTTTGCACTGCCACTCACGCCCCTTTAATAAATACTCATACTAAAATATATAAGTATGTATGTAGAGCAAAATTCGCAAGCTCATACTCTAACACTTTTTTTATCATTATATTGCCTCTTTTATCTTCTCAAAATAACTCACAAATCTCGTACAGACTTTTAACGCCTGAAAAGTAACGAGTTTACTAGAACTGGAAGGCAAACTAATCAATTCATTCACGTTTTTACCGAGAAACCGTTAACTGTCCTGTCTTTTCATCTTCCTTCAGTCTTTATTATTAAACTCTTTCATACAACAGCGCACTTTTGTTATGGTAACTTAAATATTAGGGTTTGGTTACTTAGCATTTGAAAAAAATGAAAATAAAATTTGAACAAAAAAAATTTCTAAAGGGATGAATAAATTGTACAAAAAATAGTTTAATATTCATTAAAAAAATATAAAGTAATGAATTTTTTTATTATTTAATTTAATTTTTTTTACTGTTTAGTCAATTGTGAGAAAATTATTTTTTTCTTAATTGTTAAATTTACTGATGGAAGTTGAAAAAAGGTTAAACTATTGTGTTGACGTATTTGCACATGAAAAACAAAAATAAAATAATTGGTTTTAAACGCAATTACAGATGAATACATTGTTAGTTTCGCGCTAATGCGTTCCCTCTGTTTCCATGTACACAATACATATTAACACACATACATATGTACAAACATAGATAGGTAGACATATGTTATGTTTAGCCAAAGACTCATTGACGTAGATGTATTCGATATAGTTACATGCACATCAATAGAGAATGCCTGATGGAATTCAATACGTTAGTGGGGACAAAAGGAGTAGTATGTCAAGCCACTCCCGAAGGATTCGAAAAAGTCGTATAGTAAACAATCAATAAGATTTTTCGAATAACCAAAAAAAGCTATCTAATTCCTATCATACCTTTGTATATTTATTTACATCTGATAAACATTAATTTTCAAAAAATAATGTATGCAAATTGAACATTTATCACTTTTCAAGATTCAAATGGTTTGAAATAACTCATTGAAACTGAAAATTGGTACCAACGTAGAATCAGTTGGTCAAAAAAATTTGAAATTATCTAATAGTTGAGAAGAAAATAACTTTTTTTTTTTTTTTTTTGATATTTTTGAACCCAGAAAATCGAATTCCCGAAATTTAATTAACTTGAAAACTAGATAATTGCTTCTGATTGCGGCAAGTTCCGACTTAGTTATTTTGTCCGAGGGAAATCGTGTACAAAAAAAATTGAAAGGAAAAAAAAAATAGTGACCTTTCGTAATTTTTTGTTCATTAACTTGTGAGCGCTTTAAGCTCGAAAATTGCAGGAAGTTTTGGGGTTGGCTTGAATGGTCAACTGTTTTTAATTTTTTTTTTTTACAACTATATATATAAATATAAATATATATATATATATATATATATATATATATATATATATATATATATATATATATACATATATATTGGTGGGTTTTAGATTACTTTAAATGTTGAATTTTATTCCTGAATCAATTACTTCAGATGAAATGATCGTTTTTCAATTTACCAATCTATCAATATCACCATGACGAGTTGATTGAATTTGTAAATTAAAAATAAAACATGTAGATATATATATATATATATATATAACAGTAGTACAGAGAATAAAGATAGATTAACATCAAAGTTACTGAGCGGAATAAATATTAAAAATTCGTTGGTTATTTTTTTATAAATTTTTATATTTTTTTGTTCGATATCTATTCAGTACTGGCCCATGTCCCAATCGACCTGTCACCCCGCGACAGTTCCAATCAGTCGCTAGGCATTGTTAGCCCACGCGTCAATTGGACTGGCTTTATAACAAACAGCTACTCATCAATATCAACTGAAGGGTTCAGCTCTAATTTGACCCATTTGTTATATTTACTCTCACGAAAAATTCATCTGCTTGTCCATCTCATTTGTGATTCTAAGAAATCATTAATATTCAGTATTGATAAAACAATTATTTATAAATTTTTAGTTTAAATGAATTGAATATTTTTAAATACTTGTGACTTCTCAAGCTACTAAAAAACTCGCTAATTATTTTTAGCAAAAAAACTACTCAAGAGATTTTAATTTTAATGATGGTTTAAAATAAGTTTGAGTATGAAATGTCACTATGCATATGGTGATTTCTAAAATTAGATAAAGAAATGCAAGGCATCATCTTTATTCATCACGACTTGAAATCCTCTACTGTCAAAGTTCTTTTCTTTCTGTATGTCATCTTATCTCGCATTCAAAAGTACTTTTCAACTTCTCTCATCTCTTAGCTTCTTTATGTTTAACTTGTATTATTTTTATTCCATAACTTTTATTTATCCTTCGCTGAGTTGAACTTGAGCCAGATTTTTTAACCCCATTCGTGGTTTCTCATCACGTTCAATTTATGTCATTAACTATTCACCTTTCTTTGATCTCATAAATAAATTATTTATTTTTGTTTCTCAATTAAACAAATATGGGGGAAGGGGTAACGGGGTATTTAAGGAAATACTGAGTCTTCGGGGACTCAATTACGTCAATCTTTTTTTTTTTATATTCAAAGTGAATACCAAAATTTTCAGCTGCCGTTAAAAAAACAAATTTTAATTTTTTGCGGGCAAAATGAGGCACCCCCAAAAAAGGTAAAAAACAAATTTTTGAAAATGTAATAAATTTTTTTATAAGTAATCTATATAAAGAAAAATTACAATTCACTTCATCATTAGAAGCAAAGGAAGAAAAAAATTTTTTTAATAGTTTTTATCTTAAAACAAGTCATTAACATTTTTTGACTGACACTTTCGATTTTTGAAAAAATTTAACAAAAAATATTCAAAATAATGTTAAATTATATTTGCAAAAGTGATTTTAGAAAGTTTCCAAAAAATTTCAAAAAAACAAACTTTATTTAATAGAATTTTGAAAGTATCCCATTTTGCCCCTTACCTCGTTTTGCCTCTCCTTACCCTATTAATAGACTGCAAATTTTTTATTTTTCCAAAAAAAAAAAAATTTTATTATCCGAAAAATAAATTTTTCGTCGAAAATAATTGATTTTATTTTTTTATGAACAATAATAATAATAATAAAAGTATTTAAATAAATATATAGATAATTAATGATATTGTCTCGTCGCGTTTCTTTTTATCCATTTATCTGAACGTTAATTAGTGAAAGAATTTATTAACAGTTGGATGTGAAGACAATAAAATTTAAATTGACAAATAAATTCGAAATTGACAGATGAGTGAAGACGACAGTAAATGAATAATGCTATTTCATTTCGTGTAATTGCCGTTGACGTACGTTGATTAGGATAATTAAATAACAGTAGAAATTCACATGTTCGTAGTTATCGATAAAAGTTAAAATTAATTTATCTCATGGGAGATACTGTTTAATTTACAGTCTCGTTGTAAAAACCGCTTGAACAAAGAGAAGAAAGAGTATATCAAATAAAAAGGGATGGTACAAAAGTATAATCAAGGATCAAGGGTCACGTCTCGTGTAAATTGTCTGTCAGGTTATCAAAGCGCCACCTGATTCATTTTTTAAATTTTTTCTTATACTAATGAAAAATTTCTACAATATATAAATTAATTAAAAAAATAATGAGATAGACAATATTTATAACTAAAGAACTCGTGAGTTAATTATCAAACTTAAAAAAGCTTCTTTGATCTCAAGTTTAGATTGTTACTCAAGTCCAGTAGAGCAACTAAAGCTTGGCAGTCAATTAATCGCCTTTGCATTTTTGTTAAATAGTTATTTAATTATTTTCATTTTAATTAACAAACATTTACTTGAGGATAATAAAAATTAATTAGGATTAAATATAAATTAGTATATTTCGTTAATCAAAACCCATACTCCAACCTCGCGTGCACTTAATTATTTATATTCAATTACTAAAATCCTATTTAAATTTTATTATTCATATAAATGAATAATCATCATAAGGAATTGATATTAATTATTTTAATTGATATATCAAACGCCATATTAGTAAATAAATTTAATTAATTACACTCAAATATCTGTCATAAATACTTTTTCGGTATTTGTACCATCATATGAAAAAATAAATATGTCACGAGGTACAGAGCAAACATCGCTTTACTTTTTATTGTACGATATTTGGTCATTAAAATATATATTGTGTTTCATATCTCTATTGATTTCTGACATATGGGTATGTCCAGTTTTAGCAGTTAGTATATATATTGGTGAAATTAGTTTTCAGAGAAAGACTAAAATAAAATATAGGATTTTGTAAAAAATCTGTTCTAAGTAATATAATAAATGCAGAAAATGTATACACATATGTATGTATATATGTATGTATAAAATACATATGTATAGACATTTGAGAATGATAGGGTAGAGTTGAAGTGAAGGAGCTGACTCGTACGAGTAAATCAGTATTCATATATTCGCTCCAGAATCTCCACAGCCTTTCGGAAAATCAATACGTAATGAAATCAATGTTGTTACCCGTCAGCATATCCGAGACTTGCGGATATGAGTGCTGACGAAATCTTTTACATTAGGATATTAGCCATTAAATTTTGAATTTTACTTTTACTTAAACAATGGATATACAGAATTTTCCAATAAAATTTAATTAAAATTCATTATTTTAATTAGTTAAATTGACATCATTGAAAATTTATAATTAAACAACATTTTACTTGTCGCTCAGTTAATAGTAATCGATTGTGTAAGTGAGTATTAGTAGAATTCATTTAAAGTCTTTCATCATTTTATGCTACATCAACTCAATTCAACTGGTAAAAATATATCACTTGTTCCTTCCTCTACTTTTTTACAACTTTACTGATGGCTGTATATATACCTCACTCTCGTTTAAATCTTCTCAATCTATTTTAACGTTTCTTTTTTTACTCTTGTCACTTCCTGTCGTCGTCGTCGTCATCTTCTTCTCTTTCCGCTTTAGTAATCTCTAACACTAGGTTTAAATTTTTGAGGTTAAACAAATTTTATCTATACATATATATAGGTATAAAAAAAAATTTATCATAAAATTTCATTTCATCGATAGCTTTTTTTTTTTTTGTTCGCTCGGTTTTTTAAACATTGATTTATTGTAAATATATTCGTACGTAAAATAAAGTGTGTGTATATAAAAGAGATAAAGTTATAAAAAAGTCAGTGAAAAATAAAATAGGTAGTTGAACGGCTTTCAACGTTGAATAAAAATTTTTACCTTTATCACAACACTATAATTCATTTTTATCCTACTAGTTCTTTTACCGGCTTTTAACGCGTGAGAATCACTTTTAGAAAAAGGCGCGATATGAAAATTTTGTGGATAAATATTCACGCTTTATTACATGACAGCTACTTCAAAAATATACAGGAACATCAATATGTGGTTTAAAGAAAATTTTTTATATATGATTTATAATTTTTTTCCAATTTTTGTGTAAATTTTCTCTATAAATTTACTTTGTAATTTCCTTTAAGAGCGTTTTCATTCAATCAGTAGGTTCCATAAATATTTTTTATTATATTTTACATAAAATTATTTTATAAATATTCATATATATTACATGGAAATAAAGAAAAATTATTATGATACTGAAGTTAACCATGGGTGTGAATGTAGCAGACATCAGACAAATTTTAAATCATAAATCAATAAAGTAAATAATTTAAAAAATAATATTTATAAAAAATGGGCTGATTAGTTTCAAAATTTTTTCTATGTGCATTTTTAAAAAATTTAATTTTATTAATTATTTACTCTATTTATTTATAAATTTAAATTTGTCTGATGTCTGCTACATTCACACTCATAGTTAAAGAAAGTTTTATGATTTTTGAAATTCATTCGGAACGATAAATTATAAAAAAAAATATATTCCAAAAAATTGCACTTACAGTTTTTCTAAGTTTCTACATGTGCATTTTTTAGATTTTTTTTTTTTGTAATTTATTTGCTGTAAAAAAAAATCCGAAAATTTTGAATTGTCTGCTAACTGCAGCATCATAAAATTATCATAAAAAAAATAATAATTTTTTTTTTTTAATACAAAATTTCATTTCTGTTATTAAAAATACAAATTTTTTTATTGTAAAAAAATCAATAAAAAGTCATATAAAATGAAATAAATATTTTCAACATTATTTTATTACTAATACTTTTTTTGTTATATATTCTTTCAATATCTCATTCGACTACACTTCCATTCGTTTGTTGAATATTTATTAATTTTTTGATACAACTTAAAGATTCGTCAAAAAATATATCTTTTTATATCAATGATATCTTTTATGAACGAGTGTATAGTAGAAATAAAAAATGAAAACGTCAAAACTTATTCGATTTTCAGAATTTTAATACAAGTAAATTAAACAGTAAATTAATAAGTGACAGTTAATTAATAACTTAAATAAAATGAAACTCATGAAATTTTCATCAGTTCATGAAAATTCATTAACCACTGGCAACTTTTGCGACAGTAGTCAAAGAAACTTGAGTCTTTCAAGATATTCGTTTGGGTAAAGGAGAAATTCAAACTGACCTTGTCCTTTTATTCAAAACTCTACTTATAATTCAGACTTTTTGTTTCTTTGATTAAATGAATTGAGAAAATTACCAAAAAAAAATTTTTCCTTATTCAGCAAACGCAAATTACTTTTTTTTTCTTTACAATTACAATATAATGTAAATTTAATAATAATAGTAGTGAAATAATGAAATTTAAACTTTTAAAAAGTAACTTGATTTTAATCAGTTTTAATTGTCAAAGTTTCTTACAACTTTATTATTCTTTTAATTACTACAATCGTATATCTCATGACTTCTTTTTTAATTTCCATAAAATATTTAAAAATACAAATAAAATAAATTTATGAAAATATAAAATAAATTCTTTATGCTTACGTAAGTTAGTAAAGTAGAAAAAAAAAACTATATATAACGGATGAAACCCTAGGTGATATAACTTGTTAGATATAGTGATGAGGTGAATATCCGCAGGATAAGAATAATTTATGAAGCATCGACCCAAGAGAATTGTAGTCTATGTCCATGCGTATATACTTTGTATCATCCAAGTAAGTACATAATATATAGATAAATACATAGAAAGATGGTTTTCAGCAAATCGATATTACCACAAACGAGAGTAGTGACCTACCGACCAGTTTAATTAAATCCAAATTGTGTTAATCGGATTCCTAGTTATTCCTTTAACGTCAAAGAGAATCGTATTATGAAAGAGAAGCTCAGCCAAACGTGAGGATGAATAATTTATTCAACATTTCGTCTGTAAATTCAAATTTTTTACAAAAGATAAATTTTTAAGTATTTTGACAATTATCATATAGTATTTAAATAGTAAATATCGTCGTTCTTTACAGAAAACCGTCAAACTCAAAATTTTTGAAAATGACTTTTTTTGTTGGCAATCATCGTAATGCACATATTTGATGTCTGGTTTACATTTTCTTTTTCCAATATTCAAGATTTTCCGGTTACAAAAGCTGTCGCACGAAAATCGCTTATCTTACACAAATTGGAAAGAAAAACCGACTTTTTCAAAATTTGAGATAAACGATATTTTTTTCATGCAGATATTAGTAAAAGAAATTATATTCTGAACTAAATATCTGCATTTGATGCATATGTAAATTTGTTTTTTTTTTTTTAATTTGAAGAAATGACTTTTTTTACTGCATGAAAAAAAAAATGATTGACAATAATTGTTGTTCAACTTCTAATTATTCATGTTATGTTCAATAACTAATATCGTTCCAATCAGTAAAATTATGATTTTAATGTTTAAACTGGGATAATTAACAGTTAATCGTTGAAATATACTGCTTGACTAGTTAAAATTACTATTGAAACCTTAAAAAATTACAAGACACTTGTCAAAAAAATGCATCTGTTATCAATTTCTTACGTTCTACACTGATAGAGGAATTTTTCTGAACCAAATAAGATTTATTAATAGTTAATAAATGGCTTATTTGAATAGGAAATGGCACATGAACTTAATTAAGTAGGGTTATGACAAATAGTTTATAGTCCCGTTTAAGTTTATTTTTTTAAAGGAAATAATACGCAAAATAATTAATTTAAAAAATATTCAGCATTTTTTTTATTTATAAAACAATATTTAGTTGATTATATTTTGAATTTGTTACACTAGACAGTACATACTGAAAGGTATTGTAAACAGAAAGTGGCGCTGTAGTCAAAAATCACAGTGATGTTCGCTCAAATATGAAAATTATTAACTATTAATAAATCTATATTTGAGCCAAATAAATGCTTATTTCAGTCAAATAAGGCTGAAAAACTGTTTCAAATAAATGCATTTATTAATATCAAATAAATACTTTTATCAGAGTACTCGGTAATATTTACTGAGATTCGGTCTAGGCGAGCTGTTGACGTGAATCTCAGTAATATTTACTAATATTTTTTTCCGTGTGTTTTTTAGCTCTCCTGTATAACTTACAAAAATTGAGTTGAAGATTTTCTACTAAGAATGACGATATCTTTATATTAATTATCAATAATAATAATTTTTCAAAAAAAAAGAATAAGAATAATATTTTGAAGCTCTATTTAATGAAATAATCTAAAAAATAAACAACGTTTTAATTAATTAATTAATTCATATTATTAAATTATAGATAATTTTAATTAACAAAGAGCTTGAAGCTGATCAAAGATAAGTTATTTGGTTAATAAAATTATTGGGTAAATTTAATAGATCAAAGTAATTTTAGATGATCGTTATTCCAGGCGGAAGATATTTATGTAAAGGTATAAATATAAAACGACTTGAGAGTTAAGGGTGAACACTATAGACTACTGGTTGAAGAAGTAGAAATTTCTCGTAAGGGTAGATTTACTACTCTCATGTATATATGTATAGGTTTATATAAAAAAGGTTGAGTATTTAATGGGCGTTTCATATAAAAATTAATTGGCAACTTAAGAGTTCAGGGGTAAGATATAGGAACTAAGCCTTCTCAGTATACAATCACTTCTCTAGTGTTTTGTTATCGTTTCTTTCGTGAAAACCAGTCAGGGGTGAATATGATTTTTTGAGATGCTCGTTTTTCAAGCTCTCCCTTTTTTTATCGAGCTAAAAAAGTGTAGGGAGGTTTAGGAGAAGTCAACGAGGGTGAAGAGATTCCTCACGAGATTGCTTGAATTTTCTTACCATGTTTATATATATAATACTGTATGTATATAAATAAAATGCTGAAACGATACGTGCTCCTTCAAGCACGTGTGTTACCATTTTTTTTCTTTTTAACTTATAACTTATAATTTATTCTTACAAAGTAAATTATGAAATAATTCATTCTCTATTACACAGAGGCATATTAATAATTAATCTGTTGACAAAATGAATTAATAATGCAAAGCAATTACATTTTCCAATGGAAATAAAGTAAAATGTGTATTATTTGATTGATTTATGAGAAAAAAATTATATTTCATTGATATAAAAAAATTTCAACCGTTTAAATATTGAAGGCTGTTTGAATATTGATATTTTCAATTTTATATACATACCGCCCATTCGAATAATTCAAGAATAAATTTTACTGTCGATCAATCAGGATATAATTTTGTGTAGTAATAAATTCAATCGTATATTATTAATCTATTTTATAAATTTTTTAAACACAAAAAGTAGAATTATTCAAAAATATACATATTCAAAATTACTAACCGTAATCATTATCAAAAATCTATTTATCTTTAATGGTGGATTTATATATAATATAGGATAGTATTGTTTTGTTATCATTCTAATTTTACAGAGGTGTCTCTGGAAACAATGGACTCTTTTTGAATGTAACAGTGAAAAGTAGTGATAATCAGTTAATATTTGCTAAAAAAATCTCAAGTATATAACTGATTAAATTAGTGGTAAAGAGTACCTACGGCAAATCGATACACAGAGAAAAATCTTGGCTCGAAACCTACCAATTTTTATTATGCTATCGACTAAACTTGAAACAGGAAGTGAAGCATCCAAAAAATTATTATGCTCATACGAAAAATTATTATACTGCATCACAATACTTACTACGTGCGAAAAACTTATCGATAAGCTTTAAAAACAATCACTTTCATGCACTATAATAATTGTGATGTGGCATAATAATTTTTTACAAGAGCATAATCATTTTTTGGATGTTTTACCTCCTGTTTTGTTTCGCAGACAGCATAATAAAAATTGGTAGGTTTAGAGCTGACATTTTTCTCCGTATACATCGGGATAAAATGAGACACTATTATCTTTTTTTTAAATATTTGTTATTTAAATTATTTTATGAAGTAACTGAAAAGAAACTGACTCGAAGAAATAAACTAAAATGGGCTACGATTACAAAAAAAAATCTTTTTCACTCTTAAACTAAGCATTTTTAGGCAAATAAAGAATTTCGTCCCGAAAAAGGTCAAAATATGTTGAAATAAACTTGGATTTCTTCAATTAAAAAAATACTTTTAAATGATATCTTAAAATTTTTTTACCAAAAATATATTAGATAAAAATATTTCAATAGCATAATATCTTGTGGTAAAAATATACAATGATGGGAAAAGATTTTTCTTCTCTCAGTGTAGAAAATCGGATTTGAAGTTCACCAAAATACTACAAGGTGTATCATTAATCAAGCGTATCGAGCATTAATCGTAATTAGAGACATGAAACAGGGATTGTAGGCATTGCGAAAATGTAAAGCGAATGGTAGGACAGTAGAAGAGAAGCTCATGGTCATGTTCACGTTTCCACGGCGTTAACGAGCTTACGAACTGCCGGTCAGCCAGCCTGCGCGCTCGATCGTACATCGTTTCATGTCGGTTGTTGTTGTATCTATTTCTCTATTGTAGATAGGCGTTAGTTGTATCATATATATATATTGAAATCGGGCGACAAGGGTTAGTTTACTATAAGGGAGCATTTGAGCACACTCGACCAAACGGCTAGATGGTATCAATCCTACCCCCGGGATCACTTTCCTCAGGGATAACGACACACGCCTATGGCTCAATTAACTCCCAACAATAATTGAATAATAATCCTCTCTTCGTGATATGCTGTGTTCTATATATGATCTCTATGTGTACTTCATATTCTACTGCTTATCATTACATATGGACTCGGACCCTCTGTTATATAATAATATTCGGCCACTGAATACTATTATGACTAGAGAGCATTAATTATCAGTTCATTTATACACCGCTCGATAATAGATATTTTACTATTATTACTATTCTCTCATTGTCCATTGCGGAATTTCCGAATAATAATTCACCGGTAAAAACTGCAGGAAGATGAGAAGAGATAACACTGATACGGAATTTGATATCACGTAAAATTGATTAAATAAAATTTAAAGAATTTTCCAATTATATGATGTTTGATGAAAATGTTTCCAACTGTCAGAATTCATTTTTTAATAAAAAAAAACAAAAAATTTTTAATACATAACTCCAGTAGATTTTAAATCAAACGAAATATTTTCAGTTATCAATATCAAAAAATGCAGACAAATATTTTATTATTAAAAATGTATTTCCAATCTGTTTCTGATGGTAATTTAATTAGAATTTTTTTTTGCATTCAATACATTCTCAAATATTAAAAACGTATTTGCTTTTTAATTCTACCCAGTATTTGCTAAAAAATAAGAAAAATTTATAAATATAAACAAAATATTAGTATAAATTTTATATATTTTTTTTGAATGCTCTATAAGCTTTTTATACCGTTAAAAATTATTGACATTGTTTCCTTACGATCTTTGACTCTCTCAAGACATAACAAAGAAAAATGGGATAAAGGCATTTTATCGCGTGCGTTCTTCTTGCGCTCAACTCTCATAAATTCAATATAAAGAGAGATACAGTCTGGAGGAACTCAAGTTCAAAGACTGAAAATCTTTTTCTTATTCGCTCGTAATACTTTTATTTTTTCTATATCTATATATATATATATATATATATATATATATATATATATATATATATATATATATATATACATACAATGTCATGTCAGTTTAGAATCGCAGAAAAGTCAGAGTAATTTGCTTCAACATTAGTGTGCATTTCTTATTCCTGTAAGATCGACAGCTTGTCTGCAAAATATATTTTCTCTGGCATCCATTCTATTCTACACTACTGTGCATTGGGGATATTGGCTGACATTGGCCACAGGCCAATATATTTAAACTTTTCATAAGAACGCACGACAGTCAATCAATCCCCAATAACACCAGCCACCAATAATAGCAATAATATCACCAACCGCAAAAACAATCGTGTGAATGTAAGAACCAAAGGTCGTAATCGTGATCTCTAGTCACCAATAATATATGCATCGCCGCTTTCTTCATCATTTATTATATCCTTCATTTTATTTTACATTAAATTCTCTCCCTATCTATCTATATATATATATAAACATAAATAGAATATATATATCTTTATCAAATATTTTTCTTTTCTTTACAACTTTAATACTACAGAGTTAAATTGGCCTACGACCACAGCGTAACTCGATTCGGCTTGTTTTTCACTTGAAAACTCCACCTGACACTCTAACTTATTCCATTAAATTTAACTTTCCAAGCCATTTCTTTAGATATTCTTTCAAGACGCAGAACTTTGCTCTCACAAGTTAAACGATTTCCTTGTATTAGGTTAAAATAATATTTTAACTTTCAAAAATTATTTATCAATTAACTTGCCTTATCTTTTATATTTTATCTTTCGCCTGCTTGATATTTGTTTATTTTTTTTTTATTTGAAAGTTGAATAAACATCGAGGTCATGACCGAACAGTAATATAAATATGGTACAGTTTACATTAAATGAACATTTGACCGTTTGTATTTATCGAGAATAATCGGGATTCGTAGAATCCTTACTTTAAATATTGCACATAATGTGAGTGGTTTATTCGGGTTATAGAAGATAATAGGAAAAGGAATAAAGTGGTTTAGATTTTATTGAAGAGTTTGAGGTTTAACACTGTAATTAAATTATTTTTGTCGTTAAGACATTCGGATATTTCCATTGGTACCCGGGTCAACGATAAAACAATTCAGTCTCCCTTCATCTTATTTTCTTTTGAAATTATCAATTTGCTGATGATTTTCCGATAAGATCTCGACTGTTTTGACTTGGGTTACATTTTTGTCAACTTTATAACTTTTTTGATCTTAGTTTGAACTCATTCGTTTTCATTTCGAGCACGACAGTCATTGACCTTATTTTTGACTTGCTGAATCAAGTCGAAAAAAAGTTCTTTATTCGCCTCATTTTAGACTTCCCGGGTCAAAAATAAAACTTGGTTTAGACTTGGTCGTCTTAAATTGTGACTAAGTAAGAACAGTAAAGTCAAAACCAAAGTGGATTTGCGTGAGTTCGCCTTAATTTCGACTTCTGGTCTTACTTAGTAACGATTTAAGACGACCAAGTCTAAACCAAGTATATTTTTTGACCAGGGCTGCTTTAGTGTAAAATGGGTTTTTCACGTTTCACCTTAGTTTCGACTTTTTCCCTTTATAATTTAAGTCAAATAAGTCTAAATCAAATTAATTTTGACTTGATTTCGACTTCTTCGTCTTAAATCGTGACTAAGTACGCCAGTTAAGTCTAAACCAAAGCGAAAACTCAATATATTTCATATTTCTGTAAAATAAAGCCGAGTTTGTCTTCGAAAAACGGCTCTAAATTTCGATTTGGCAAACCAAGTCTAAATCAAGTTTTATTTTTGACCCGGATAATTTGATGGTCGCGTTTGTGGTACCTGGACATTCAACTAAAAGGTGCTGGACTGTTATTGCTGATTCTTACTTCGGGCATTTGTTGATAGCTACTCGTATCAGGAGATAACTGTGGGTCAAGTTAGTGTGACCAGTTCTTAACCGTGTGAAAATTACTTGGCTCGTACGACTATTAAATGATGGAGGTTTTTCCCATCGCCATATTTGTCTTATTCCCTTAAATTTATAACTTTAATCCTAAATAAAAATTTACGACTTTACATTACACATATATTATATATTATATTAAACATATCAAGTAATATTTCATTGGTGAGTGTGTAGCTTTCTTTGCACACTCTTGTAAAAAAATATTGATGCTCCACGGATGCATCAATCATTTGAAATACATAAAATATTCAATACACATGTCCCTTGATAGCGTCTGATCTATAAAACCAACTAGTGTGTAAGGCAGTGCAATATAACTTGGGTAATAATTTTTTTCTATAATATTCCGCGGTTCACAAAATAACGGAAAAAAATATAGTAAAGAATAAGAAGAAAAAATATTCATTCGAAATAAAAAGAAATGAACATCCTATTGATGAAATGGACTATATCGCTGCATTGTTAATTAAGCTAATTCAAAGTATACTCATTAACATCTAGAAAGTTTTTTTCTATTTATTTGTTGAAGACAAACGATTTTGTTAATTAAAGTTTATTTATTTCTATGATTCCATTTAAATGGCGAAAAACTTTTAATTATTTTTGCGTTGGAATAAATGATATTTATGTTAATAATAATCTTAAATTATTATTATTGTTGTCATTATTATTATGAATATGGTTATTATACATAATAACGTAATATAAAAAAATATAAACGATAGAAAGAAGATTAACGATGACGAGAAGATTATTCTTGGCACGGTAGAGAGGAAATAAAGGGAAAAGAAAATACGCAACATAGTAGTAGACGTTATAGAGGTACATATATATGTATATGTATCTATATATATAGGAAGAAAAGGATGATGCAGCAGTAGAAATCGAGAGATAGAAAGAAAGTATATAGAAAAGACTGCAGAGAAGAATGGTACAATAAAAGAAGTAAAAGACAAGCATGAAAAGCGAACCTCGAGGCAAAGCACGAGTAACTAAAAAGATTACGAAGAAACGGACGAGTTTCGCAAGAAGTTTTTGCGCCAGCGGTATTTAGAACGATTTTTTTTTTCCTTTATTTTTTCGTCTTGTTCTTTTATTTATTTTTCTTTACTCCATTTTTTATTTTCCGTTCCTAGAGGTGTAGGTGAACTCAGAAGTTTGGCGACTGCTGTGGAATGTAATTTACACAAACTATACATTTTATTGTTTTCCCTCATTTTTTTTAATCCATATTTTTATTTAAATTGATAAATTTTCAAATACTTAAGGATATTTGAATAATAGGCAGCGAAAGTTAGACAGTTAGAAATTTTGTGTTAAATTCAAATCGTATGTTGCAAATGATCTACACAAATTTTATGTTAAATAATTTAACACATAAAATCTTTTATTTTGACAAAATTCGGGTAAATTTAACAGACTTTTCGCGTTAAAATTAACATAAATATAAGCACATAACCTAACCTACTTAAGTATACTGATCTAACCTTAGGACAACTTATGTCAATTTAGCAAACAATTAGTTCGATTTTCTGTGATTTTTCTAAAAAACGGAGCTATGAATTATCCTTCCGTAAAATGAGAATAAAAAATCATTGAACCTGATCATAAAAATATTCAAGTTATCTATAATTTATTGCAGACAATGCTTTGCTAGGTTATAGTAATGAAGAAACGCGCGGGAGTGTTTAGCTAAACAACAAAAATTCTGTGTTCATTTTTTAATAACACAAGAAATTTGTTACATTCCAGATTTTCAAATCATTTAACATAAAAAATCTGTTAAAGTAAAATAACACTAACGACTTGTGTTGAATTAACAGATTTCTGTGTTGAAAATCAACACAAAAAATTTAACCGAATAATTTTTTAAGGCAAATACACAAAATTACTCACTGTGTACAATTTTTGTAACTTAATGCGATAATGATGAAGACAGAGAATTTGTCCGATAGCTTTTTCGAGATATCATTAAATATAGAAGAGCGTAAATTAAAAACAAACTCTTGTCCATCGTAAAAGTTAAGTGCGTGATGCTTGTCATACTTAAAAAAAACATTAAGCGTCAGTTATTTTTCTTAAATTTCTTTCATCTTTTTCTCTGTGCATAAGTTCTCCGTTCGCCGTAATAACCTTAATAATAATCATATTTAGTGCTTGTGTATTTTTGGCAACAGTGTAAAAAGGCAAAAGTCGTTACTGTCTCTTGGTCCTTTTTCGTGTGAAGATTGAAAATGAAGTACTGTCATCTCACTCACTCTTGTACAGTGAAGTGTACGTACTATAACATAGAAGATGAAAAATAAAAGAAGAGAATATAGCCGAGGGTCGAGTTCATGATGGAGGCCAAGCTCTTTTCTGAGAACGATTAATTTTACCCGTTCTCTTTCTGTACAGCACTTCTATACACATACCAACTATCACCATCGCAACCTCTGCCACCCGTACTCACTTGTCCTTTATCTTGCCATCTTCTCATTCTATACCTTTATACTTGTCGTCTCTGTCGTAGTCATAGTCATTGCCGTTGTCGTCCAGAGTTTTGCGACACTCGACCCGGTGGGCCCGCGTGTCTTGTTGTCGCGCGCGCGCCACGAAATAGAAACAGAAGGGAATTGCAATGCACCCTTTTAACACAAAAGCCTAGACGGAACGTTCTTCGTCGTCGCGTCCTGATCGTAATGAACTCTTCCTCCCTTTCTCTTTCTATATATATATACATATATATAAAAGCTTTAGAACTATTCTTGCAGACCTCAAACTATCTCGAACTCGTCTTTCTCTCACTCCCCTTTGCCAGCCCTCAAGCCTTTATAACTATTGCTCTTGACGCTATGGCATTCCCTCGAGGATCCGCTTGAGAAAATGTCGGGATTCTGATGATGGTGTGGTTCGCGTTGCTCCACTATCTGCTTTAAGACAATCGCCCTTGTCTCTTGCAGCCTCCAGCCTTCCAAGAAGACTAATTGTCTAAATGGCAACATTACTCGATATCAAACCTTGATAATGAGTACTATCGATAAAGCTCTATATAACAGATGCCTCAGTCTAAGTTATTACTACTTACCGTCTATGTTTCATCCACACTCAAGTAATTACAAGAACAAAAAATATCAGATTTATTTTTCAAAAATTAAACTTGTGATTTCTAAGCTTTTATCTTCATCCGTTCATTCATTTTTTTTTTTTTTCATTTCACAGTCAATTATTCAAATACATTGTGGAGAATTTTAGCTTGGAATTGCGTTAAGTCCCAGGACGAAAATACCGGTGATTTAGGGGCTGCACATCGACTAGGGTAACTCCCTATCTGCAGTTACTCTCCACTCCGTACACTAGTCGGATTTATAAGTTCTCTCATCCTTCTGTTACTACACCTACTACTACTACTTCTTCTACTGGAATATATAGTCATACTGAATATTGAGTCATAAGAGTTCAGAGTCCAGCCAGTATAGAGTCCGACATAGAGTAAATTTTGTATATGGATAAAAGTACATATACATATATATACCATACTCTGTTTCATATACTTCGCGATATTCCGGGTTTATCGGTGACTGGATTTACGAACTAACAGCGACGTCAACGTTACTCATGAACTATGGGCATACTATCGAGCGTACAAGTAAAGCCAAGCGAGTGCAGAAACGGACCATTCTGTGTTTAGCTCCATTCCCTCGAGGCATGATTGTATCGTTCGTGTTTCGTACGTACGTTCTGTACTGTGCTATTGCTATTGCTGTTGCTATTACTATTGGTATTACTATTGCTGCTGCGGAATCGAGACACGACGTGTCGAGTTATCGCCTTCGATCGATTCTTGCTATGGAATATTTACAAAGAAATAAAAAAAGGAATGAATGAAAAATAAAACAGATAAGAGAGGAAAGAGCGGAACGGAATAAAAAATATATAAAAACAATAAATAGATATAAAAGTTGAAATCTCAACCCAAAGTCACGTACTTTCTTTTTTCTTTGATCTGTATACAATATTTTTCTTTGTTGCAAATCTCTTAGAAAATAAAATATTTCTATCTGTTAAAATAGATTTTATTCTATAGGGGAGCCTGGGGCACGAAGGCCCCCTTAAGCCGGTTTTTTCTTTTTGTGGCTTTTAACCATAAAATTCATTTATTTTCCGTCGATATCGAAAGAATAAGTAGAAATTTTGCAAAAAATCGAAAAAAAAATTTGTTTTTTTTCTGGGGCACGAAGGCCTCCTCTCCAAAAAATTATCAACAAAAATTTTTTTTTTATTTCCCGTTAAGTTATGACCTTTATAATGTTTTTATGACGTTTTAGGCCAGTATGTGATGTATGAGGTAAAATGGACCATTAAAAAAAAAAAATTGTCACAAAAAAATTAACTTGACGGAAAATAAAAAAAAAATAATTTTTTCTTTATAATTTTTTTTTCGAGTTGTCCGTTTTGCCCCTCATATCACGTATTGACTTAAAATATACTAAAAACATTATGAAGGTCATACTTTGACGGAAAATAAAAAAAAAAAATTTTACCTAATTTTTGAAGAGGGCCTTTATGCCCCAGGGGGGCCTTCGTGCCCCAGGCTCCCCTATTTGCTTTTATACATATACATGCAAATAAATTTGTATCAATATTATCTGAGGTTTATAAAAATAGAGTATGTTATTTTTAAAATGCATACAATAAATTTTTTTACGTTTTTTTAAAACTTTTTTTTCGCAAACGCTTTTTAGCTTTTGTGCCGAAATTTTCTAAATTAAAAAATTTAATTATACGTAGTCGAAAATAAATCGGATTATAAAGACCCCCTATAAATGTAATATCAAGAGATTAATTTTTGAATTTATTTAGGATTATTTAAATTCAATAATACAAGTCAAGTAATATTGGTTTAAGATAGTGGTAATTTAATTTAATTTCGTTAGCCGGGTCGTAAAAATAATTTGATTTTGGCGTAATTTTAAAAAATGAAAATAAAACAACTCCAGCAAGACAAAAGCAAGTCAAGTTTACGTTCTTATTTTTGAATAAATGAAAAATATATTTTAAGATATGAAAACACATTTGGTTTTGACTTACTTTTGACTGTTGTCGTAGTTAGTACCGATTTACGCGAACGAAGTCAAATTCAAGTCGTTGCCTTGGATTTTACGTGGTTGACTTCGATTTAAGTCATTGAGATTAAATCCAAGTCAACGTGCTTTTAATTTGACTCAGTTGACTTAAATTTTTAAGTTAAAAAAGTCATATTGAAGTTAAAAAACTTAAGTGTACCCATAATCAACCCGTGTAAAAAAAATTTTTGTTCATAGTGAATTTTCGATCTGAATTTCATTGCAAAACTCAGATCGTGACGGAAACATGACTTTCATCATGAATTTCTTCCAAAAACTTTTCGTCTAGTAAATCCGTATCAATTCTAAAATTAATTTATTACGTCTTTGAATTGGACTTAGAATGGCTTCGATAGAAACTTGACTGAATTTTTACTGAGTTAAACCTTCAGTAAAATTCATCAATTCAGAAATTACCAATAAATTTCTTCTATCAAGTACTTGATTTACGTAAATCAGTTTCGATTGTAAAATTAATTTAGTGAATGAACTTCGGATCACTTGGATAAAAATTTGATCTCAAATCATTATGGATAAATTTTATCTTGCACCGGAAGTTAACTAAGTCAAAAAAGTCAAAATCATGTTATTTTTTTGACCCGGGATCGTATAAACACATACATATATATATATATATATATATATATAGTCGCTGTAAGTAGTAATATTAGTAGTAGTAGTAATAGTAGTAGTGCAGTTAATCGTATCCACTTTCACAGTCGACTCACTGCTTTAGCTTATAATTCTCTCTTGAGACTTGCACTGCATTGTATTGATACGATATACGCGACGAGGACGAGAACGAGAACGAGGATTTCAAGCTACTCTGAATATCGAGTTACAATCACATGTTTTATCACGTACACGGAGTCTTACGTTAGTCATTCGTTATTACCATAGACTGGATCGTTAAATGTTGAAACAAAAAAAAACTTAAACCTGAAATAACAAAAAAATGTACGAGTAAGAGTTAGAAAGATAAATAAAGAAAACTATAACGTAACAACGCCTATAACCAACACTTGCTGCAACAGTGAGTAACAAAATATATACAAGCTTCTCTGAAAACATCGGCTACCCTCCTCATTCATTCCTTACCCTCGGTTTGGTTCGTCTGCATGGTATAACACCCCCTGTACCACCGAATTTCCAGCCGCCTCCACGTGATGCCTAGTAGGGGTCAGGGGTGTGTGATGGGTGCGATTACTTCCCCTTGTAAATTTCTCTTCGTTCATAAACGCTGACGCTGATCTGTACTACTGATGTTGTTGATGCCCACGAGAAGATGAAAGAGATGAAAATTCACCGGATTTATTTACTTATTTACAAACAGCCCTTACGAAATTCATTAAATCCAAGATCTATTTCGCGTTTTATAAACTTATAAATTATTCCATAGCCATTTTTTTGAGTCATCAAATCCCAGCTAATATTAATTATAAATTTTTTATCACGGTATTTAACTGAAATCAAGTCAAATAAATATTTATTTGCACAGCGAAATTTTACAGAGTTTAATTAAAATAAATTAAATACTTTTTCAAAGATATCACTTCAAAGGGAACAACGAGGACTTGATTAAATAGTTTGAATTATACAGACGAACTTGCTATTTAAGTACTGAAGATCAAAAATATATTTAACCAACTAAACAAACATGTTACCAGAAAAATAATATGATTCATAACCTATAATAATAATGGATATTAATAAAGTATTATCGGTAAACCAGACTCATGCATATAGTACAATACATAAATAATCGGATCAGGAAAATCTCAAGCCTAATTCCCAAGGCAACCACACGCCGGGGCATATTTCTCGAAGAAACATATCGGGATGAGAGTCGCTTTTGATGCCGAGTGCACTGAACACCATTTACGAAGCTTAGGCATATGTGCAAGCCGCATATAGCGTGGGTGAAAACCCGTAGGGGGATTACACATATATACCCACACAAGCATGTGGATATACATTATATGTAGGTATATGCAGACGGAGAGATGATGTAGAATCAGGGGGATGAAAGTGGGTATGGGGGCTGCCGTGGGCACAGGTCCAGACAGGCGCACTGAATTCTCTGGCACGCGGTAGAGTGAGAAGCAAAGTACCACGAGGATTTCACATACGTAAATTGAAGTGAGACAAAGAAACGCTGAGAGACTAAGTGAAAGAGAGAGATAGCAAATGAGGGTGGCAGAAGCAGTATCGTGTTTACGCTAGGGCGTATCTACATTGCCACGGGGCTCGTGAGTTTGAAGAGTGAAAGCACCCGAATGGGAAAGATGGCTTATGGTTAAAGGCGAGAGACAGTGGAATTGTGGGTATGAAAGAGAAAATGAGAAAGAGTAACTGAGTAACAGCAACTGAGGGTGTTTTAAGGGAATGAGAGAGTGAAAGTTAGTGAATGAGAGAGACGGAAAAGCTGGGACAAAGGCTTTACCTTGATGGGGTGAATCGCGTGGTCTGGCAGTCGACGATAACAGGCGCGAGGTCTTACGTCTATGTAAATATATATATATATATATATATATATATATATATATATATATACAAACGACCGAAATGAATTTCTCGACGGTAAGCATGCCAAGGGATAGGGATAGCACCGGTGACCAATTATTCTATGGCACGAAAGCAAACCAAACGATTGCTTCCCTCGCACGAGAAAATGATGATGGATAAAGAGAATAATAGGAGGGCCAAATAGACCTGGTTAAATTTTTTTACGATGTTATTTATTTATGTATACATATATATTTGTTTGTGTATGCGTATTTTATATACTTTTGAATATGTATTTAAATTAATGTACAGTCCGGATGTCTGCTTTTACTAATGTTAAATTATCATGACTGACTGATCTGTCTTTCGTGATCGTTTACGCAAATAGTCGTGCACGAAATGCAAAGCTAGATAACAAGAGTGATGAATTACTCCCATTTTTAATAATTTAATATTTTACATAGTTTATTATTATTTATTATATTTGCTAAAAATGTTTACAAATTTAAATCTCCTGTCCAACCATATTATAAAGCAAAAAAAATTATGCAAGAGTATAAATTGACCGATGTTGTGAAATAGTATTTTATATTATTGTAATTATATAGTAAATGTTAGTCAATAGATATATATGATTTATTGAAAACAAGCGTTGTTGCTAACTAAAAAAAAAATCATAATAATTATTGAGTGTTGCATAATTTATTTCGAAAATTTTTAATTTAAAGTTGTGTAATTAATGTTCATGATAGAAAAAATTTTTGAGGTCACAGACGAATATAATTGTACATATTACAAATCATAAAATTATATTAATACGAAAGCATGTTATTGATATTTCATATCAAAGAATTTTTTTTTTTATTAATATCAATTTAATTGATGCAAAAAGATATATTTCAGTGATAATATTTTGTTTCGAGTGAAAAAAATTCATTTTTTTAATGGAAAAATTTTATTATAGAAAGAAATCTATCGAATTTATTACAACTTTTACATTAATTGCAAGGGATGGGGTAAAGTGACACACAATTTTTTCGAGGCAAAAGAAATTTTTATTTGATTGAAAATTATTTTTTATGGTTTGTAGAAAATTGGGGGCAAGTTGATCAGCTCGATATAAAATTATAAAAAAAAAATTTTTTCTTACAATCATACTCTGTAAAAAATCTGCATAAAATTTAAATAAAATCCAGATCACTCCGATGAGAAGACAAACTACCTATTTACTCCGTATGCGGACTGATTTTTTTTTCAACTCCAGAACTCCGAGTCACGGAGCAAATTTGGATTGAATTAAAATCCATAATCACTCCCAATTTTTTACAGTGTACCATTTTACCACGGTGTCAGTTTTTTCCATTAATTGTTATTTTAAAGCACTTTTTATTTTTAAATTGTAGCACTATGATAAATAAAAATAATATAAAAGATTAAAAATAAAAATTTCGTAGATGTAGGATAGAATATCGATGGAATGGCTTGTAATTGAATAGTGAGATAATTTAAATGGAGTGAAAATTAATTGAAATCCTATCATCGAAGATGGGTAAGTCAAGAGAGAGAAAGTGAGAATGAGGGAGAGAGTAGATTGAGAAATTATTCATGGCAAGTCTTCGGTAGGGGTAGTAGGGATGCTAGAAGGTGTAAGTTAATTACCCTCGAGCACGAATGGAGACATGAGTTTCCGTTATGCCAAAAGGGAAGGCTCAAACCAACAGGAACAAAGGAAGAAGAAGAAGAGTGAGGAATAAAGAATAAAGAGAAATAAATTGATGAAGTAAAGGTAGAAGTAGTATAAGAGATGGTAAAGAAATAAATAGCCGGTGGTTGTGTTGCAAATTGAAATTGGCCATATAACAGTCTTTTGTACAGTCCCGATAAACTAGTAAAGTAAAGCTGCAGATATATAGTGTAAAAGTTATGCCGTGAACCGTAGAATTATAAATGTATAGTTTACATGCCTTTCCGTCTTTTACCATGGTCGTAGTACAACCACTAATATTTCAAACGGAAATTTCAAATTTCATACTACGCCGAGACTCGTAAATGTCTCGTTAATTTTAAAGCTTTACAACCTACTCGTTATTTGAAACTAGTTATACCAATTAACTTATGATATTTTAATTTTAGTCTACTTCAGAAATAGAGAAAAAAATATACACAATTTTTTTTTTTAATTTCTATTGCAATTAATGGTCTCTAGCTATTAAAATTATACTTGTAGGATATATTTATAGTGCATCTACGAATCAATTAAATTTATTAAAATTTTATAATTATGATAAGAAGATTCAGGGAAGGCAGATGATTTGGAAAAAAGTTATGAATTGTCATGAAAATATTTATCGAAAATAATTTTATGATGAAAGATAAAAATTAAATTTTACGTAGCAGATGAATCGGATAATTGCACTGAAGAAAAAGCGATTTCAAAAATGGACTCATTTTAACACTGGCGCAGGCGGTGTAATTTGGCGGTGTTAAAATACCGGTGTTAAATCGGCGTAAAAAAAAATTCCACGTATGGAAATTAGGAGAAAAAAATTTATTACATATAAAAAAATATAAAAATTTAATGAATATTATCTTGAGGAACTTTCAATTTTGCTACGTACTTATTTGAATAGTTACTTATTTTATGCGTAATTTATTTAAAAATTATACAATCTTACTCTCACCATTTCAATCACTAATTATTTAATTAGTGAATAAGAAAACCTGTTTGACTGTAGTGATCGAGTAAGTAAAAATATTCACAAAATTAAATATTTTCAACACCGAAAAATATTTTAACCCCGGCAAATTTTTTTTAACACCGGCAAAGAATATTTACACTAGCGGTTGAAATTTAACACTGAAAACCTTAACACCTACAATGCCTGGACTTACCCCGGTTTTCTTTTTTACGGTGTGCTAAAATATTAATGTTACCAATTTTATGGACAAAAGATAAAAATTTTGTTGATAAAAATAATTTTTATATGAATTTACATTTGAAATTTGTTTATTTTATAATTTTTTTCGAAACTTGACTTTTTTTGTTTTTTAAATCTCATTTTTAGAGAATCGTTTTAATATCAATATAAATTTACATATACACACATAAATATTTATATACATAATATATGTAAAACCAACTTGGTGTATATAATTTTTTTTTGAATCATCATAGTGTAAATTTTTTATTTAATTTTATTTTTTTTTTTTGTGATTCAATTCAGTAGTCTTGTTATAGCTATAAAAGAGATTTAGTTATTAATAGTAATAGACGAATGAATAAATGCGTGAACAACGAATATTAACAGCGGATATGTGCGGTTCAGTTGGTGCTAAAGCGTGAACCCACCAACCAACGAAAGCTCTTGGTCGACTCTCCACTCTCTGTCTCGTCGCAGAGCTGCTGTGCGGTTTAGCGGCGTTTCGACCACATTTACCACCAAGTCCGGTATAGTATTGAAAGTACGATGTACTGTTATAGGGGTAAAAGAATGAGAGAACCAGCGAGAGAGTAAAAAAAAAAAAAAAAGTTTAAAGTAAATAAAAGTACTTAGAGCACCGACAAACAGAGTAAGGACGATAGCTTTGGGGTTAACGAAGGGAGGAAAGCGCGTGAGGATAAGAAAAAGTACTTTTATCGGACAAATAAGATTTTGTTGGAACTAGATTCGTGTGGTAAAACCACCGCATGAACACGGAAAAGAAATGAACCACTTGAAGTAAAGGCGATTTTTAAGGTCGATGGAAAACTCAGTTGGAGTGAGAAAGGTCTTTTGTCGCTACAGCTCATATTTCTAAAGGCAATAAAAAACACCGGGAAATCCGATCCGATTTAAGATCGAATTACTTCAATCGATTCTTTAGGGTGACTTTACTACCGACCCGTGTATAAATACTTTTTCATTTTATTTATTAGATAACATCAAACGTAATTATTATTATTGTTATTATTATTTGTATTTTTTCCGATATTATTACTACTATTTTGTAATAATGTTCGTGATTTTGAACATCTAGCCAATCTATACAATATACAATGATAGGGTGATTTGTACAGTGAATGAACATTATTACTCTTTACTTATATGATTTAGATTCTAATCATATTCAATAGGCTGTATGAATTTAAAATTAGATATTTTTACGATTCTTACTAAAGAAAAATCAATGAAATAGTAATTTTTTATTCCACTAAGTATCATTTATACACTGAGAAAAAATATACTTTTATTAAGAATATTTACTTGATACAAGAACATATATTCTTGATAATTTTTGAGAATATATAATTTTGTCTCGAGAATTCGTAGAATTGATGGAAATAATTTTTATTTAATTCAAGTGAAGTTATTCTTTTGTTTACTCATAATATAATATAATAACCAAAATAAATTTGATGTTCTTTTCTCAAAAAATTGATAATTAATAATAATAAAATAAATATTTTTAACGGATTTCTTGAACCGAGAAATTTTTGTTTAGACAATATTATTTTATTTTCACAACACAGTTGAAAAATTTGTGTTAAATTTAACACAAATCAGATGTCCCAAACGGTCCACTCAATTTTTTGTGTTAATTTAACACATTATACTTGTATTAAATAATAATACAGGTTTAAAACTTGTTGAGATCAGATAACACATTCACTTTTAGTTGAGTTTACACTTGATGGTGTCAAATAATTGACACAAAATATTTAACCATTGAATTTTTATACACAAGAACACAAAATTTTCAGCTGTGAATGTATAATTGATGTATATCATAAGTTTATTGATTTTTACTAATAACAATGCATTATAAATTCATATTTACAAACAATAGTACTTAACTAGTTTTCGATAGTATATTAGACACCAAAAGTGTAAAGTAAGATATTCCGCCCGGTGTGAAATTGTCTATCAGAGCTACTACGAGCACAAGTTTGAATTTTCTTTCTAAATCTGAAACAGTGTCTATTCTGCTTTTCTCAGCGATTTTCACTGTTTCAGATTTAGAGAGTTATATGTAGGTATGGTAAAAATTAATCGATCAAAGAAATTGTACTATATTACCTAAAAAGAAAAGTAGAACATTGCATCCTGCGTAATATTGTCTCCTGAGATTAAATTCTAATAATTTTATTTTGCCCTCTCCCCTACACTATTTTGCCCCTCCTTGCCCTATATATGACATGAATAAATAAGATATAAAATAAAATTTCATTAACATAATTAAATAAAATCACGAGCTTGACGAAATAAATTTAAGCCAATCGAATAATATTGGAAATAATTTATTCTCAGTTTTCTCAATAATTACTTTAACTTTATTTAATCGCAATCGGAAAGAATATCTTACTCATAAGAAGTATGCTTTCAGACTAACTAATTTCAACCAACATCTTAGTGACTAACACCATTTATTAAACTTAGAATCAAATTTTATTATAAGTTTATATAAATAGTTAAGATATAAATATAAGAGAAATAAAATAATATATATAAAAGATTAGTTTTTGTTTAAATAAATTCAGTTCAATAAACCAACAAATAATTATGAAAATAATTATTTATTAAACTTGATACTATTTTTATTAATACCGTTATAATTATACTCGAGCAGTTATTTTTTAGTTGACTTAATTTTTTGAAATCAAAATAGAATACCAAAAAAAAATAAATCCACGTATTCAGTCGTACATGTTACTAAAAATTGTTATTAGTTTCAAAATCTCATATTTTTTATCTCACGTTTGTAAAGTACACTCGACTCAATTTTCATATTTTTTTTCAATACAAAAAAAAACAGTAAATAAATGAAAAAAGAAACAATAGCACGTAAAAGAAAAAATAATAAAATTGAATAGACGTTTTCACAAAATTAAAAATAAAAAAATGAAAATAAATTTGTGACATTGGAATGTATGGATGAAATCGGTTGTTGATTGCACTGTCAGGCTCTTGATTTTGTTGAAAAGGCCTCGAGAACTTGAAAACGAAAAGTAAAAAGAGTGTGAGAGGTATTGTAGAAATAGCGAATTCAATTAATGAACAATACTACGCTGTTAGGAGAATCGAAATTTTGAATAAACAAATATTGTGAGTTTAAAATAATATTGATAATGAAAAAAAAAAAAAAAAAAAAAAAAAAAAAAAAAAAAAAAAAACTCTGATAAAATAAAATAATTTGAATACCCATCGTTGCTCTGCGGGTGTCCATTTTGATCGATTGTCCTATTCTCTGTTCTTTTTATTCTCTTTATTTCCTGTAGTTGCATGGCATCGACTGGCAAGTGGCACACAGAATCGATTCTATTCCACCGCGGCTTGTGAACGAGACGCGTGGTTCGTGGAATACAAATTTGTCTAAATATAATACAACTTTGCAGCAGATATGCTTTAAGATATTGTTGAGACGTGAATAAAAATTTATATATTATATATACCTGATTTACGAAACATGCGAATAAAACATTACCATTTTCTTATTTATTTATTTTTTTTCTTTATTTATTTTTTCGTTATCGCCATCTTTATATTTCACTTATCTTTATGTCGTTTTACTTTATTTTCTTACTTATCATTAAACTCTTGTTCTCATATCACTGTCTATATATCTTTATTACATATTTAGTTGATGAAAATAATTTTTTATTTACTTGTCATTGTTCAAATTCATCAAAGTTAAAAACAAACATATTTTTTTTTCATAAATAACATTTGATAAAATTACATTTTTCAAAAATTAATTTTTTTTTTCGTATCTATGACTAATTATTTACTCATAATGACGTGATAAAAATGTAGTACTTACAAGTTTTAAAATAAATATTTAAAAACATTTTTTTATTTAATTCTTGAATATAGTTGATCACTTTTTTTTAATAATTCATTGAACCAATCAATTTAATATACATTATTATCTAGAAAATGTTGGTCTCTATTGTTGATCATCGACGATGAAACTGCAAAACCGCTAATGTCAAGTTGTAGTACCGCGCAAACTAGCAAAATTAATGTAACGTGCTTGCGTGGTCTACATTCTCTTTCACACGATAAATTAGTTTTCACATAATAAAGTTTTCATCTTAATTAGAAAGAATTAAAGGAAATTGATTATTGTCGAGATAATTTCAAATAAATGATAGTCATGTTGAAGCAAGTTTGCACTGTGGGTAAGTGTGCGCTTGTCCGTTTATTTCGGACTGAAATGCATGGGTTTACGCACACTTGTCTCACATGACTAACTTATAACCCGGGTCAAAAAATAACTCGATTTTGATTCGCTTTTGACTGCTGTAATTTTTTTGACTTCCATTTTACTTACTTAACTCGATTTTGGCTTCACTCACATTTTCTAACTTCAATATAACCTTTTTAACTTAAAAATTTAAGTCAAGTTTGACTTGATTTATTGGATTTAAAAATTTAAGAACTGAGTCAAATTAAAGTCACGTTGACTTGGTTGGCGTAAATCGGTACTAAGTGAGACAACTCAGTCAAAAGCCAGTCAAAACCAACTGTGTATTCATATCTTAAAATGTGCTTCTCATTCATTAAAAAAAGAACTTAAACTTGACATACTTTTGTCTTGCTTTGTTTTCAATTTTTTAAATCACGCCTAAATCGTTATTTTTTTTTTTTACTCGGGAAAACATAATTTTGAGTCAATGGAGCTATTCATTAATTACGTAAGCAAATTTTAGACAATTTTAACCCCTATCCCTGAAGTAAGAAATAGTAAGATTTATCATTTGGACGCCCCCACCCCCCACCTTACTATTACATAAGAATATTGAAGTAAATATTATTTTAAATGTCAACAAATCCTTTTATAATGAAGAATTGATTATTAATTTAATGTACATTGAATATTCATTTTTCAGGGTTTCTTATACGTAATTATTTTTGTGTAGCTTGATGAAATATTGTCTGACATAAAATGCCCTTGATCAGTAACAATAGAAAAAAATGAATCGAATATTAAATATTTTTAGTTGAAAAATGAATTTCTTTGCCGGAAAAAAAAAAAAAAAGATTTAATTTCTATGAAATTACGGAAATTTTTTTAAAAAAATCATATACTAGAGTATACATATATTTTATGAATAATATTTTTCATTACATAAATGTTGATGATAATGACGATCGGCTTTTATTTATGTTACAGACGGAACTGTCGCAGAATCTACAACAGCTTTCGGAGCGCGCCCGTTCTACGACAGAATTCATCCAACGACTCAAAGGGATGACGGATAAAGTACATGTAAGTATAAATACATACATACGTGCTTTTGCTCGACACCTTTTTTCTATTATTTTTCTTTACACGTCAGGAATTGAAGAAAATTCGGAAAAGCGCGAGTCGCACAGTAAAATTAAAAAAAAATCACGACCTTTGGGGCGTATATATTTATATATATACATTCTATAGACAAAAAACTACAGATAAATTTGAAAAGTATTTCAATACCTTAGGCATTAATTAAATTCAGCTGTATAATAGACAGTATTATAAAATTATAAAAAAAAAAAAAAAAATATTTTAACGAAGCATATAATTAACAAAGCATAAGTAATATCTTGTTAAAATTTTCAAATTTAATTAAGTTTACTCAAATGTATTTTACGCTATTGTCTTTGACAAAATAAACAGCAAATTTTTTTCGCATTCGTTGGAACGGAATACTCTGAGAATAATATTGCATTAGTTAGAATTCAATAAGCATAAAATTAAATAAAATATTGCATGACTTTTCTTTGTTCCATTTTCTTCAATATCGCATTATGCAGACATTAGCTATTATTGATTCAATTTTTTTAAAAAAAGTTAATGATAAATAAAACATTTTAGTAAAGTCGAAATTTTGAAATAGATAAAAAGAACAAAGAAAAAATGAGTATCAATAAATTGTAAGGAATTGGTGACAGTATTGCTTGTTCTTTTAAAATTTTTTGTCTTAAAGAAATTGAGTTGTATATATTGCACTATCACGTTATCGAACGATCGGCGTAAGTTTTTGTTGGACCATGAAAATTTCTACAAAAACGTTACTTGGCATGTTATGGTTATATCCGATGTAGGAACACATGCCACTGCAATGAAATTTATTGGGATTCTTTATTCTAACATAAGAAAACAAAAAATGCAACTCCATGGACCTTTATGATCCCATTTCGCATTTCACATAAAGTGTTTCTATGTTATCATATGTTAAAAGTAATGGGATCGGTATCCTTTAAATAGTTGTAAATAAAACCGTTCAAAGACTTTATGTTTTCTTACATTGTTTTCGTGAATTCCTGCACTTTATTAACACAATTCAAGTTTTATCTATTAATTGAATTTTAAATAACAATTTATGTGAAAAGTTAATTAAATAAATTTTAACACTCTTTGAGATTGTTTTTTTTTTTTTAATTTATTGTAATACGATGGAATGTAAATAAATTTCTAGAATACTAAGTAAATCAAGTATTAAATTTGAAGAATGTTGAAAATGTAATTCATTAACGAAATAATAAAATACCGAATGTCATCCGCTATTTCTTAAATATAAAACATTTCGTTAGCAAAAATCTTAAATTCTTAAGAACATATTTCTGTTGGTATTTTACTATAACAACAGGGAGGTAATAAATTATCTTAGCCTGTATTGTATCTACCCTTTGTTATAGAAATTTCGATAATTTACCTCTTCAATTTTTTATTGTTATTATTATAATAATAATGATGATAATAATAATAATAATGCACTGTAAAAATTGGGAGTGAGTTCGGAATGATTGCGAATTTTAATTCAATCCAAATTCACTTCGTTACTTGGAGTTTTATAAGAAATCACTTCGCATACGGAGTAAATACACACAGATAATTTTTGAATAAAAATTACCCATAAAGTTTGATACTGTAAGGACATCTAGCCAGTAACTAAATTTTTATTATGTGTTAGTAGAATTGCACTTTATTTACATGCGATCCAGTAGTACATTTTTCAATGTGTATGGGAAAAATTTAAATATTTTCCACATGCGCTCACAGAATCATATTTTCCGGGTAGTTTTTACTAAAAATTTTTCTTCGTGTAGGAAATTTCTTTTTTCAGCGGAGTGATTTCGAAGTATATTTTTGAATTTTAATATTAAAACAAACTCTTTTTAGGAGTGAATTTCACTCCGACCCGGGGTTTCAATATTAAATTAAACTTCCCTTAGGAAAGAATTTTAAAAAAATAATAATAATATTATAGGAGGAGTGTGCAGCCCTAGAAGATGAGGTAGAAGACCGTGTGTCAAGTTTATTAAATATGCTTCAAGCAAGAAAATCTCGTTTAATCGAGGCTGCACGACAAACAAGAGATGCAAGAGTTAGATCATTGCGTGATCAAGTTGCTCGGTGTGCAACTCATCTTCAGACGACGACAGCTTTACTAACGTTCTGTATTGAAGCCTTGAAGGAAACAGACAGCTCGGCATTCCTACAGATTGGCGGTATGTTATCTATGAGGGCTTCCAGCGCTGCCGGATCCTGGGGCGCTGCTGAAGGCGTACAGGAGATGACACGTTTGCCACTCCTTGATCTCACGCTTGATGACAAACCTGTCAGACGTGCCATTGATCAACTGACCTTTGTTCAACTGAAACGTGAGTCCCGTCAGTAATTTGTCATTTTTATAGGATTGAGGTTTATTGATTTGCTTTTGGTTTTTTAAATTTTTTTTTAATTTCTTTCTTCACTTATTTTCATTTCCTTTAATTAATTTGAATTAATCAACCGAGTTAATTGTTTGAACATTTCATTTTATTAATTAAACTCTGTTAAATGAATTGGAAATTCTGTTTTACGCTTTATAAAATCATATTAATTACACAGGTCTACAAATTAAAACTTTTAAAATTGAATCTTTGAATAAATAACTTTTGTTACAAAGTTTTATTCAATTAGTGATTTTTAAACATAATTGCTTATTTTTTTTCTTTTTTAATTTTTTAAATTTAATTCTTGATCAAAAATTTTTCTTCAAGTAAATTTATTTTCGAAGAAAAATTCGAAGATATGGATAAAATATAATTTTAAAATAATTGCTAAATATTATGGATGTTATTTTTATATTATTGGAATGATTTCTACAATATATCGATATTCTCAATAAAAATTCTTTTCATTTTATTGTTTATAAAATTTTATAAAATACAAAACATCCAATTTAAAGTTTTCTCAGCACGTAATGTCATTATTAAATTTTTAAAAAAATAAAATCAGGAGGATTTCTTTAGTGAGGATTTCGATATTGCTTTCAATTCCATACAAGGAAGTAAAAATACGAAGACTATTCCTATAATGTTATGATAGTCATTATAAAAAAAGATATTTTTAAGATAAATTTTTACGGGCAATTATAGTTATTGAAAGTATATTATCTAGAGAAAATTAAATCAAATTAAATTTTTAAAATTATAATTGTCCACAGAATTGAGTAAAAAAAATTTAGAAAGTTAAGAATGCGGCAATGAAATTTTTAATAACATTAAATAATCTATAGTAATTACGGTTAATTATTGAAATATAAATTTTTTTGAATTGAAGGATTTCTGTAGACCTGTGTAGAATAACATGTTTTTAATACTAATACTATTATTGTAATGTAATTTAATGACTTATAAAACATCAATAAGGATATTAGTTATAATGGAATCTATAATGTTGGACGCAGCAATGGAAGGAGAGGATCGATATCCAACCGCAGGTAACGACAAAAAAAAAATGAATAATACAATGCAAAGACGACAATAAAAGAAACGATAAAAATAAAATAAAGAAGCTTGAGCATTGAAGCACGCAAATCCGTTGTCGTGTCCGCGTGGACGCGTTTTCTCGAATTACTTGATAATTCCCGACATCGCCTTAGGCGACTTCTTTAACGGTATTCCACCTTCTACTAAGCGCACCAAAAGCGGATTAATTAGGTACCCAACCCAGGAGTAACCAAGTTAACGATCTCTCACTACTAGCTTACTACTCCTGTATACACCAGTGCTTGAGACTGAGCGTCGTTTTCATGAGTACAAGGATATTTGCCAAAGGGTAGTTTCGGAGAGAAGGAAGTGATAACGCTAATGATTGTTCATTATCCTTAAAACGAGCTGCCAGAATATCTCCCTATTTTCCTTAGTTTTTATTTTTTAAATAAAATATGCTTGTTAATTATTCATTAACTTTCATTAGCTGTCTACACTAGTTACATGATTATAATTATTACAAAAAATATGCATCAAATTTTTAAAAAATTCTTAATTCCCAGCTTTTAGTATTATTATTTTTTTTTTTTTTTATATAACTGTTATCCTCTTTAAAAAAATGTATATCCTACTTGACGGATAAAAATCGCGAATATGCAGACTTGTATATTGGTCCGGGATTTTCGTAATTCACGGGCGTTACATTTTCGCGCAAATCCCAAGCCTTAATGCTCGTTTGTACCGGAAGGAGATTATGAACCAACTCAACCTACCCCGAAATTCCCGCGTATTCCCAACTCAACTCGCATTTACCTTCTATATACTCTATACCATAGATATATGTGTATAAACATATATATGTGAGAGAGCTCTCACAAGAGTTATTAAATGTCCAGTCCAGCCAATCCGCCATACAGGATTTTATTCCATTTGTTATACTTCCGATAATCTCATACCATTATGCTACGCTATCCTTTGTATATTTTGAGCGCGAAAAAAAGTGAGAATGTCTATAAAGAGATATCAAAAGCGTAACAAAAAAAAAATACAACCAAAAATTGAAAGCACAATAAAAGGGTGTTATTTTATTTTATCTACTTTTTAATTAGAATGGTTATTGAAGGCTTCATCAATTTTTGTTTTTTTTTTTCATTGAAATTAAAAGAAAGTATTCTAAAAATAATATGAATTTCGTTTATAATTATATGAAAAAATCTGGACTGGATTTAACTTCATTAATAAATTCAATATGTACCTGAAAGATAAAGCCTTGAAAAAAAAAAATTATAAAATATAATAAGGTAAGAGACCCAGTACCTGATCACTTATGTATTTGTATATATATATATACACGGAGAAAAACGCAGGTCAAAATTAAATAATAATTACAATCACAATGAAAAATTTGCTATTTCAAATAAAAAATTACAATCCATAAAAAAATTACGATGATTTGTAGAAAATTTATTTTTTATTTCAATTATTACTATATTATTATTATTTAGATCGCAATTTTCACTTATCATAATAATTGCAATACACTCTCTAAACATAAATTAGTGATTTTTCACTAATTCTAAATGAATATTCACTTTTTGTCAATGTGACAATCGTACCACTCAGAATTAGTGACTATTCATTAAATGAATATGTGAATATCAAAATTCACTGATTTGATGTGAATATGGGAATCCACTGATTTCATCGGCGAAAAAAAATACAAGACACTTGTAATTAGATCCGAAATGTGATCAATGTATTAGAATCATTACTTAGAGGAAGTATACATGAATTTGATTGATGAAAAAATCCCGGTGACTGCTGGGCTCGAACCTGCATCCTTCCGATTCATAGTCTTTGATGCTATCCACTGCGCTGACCTACGCATGTGATCGCGTGAGTGTAAATAGTATATTCGTTATGATACCAAACAATAACTAATGACGAAATAAAAAATCCGTGATATTATGATTGACGTACTCTTCATATAAATATATTATTGTTCTGTACTTCTATTTTTTTTTATTTTGAAAGTTTTTCATTAAAATTTTTAAAAATAGCACCATAATTATTAAGTATATTTATATCTAATAAAATATTTAATTATTTGCTAGGTAAAGTTACTAGTGAATTAGTGAAATTCACAAATTAAGAAGTGCATAACAGCTTCACTTGTAGAAATTATAAAAATATCGCTAGACCATTAGTGAAAATCATTAATTTTCTAGCAAAAATTATAAATCTAAATTCATTAGTGAAAATTCACTAATTTGTTGTTGAAATACACTGATTTTCAAATGAATACTGTTTCACTAACACAATTAATGAAATTTTCACTTATTCATGTTCAGAGAGCAGCTTCCTTAAATTTTCGCTTGGAAAAAATAAATATTTTTGTTATGAAACAATTATTTATTAAAATAATGACGATATAAATAAATATTTTTTATTTTAAGGAAAAGAAAAAATTAAAATACGTAAGGGTACTAATGGATTAGATTAAAATTAGTAGGATAATGCGCACATATATATGTATATATACATATTATAAATTGTTTAAAAGGGTATAGTTGGTTTTTTGCACAAGATACTTGAAATCTCTCAACTTCACTTTAAAGATAAACTTTATTACCCTTTGCCTTGATCTCAAACTGTAACGTTTCTCATTCGATTCGTCTCGTTTCCTGCTTCCTTTAAACTTTGTACACCCACACAGATAATTTTCTGTACATATAGAAAAGTATCAACTTACAAAAAGATATATAAAAATGATAGATAAATAACAGATCAAAAACAATAAAAAAATAGAAATGTATATATGTATATGTATATATATTTATAAGTAACGTCTGAAGTAAAAAAAAAAACTTGTTTTCCACGTCGCTCGTAAAGTTTCCACAGAGAGTTCAAGAAACTTGAAACGTCTATATTTCCTTACGGTATTGTTTTCTTTATATACTACACCGTCGCGTCATCGTTTTAAATAAAATAAAATTAGTTATAACTTTTATATTCTCTTTATGTTTTGTATATATTTTTCATTATAATCCATTTTTAAGTTAAATCGATAGTAGTTAAAAGTTGCATAACCATAAAAATAGATTTAGCTCCATAACTAGACCGTAAAAAATTTGCCCAGTTTTTGTTTTAATAACAAATCTGTTTGAAATCAGATCTTTATGATCAGATCGTACTCTATTTATTCAACAATCCATAATTTTTTAAATTATTTTTTTAGGCGAATTATTTTAGAAAATGTAATTGAAATTTTCAACCCGAATATATAACAAATCTAATTTTAATGGCATATATAATTTAAACAAATGATATTTTAACACAAATATACAAAATTTCTAACTGTGTGGTGTTGATTTTTGTAAATAACATTTTATCGTAGAAAATAAAAGTTTTTTTGTATATTAATTATTATTGAATTTTAGAATTAATAATTTAGTTTCATCAAAGCAGTAATGACAGTAAATGATATTAGTAGAAGTAGACTGAATTTTAATCGAGTCGGACCTCATTATTGTTACGTAGTGAAAATTGTCAATAAATATTCCAACATTCAACTAAAGTTAAATTGATCTCTCAATTACTTTCTAAGATCATAACCCGTCCATTTTTAATATTGACTAATTACTGGTTATTAAAGTAATTAAATTATTTTTGTCTATTTTTTATTTTTATTTCAATGATTTTACTTAAATATCACTGAATCAATTAACAAAAAAAATTATGGTATTCATATTAATTTTTAATATCAATTACAAATACAAAATTTTTAATTAAAAAAAATTCAGTAATTTTAAATGAAAAAAAACTTTAATTTCATAATTGAATAAATAATAAAACAATAAATTCATCATCACGAAAAATACTTTTGTTTTATTATTCATTCATTTATCACAGCCCATTTTTGCATTATCATGTATTCATTATCACGTTTCATTTATTGAAACAATATCACTATTCATAAAAAAAAAAAAAAAAACAAAAAAAAAATATATGTATAAAACGAGCAAACACTCATAGAAACTTGTATATATTTATTTCCGAGATAAAATCGATCAAATGATATTTATTCATTCTCAAACACAGTCACAGTTCGTTTTTTTGTATTTTCCATGATAAAAGTCTCAATTGTTTGATCAGAGACAATAAAAACAAACAAAAGCATTAATGTATTTTATATAAAAATCAATATTTTTTATTCATACGTAATAGTACTTTAAATGAAAATGAAGAGTTGAAACAAATTAAAAAGTAAAAAAATAGAGATAAAATAATCTAAAAAAAAAAGGTATTGGAAGGTTTAACGTTACGCATAGTTATGCAAAATACAATTAAAGCGGTCGAAGTAATCGAGAGGCGAATAGTAATAGAGCCGGAAATGCCATTCGGTTCGACAATGCTGGTAAGTTTTCCGGGTAACCACAAGAGCTCTATTCGACCAAGAGACTCAAGGCTTATTACCAGTTTCTGCTGAGAACAACAAACTTTCCTGCAACTATTTCTCTGCTAGACACTCTATTATCTATCGATCAGTTGTTTGTTTCACTTATATTTTATTACTTCCTCTTTTTTTATTTATCCTTATTACTTCAGACTTTCAATAACAGTATATTAAATGACGAGGGATGAAACAGTTTGGGAAGTTAGTCGCCAAATTATTTTAAATCGTGTATCATCTTAATGCATGTGCTAGATTTTTAGTATAACGGGATAACTTTTCTGAAAAGACTTGAACAAAGTCTGTTACTAATTTAGCGGGTTAAAATAAAACAGTATTGACTCTGAGAAAGAAACTGATTTCATTTACATCGGTCTGAAATTAACATGTTTCTTAGTTTTACTGTCAGAGGTATTTTTGTATAAAGTCGAAAATAGTAGCAATCGCCAGCCAAACTTACAATGTTCGTATTATGTCAAAGTAAGAATTATTTCTGCACGGAGTTTGATTCGAAGAACATATACCTTCAACCGGTGACTGTGAAATTTTAGGTACTTAATTGTATACACGGAGACAAATTTATGGTAACAATTACAATATATTATGAAAATGGTTCCTATATCGTATGATAACAGGATTTTTTGAAGTTACGATTCTAGGAATGACAACCACATAAATTATAGTAATCATTTCTACCTATATGGGGTTCATTCCTGCATGATATCGGAAAAGCTCCTATAAAATTATGATAATAATTCCTATGTCATCATGGTAATGGTTACCATATACTCTGATAATCAATATCATATACTATGGTAACTTAAACCATCAAAATTACAATAATATTATGGTAACTATTACCATAGGGAAGATCGGGTATGGTTGCCTTACGGGTTGGTTGTCACAGCGGTCATAACAGATAATTTATCGAACGACCATATTACCATAATTCAATTTCTATACGATATAGGAACTATTACCGTAGTTATAGTAATTATTCTCATACACGCTGAAAAAAATGCTAACTATTACCATCTTGCAATAGGGAATAATTACTATCTGTATGTGACAATCATTGTAATGCTTTTATGTTAACTACTCGTTTCTCGTATACACTCAGAAAATTAAATAATAGAAACTACTATCTAGTTATGGTAGAGTTTCTACCATTAATCCGATAGTCGTAAATATTATCTAGATAATTATATAAATCATCTAGATTGTAATATTCACCATATTTATAATAATTGTTACAATCCTATATAGAAACTAGAGTTGATTATTATTACTATTCTGAATAGTTATATTCATATTCCAGATGATAACAGTTACATTTACTATTAGGATGATAACAGTTATCATCAAAAATTGTAATTGTTACCATCCTGATAGTAAATATTACCATCTTGGTAGTAAATATTACCATCCTGATAGTAAAGATTACCATCCTGACCGTAACTGTTATGAAATTTATTGCAGAAATTATCATCCAATAATAATTAATTCTAATAAAAAAAATTATAACACTAACTATTTTTGCCTTGAAAAACGTTCTAATCATTCTAGATACTTAGAATTAAAAATTTAACATAATAAACACAATTACTTTATTTTCTGAGCGTAGTAATAATTACTATTGCCGATAGTAATAGTTACCATCTAGATAGTAATATTTTTTATGTATGAAAAATTTTTCAACTTTTCCTTCTCAGATGGCAATGATTATCATATCTTGGATAAAAATGGTTACCATCTCCGATAGGAAAAGTTAACATCAAAAATGAGAATCATTAAAATGTAAAGATGAGAATAGTTATTTCATTAAGATGGCAAGTCTTACCACTTTTTTTCAGCGTGTAGTTATGGCAACTTTTGTCAGAAATAATGGGCGTATGTCTCATAATTCAAAGTAATTAATACCATAACCTTATGGGTTATTTCATAAACGAACTAGAAACGGTTACCATGATTTTATCTCCGTGTATACTGGCCTCGAATTTAATTGAATGTTCGGGCTGGTGAGCAAACCGAGTACACAGGCCAAAGGGAAAAGCTTACTGCTGACGTCTCGCCTGTGCTTACTAGATAAACTCATATTCTCTGTGAAAAGCTCAAACTCATTAAAAAATTGTTTTGTTGTTTAATTTCTATTACTCGTATTTTAATGTAAAATGCAAATTATACAAAAATATAAATTGAAATAGTACACAGATATTTTTAAACCTGATATGCATTTAATGCATTGCAAGTATAACAATAAATATAAATAAATGATATATGATGTTTAATTAAAAACAATGAATATTGATGAAATACGCTTGGATGTTTATTGAATCAAAATGAAATTATTGAGTAAATATTTGAAATACGAAAGCACAACACTAACAATATTATTAATTAAATTACAGCTCCAGGTGCACCGGTGTTAATTCCTGAAGAGTGCAGTGCAGAAAATAATAGTGTGACAGTGGCATGGCAACCGCCAGCCGGTCATGGAATTGGATGTGGTCAGCGAGGTCCGGCAATCGAAGGATATTTGCTGGAGCTTGACGACGGATGCGGTGGAGAGTTTAGGGTAAGAATAGAAAACCAGTCAACCATTACTAGTCGATACCAAATAAAACGTATATCGGGTAAAGTTTTCGATTCCTGTCTTGTTCTGTCCTGTCCGGACAAACAGTCCACTAGAAAACCCATTTGCCACACTGAGGCTTTCGCTTGATTATATTCTTATCCTTTATACTACCTCTTACTTAAACTCATTGTTTTATATCAACTCTCGTACATTCCTCGTCTTATTTTATCCTAACTGTTGTAACCAAACTTGACAACAAATGAAAATATGTAAGAGTTAGAGAATAAGTGAGACAGAGATGGGATTTATTCATCACTAGACTATCTCTTATCAAAGTGCACCTAATACACTGATCCTTTTGTAATCTGTCTAGTAAGAAAACTTATATAGTCAAGTTTAACTTGTACTTAAAGTAAACTTTACTTGAAGCACTAAAGGATTAAGTTGTTTAATGAAATAATGATAATATTTATTTGAAATTAATGAATGACTTATACATACACAAATAATTAAATGTAAATTTATTTATATTAGGGGTATCGGAATAGGGTTCGAATCGAATAATTCGAATTTCTGAATTATTAGAAAAGTTTTCAATTACTTGTAATTTTTCAAATTACTTGATTCAAATCGAAAAAATTCTGATTACTTTCAAATATTCAATTTTTATTTAATGGAGAGCTTAGTTTTTAAAGTACATTCAGAAAATTAAATAATAGGAGTTACTATCAAGTTATGGTAAAAATTTCTACCATCAATCAGATAGTAGTGAATATTATCTAGATGTTTGTATAAATCATCTAATAGATTGTAATATTCACCATATTTATGATAATTGTTATCATTCTGTATGTTAACGGAAATTAATTATTATTATTGGTCTAAATAGTTATATTTATAATCCAGACGGTAACAGTTACCATCAGAAATTATAATTGTTACCATCCTGATAGTAACTGTCATCATCCTGGTGGTAACTGTTTTTATTTTGATAGTAACTGTTACGAAATTTATTGCAGAAGTTATCGTCCAATAATAATTAACTCTAATAAAACAAATTATAACACTAACTATTTTTGCATTGAAAAACGTTCCAATCATTCTAGATGACTGGAATTAAAAATTTAGAATAATAAACACAATTACTTAATTTTCTCAGTGTAACTAAAAATAATTTTTTCTTAGATTTGTGTTTAAGCTTTATTTACCTCTGACGAAAATTTTAATTATTGGTACCATTACAAATTTAAGCCGTTCAAAAGAGAATGTTTTAATTATTCGTGAATTTTCATGATCATAAAGTTAACAGACAATTAATAATTTTCTGATTTTTTTTTAACAAATAAATTACAAAGAAAAAAAAATGCAATTGTAGAATATTGAAAAAACTATAGATGGAGTTTACAAAATATTTTTTCTAAGTAATTTATCGTTTTTTAAAAAAATCCAAAAGTTATATCGGCTAACCTCAGTATTATAAATTTTGAAATAATCAGAGAATGTACGAATAATTCCGAAAGCTTCACATTATTCGAAAATTGACGATTAATTTGAAAACTTACATGGTTTGATTTGAAGTTCGAATCGAAATAGTTCGATTCGTTTCGATGCGAATTATTCGTAAGTTCGAGCTATTCCTACCCCTTAATTTGTATTTTTACTTTACTACTTAGAACTTAATGTTAATAATGTAAACATAACATTTTCTTTAATCACCATTTGACACTTGATCGTGATTTAATGTTCAAAGAGAGATAGTTTGTAAAGCTTCTGTAGCAGAATGTGTAAATACAACTGAGCTTTTGATTGAAGCTGAATTTAAACGGGCGAAATAAACATGATGAAATTTCATTAATTAATCACATTACATTAAACTTTAGCCCTTTAATCATCAAAGTTTTATTTCAAAACCAACGAAACAAACAATTTAATAGTACGGCAGAACACACCATATTTTTTTACTTTTCCTAAGCATTGAGTTTTAATCCCATTTTAAAATTTTATATTTCACTTTAAAACCCGTCCAACTGTCGCCGGAAATAACGGACCGATGTTGTGTACAACCAGATAGATGGCGCAATGTATTTACTATGGGTGGTCGTAAACGCAATGGTATAAGCTGCTGTAGTAAAAGCACGTCCGTTAATTCCGCGTTACTGGCTTTATGGTTAACATCGGTGAAATAATCTACGAAAGCTCTACGGCCATATACCATTACCCCTACAACTGCTACTGCTACGGCTACTGCTATTACTATTGCTGTAATGTACATATATGAACATATGTCTACATATATACATAATCTAACATATAACACAAGCTTGACCTTGGATTTATAACGTTTGCTTAACACGCCACGATATAATTTTGTGCAGGAAGTTTACTGTGGACGTGAAACTATATGTACTGTGGATGGTCTTCACTTCAATTCACTTTACAATGCAAGAGTCAGGGCATTCAATAGTGCCGGCGAAGGAGATTATTCTGAGCTCATTGGGCTTCAAACTGCTGAATGTATGTATATATTTATTATATTACAATAACATTAATTCATCGCTACTGAATATTAATAATTATTTACATAATCATATAGGTGAGAGCAAAGTGGGGGTGGGAAAAATTGAGAACCCATAAATTTTCGTAAAACAAAATTTTTTACACTGTAGTCTATTACTTTTTCAACGCTCGACTTTCAAATTTTATTGCAAATAATACTTGTTAATTAAATTTGAACCCAATATACCTTTGCACGGAAAAAAATGATGCTCAAAATTTTAATAGTTTGTAGTTTATTTTCGACTTAAAATTATTATATTCGATACTAATATCAAACCAGGATCATTATATATATATATAACAAAATGGCTATTATTTATATTAAAATTTGATACACATAGAAGAGCAAAATTTGTAATTTCGTATATTAAAATTAATATGAAAGAGAATTGATAAATTGGTATCTACAGTTATTACTATTCATAGAAAAATTTTTAAAATGAGGAACCGAAAAACTAGTAAACGAGCATATTAATATATAAAGATCTAGTATACGAATTTTTCATTTTATTATTTACCACTTATTCGATTTATGTACATTGTAAATTAATTTATAATGATGAATAAGACGGCTGAGGCAGCCGTTCGGCACGCGCGTGGCTCGGGCGATCACCGAAGTTAAGTAGCATCGAGCATGATCACTACTTGGCTGGGTGACCGTTTAGCCACACGTCGGGTTCGAACGAAGGTCTCTGATCGCTAGGCGCGGGATGAAGACCCAGTTATCGGTAAAATGGGAATTTTATCGATCACTGGAGCTTTACCCAAACCGAACTGTACTGGCTAGGTTATCTCTGTGGTTTCCCTAGCCACTGCACCTCCATTGCGCAAGGGAGGTTGCAGGGCATCACCGTAATGATGCAGTACAATATAAGCACAAGTCAGGCCACAGCCGCATAACGGAAGGCAGAGGAGAAGTAAAGCAGTTTGCGATATAAAGGCAAAAAGTGTAAAAGGCCGTAATTGCGGCTATACACTAGAAAACAATTAAAATTTTAAAAAATTATAATGATGAATAAATGATATTTTAAGTTAATAATTGATCAGTGATATCGAATTTATAAAATAAAAGTTAGTAACTTTTGCAATTTTTGCCTGAAAAAATCAGTATTTAAGATAGCAATTCTTAATTTTACCAATCATTACTTTCTAATAGATTATGCCATAAATTAATTAACTTTCACTAATAAGTCACGTATTATACCTAAAAGTAATAATATTTACTTTCTTTTTGGAATAATTGATAGTAATTTTTAGGAATCTACAAGAATTAGTAAACTACTTTGCATTAAGCACATAATAGTACTAATTATTGATAACAGATTCCACTTTTTATTATTACTTATTAATTTTTAATATTCTGTTTTTTCCGTGTGGTGTTAAATTTTGTTAAAAAGATTAAAAAAACAATTTTGTTGATGCCTCATTTTGCCCGAAAATAAAAATTTATTTTTGCAACTAAAATTGCAAAATTTTACTCTTTTTTTTGATAAATATAGAATAGTAAAAGATTAAATGTAATCTGGATCAAAAAAGTAAATTTGTTCCCAAGCATCTCCATTTTACCCAGCATTTGTTAATTGTTGATATGATTTTAATTTATAATTAATATTTACAATTTAAAAACAATCAGTTTTAAAAGTATGGTAATAAATAATACTATAATGATAATAAAATGCTAAAAATTTTCCAACCTTCACATTCTTGAAATATTTTTAAAAACATTTAATTTGGATATAATTTAATATTTGGTGCATACTCATCTCATACTGAAATACTTTATGTTTAAAGTAGAGGAATATTAACAGAAACATCTAGCGGAATAATTAAATGCATGCCAGAAATACTTAACATTTATTTTCATTTAACAAAAAAACACATGTGAAATAAAATAAATTTTTCATATCTCACACGCGAATAGTTATACTGCACTTAAATTTATATTGTACGATAAAATGATATGAAATGTATACTATTACAAAAGAAACATTGAAACAAATAATACGGATCATTTTTACAACAATTGACTTTGAGTTATGTACAAAATTTACATTGATCGGTTCAAATGTCAGATTATGTTACACATTTAAAAAAACCTGTGCAAATTCATTTTACCCCGATGTTGAAGTTGCCGGTGTTAAATATAATCCTGAAAACGGTGTTAAAATAACACCCGAAACGGCGTTCAAAACTTTACCAGTTAAAAAAAAGTCATTTAATTTTTCGAGAATCAGACGTCAATTGTATTTTAAATACAAAACAATTTTGATTGTTTCAAAAATTAATGATAGGGGATTTTTACCTTTTTAGAGTCCCCTTCTTCTCGTTACATTTTCTGCGACCCCCTTATCAATGTTACGTCATAAATGATTACTCCTCTCTGTCGATAAACGATATATGGCAGTCATAGGACACAGGTTTCTATATTTTAAAATATTTATTATTTCCAACAATAAAACTTTAATAAATAACTTCAATTTTGGAAAACCGAGAGAAAAATTTTCAAAATTGTTCGATGAACTGCGAGCCTCACTTTCCTTTAGACCCTTGACCCCCCTGTCACATCTTACCACAGTAAGCGACACTTCCTCTTCCCCCAAAAGTGGGAACGTATTTTCTGAACGGCCACTTACGACGGATTTACTAATTTATGGAAAAATCCAAAAAACATTTGTCCACAATGGCATTTTAATGCTATTGTGTAAAATATGGGCAACAAATTTTTATAATTAAAGTTTCTTTGCACATAAAATAAAATTATCAATGATTAACTTATCATCTTTCAATCAGTTATTGCCTTATAAAAAATATCAGTTTTAATAAAATATTGTTCGTAATATTTAATTTGATAAGCGATCAAAAATTTATGCAATTTGTTCAGTTTAATGAAGGTTACATTTATTATATTTTATAGGTTATATATTTTTTTTATTTCAATTGATGATAATTTCGTCATTTTAAAACATTTATACCCACACCCTCATACTCTAATCGGAGTAAATTTACTTCGCATGTACACCATTTTAACAAGAGTTTGATAACACCACTACATCGGTGTGAGTTCATTTTAACACAGCACCGGTATTAAAATACGTCGATTTTAACATCGCTTTTTTTAGATTGCATAAATTTTAGATAGTATTTCAATAACAAGATGAGTATTTAAATTGTGCACTTTAAGGCTTCCGGGATTTATATTTTACATTTGAATAAATTTATGAGTTATAATAATCGTATGTTGATAATACAAATATAATGCTAATCATTATATAATGAATATTTATTTAATTGAATTAATTACAGTGGCATGGTTTTCATGGGCAACTGGCGCACCAGGAGTTCCCCAAGAGGTTTCAATTTCCGAAGATGCTATGAGCGCATCCTGTGAGGGTTACGAGCATCGCGTTGTCCTTTCAAGCGTAGGATTCTCTCGTGGTGTCCATTACTGGGAGCTTACTATTGACCGGTATCACAGTGACACTGATCCAGCATTTGGAATAGCCCGTGCTGATGTGTCACGCGATAAAATGTTAGGTGAGTCATTAATCATAAATTACAACTTTATAAATATATATATTTATATGTGAATATATACTACGAAATATATAAATATACTATGCATAAATTACGTTCACTAACGCAACACGCATGTGGTAAATTTGGATTACGTTACTAAATAAAATTTATATTCAATGCAACATCAATATCATTTAATGCAAGTCAATTTTTTTTTATCATGCCACACTACGTCAACAATAAAATCCTATGATTTAATTTATTTACAGAATTCAATACACGGAGAATTTTATAGTAAAAGTTATCATCTAGTTATAGTCAAATTTTTGAACTGAATTTGATAGTAGTGAATATCATTTAAATTATTAAATAAACAATCTGAATTATAGTATCTACCGACTGTATGGTAAATTCTACAATTATTGATGATAATCAGAAATTATAACTTTTATTATCTTAACTAATTATAACTATTATCAACATCGTAATTCTTAATAATCTGATGGTAATAGTTACCATCAGCTTAAATAATAATTACTATCTAACCTAAAGAATTTAAATATTGGCGTTACAGATCAAATGATGCTCCATTATGTTATGCTGTAAAAAAATACTGATTATTGATGATGATAAAGTTTTCCTTATCACTCAATACTTGGATGATTGCTATTTTGATGATCATACCCAGTCATTTAAAGTTATCAATAACAGCTCCAATATTTGAAAAATTTTATTATATTCGGACTCGAACGATTGTATTGTTACTTATTTTAATTATTTAAAGGACAAAATGAGCATAGCTAAAATATGGATATAAATAAAGGATTTAAATATATATAAATTAATCCTATTTTTTGGTTCAGAATTTTGACAACCTTGAATGATAACAGTTACCATCTTCGATTTTAACAATTATAATCTTTAATAGTTAGAATTAGCATCATTGATAGTGATCGTTACCACCATCAATTGTTACTGTTATCATTCTCAATAGTAAAACTAATTATATTACCACTGAAAAATTTTGCTATCATTTCAAATTGTTGAAATTAAAAATTTAGTATCGCAGATAGTATAATAAAATTTTTTCCGTGTGATAATACAAAATTTGAATAAAAAATTTATTTTTTTTTTTTTGTCGAGTTACTATTTACTTTAAATAATTTATTTAATAAACTTAACATCATGTATCACCTAGTTCAATATTTAAATTGAATTTTTAAAGACGATAAGTTTACATTTTATCTTGACATTTATCTCAATTCAAAGGAACAATTTACTCAGGCAATCGGAAAACTCCTAGACTACAATTTGTTCCCGTCCTGTGAGACGGTTTAACGACACTGACTCTTTTCTTACAAGAAAAAAAAATAAATACATTCTTTCGATTCTTATCACGTTCAAAGAAAACTATCTGGTACAAGACTGTACCATGTAAGAATAATTACCAAGTCTTTAATTCCAAGTCAGTTAATTTAGCCTGTCTCATAAAACTTTTTCCTTAATTTTATGTTTATAAAATATTTTCAATCTCGGATAGAAAAAGTTAAAAAAATTTACCAAAAGAAATCATAACAGTGAACTTTCAAATTTTTTAAAATTATCAACTTTTAGCTGATCATTTTTTGAACTTTAAAAAATTTTAATAGTAAAAAAATTTCAAACTTTCTGATCTCGTTTTGATAAATCAAAAAATTTTTATAGCTGGTTGAAATTTGTTTTTTTTTTTCAATATTTTTCAAATCATAAAATTTTTCAAATCGAATTATTTTTGCTTAGAAAATTTCGAACAGCGTGTCTTATAATTTCAGTTTTTTGACAACTAAAAAATTTACTCTTGACCAATTGTCACAGTAGCAAATTATTCTAGGAGGAGATTGCCCAGGATAAGAAAAGAACTTTATCAATGGAAAGTTTATAAATAAATTGAGAAAAATATGGATAGTCCGAATTGGGAGCCGCACCCAGACTATGTCGATTACGTGCTGAGTACTCTTCCAGTTAAGCTATCTAACTCATCTCTCGCGGTTTTTAAATGCTGCAATTATACGGTATAAATACTGCATAATTGCAGTATAACTTCAGTTATTTTGGCCAGTTTTTTTGTCGAATTATTTCCAAAAATTTACGAAATAAATTTCGAATTTTGCACATTTTCGATGATTTTAAACGCAGAAGCGAACAAAAAATAAAACTAAATTTTGTAGAATTTTTCATTATATCAGCATAAATCTAAGAAAATTATAGAATATATACGGTATTATTAAGAAAAAAATTCGATTTTATTATTATCAAATTATTGTTTTCATATATAGAATTTTTTTTGTGAAAGTTCGGCATTTCTATTGTAATTTTACTGTAGTATTCTAGTAACTCTACACCATTACAGTAAATATACTGCACAACTATAGTAAAAAAACTGGCTAATCTAACCATAGTAATACCCAATTATAACGGTAAATTTACGGCATTATCAAAACCGCAAGGGATGCCATATTCCGTTCAATTTATTTTCATCCATTGAGCCACACCGTCCTTCGTACGGTAGGATTTTTAAATTAAGTTGAGATTTGTCTTACTCTTAAATGTTTTTGAAATTTAAAAAGTGACCAGCTTGAAGTTCAAAGTTGTCTAAAATTTTCCAGTTGACAAAAAAACTCCGAAAGTAAATTAATATTTTCGGGTCAGTTTATAAGATCAATAAGTACACTTAATGAAAGTTACTTTGGCTAAATATTTAAATAAGTAAATAACTAATAGAAATATATTAGTTAGGAAGGCAAAGATAAATATAGAACAAGTTTATAAGACCTTTAAGGACGGATGGTTTAACTTGTTCACAGGCAAAGATGACAAGGGTTGGAGCATGTACATAGACCGTCAAAGATCGTGGTTTATGCACGCCGGTGGTCATGCCCAAAGGACTGAGGGTGGTGTACAGCAGGGCTCAACTGTTGGTGTACTCTTGGATCTCGATTCAACTCACACCCTTCGGTTCTTCGTAAACGACCAACCACAGGGCGGAATCGCTTTTCGTGATCTCTATGGGGTCTTCTATCCGGCAGTAAGCCTCAATCGCGGTGTCACTGTCACTCTTCACACGGCAATCGATCCACCACGACATCTACTTGCTCTCCATGATGAGTATGTTTGTGATATTGTCCAGAGCTAGGGGTACCTAACTGTCCTGAAGAAAGGCCTACTCACCAATCAAGAAAATGGAATTTATGGTGAACATGACAGACCAAAGGAACACGTCGACCAGCCCAATCAGATGCTCGAAAAAATAATCGAAGAAGGACCCGCAGAAATTAATTAACTATTAATATGTAAGCTTTATTCTACATCATCATTATTATTATTTTGATATTTTATTTTTAACAATAAATTACATTTATTAAGGAGTCATTCATTTAAAATTAATCATTTTATTACTTTTAGAAAAATTATTTTAATCACGAGTTTTTTCAATTTATTTATTTTATTAATATATAAATATTTTTCTATTAATATTCTTATTCTTTAAGAATAAAATAAAAGTTTGCTAATTATAAATTTAAATAATTATCTTCATTTTAAAAAGTTATAATAATATAACGTTTGTAAATTTAATGAACAGATTTTATGGGATCATATTTACTTTCCTATACTTTAAGACTGGTCTTACGAGACAGTACTATCAATTTTTTTTTATCAACAATAAAAAATAAATTTATGTTAATTAAGAGAAGAAATAACTAAGAATACATACAAATGAAGAGGTGAAAGTAATTAATGGAAAATTAATTTTTTAATATCAAAGAAAATTAATTTAAAAAGTAATAATAACAAATATATAAACTAAAAATATTAAGACTGTATTTGCTGAGGTCGAAGATGAAGTGAAGGATGAAAAAAAAATTTAGACACTGATTATATACATCAATCATAAATATATTACAGTTCAGTCGCGTTATGATTCCGTTGACATATTTCTATTAAAGATATTCCCCTTCCATGATTACACAGTACAAAAAAATTTGTTAGCGCAAAAAAATTTCACTTGCTCTAAGTAATTTTTTGCATTAAGAATTGAAAGAAAATTTCCTTGAGGCAAGAAAAAAATTTTTCGCGCCAAGAAATTCTTTTTTTCTGTGTATGCAAATAATCATGACACATTCACACGTTTGTAAAGAAGGGGAAATGTGAATTACGGCAGCCGACTGCTGAGCAGAAGTGAGGGTACAGAAATTCTTAGAATTATATTTCCCTACACCTTCTGTACGCGGGTTCATAACGCGACTCTACTGTATTTAAAATCAGTGTGATACTATCATATCGAACGTATTTAAATGTAACGTAGATTTTAAGGGAATCAGTATCATAGATTTTACATATTAACTCGATAAAAAAAAGTACATTTATTTGAATAAATAAAATATTGTTGAATAAATTACAGAAATAAATAAATATTATAAATTAACAAAAAAAAACTATTAATAATATTAATAATAATAATAAAAATAATAATAAGGATAAGTCGGAGAGGGGAAGTATATAATTTTGTTCTAGTCTTAGTGGATTATTAATTTTCGTACTTTTACATTCTTAATTAATTTTATTATTTGACTATTATCGTCACTTGCTATTCCCATTTTCATATAAAATAAATTAACTTTTGGAAGGGAAACGCTAATTAGCTATTACCGCCACAATTGTGGCTCGCGCGGTTATTCACTGGACAGGGTGACAATGTTATCGCAAAATGCTCTATACACGCAGGCATCAATTGTATTATTCACACTACGGGCATGATTATAATTATTGTTATTATAATAATAATAATAATAATATTATTATTGATAATAATAATTGTGTATATATATGTAAATAATATATATTATCTATTATATTGCCGATGAAATTGCCAATCGTAACATTTATTATTATTGTACTCGAACAATAAAAACGCTGAAAAAAATATTTGAGACGGTGTTTATTATATTTAAATAATCCGCTGAAATTTTAATGTTAATCTTTATTTTTTGTAATTAATTATATGTTTCTTATGGTACAATTATTTATGGTAAGTACTTTCACAAATACTTTTTTGTTGATACTTTTAATTATTTATTAAAAATCAATTGTAGTGTATGATTTAGTTACGAGTTTTTGACGTTTACAACACAAGTAACCTGTTTTATTTACTGATATATATAACGACGAAGTATTTCAGATCTTATGGATTATCACTAATATGTTAACCTGAAATGTATTTATCTATCTGATTGATTTGCTAATTTATTATTATTATGTCCTTTGTAATCATAACGCTTATTAACCTTAATTAAATAGATTGCCTGATAAAGCTGAGATAAACGACAAAAAGTTGCAAGTTTTAAGAAACTATCATTTTATCATTTGGTCTAAGTTCCCAATAACTTAATAACTTTTAAAAATAGTTTTTGACATTTGTTTGAAAAATTTATTATTGTTTATAGAAGAATTTCGGAGAAAATACACACTGGGGTGAATTGGTCACCTAAAAATTTTTTGCAACAAATTTTTTTATCTATTTATTTATTTAGTAATAGTGAACCCAACAGCAAAGCCGTTTCTAGGGTTCCAAGTACATGAGTTACATAATATATTTTATAAAAAATTTTAATTAACGAAAATATGTATAGGAATAGGCATGGTATGTATTCGAGAAGTACATAACTTAACTAAACAATAATATAAAGTATTACGCATCATTTGACATAATTATCCGCAAGAGGGTATTAATATCATTAATTAATCAGACATCTAGAGTATCATCAAGGTTATACATCGATACTGCCATTCTAATACGTCGTGTCCCACAATATGTGACATTTTCACTTTTTTTAAAAAATGAAATCACTGTAACAACTTATGTCAAAATTTTAGACGTCAAATTGTTTATTTTGTATTTTTAAATAAATATTCTAATATGTCGTATCCCACACGCAGACTTTCGCGCCATTCTAATATGTCGTACCCCACATTCGTATAGGTTCAGTCACGCTTAGTATTTTTAATTTAAAAAAAGCAACTAACGACATGAGTAAGAAAGTAATTATGCATAATTTTTTACGTTTCTTATAGCATAGATTTCAAGATTATTTATTCACTACAAATGCCTGTATTTTATGAAAAACATGATAATAAATTTGTAGGTTACACCAAAAGTAAACATAATACAAACGTTTTTATCGTCTCCTGAAAAATTTACCAAATGTGTTAATTTTCCCTTGTCTATTATTGTTAATTGTTTTATTTATTTTACGGAATTAATTTTTTTTTTAAATTGAAAATTTGGAGTAGAAGTAAAAACACAATATTAAATCGTTCAAGAAATTTATCAATAAAAACGATAAAATTACTCAAATTAAAGAGAATAATTTAAAGCTACGAAATTTTTTTTTTGATAAAAACTCTAAGGTGACTATTTTGCCCCACATTTAAATGAAACGTATATTTTAAGGATACATTAAATTTGCATGTGGTTTAAATTCTGAACTAAAGTTTCTTATGTGACTTACATATGGTAATATATGAGACGTCTAGTTCCAAACCTGATAAAAATATTTTAAAAGTCACGGAAAATTATTAATAAAATAAATAATTAATAAAATGGTGAAAAAAAAAAAAACATCTTCATTTATCACAACTGCATGAGTATATTTAAAACATTTATTTTTATTATTAAATGTAAGTACTTTTTAACTTCCTGCTAAGAAAATTGCAATTTTTCAAAAATTCGGGAAGTTCTTGGTTTCAGTCCGATTTTCCAAAATCGAATTTTTAAGAGATCTTGACGTTTTGAGGTTCTAGGAAGCTATCCTGCCTAATTTCATAATGATGTCCGAGTGTATGTATGTATGTATGTATGTATGTATGTATGTATATATATATATATATATGTATGTATGTAAATATCTATAACTTTTGAATGGACGAACCGATTTTGATCATCAAGGTGTCATTCGACGCGGCTTGCGAAAATCTTGAAGCTGAAAAAAAAATTAAACTTGATCGTTCTCGATAACTTTTTATGTTCTCGATGGGTTGATTCCAAAATCAACTGAGCTCTGAAGCTTTATAAGCCGCGTCAAATGCCACCTCAAACTTCAAAATCGGGCAATTCTTTCAAGAGAAACCGTTGTCGAAAGAATTAAAAAAAAGAAAATTTTTAGTATTTCGAAAATTTCTCAAAAACGACTCGATAAATCAATTTGAAAATCTGATCAGTTGTAGAACGAAAAAATTGTAAAAAATGTTTTTTTCCGAAAACAAAGGCATACAAAAGTATTTTCGAGCTCGAAAAGCTCGAAAATGTATCTACAACAATTTTTCGAGCTCCAGGAGCTTGAAATAGGCGGGAAGTTTTGGGGCTGGCTCGCAGGGTCAACCGACAGACCGATTTTTATCTTATTGTTTCTTTTTTCATGCATTTTTAAAAAAAATATATTATATTATCCGCAAAAAGTCATATGAAACAAATTTGAATGAAAAACCGAAAAATTTGTCATTTTTCGTACTTTCAATCGCGAAAAAGTCATTTATATTTTAATTTTCCAACATTGATTCATTTTTTATCATAAATATGCCGTAAATACAAGCAGTACAAAAAAAAATAAAAATGATAATTTTTCGCCTAGTTATGGCCCAAATTTTGGTGACCCCCACTTGTAAACAAATACATATTTTTTTCTCAGACAAATACGCGATTAATTTCATTTTTATTATTGATATGAAAGTAGCTTAGAACAGACTTTATTCAAATCTGAATTCACTCCGTCACTTGGAGTTCCGGAGTTTTGAAATCCGATTCCGGAGTGAAAAAATTCCTCTGAGTACGAAGTAAATACGGAGTTTCTTTCTCCAGCAGAGTGATTTCAGAGTAATGTGGATTTTTTAAAAATCCGTATTTACCCTGGTTCGGTGTTTCAATATTAAAAAAAACTCCCCTTTAGAGTGAATTTTACTTCAAGGGGATTAAATAAATACGCAGTCATCCAGTCCGGATTTAATTCACGTTCATTCCGAAAATTTTTTACAGCGTAATTTGTGTATAGACTAATTATTATGGCTAAGGGAAGGGGGTCACCAAAATACTACGGCAAAAGGGCAATTTGTTGATAAATATAAATATTTTTAGAATTTTCTTTGTTATAAAATAACAACTTATTTAAGTTTATAAAAAACTAATGTTCTAAAGCTTTCAACATTACGATGTGCTATTTTTGCAGTTCAATTACTGAGCTATTTTCTCGTATTCAAATATCCGTTGAATAATAAAAATGTGCATCGCAACTTTTACGGCTTCTTATTAAAGAATCCATTAACGTAAATCTCATACATTTATCGCACATGTTCTTAAATTGAATAATAAAAATTTTTTACTTAGAATAGTATAAAACATAAACGGTTTCTTATAAATTTAATTGTCATCAAGTCTGTCTGCTTTAAAATTCTCATTCTACTGTTCGTTTTTTTTTTTTTTCTCTTCTTTCTTTATTTCAAATAACGCACAGACTCGTTGAAGCGTTTTCTTATTTACTCTCAAAGGTATTAAACCCAGCCACGTTATACAGCATAAAAAAAAAAAATAAAATAAAATAAAATAAAAAACAAAACAAGAAACAGAAAAAAGAGTATATAAGCTTTTAGACGCGTGCGTGCGTCCTCAAGTGGAAGAAGGGTCGGTTTGGTGTTCTTGTGTGTACCAGGATGTGTTCACCGTCAGACGACATTTGTACACTAAAATATAGAGACGTGAAAATAAGTAACTAAAAGAATACAAATAAATTAAAAGAAAAAAAAGTAAATAAATATTAAAAGAAACATCCGATTGGAGTGTCAGTAAAAAGTAACAAGAAATTTTTCTCCCTCTATCTTTTGGATGAATGCGTTCCATTCTAGTCTACACCCACCCAACAGTTTATTCTATGCAATATCAAAGAAAAAAATAAAAAGCAAATAAATGAATTTAAAAAATAAAATAAGAAATAAAATTACTGTAGAAAGTCTCTCGCTGTATTCTCTTTTTCAACACGTACATATACGCGCTAGCTAAAGAAAGTTAGTTCGTTTATCTGAAATTTTTCGAAGCACGTCGCGGCATCTTAATCATGAATTGACTGAAAATAAAAAAAAAATAATAAAATTGCATCAATTTCTTGTAGATCTGCTTTGACTCTTTGCGATCTTTTCAACAGTGGATTTAAACTGAATCAGTGGATTCTTGACGAGTTGAAAAAAAAGTAAGAAAAAGATCAAGGAATGAAATGAAATGCAGATGAAAATGAAAATGAAAATAAAAGTATATCTATATCTATCAGCCATTATGCTCGCGATCAAATCCCAGATGCTCTTTCAAGTGAGAGTTGAAAATAAAAATAAAAAAGAAGTGCATTTGAGGAAGAAAAGATTCTTTTTAGAGGTTCTCCTCATTGAGTCTGATTTATATTTTTTTTTCTATTCATTCTTATTTCTATAGTTGTTGTATAAGTATTGTATTTAGTGAGTAGTCTCGTGCGTCTATTTTGTGAGTGTGTGCTATATATATATATACTTAAAATCTATAAAAGCAGATGTAGGTGAGGCGTGTGCTATTTTAATGGATGCGCAAGTGCTAGACATTGGAATGACTTGAGTTAGTTGGATCTTTTATGACTTGTTTGGTAAACTGACAAGGGATGTTCGATTTCGATTGAGTGTGTGCATAAATCTTGAGTATGTGTGTGCAGAAAGAGTATATTGGTGTTTGAATGAGTAGTAAGTAAGGGTATCTAAACTTGTAAAATGACAGAGATCTACAATGTAATAGGACAGATGGTACAATAATCGTGCTTATTCACTTTTACGTGTTATCTCTGTCTTATTTATGAAATAGTACGGGTTATATTGAATTTTGTTGAGTTAGTAAACTGAGGGACACTTTGGTACTAGCGTACTGCAGGCAGCCCGAGGGTATACATGCCATACATTTAAGTATTAGAAATAAGCCCGGTTGTCACGAACAAATGGCTCACAAGTGCTACCATCTTTCTATTCAGTAAACAACCGAAATAATTTTTGTCATTTTAATTTTATTTTTTTATTTTATTCAATTGTAATTTCAGTATTACAAAATTTTGTACTCTGGTTGTGTTTTTCTTTTTACAATTTATAATAAGAAAGTAATATTTTTTTTTAATTAACATTTTAGGTAAGATAATGCACACCTCATATCTGAAAGGTAGGGGTGTGCTTGTAGCCGCTAACAAATTTTATGATTCAAAATTGGGATAAAAGCTCTTATGACGGAGAGGTCATGACAAATAATATTGATGGAGTTTTAGTTCGACTCTTTTTGATATTCATTTTGAAAAATTTGATTGATTATCCAATTTCAGTGCTAATTTATCTGTTTGTATATCCGTACGTGCATATGTACAGGATCATGTCAAAATTCAAAAGACCCGGTAAATTAACTTGATTGTTTCAAATTCGAAAATAACTGTTCAATAAAATTTTGTTAATAATCGCTATTGAACTTGTTTTCATTCGATTATTAATGAACTACCCTATCAGAAGCATTCATGTGGGGTCGCATGAGAAACCATAGGAATCCATATAAGAAACTATGGATTTATGTAAGAATCCATAGAAATTAATATAAGATAGTATGGATTTATATATGAATCCATGTCGGAAATCATGGATATCTGAATTCCCATAAGGGAACTCCATGTAGGACACTATGGATACCTGGAGTTCCCATATGAGAACTCCATATAGAAAACTGGATGCCTGAATCCCCATACAGGAACTTGACATACGAACTAGGATATGTAGATTTCTTAATGGGAAATTCATATAGAAATCCGCGGTCCTCTACAAGTAATTTCTATAGAATCCGGGGTATCTAGATTTCTATGTCTATCGCCTATTGATACGCATATATGAATAAAAAGACAACTTAATATTCTATTGGCAGAATATTGTTTTTCTTTCATCAATTTGTCTGTATCAATAACGTTACGTTTTTTGAGAATTTTCCTAATCCCTAATCTATACAAGACTCCCATATGGATTTTGACATAGCGCAGATTCCCATAGGAAATCATCATAAAAATGCACATGGGAATCTATACTTGATTTCCATATGGATTTGGCATAGTATGAATGGTGAAACCTACCTAGGAATCTAGGCTGGATTCCCACATGGATTTTTTTGACAGGATATCAAGTGCAAGTAACGTTATTAACTCATTAAAATAATTTTAACTTTTTAAATAGTAACTTTTATTTTCGACTTGATGTTATAAAAAATAATTTCAAGAAAAGCCATCTAAAGTTATTAAAAATTATCACTATATGACTTATGAATTAAAATATATATGAACGTGTACGGTGTACCCTAACGATTTTTCCTACGCTATTTTTAAAATTACCTTGAAGATAAAATAAATCGTAAAAACATCTAATGTAATAAAAAAAATTTAATTTTACTGATAAGAAAATTATTAAAAATAAATTATGAATTATGACTATAGGAAATTTATTGATTATCCATCATCAAATTAACACGTAGCGTTTTCACTAACAACTTTTGACATAAATAACAGCTTTAATAATTATTCGTTGATAGGCATTGACGTTTTCAGCAGTAGGCGACGGAAAATCGTTAATTATTAAACTTATGAATGTGTAATGTAGGCCATCGATTTACGGCAAAACCCCGTGAAAACTTTTACTTCATTTTTTTTTTTTAATTTTTTTTATTTTAGGACCACGCTGAGACAGTTACAATCCTCTCGCGGTAGTGGATCCATGAAATTTTAAGTACTCGACGTTAAAACTTTACCGTATTACTCTCGGTACGCTATCGTTCTCTCTCACTCTCTCTCTCACTCTCCTTTTTGTTCAATCTCTTTCTCTGTGACTAGACTATCGTATACTTGACTAGACTAGTACCAGCAACCAGAGATGTGCTAGAGTATTCTAGTAACCACATAGTCAGAGTGAAGAACGTCACTGAGAAAACCAGAAGAGGGAACCTCGATAAACTAACAAGAGGACGAATATTCGCGCAGGTGGTATTCGTTAAGTCTCTGGTAAACTTTTATCTTGTTAGTCAGATTATTAAAAATTGTAGGGTACAATAGAGTACCCCCCCCCCCCAAATTCTATAAAAAAAGTTTGTTCTTTAAAATGTTTTTTAAACCTTCCAGAATTACTTATGTAAATATAATTGAGGTTTATTTTTGTTGAACTTTTTCAAAAATTGAAAGTTTCAGTCGAAAAATATTAATGACTTTTGTTTTATGATAAAAACTATTAAAAATGTTTTTTTCTTCCTCTACATCCAATAACTATGCACAGAAAAAAAAGATTTCTTGAGACTGAAAACCTTTACCCGCCCGAAAAAAATTTTTATTTGTCCCAAGATATTTTTTAAAATACAAATTGAAAACAAAAATTTTCTTGGGGAGAGAAGAAATTTTTTTCAGGGCAAGAAAAAATTTATTGCGCTAAAATATTTTCTCTAGTCCTAAGAAAAAATTTGTTTTTTTTTTTTTTTTTTTTTTTTTTCATTTTATAAAACAATATAATTATTACGCCAAGAAATGTTTTTTTTTTCTGTGTCTGAAATATAATTTTTCTTTATGTAAATTATTTATAAGAAAATTTAATTTCTAGAATTTTTTTTTTGCACATTTTTTGAGGAGTACCCCATTTTGCCCGCAAAAAATGAAACTTTTTTTTAACGGCAGCTGAAAACTTTTTCTGTTTACTTTAAATGTCATTAAAAAAAAAAAAGATTCAACGTACTTGAGCCCCTGAAAGCTCAGTATTTCCTTAAGTGTCCCATTTTGCCCCTCCCTCCCCCGATATATATTTGATTTTTTTAAATTCTTGGCTCAACTTTATTGCCTTTCTTTTTAATCTAAAACTCTTGGCGATAAATCTCGAATTAAGAAACAACTTTATTAAATTCTAGTAAAAAAAAGAATAAAAAAGACAAGTACCGTACAATTGTATATATTTTGTCGATAACTACTTAATTGCATTTCTTTTAAAATAATTAATTAATTGAAATATTAAAAAAGTTAGTTTATTGGTAAAATTATTTTAAAAAAATAAACGAATGAAAGCTGGGGAATTTAAAGTAAAATTTAATTAATAGATTGAATGAACATCACAGGATTTATCCACCGTAATGAAGTAGGTATAATATAATCTTGTTGTGACGAGCCCCTATGCATGGGATTTCCTTTCAATTGTTTTCAAAACTCCCTTAGGTAAATTGATATGGTGGTGAAATGATGAAAAATTCTTTTAGATAAAAAAAAATATGTTTATATATAAATATACTGAAATGTAAAGTAATATATTAATTTAATTGACTCTCGAGGCGTTTTTACATCCTATTGAAAGATTTTTTTTTCACTCTTTAATATCATTATAAATAGATATATAAACATATATATTGTCGGAAGTTCGATAATAATAAAAAAAGTAGGATATAAAAAAAAAAATAAGATAAAAAAAGTTAGGGAAAAATATGGTACTCAAGAGGGTAAAAAGTAAAAGTGCCGCAAGCAGTCCTTGGTAATAAGGACGTTTTTATCAGAGCACTACGACGCTCGTTAAACTTGTTAGATTTATGCGAGATGAGATAACGTGCTCTTTATATATTACTCGTTAAATTACCCTACTAAATCCAATTGAAAATTAGTTTTACTGTTATATGAATATGTCTGTCGATAATTAATTTTTTATATTGATCATACGACCGTTATATTAATAACCAGCAGTACCCCCACTGCTGGATATTAATTTAATTTGTTTGATTTTTTTTTTTTTACAAACTAAAAATTTAATTTAAACGTTACGATAAAAAAATGTAAATTCTTGATGCATTAATGAAAAATATAATAAAACTGTTTGTATACAATTTAGTGGCTAATTAAATTTTTAACTTTCGAACTTTCCCGCCACAAACCTTAAGCTCATATCGAAATATCGCCGCTGTCGGAAAACCGCCACTTCACGGCCTTATGACGTAAATATCTATTATACGGAAAAAAATAAACTTTAAAAATAAGTGTTTGAAATTATAACCCGGAACCCGGGTGTCAATATAGGGAATTTTAACATCACAAATAATAAATTTTATAATACGTGTCGTCAATTTTCTAAGTATCAGTTACGAGTTTTAAAGTTCAAATAGTAATTTTTTTCGCATAGACAATACATTTTCATACTTATCATGTAACTATTATTCACGTTTTAATCATAAATGAAAAAATTACTATTTAGAATGATAGTATTTACTGATCACTTAATCATTATATTACTTATATAGGGAAAGAAGGGGGGGGGGCGGGGCAAATGGGCCCCTTACAAAAATGAGGGTTTATATGTAATATAAATGTCAGCCCATTTTACCCCCAGGGGTCCATTTGGCCCCACTCTTCCCTAACAGGAGAAGAGGGGGGGCACTTAAAATTTCGAGTGCCTCGAATGATTTGGGGGCAAAACGGACCCCCAAATTTAATCCCCCCCCCCCTTCCCCTAGTTCATTTTTTTCCGTGTACCATATTTTCAGATAAATTGATCTAATTTTAAAACTACTCGGAAAAAAATTGCTGAGTGAACGCGGATTAATTCCGGAGTGAATTATTGTTTATTTGTTTAATCCCCTCAGAATGAAATTTACTCCGAAAGGGAGTTTATTTTAATATTAAAACTCCGAATCGGAACGCGGATTTGAATAAAATCTAAACTACTCCGAAATTACTCTGCTAAAAAGACAAACTCCCTATTTACTGCGTATGCAGAGTTTTTTTTTTAAACTCCAGAACTCCGAGTGATGGAGTGAATTCGTATTTAAATGAAATCCGTAATCACTCCGAATTCACTTCCGATTTTTTACAGTGTATTATATGTGCGTGAATAAGCATAGATGAAAAAAATAGTAATGAATGAGAGATACAGTTTTTTTTGTAGTTTAAAAAAAAATTGATTGGTTAATTTTGCAAATACATCTTGAAGTTCCTTCTGTATACAAGTCCTACGAGCTTTAAGCAATTATTACAAATAGTTTTGATAACTCTGAGTTCAAAATACTGTTTGTAGAACTTGCTTATACAATATATCCCTGCAAAATTTATCAATTAGTGAAATAACTCTTGTGGCAATCAAAAGTTTCATTAAAACTTGTAAGTTCTCATTGAATTTTAGTGCCACTTGGTTAAGTAGTTCACCAAAGTTTATTTTTAGATGGTTAGTTATTCAAAAATTAATAATATTTCTCAACTAATTACTTATAATTAATTGAAAAAAAAAAAAAATATATATCTAACAAATAATAAGTTTTACACCCAATGGTCGAAGAAACTGAAGATCATTTTTTTTTTTTATCAAAGAGTAAACAAATAATAAATTACGATCCAACATAAAGTAAATTAGCTTAAGTGAACTTATAAGAAGCAAAATTAAGTGTGTGTGTAATTGTTGAGTAAAGAAAATATGGTATTATGTGTAATGTATAAGTTGAAGGTTACTTATGATACAATGCCTTGAACAAACATACTAACGTAATTCCAGGGCATATAGAGTTGATTGTATAGACGATGTTCTATGCAGATGTATCTTATCTCGTAGAGTACATAGTACAGCCTACGGTGCTCTTCATATGCTAAACCTATGTAAATGGATGCCTGATGTTAGCAACTCCCTGGCGATTTAAAGTAGCAACAAGAGTTAAAATGCATAAAGAAAAGTTTTACCTCAAGCTCAGCGATCTTATAGTAACAAATGTCAAATACAGAAAGGCTTTTCTAGTTCAGCATAGCGTTCTTGCAGAATAATCTTTGATAGTTTTTTATATCTTTTGTACTTTTTCATGTTCTTCATGTTCTTCATGTTCTTAGAATACTTTGAAAGCATCTCAATTTTAAAAATCTGTAAAAAATAAATAACAAGAGAAATGTAAAACTTTGAGTACTCGATAGAAAATTTATTTTTAATATTTTATATATATGGGGGGGGGAGGCGAAACCCCTAAAATTTTATAAAAGGAGCTTGTTTTTTAAAATTATCCCAAAATAATTTTTTTCGATATAATTGAGCAGTATTTTGAACTTTTTTTGTTAAAATTTTTCAGAAATCGAAAGTTTCAGTCAAAAAAAGTCAATGACGTTGGTTTTATGATAAAAATGATTAAAAATTCTTTTTTCTTCCTTTGCATCCAATAATTATGTGAAATGTAATTTTTTTTAATGTCAATTACTCATCAGAAAATTTAATTTGCACCATTTTTTTTTCACCTTTTTTAGGGGGTGTCCCATTTTACCTGCAAAAAATAAAAATTTTTACTATTTACTTTGAATATTATAAAAAAAAAGATGTAACGTATTTAAGTCCCCGAGAACAAGATATCCTTAATTACTCTGTTTTGCCCCCTACCCCTCACCCTACATATATTATTATTGAATTCATGTTATTTATTTCTGACAATATATTTTATTATTATTCATCTATAAATAATATGAATTTTTCCAAAACTTTATTGGCAAACGTCTGTTGTTATATGAAAAAGAAGCGAACATACTAATTTATAAAAGTGGCAACAGATGTCGCAATAACAAAATCTGTTCGCTTTTTATTTTTACGATTTTTGCTTACACTACATGTGTGGCGGTCGCTTCTGGCATGCACCGAAAACTCGTCTCTCGTGCGTGAGCACTTACGGCACGCTCTAAAGACATTCTGTTTTACAGATAATAATTTAGTCCATGTGTTGCACACATACTTTATTCAACACATGTCTAGGTTTCTGATTTTTCAAATCTGCGAAGTCAAATCTCAGTGATCATTTCATAATATGCGTTTGTCACATAAAAAAATTTCTTTTTAAAAAATTATATTTAAACGATAAATGAATGAACTCCACGTTCAAATTTTAAGATGTGCTTGTAAATCTTATTTTAAATTTATTCGGCTTAAAAACAAACCTACTTCTATATTGATAATGTAATCCAATTTAAAAAATAATCGCTTTGCCCATAATGCTAGGGGTGAAATCAGATATTTTCCTACTTTATCTTATACAGATCTACACATTTATGTGTAACAGGGTGACAATTAAGGTCATCCCCATTCCAGTAGTCTTTCGATAAGGTGCTAAAGCTGAAGGAGGCAGGAAAACCGGAAACTAATACTTTCAATATACATCTACTTATTCTATCGGATTTCGAAAAATTTTTCAATTAATCCCTCCAAATTTTAGTCTCAAAAATTAGTCTTACTTTTTCTCGCTGAATAAGCCTTGAATTAATATGAATAAATTTATGGAATTAATTGCCAAGTAAAAGTTAAATCAGTGAGGGTGAATCATAAAATAGGAGCTTCGAAATAATTTACGAGTTACTGCTTAAAGTACGATTTTGAAATGACTTAAAATTTTAATTGAATATTTTTTTTTTACTGATTTTACTGGAATTATTGATACAGAAGTTTACAATAAGATTATCAGCTAACATTTTTTCGTTCAATAAAATAAATGAACTTCAAAAGATACAGATCTACACTGTAAAAATTTTTGAACTTGGTGTTAAAATGACACCAAATATCGTGTTTAATTTAGGCGGCATGAATCAAACAATTTTACACTACCAAGCGTGTAAATGTGTAATTTATGTTAATTTTGCTTTGAGAAAAGAATTATGATTATTTAATGTCTAACCCATACAAAAAAAAGAATCGGCCCATTACTGGGTCATGAATGGCTGTCAATTTTCAAGCATCGGCCGAAGATCGGCTAAATATCAGATGATAACGGTATCGTTAACGATCAAACCGTTGGCCAACGAACGGCGGTTAATTGTGCGCCGTTTTTATAAGCAAAAAGACGGCTGCCAATGATTCACCATGCACGGGCCAGTATAGTTAGCCATTTATTGGCCAATCATTGCAAACCAGGCATCAGCCGATCTATGGAAAAATTTCGAAGCTCGACGACTTTGTATAAAAATACAATTAATATAGTCATTGATTAAATAATAATCAATAACTATGATAATGATCATTGATTGCTCATTAATTAAAATTATAACAAGTAACACGGAATGGTGTAAAAAAGTAAATTACATTGTGTTAAGATTACACGGATAGATAATTTACACCGAGGATTTTTTACACTGTTATTTCACACATCGCCATTTTTACACAAAAATTTTTTACAGTGTGATACTTTACATATTAATAACAAATATTAATAGTTAATATATATCTCAGTTAAATCTTCATTTGCCTAGAGTGTTAATTGCATGCGTATATATGCTACCCGTTAATTTCTAACATCCTGTTTGTAAACGGGTGTGGCAGACAGTTCAGGATTGATTTGAGAATCAGTAGCGTGTAAGAGCGTGAACAGGTTATACAGAAAGATAGAGATGAAATAGGAAATAAGCATATAATATGTACGTCTACACACATGTATTATATAATATATAGCAATGGCAAAGCGGATATAACCGAATGGCGAAAATCTAACGAGACTTCTTGCATATGAGTGTACTATCCAGTAGTATTTGTATATATACATATATATATATATATATATATATATATATATATATGTATATTTTAATGTGAGCGAGAAAGTTGGGATACACAAACGACAAATGGTTGAGATAGCTCGAGGCTTCTGAGAGAGTTGCAACGATGGAATTCACCCTTCGCGCAAAGACTCGACGAGCCTCTCTATATCTACTCCTCTTCTGGCAGGGTATGTATATAATACTGGAGCCTTCTCTAAACGCCGTAATTGGAGCCGACTCTTTACTTCTCTACTCTATTTTTTATTTCCTCTTTCTTTTATTATTCGTCTCTCTCTCTGTTTCTCTTTTCCCTCTGCGCTTTATCACCACACACAAATACATGTCTTAAACATAAGTATGCGCGAAAGCATCGACCTTTTTTTTTTTGTTTCTTTTCCTTCTCAAATTCTCTGTACTGTACCGTCAGAATGCGACGTCTGATGTCGAGACGTCGTGGTTCTTCTGAAAAAAAAGTAGTGTCGTTGAGACTCTACTCTCATTTCATTTCTTCTTTATGTATTTTCATATACATAAAATGAAACTCTTAACTTTGCGCTTGGATTAATTCGTCTGGAACTAAAAATTATCCGTTTTCTTGATATTTTTATCATTTATTATATAATGCTATTTTTTTTATTCCTTCATATTCGCTGTCACTAGAAATATGAAAAAATTAATACATTAGAAAAAAAGACTTCAAAAGGGTTGACTTCGTGAGCCAGAGTCAAACTTCTCATCATTTTCAAGCTCAAAGACATTTTTTTTTTTTTAAATCATATCTTAAAATCTCTTTGATCAAATGATCTCAATGTCAGTCGAAAAATATGAAACCATTTGATGAAAATTCCATGTCTGAAAATCGGTTTAAAGTCAATAACTTTCATTTTTTTTTTTTTTTAATTCTAAATTCAGATAAGAGGAAGTTGAAAAAATAATAAACGTCATATTTTAACCAAAGACAGCTGGCAACTGTTGAGTTATGTTACGATATAAAATTTTAATATGTGTATATTATTGAAAAAAAATGGTAATGAAGTTAAATGTTGTGGACAAATAATTCGGTCAATGAGATAAAATAAATTATATAAAAATAAAAAATGTATAAGAGGTTTATTGTCTATAAAGTCTTAAGCGGTTAGGTCTTTGAGGAGCCTGTGTCATATTATTATTTGATGGCGATCATTGACTAAAAAAGGAACAAGGGTCTTTGCCTTGTTGCGATCGTCAAATAGCTCGCTGAAGATGCGAATTTTTTTATTTTATTTTATCTTTTTTTTTTTTTTGTCTTTTACGGGCATTATCTTGGCTCCATTGACCGGTATCGCTATGACTATTATTGCCCATAAAGTTCTATTGTCTCAAAACGTCCACTGAGTGACATTGTCTCTATTGTGGCTCTAAGAACATTTTCTTATAGTTCACCCTCTTTTACTTATTCTATACATTTTATTTTTTTACTTTTTCGACGCTCTGTAATATAATATACAACTATATAGATGTATATATAAAGAATTGTGTATACAATCTATATAATGGGTATTTCAAAATTATTTACATAAGTTGTATACTTAATAATATTGAAATATTGAAGTTGTGTAATATTTACTACTTAATTGAAAATAAATGCAGAACTATTACGATATTTTATTTTTAGGAAAACAATTTAGGGGAAGGGGGGAGGGCAAAATAGACCCCGTAAAATTTTGAATGATTTGGGGGCAAAATGGATCTCCAAATGTTTAGGGGCCCATTTGCCCCTCTCTTGTCCCTATAATAATCTAGGAAAATTTGAAAAATTCAAAAATGCATGGCTCAATAGTTCATGCAGCCATAAAGTAATAATTAAATTTTATAAAATATCACAACAATACATTTTTTAATTTCCATTCAAGTAAACTGGAATATTTCCCTCTGTTTTTTTGAAACGATCATATTTTACCTCACCTGGGTCAAAAATAAAACTTGAATCAGGCTCGCTTCACCTTATTTTATTTAGAAGATCAATTTTCCGACGATTTTTCGATAAGATCTTGACTTTGCTGACTTAGATTAAATTTTTGTCAACTTTCAGAACTTGTTTCATCTTAGTTTGAACTTATTCGTCTTCACTTCGAGAACGATAGTCATTCACCCACTTTTGACTTTTTCGCCTTATAATTTTAGTCAAATAAGTCTTAACTAATTCAATTTCGACTTAATTCAAACGTATTCGTCTTAAATCGTGACTAAGTAAGCCAGTTGTCTGGACCAAAGAGAAAACTCAATTTATTTCATATTTCCATAAAAAGAAGTCAAATTTGTCTTGTGAAAAACGGCTCTAAATTTCGGCTTGGTAAACATAGTCTAAATAAAATTTTATCTTTGACCCGGGCAGTTTCATTCATTTACATTCACAGTTATATAAAATATCTTTACTGTCTTCATTTATTTGCATTGCAATCAATGAAAGCAAAATTTTCAGTGTCATCGACTGTTGGAAATTCGTCAACTTTTTCTTTGTTAATAAATTTTCTACATTTTCGTTAGTAGTATTTCATGATACCTATACAAATGTATTCAAAAGTTATAAATCTATCAGTTTTGTGCTTAATTCATTCATTACAATCTCCAAAAAGAAGGATTTTATTAGTAATTTTCAATAGAGGTCTATTCTATTGAAATTTAAAGTTATTGGAAAAAGTATGAGGTCAATGCATTCTTTTATTTTTGAAGATGTATTTACGTACAGTCGAACCGTCACAACTGGCTGCATTATTGAAAAATAATTTACATTTTATTCTATGAATATTCGATCGAATGAACCGAAAATTACGGAATTTGTCTATTAAGAAGTTTTGTTCCGGTAATGATGTGCTTTTCATACTGTTTACGTAAACAATATAAAGTGTAGAAGTAAGTACAAGTGAGCCAAACAGTAAAAAATTATTGACCGAGACTCGATAGAGTACATTTAACGCTTCGTGCTTAAGGTGTGCAATCGTTTTAGTATGTAAAAATCTATTGAATATGCAACAGTTTATAAGACTAAATGTTTATGTGATAATAAAAATAATATTTAAATTTATGAAGCATTTAATTTGAAACTTAAAATTAATAAATAATCATTATTTGAATAAAAGGAGTTTAAATAGCGGTTTTCAACGCAGTTTTACTCTAGTGATATTTATTCAAGCTAGTGCAAAAGAAATCAAGTTGATTCATAACAAACTTGAGATTTTATTGGATTTACGTTTACACAAACGTACTAACAGACCGATGAAAACACATCAAAGATGAAACTCTAGCTCGAATGTTTTATATGAATATCAAAGTAGATCAATCTTGGATCGCATCGGATTTATATCGTAGAGATTATTTTTTATGGTGCAAAGTACTTTTTATAATATAGCTTTGAATAAATATTATAGAAACGATTCAAAGTATGATGATGAAATATTTTAAAGCGAATAATAAAAAAAAAATAATGTAAAATATTCGCAGCTCGAAAATTAATTTTTCACCATATCTGTAGCGAAAGTTTAAATTCCTACCCTGTTTAGAGGGAAGAAACTCGTTCTTTTTTTTATTATGAGAAAATAAATAATTAAAATTAGCGCATGCGCCATTGTTACCCTAAACAGAGGCAAAAATTTAAGCTTTCAGGTATAGACAACGGTGGATTTACACTAAGGGCAGTTCAAGCAAATGCCCAGGGCGGCAAAATTTTTAAAAATAAAATATGTAAACTATAAGCTTGAGTAAAATTCCAGTATTGAGGCGGATTTTTTCCGGTGCCCAGGAGCGGCATTAAGTTTAAATCCGGCCCTGCGTATAGATCGGGTGAAAATTTATATACACATCACAGAGGAAGGTAGGAGTTTCCAACCCGCGTGTTTGCCACCTTTGTCTCCGACGCAAATAGGTAATTAAACACACGAGTGGAAATGTCCTAATTTTCTCTCTCGGTGTGTAATATACTATTTTATGTGTAGCTGTAGATCTGGTGAAAAATAGTATACACACCATTGGAATGTCCCAATCCACGTGTTTGCCACAGCTATACAGGCGGGTTGAAATTCCCTACTTTCCTCCCTTGGTGTATAATATGTCATTTATTTAAGAAAAATTGACGCATGCGTATATTCATATGATTTAGTTTCTTATAGCAGAAAAATACAACTTTGTTTCCGATAAACGGAATCGGAGTTCGAATTTTCTGTGCAGGTGTGACGAAAATTGACCTTTTCGTTGTACGCCTGTGAGAAAAGCTATAATTGCCTCTTTTTTTGCCTCTGGGCGGAAAGCATCAACTTTCATCCCACTGTGCGAAACGAAGTTCCCGCTTTCTGCCTCGGCTAGCAATTACATGTGATCGGAGACATTTCGTACTTTACTACCCTAGGTGTGTAATATACTATTATTTAACGGGATGAAAGATTATCAATAATATGCATACCAAAAAAAGCTAGTATAATAATCCAATCTGTGGATTGAAATGTACTAATTTTGCTTCTCGGTGAGCAATGAAGAATTTCGCACAATAAAATTTTATAAATTTTAGAGACATAAATAAATAAGGAGGTAGTAAACCAGAATATTTTTTTTTTGTTGCAACTAACTCTTCTTTACAACCTTAACATTTCGCACTAGGAGTGTGTAATTTTATGGTTTCATTAGGAACAGTTTAGTTCGCTCTTTTTCCTCTTTCGCTCTCGCATGGACCAACGGTACTTTTCGTCTTGCACTTACTAAATGAATGGAAACTTCTTGTTCGTTTTTCTTTTAAACGAATGAGAATTTTAAAGGGAAAAAAAGCTGGGCATACTAGGTTATAATGTAATATATATAAAGCTCATGTATTTATATTTTGTTGAGGTTTTATTTGAGGAAAAATTCTAAATATAAATATCTGAAAATTTTCTCGTCACAACGATATTTTATAGAAAAAAAAATTTAATCAACCATCCGAGAAAAATATAAATAAATTCTATTGTTATATTTCTTATAATTTTACTTGAACTTTTATTGTTTTCTATATATCTGTTTATTATCTACCGGAACAGTGAAAAGTTGCATAAGCGACCGAGCGTCCGGTTGGTCTGACGGAATAAAGAAAAAAAAAACCAAGGAGAGATGCCTGTAGGCGAATTCCGGTGGGTAACAGGGAGAAAAATTTTTCCATTCTTGAGTATTGTATCGTGCACGCGACCTTCGTAAGTTTTGTGGGGATACTTGTCTCTATCTGCACCCTCTCGACTCTGTCTCGAGCACGCGCAACACCTTTATACTCTCTTTTGTTCTCATTTTTTTATTTTAAATCATGTTCCCTCAACTCTTTATTTTTTATTTCACTCTCTTCACGCCTTCTTCTACGCTCTCATTCTTTAAAAATTTTTTTAATTTATTTTTCTTGTCAGATTAATTAGCGGACAACCAATAATTTCATATAGACACTAACCGGGTTGGCACGAGACCGCAGAGCCATTGATTGCAATTGCAGCGAGCCGATAAGCTATTTTACTCCATAAATTGAAGATTAATGGAAAGTTAACGAGCTTTCAGACGACGGGCACTAACGAGCTGACAACGATCAGGCCAATTCATTGAAATGTCGTTAACTTATTTTTATATTATTATACTGTAATAAAACAGTTCACTGGTTGATAATATTTCTAATTTATAAGTTCATTGCTTTAGGAATATTTTTTTTTTTTATTACTTTATTAAATAAGTATTATCATTCACTCTCTTACATTTGAAATAGTGACTAATTTACTGTTTACTAGTGAAAAGTATGTCACTAATTCAAATAGTGGTATACTTTTAACTGACAATAATTGACTATTCACTGCCAAGTACTGATCTTTACGTCGTTTTCACTAATTCGTTTTTAGAGAGCATTGAAACATAAGATAATTAAATTCTTGGTCAGAGTCAATTAAGCTGCTAACATCAAAGAAGACATAATACTGAACAATGTGAAGCTTTAGGACCAATTGAAATGATTGCTGAAAAGAAAAAAAAATATGAAAATTTTTACATAGTTTAATTTATCATTTGTATAAAAGAAATGGTTTAGATCTGTATAGTTCAAAAATTGAACAAATTAAGATTGTAACATAAAAATGCGATATCAATCTACACAGATCTAACAAATTTAGATCTACGATCTATACAGATTTAAACCATCATTTCTCGGGTAAGGTAAAAGACCTAGTACCCGATCACTCTATATATTTGTGAAGGTATATTTAGTAAAATTTAGTAAATACAGATATGCAAATATATAAGTGATCGGGTACTAGTTCCCTGATCGGGTACTGGTTCTCTTACCTTATCTTATTTGTATTTGAAACGCTAAAGCGTTATAGTACTCTCTAAAAATGAATTGGTGAAATTCAGTGCGAATTAGTGAATATGCACTCTTGGAATCAGCTATAAGGATACCACGGGTTGAATTAATGGTATACTTATAGCTGTAGAAATAGTGACTATTTACTGATTTCCAGTGAATTTCACAAATTCATTTTTAGAGAGTAGTTTTTAAAACATGTTCATTTCAATTTATGTTATGTGGCCATTGTAGTCCGACTTTATTTTGACACCGTAGTGTTCGAAATAACAATAATTTCTCCGTGTATATGACCTTCATATTGATTTTTGATTCAGAGTTAAACAATATGCAGCTGCAGAGCCACATGCAAAATTTTCATCTCAAAGTTTTCCTTCAGGAAGTGAAATCCGTTATGTTGTGGTATTAACAACAATATGTATCAAGTTACATTATGCCAAATCATTCACATGAGAAGATCCAATGAGTCACGATTTTGTTCCCAGAGGAATTACTACATAGTAAATAATTCTGTACTCAGCTCCAAACTTTACTATTACTAGACAAATATCGAAACTGTGAGGTAGTGACTTTGTCTTTGTTGTCTATCCTAAAATACCTAGAATAAACAAGAAATATATTGAAAATTTGAACTCTTTGAATTTAGTGATAATTGAAGATAATGATACAAATATTTTGATTGATTAATTAGCAAATCACTTAATACCGCTGTAAAGATAAAATATTGTTTTCGACATAACAATTCTGGAGGTACAATAGATACAAATTTGTTGCGTTGTAAAATGTTAAATTTTTCAAAAACCACAGACTTTAAACTTTTTCTGTGCGCACAATTTTCGCAAATACCCATTGTGTATTATATAAACTATTGTACGATGGTATACCATATGTTTGTTTAATTAAATGTTTATTTTGGTATTATTAATTTCAATTGTATTTTTTATCTTTCTCATAATATTTATATTAAAAAATATTTTTTCTTCTTTTTTTATACAACATGATATACTTTAGGTTTACCGCAGTCTCTCTAGCTTTTATATATAAACGTGAAAACTAGAAGAATACAGGACAAAATTTTCACGTAACCTGATTTATAGTCTCGGCAACCAGCGGTTTATGAAAGTGGACTTGGAAAAAGAGCCAGTTGTACACTCACGTTATGATCTATCTACTGTTCGTGAAGTTTGTTGCTGTACGGATGCTTGACTCGTGAAATTAATTTTTAAAATTAAATAAAAATAAATTAAAAAACTTTAAAAAAAAAAGTAACACTTTATTTCAATTATCAATGTATTCATTCTTTAATAAAGTGGCAGCGGAATGAAAAAAAAAAATAAAATTCAATTTGTCGTTATTAAATTTTTTCATTATATTTAGGTTAAAAGGTTGTGAAATTTTATTACGATCGTAAAGCAATTGAATTCGGGTGTATGCAATATTCACTATATAACTCTCGTATATAGTGGACCTTTGTACACAGGATCTAATTTGAGAGTCACTCGTATCGAAGTGCCTTAAGCACACTCGTGACAATAACAGTCTGTGAATGTTATTCACAATCAACATTTCATTTGTATTCCGATATACTCTACAGCAGTAACAATGAAAGTAAAATAACACATATTTTATTTCATATTTCTAACCATTTTTATATTCTCTACTAAAAAGTAATATAAAGTCAGAAAATTAATTTCTGTTTAGAAAAAAAGTAAAAAAAAAAGTTAACCGTACATTGTTGTTTTATCAATTTTTAATATTAATATTAATATTTAATCAACTAGTACACGGAGAGAAAATTATGGTAACAGTTACAATATATTATGGGAATGGTTCCCATACTGCATGGTAACCGGTTTTTTTGAAATGTTGATGATAGGAACGGCACCCATATATATTATGGTAATCATTCCTATAATTATGGGTATAATTCCCATATGGTATCGGAATAGTTCCTATGGACTTATGGTAATGGTTACTATAATATTATGGTAATCGTTACCATAATATTATGGGAATAGTTACCATAATATTATGGGAATAGTTACCATAATATTATGGGAATAGTTACCATAATATTATGGGAATGGTTACCATAATATTATAGGAACCGTTAAAATGTGGTTATATGATTGGTTCCTATTTGCTTATGGGAACTTTTCCTATGAGTATGGTAATCATTACCATGATTTTTTCATATGCAATATGGGAACTGTTACCATAATGATAGGAATTGTTCCCATACTTATGGAAACTTTCCCAGAAAGTATGGGTCTATATCCCATAATCCCAAGTAATCATTACCATAACGGTATGGGATGATATTTTATAAACGTACTAGGAACAGTTACTATAATTTTTTCTCTGTGTACATTGTAAAAAAAAAAAACCGGGGTAAGACAAGGCGGTGTAGGTGTTAAAATTTTTGGTGTTAAATTTTAACATCGCCGTCGGTATGAATATTCTTTACCAGTGTTAAAAAAATTTCCCGGTGTTAAAATATTTTTTAGTGTTAAAAATATTTAACTTTATGAATATTTTTACTTACTCGATCACTACATACACAGTTAGAAATTTTGGGTACTTGTGTTAAAAAATTATTTGGTTAAATTTTTTGTATTGATTTTTAACACAGAAATCTGTTGATTCAACACAACCCGTTTGTGTTATTTTACATTGACAGATTTTTTATGTTAAATGATTAGGAAACATAGAATGTAACACATTTTTTGTGTTATTCGAAAATTGACACAAAATTTGTGTTGTTTGACTAAACGTTCCTGCGCAAGTCTTTATTACTATAACCAAGCAAAACATTGTAATAGCATTGTCTGCAGGGAAATTTGAATTATAATTTATTTACAATTAAATATATACATTTTATAATTAAATTTAGATAACTTTCATATCTTTTTGAACCGGTTCAATTATTCGCTAAATTGACATAAGTTCTACTGAAGGTAGATCAGTATACTTGACTTGGTTAGGTTATGTGCTTATGTTTATTAGTTGTTTTTAACACCAAAAATGTGTTAAATTTACACAAATGTTCCATTAAATTTACACAAATTTTCTGTCAAAAGAACAGATTTTATGTGTTCAATTTTATTTAACATAAAATTTGTGTTAAAGATCAAAACAAACGCAATGTGTTGAATTAACACAAAAATTTGTGTAGACCGTTTGCAACATACGATTTGTGTTGAATTCAACACAAAATTTCTAACTGTGTAGTGTTTTCATTAATTAATTAAATTATTGGTGTAAATAATTATTTGAATAAGTACATAGAAAAATTGAAATTACCTCTAAATAATATTCATTCAATTTTTATATTTTTTTATATGTAATATATTTTTTTTTCTAATTTCTATACGTGGAATTTTTTTCACACCGATTTAACACCACCACACCGGTGTTATTTCATTTGAACACCGCTCTTTTTAAAGTGTAATAATTCATTATATATTATAAATTTATATGAATTATTCATATCGGTAATAATATGTACAGAGTAACATATTATAATTAAATAAATATACAAAGAACCAAGCAAATATGAAGCTTAAATCAAGAGAATATAAATGATCTGCATATATATATATATATATATACATATATATATGCTTACAATATGTAGTACTGTTATTACTCATAAGTTATGAGAAGTAATAACAATAATTAATAGCCGTTTGCCTAGTTAAACTTATTCGTTAGTCAAAAACTTCTCATATTTAAATTGAATTATTGTTTGTACATGTGTTCCATCCTTAATTAAATCCTCTATTTAATTAATTATTGATTAATTAATGTCTTCTTCGTTTGAAATTCAAATATTAATAAAGTATTTAAGTATGTTGATAATAAACTCATTTACTTTGTGAGCTGAGCGTCGGTTTCTGTAACAAATAAAAAAAAATTCAAATTATTTTTAATGTTAAAAAAACTTAAGAATAAACATAGATAAAGACAAAAACAAACAATTTAGAAAAGTTCATTCGGCAATCGAAATAGTAATAGATTTCTGATTATTTACTTATTAATTTTTAATCGTTCAGATAAAATTGAATTGGAAGATAGATTTCTTTAAATGTTTTTGTATGAATTTAAAGGTCATCAAATATAAAGATTATTCAGTAAAAGATGATTTTTTTTTAAATTTGGAAAATTTTTCACACTTATAATTTCACGGAAAAAATAGTGGTTGCTAAAATAGCAGTAGCTGTCGTAGAGGTTCTTACAAGAAGTAAAGAAAAGCCCGCACCAACTTAGAGTTACCTCAACCACACGTGTACTAACGCCAACTATAATCATCATTGTTTACTACGAATTCAGTTATCAGTTGTATTTATGTAGTACCCTTTACTATATGTATTGGAGTGCCCGCTGTTACAATGATTTACTATAATATTTTGGTCAGGAAAGCCAAAATTTTTTTTCCGTATTTCAAACTAATTGAGCATTTTTGCTCATTTTCGACCTTGATTAAACTATCAAACAAAAAAAAAGTGTGTCGTAGCAATGTAATCTAAAGATTATTGTATCAGCTTTAACGCACTATTAACGATGTATCATTTAGAAAATATTAAAAGTAAAAGCTGCGAAAAACTTTTTTTGGAGTTTTGAAATCCGTCCAACTATTTGAAAAAATTATCGACATGGTAAGCCCAATAGAGAAAATTCATGATAATTGCATAAGCTTCAAGAAACACTAAAAAAAAATGAGCTATCACTTTTGGTTCAAAAATAATTCGGAGATAAATCGATGGAAATGATTTTTTTGAAAGTTTCAAAAATTTTAAACGCCTACTACTTTCCAACCAATCGTATATTCGAACTTGATCTAAATTTTCGACCAAAAAATAAGTAAGCTAAGTTTCACTAAGATTGATTTAGAATTGTAAAATCTATCGTCACTATAAGACCTGTTGTATCACATATACATACGTACATAAATAAACTTTCAAACCAATGGCAAAGATAATGGCAAAATTTATTGGAAACCCCGCCATGAGAACAAATGCAATAGCATGGATTTCTATGAAATGTACTAAAAGTGGAAGGTAATAAAAGATTTTTTTTGTTCACTTTCATTAAACAAAAGCACAGCAATAGAAAATTCGAATTGTCAGCTTGAATGAGTTGAAATGAAGATTCTGAAAAATTTTACGTTTTAAAATGTCGATTTGAAATAGTCTGGGGCATTGTTCAGTATGATCCCACTTTGAAAGCAGAGATTACACTTCAGGATGTCACTTGAAGCCTCATTGTATTCGACACTAAATGGGAATACGAATAATATATATACTAGCACATCATGCACTTTTGACCCATTCTCACTTATTATATTTCATGAACATTCTAGTTCATTGTAAGGTATTAACAAACTAACAATTCAACGGCATTTATCTAAAACTAAAAGTAAAAAAGTTGTCCAATATTAACTTAAAAAAAAAAAAAAAAAAAAAAAAAAAGAATTAATAAAACTAACTGAAATAAAACAATAAAAAAAATCACAAACAGACCAACTTTTAAATAAAAAAATAATAAAAAAATGAATTTATTTTAAATGGGATTCATTTGCACACAAAAATATACTTCATAAAAAAAAATGAATAAATATATTCACACACAGTGAAGAAAAAAAAAGTCAAAGGAACAATAGATTCGTCACTTTAGAGCAACTTGTATGTAGTATGTAACTGAATGAAGTGAAGCCGATGAAAGCCAGGATTGAACTGAGCTCCGGCATAAGATATTGATTATTTCAGAAAATTGCTCAAAGCTATAGCTTAATCGACCGGTGCAATTTTCGTAATTTCCACAATTTTTATAATACTCTAATGACAGCAAATGGTTTCCATAGGGTGACATATGTTACTATATGCCATCTAACCGTTTAAAAGAAACTTTATAACATTATAAAAATTGCCCTGAAGTTATCTTCCATTATCCACTTATAAAAATGACTATTCCCTTATACGCTGACGTGGAAGTCGGAGTGGGGGAAGTCGATAGCTCAGTTGCTCGCCAGATACGCTCTCTTCAAGAACCGTACATGACTTCTTATGTTTTTTTTAGCTCTTGAAATTTTTTATGCACTCACTCCCCTTCTCAAGGATGACTTGTGATCATCTCTATTCTTCACGCAACGCAATATAATAGTCGAGAAATTAATTGAGATCATATTCACCAAATTATTGCTTCTACTTGACATGCAATATCTAAACACATTGTACAACAAAACTCTTGAGAAACTCATCAAGAGATCCTATTTATACCTCATTCATTTGTTGAAGGCTTAAATCGTTCTCTATAGTACATTCGTGTGTCACAAACATACAACTTGACATTCCTACTACTAACAAATAGTTTACGCCTTGAAGTACACAACAACACAAACGTACATAGAAACTTCGTGAGTATTTGGTTACGCAGAGGAAGCTAGAAAGTGCAAAGCACTAAGTAAAAGCCATCATGCTGATGGGCTTGCTTGTAAGACAGAGAAACTAAACTTGTCATTTGTTCGCCACGCGCCTTCATCTATTATTTTCCATTCTATATAATAGTCTCGCACGGCAAAGTCTCATCTCATTCTCTTACTAATTCTCTCTTACCCTTTGTATTATCTTTCTCTTTCACTCTCGTCCTTCACCAACTTATTGTTGCCTATTTTTATGGGAAAAGACGCTTTCTCAATTGTCAACTTTTTTTCCTGGTTGCAACCGTGACTTTACTTTAGAACCAGAGAGTGCGAAAAAATGCTTGAATGATCAACTCTGCTGTTGATGAAAAACTCGAGGGATATTTTGTATTCGATGCACATCTCAACGTGTAGATGCTCTGATGCTTTTGCATACTTCCGAGATAAATTTAAACGTCTAAAAATTCTTTGTTCAGTTGTACACAATAGTTTCGATACAATGCTATATAACATATTTTTTTCTGATTGCTGTGTAAGACAAACTATTGATAAGAATTTTTTTAGGGTTAAAGTTTTTTTTAGCATTGATTGTTATAGATTTTGATATCGTACAGAGAAAATTTAAAGACGAAATAAAATTTTTTCAAGAAAATTCTATTTTTATCATAAATAACGTTTTAGAGTTTAATAAACCATTACTTGGAGGCCTTAATCTCTTGGAGTATAAAATTACGTTTTTTTTTTTATCTCGAATCGATTCACTGAGCATGAAAATACTATCTTAGTACTGATTAATGTCAGACTCTGAGCGCAAATATATTATGTTTTTAAGCGATAGTTGAAATTTTTTATACCTTTAAAATCTTAGTAAAAAAAAATATAGTTTTTTTGGCCGGATAAAATTTTCAAACAATTTCAATATACACATGTACACGGAGAAAAAAAAAAGTAATTTTTTTTATGTTGGCATTGTAACTATTACTATGTGGACATAGGAATTTTTTCGATGTAAACATAGGGGAATTCTCTATGGAAATATCCTGTGTAAAGAAAATTGTTGAAAAAAGAATAAAAAAGTGTTGACTATTCTAAACATGAAAACGTGACACAACGACGAACTTTTTTTAAACGATTTTCAAACCTTTGACAATACACAGAAAATAACAATTGACTTAATACTACAAATTAACATTTTTCAGTGCAAAATACGTTTAGAAAAAATTAATTTTGAACTATTTGAAAACGTTTTTCGTTTTAGCATATTTTAATAATACAAGGATATTTATTGATTTTTCTCTTGAATTTTCAAAAGTTTTAAAAACGTTCAGAAATAGTTCGTCGTTGTGTCACGTTTTGAAGTTTACAATAGTCAACACTTTTTTAACAATTTTTTTTTACACGGGATAGGAAAAAATACTATGTTAGATCGGAACTTTTCCTATGTATTTATGAAAAGTTCTTATGTTAGCATAGTAAAAGATACTGTGTCAATATAGGAAACATTCCTACGTTAGGATAGGATTTATTCCTATGTTACCATAGTATCTTTTACTATGCTAACATAAGAATTATTATAGGAATAATTTTTATGTTAACATAGGGAATTTTACTATAAGGTTATAACTTTATCCTATAAATAGTTTAAATTGCTTTCTAGGACCTATACGGGAAAAACATTATTTTCCCTATATTGGCATAGTACCTACTACTATGTGGACATAAGAATTTTTCCTATGTACATATAGGGAAAAATACTGTTACATAGGAGCTTTTCCTATAATACAAAAGAAAAATTCTTATGCTGACATAGCAAAAATTCCTACATTAGTACATGAATAGTTTCTATGTTAGCACAGTAATTTTTACAATGTAACATAGTAACTTTTCTTATGTTAAACATAGAAATTATTCTCATGTTAACATAGGAACAATTCCCTATACTACATAGTAAAAGTTCTATGATCACATAGGAACTTCTACTACGCCAACATAGGAAATTCTACTGCGTCAACATAGGAGTGATTCCTATGTTAACATAGTAAATTGTCCTATGTTAGCATAGTAAATATTTTAATGCGACGAAAGACAATATTGCTATGTAACATCGAAAAATTACCTGTTTTTTTTTCTCCGTGTAGAGACAATGAAATTTGTTATTAACTCGATTTTCAAGTTATGAACTGAAATTAATAACCTTAATTTTTTGAAAATTGTCAATTTCCATCGTAGAAAAAGCTTAAAAGTAACAACTGATTGAATTATGCGCCAGTCATCGAAAATTCCTGTAACTCTTCGAGCTAAAAAATAGTATTAAAAAATAATAATTCTTTCTAATCATTCGTTCTTGAAATTTATTTAACTAGTTGATTGATTGGAATGGCTTTTGTAACAATCTGACAGATTTTTCAAAAAATATCTGATAAGATTGTGATATCAACAAGCCTAGTTGATAATAAGTGATTTTTAAATCACATTTTTTATAAGGATCTCTACACTGTAAAAAGAGCGGTGTTAAAAATGGACTCATTTTAACTTCGCCCGGTGTAAAAATAAAATTACACCGGTGTTACACTTTCAGTGTTGAAATTTAACACCACTGATTTTAACACCTACACCGCTTGGACTTATCCTGGTGATTTTTTACAGTGTATAAACTTTTTCGATTGCAAAAGAAATCATTTCAATAATTGGCACATTAAAAAAATTTCATCGAGCATCATTTTTTCTACTCTATCATACATGACATTTACAAAATTTATGGTCAGGAACAAATAATTAGATATTGAAGAAAATTGTTTTTTATAAAAACATTTTAGGGATCCTTAAATGAACGGATGATAATGAAAGAATAAAGGGAAATGTCGTTATGATTTGTAAGACATAACGTTTTAACGATACCCTTAATTTTTTTACTAATATTTAAATTTAAAAATATGAATATTTACATAATTAAATTTGAGTCATATAGAAATATTTAATTAAAATTTTCTATCGCTAGAGAGCTAGAGAGCTTAACAAAGTCAGCGGTTGAAGAATTCCTCTCGACTATTTTTATGAGCCATCAAAGCGCTGAAACCCTCTTTAATTAGTAAACCTCTTAACTTTCCGTACTTGTGGTAAAAAATGGGTTTTTGACACTTTCTTATATCGAGTGTCGTACATAGTTCTCGACCTGAATAATTAAAAACTGCGAATTTTTAATTTATAAAATTGACTGCATTTTAAATTTTACAAATATTTTTTTTTCTGCTGGCAGTGAAAAACTGAAACTATCACTAAATATCCTGAAAATTTGATACAACTAATAATGGTGATTTCACAAAGTAATATTTTTAATTACAAAGAAAACTTTCCTTTGTAAAATAGGATAGGGTTGTACTAAAAAAAAAAAAAAAATACAATAAATTTAAAAAGAATAATGTTACCGTTTTATAATGAAGATAATAGTATATACTAAAACCAGTGTAAGAAGTAAAAATTCAACGGTTCGGATTTCAGAAGGTTAGAAGCCAGAAGACGAGTGCAACATTAGACCGATACGAGAGTTTCATTTTTCACCACAACGACCGAGACGAGCACGCAAAGAAGAATAAACATGGCATTTAAAGTCAGAATTATTTCAACTTTATAACCACATAAAACTGACACAGATTTACATGGCAATTGTAAAAGCGTTTTTTCAAAGAAATTTTACATAAATTTATGTCTAAGAAACTACAATTATTTACCGTCATATTTATTCATTTTTCAAGTGTTAAAATCGTTAAATATATTAATTTCTTAATTTTATTATTATACAAAGAAAATCTCATTTTATAAAATTACTGTAATAATCGATGTCATAACTACAGAACGTTTGATATTATCACAGATAAAAATTTATTTTTCATTTTGATTAATTTTCAGACGGGCATTTAAATTACATGTTTTTGCAAAATAACTCTATTGCTTGTTACAAATATAATTATGAATTTGAACTTTTAACATCAGCAAAAAATTTTAAAACAATGATAGTGAAATTTTTAATTTGAATATTTTATTTGACTTAATGTAGAATTTAAAATTTTCTTCAATAGAATGAATTCTCATATTTTACTTCAGTGAAAAATACAAATCAGTGCGCACTGTAAATAATCGGGAGTGCATCCGGAGTGATTACGGATTTTATTTCATTCCGAATACACTTCGTCACTTGGAGTTCCAGAGTTTTAGAAAAAACTACTCCATACAGGGAGTAAATAGAGAGTTTGTTTTTTCAGAGGAGTAATTTCGATTTTATTTCAGTCCGCATTCACTCTAATTCAGAGTTTTAATATTAAAATAAATTCCCCTTCGGAGTAAATTTCACTGAGGGGATTAAATAAATAAACAATCATTCACTCCGGATTTGATCCGCGTTCACTTTGAAAATTTTTTACAGTGCACTGGAAAAATCATCCGATAGTATTTAATTTAAGCTATAGATTCTAGTGCGGAATGAAATTCATCTAATGCCCGGCGTTTACCATACGTCTTGACAATTTCCTTCACAGCGTTCTAGTAAATTTTATCTTACTATAGATTAATAGCATAAGATCTTATATTTGATTAAACTATATTTTTCAATGCAATGATTCAACAAAAAATTTATTTAGTTTAAAAATGTAAAAACTTACAGTTTCAATAACAAAATATAAAAATTGAAAACACCTTTTACATTTACGTCACTAATTTCTGCAGGAAAAAAGTTAACCCAGACTGATCTGTTTAGTCGGAAGTTTGAACTGTAACTGGTACTGTAGCGCACTCTACAATTTTTTTGAATCGATATTAAAACTATTAAAATAATTGAGTATGGTTACCTTTTTAAACTTTAAACTACTAAATTAGTTTAAAATATAAAAGTATTAAATTGCCCAATCAAATGTTATTGTTTCCATGAATTTGTTATTTAATGGACAATATTTTGTTATAATATGCTTGAAAATAATGTTTTCAGTTAGAAACGGTTCGCAATCGAGCCATTATGTTATTTATCGTCACTTAACTTATATTCGACAATGAGTCAGGACGAATTATCTAGTTACATCAAATACGAAAATTTTATAAAAATAATTCTTTCTATTCTCGGGTTAAAGACATCAGCTAATGATTCTAATAGTATCATAAATCGCTCTATTCTTCATTTACAAATGTCCATGTCTTTGTTACCAATGATTGGTATTTTTAATTTTTTGAAAACTTATATAAATAATGTGTTTTTCGTAACTAGAGGCTTAAGTATATTAGTGAGTTTTCTGACAATAATTTTAAAAGTAAGTAATTTTTTGTTAATAAAAAAAAAGTTTTTTTTGTTAATTGTGAATATTTTAACGTTTATTTTTATCGAGGGATTTTGTATAATTTTGAATCGTCAAGATGTTAATGAACTCAATGAAATTTTGAGCTCACATTATCATAAATTGATATCAAATCCAAAAATGAAAAAGGCTATTTTGAAACAAGTCACAACTTTTCGACGACTATCCTACACAATGACAATATTTGTCGCTGTTTCATGTTTGTCTTACGTTGTTATTCCACTCATTGCGATGATTAATCAATCAATCAATGGAATAAAACCAATAAAACATATATTGCCATTTCCTGCAATATACAGTTGGAATATTCCGCCAGATAGTTATCGTTTCAAACTTCATTTTCTAAATGAATCGTTAACTGTTTTGAGTGTTATTTGCATAACTGTTGGTGTGGACAATCTTTACACGCATTATGTTTTCCAAATGATTGGATTTTTACGTGTCATTGCGTACCGCATGATAAATTTTAATGAACAAAATAAAGAATCCAGTGAAATAGTTGTACGTGAGTGTATGAGTCAATATGAAACATTAATAAATTGTCGTAATAAACTTCAAAAAATTTATGGTCCAATTATCCTCTGGACAATGGGAACAAACGCTATTATATTATGCGCCGTTATTTTTCAGCTAAGCCAAGTAAAAAATATTGTCATTATTGTTTATAACTTATAAATAAATATAACATTTTAATATTATTTATTATTTACTATTTGGCAGATGAATTCTATATCAATTAGTAGAATTATTTTATTTACTACCTACGCAGGGGCGAAATTTAGTCAAGTATTTATTTATGCATGGGCAAGTTCACTTTTAACTGCTGAGGTACAAAAAACTTTTAATTGCAATATTAATGTTATATTTTGTGGTTGTTACTTTTTTTTTTTTTTTAAATAATTAAAATTTTTACAAAATAAAAAATCACTCTAAATTATACACTGTAAAAAATTTTCGGAGTGAATGCGGATTAAATCCTGAATGAATTCAGTATGGATGACTGTATTTGATTTATTCCGTAAGAGTAAAATTCAGTCCTGAAAAAAGTTTATTTTATGTTAAAACTCCAAATCGGAGTGAATGTGGATTTAAATAAAATTCAGATCACTCTGAAATCACACCTGAAAAGAAACTTCCTATTGACTCCATATGTCCAGACATCATTCAAGTCGGAATGATTGCTTTACGACGTCTATTTGAAAGAGTCCTCAAAAAGTCTTATGATGACTTCTTAAAGTCGTTATTTTTAAGAACTCTTAATTAAGAATTTTTGAAGACTCTATAAATAAGACGTCAGTTTTTTGATCTCTAAATGTATTCTTTTTTTAGCTTCTATATGAAGTCAAAATTAGGAGCTCCTTAAAGATGTCATGGTAAATTCATAATGAAGTCTTATTTATGAAGTCAGAAAAAAGAACTCATTGAAAATTCGTTTTAAAGACGTCTTACTGAGTTCGCTAGGTGGCTCAGACGTCCAAATCATAAATAGGAACTCATTCAGAACTCATCAAGATGTCATTTTGCTATCTGGATGTGGAGTAATTTTTTTTTAAAACCCCGGAATTTCGACTGAATTTGGATTTTATTTAAATCCGTAATCATTTCGAATTCACTCCCGATTTTTTACAGTGTATGGATTTTTTGAGAAAAAAAAAAGATTGCATTTAACATTTTGAGTGTCAGAAATAAATTTTTTTTTTCTTTATCTATAGAGTGATAAATGTCGAGCAGCCATTTATGCTGCTAATTGGGTTGGCAACAAGCGTTTTATGCACTCGATTATTATTATGTTGTCACAAAAACCCTTGATTTTAACAGCATGTAATTTTACAGTTGTTTCGATGGATGTATTTATGTCGGTAAATATATTTTGAAAAATTTATGAAAAAAAAAAACAAAAAAGTAATTTTCTATACTGAATTTCTTTTTTCTTTTTCTTTCAGGTTTTGAATACTACATTGTCTTATTTTTTATTACTTAACACTTTTGCTGAAAAAATTTAATTTTTTAACCATATTCAATAATGTGTAGCTTAGCGATTAGTATTTACTTCAATAGTAAATATTTGAAAATGTTCGCATGTATGTTAACTTTTTAAATAATTCATTTAATAGAAAATCAATTTTGTACAACATAGATTTTTTTATAGTTAAGGGTTGATTTGACGAGATGAAAATCATATAACTTGTGATAAAGTACTACATTAATTTAGGGCAAGGGAAGGCCAAGCAAATTGAAGCGTAAGTTTTTGTAAGAAATTTTCCGTTTGGTTACTTATAACTTCCATTATTGTTTTTGAAACGCCTCTATAGCAAATTTCATGAAATTGGAACGTACCTCATTTTACCCAACAATGAACAAGAATTTTCCTTGTGACTTGAAAAGTTATCTTATTTGTTTTATAACCAATGGAAAAGCTACAAAATGTATTTACTCTTCAAGATCTCTATTTTGCTTGGCCCTCTTTTATATATTAATAATCACCAATCATACTAATGAAACAACAATTCATCATGCACATAAATATTATTTTTTTTTTTTTTCAATATATCATTCATTCATAAATATTTCAAAATATATTATTCAAATTAGTTAACATGAAAAAGTATTAATAGTTTATTTTTTAAAAACTCACATTAAACTCATTTAAAAACATAATCCAAGAAAGTTCTTATCATTATATAATTACTCATTATAGAAAAATTTTTGATACTCTTTAAAAAAATAAATAACGCACTTTATACTTTTCTTTTTAATTGATAAGAAAAATCGGTACCGTTTCATTTAATAAGAATAAATTAAACAACATTCATTGAACATTACGTCTCAACGATTTGTTCAGGTTGACGTTTGAAATATGACTGACACTCTAGCGCACTCTATAAAATTTTTCAATCAATAGTGAAACTATTAAAATAAATATCGTATTTTCTTCAAACTTTAATTGTCTTAAATTGATCAACAGCGCAACAAAAATATAATTGACCACTTAAAAATATATTCATGCATGTCGTTAGGTTCTCAGAATTTAATATTCAGAGTAATTTTTATCAAAATCTTTTTAAAATTGCCCTATTATCTTATTTATCATCATTAAATTAATACTCAAAAATGAGTCAAGACAAATTATCTGAATATATCGCATACGAAAACGTGATAAAAGTTCTGCTAAATCTAATCGGACTATGGCCGCCTCAAAAGTCAACTCTACTCAGTCGATCAATAATTTATTTACAAATGTCAACATGTTTATTGCCTTTTATCGGTGTATTTAATTTTTTTAAAACCCATTTTTTGAATGTGTCACTTGCCACTAAAAGTTTCAGTCTGTTAGCAAGTTTTTTAACTGTTATCGTAAAAGTAAGTTAAGTGTTTTTCAATAAATATTATTCATAAAAATTTTCATAGTCATTTTTATTAAGGGAATGTGTGTTGTATTAAACCGCAATGATGTTAAAGATCTACATGAAATACTGGATTCACGTTACAACAAAATTATACGGAATCCAAAAATGACAAATATCATGTTGAAACAAATCACAACATTTAGATGGCTATCTTATGTTGCAATATTTTTCGTTGTTGTTGCTTGCATGTCTTACATAATAATACCCATAATATTCATTATTTCCCAATTGATACGTGGATCTGAACATATTAAATATCCATTACCATTTCCTTCGATCTATAACTGGAATATTCCGCCAAATGGTTTTCGTTATCGATTGCATTTTTTGACTGAATCTATGACGATTTTAAGTATTATTTGTATTACTATTGGTGTTGATAATCTTTATTCACTCCATGTTTTTCAAATGATTGGATTTTTACGTGAAATATCATACCGTTTAACGCATGCAGATGACAATCGGGATAAAGAAGACTCAAGTGACTTAATAGTACGTGAATGCGTTTATCAATACGAAACATTAATTAAATGTTGTAGAAAGCTCCAAAGAATTTATGGTCCAATTATACTCTGGACAATGGGAACTAATGCTGTAATATTATGCGCAGTTACTTTTCAACTTAGTCAAGTAAAATGTTTTTTATATTATTATTTAAATATTGATAGATTGTGTACTCCATTATTCATTATTTGGTAGATGAGCTCAATATCTGTAGGGAGGATAATTTTATTTACAGCGTATGCAGGTGTTAAATTGGTTCAAGTATTCATCTACGCATGGGCGGGATCACGTTTAACTGCTGAAGTAATACGATAAATTTTAATTATTGGTTGGTATTCAACTCCAATTTATTTTTTTTTTTATCGTTAACAGAGTGAAGATTGCAGAGCAGCTATTTACGCTGCTAATTGGGTCGGAAAAAAACGTTATATGCGTTCAATTATTATTATGCTGTCGCAAAAACCACTAATCTTGACGGCTTGTAACTATTCAATAGTTTCAGTTGAAATGTTTGGATCGGTAAGCTGACTAATTTTTTATTATATTAATAAGTTATTAATTTTAGAATTTATTCGATTTTTAGGTTTTGAATACTACAGCATCATATTTTTTATTGTTAAACACTTTTGAGCAAGAGTCATAAATTATATGAGTATCACATTATTTTGGTATTGAAAAAAAAAGTTATTTTATGTTTTAATAAACTATTATTTTCAATTTTATTTTATCATTGCCCTATCAAAAAAATCCATGTGTAATTGCATGGGAACCTATAGGAATCGATATAGAAAAATATCGATTTATATTAAAATCCATAGGAATTAATAGGGGAGTGTATAGATTCATATAAGAATCCATGCAGAAAACCATCTGATCTGAATCCCCATAGATGAAATCCATATAGAAAACTGTGCATGGAAAAAAAAACTGTTGCTGCAGCAAGAATAGATCTTGTAGCATAAGTTTGTTGCTGCAACAGGAAAGTTCTGTAGCAGTTACAGAATCTGCCTTGTTACAGCCAAAGAATCAGTCTTGTTGCAGCTATAGATTTATTCCTGCGGCTGCAACAGAGCAATGATCTTGTGAATATTTCAGAGCTTTTCTGTTGTAGCAATAGAACTAACTCTGTAGCTACTACATGGCCATGTCCTGTTGCAGCGACAGTTCTTTTTTTCCATGTGAATACCTACATTCCCATATAAGAACTTAAGACATCAAGAACTTGGATACATGGATTTCTTTGTAGAAAATTCATATAGGAATCTGAGTTTCTATGTCTGTCGTCTATTGATACGTATATCTGAATAGAAGAACAGATTAATATTCCTACAGGAAACCATATGAGAATCCATCCGAAAACGCCATGTGAGAACCCACATAGGAATCTAGGCTGGATTCCCATATGGATTTTTTTGATAAGGTGGTTTAGCCCCTAAAGCATGAAAATCTTCAAGACTTTTTGGGCAAGTTATCAGATAGTAGGGACACAACTAACAAAATTCGAAACCGTCGTTGTTTAGTGTTATGGTATGGTATTATTAGCTAGTTAATGTCGCTCTCTTTCGCTTTGCTTTACAAACACTAGTAGCTTTATTTATCACCCCATTCTTTGCAATTTCCTGTACCCACTGCGCATTGGAATGGTTGTATTCATATCGCAGTATATCTTTCTTATTTGTGGAAAAAATGTACTAATTTCAAACTCTCAGTATATTTTGAGAATTGAAGATTGACATTTACTCAAAATTTCAATCTATCGATTTTGATTAAAATGATTATTTTATTTTCGACTGAAATTTGATTCATATGATTTTTCTTTGTTTAAATAATTAAGTCTCGTATAATTTGAATTGGCACACAAATTTTTTGTACTATGCCAACTTTTTACACATTGCACACAAACTTATAATTATTTTCATTAATGAAAATTACCTTTACTAGAAATACTTTTTCATTGAATTTATTTTTAACTCTTTATTAATTTTTGATACACATTTAATATTGTAAGTATTTAATATGAAAGTTCGAAAGTTCAAAATTTAATTTTATTCACAAAAATTTTTTGTAGATATAGGTCGACTGTGTCAGCAAATGAACGACCGTATGTTTAAATATTTGAATATAGAATCATGCAAAAAATTAGAATTAAATTTATTAATGTTATTAGAGTTAAAATTTAAAAAGTTCTTAATCAAACATGTTTAATTGCTGCAGCAATGAAGTATTTTTTTAAAGTAATTGTGATTTAAATTTAAGTGATGGTAGAAATTAAATAAAGTTTATTTACTGATAGTGTTCATTCACTGGATTAATCACCGATTTGACGTAAAAGATTAATGTACACGACCATTTAAACGTCAACTCATGATAGTTGATTTTGTAATATCTACAGAAAAAAAAAGTTTTAATTCTAATTAATTCGTCTAGTACTCGAAAGTATATTCGAAGATATTATTTCACTCTTCACATATTTATTTACAAATAACAGTGAACTAAAGACAAGCTCAATACAATGACAATAAAATGAGTTTTCTCAAAGTTCTATACTGCATGGTAGTTGAACTAAGACTGAAGCTTTGCGATAGCTGCATTCGTAAATTTTTCTAATCGATAAAAAACCCATTATCGCATGTATCATATCAATTACCAACAATCATCTGTCAAAGCCTTTTATACAAATTGACTGTACAATTAATTTTAAAAACGCAAATCGTTTATTTCGTCTCGTTATTTTCAACAATTTATCTCTCACCACAATATTTTTTACATCAATTTTGTTAAATGTCAGTCTTATTATTTAACTACCAACTACTCAGTATTTTATTTTCAAAACCATGCATTCGGAAACAACAGAGAGACATTTAGAGTATAAAAAGTTCAAAAATATTTTGAAATATTTACTGGCAATCGTCGGTCTGTGGTCATCAAAAAAATCAAATTTTTTATTCCGTTCGTTACTGTGTTTACATATATCATTTTTTTTAATTCCAATTATCGGAGCGTTCAATTTTTTAAAAACACACATTTCCAATGTCAATCTCGCTACAAAAAGCTTAAGTATACTAGTCGGGTTTTCAACAATTATAATGAAAGTGCGTTATTATTAAATAAAAAAAAACTTTTAACATTTTTTATCGATGCTTAATATAAAAGAATCAATTTTTATTTTTTTTGTTGCAAGGCAGTTTGCATCCAAGTTAAGCGTAAGGACGTAAATGAATTGCATGAAACCCTTGATTCATATTATGATGATTTAATAAGGAAACCAAAATTATCAAATATCGTTTCTGAAGGAATAACAACTTTTCGACGATTGCCGATATTGATAACGGGATTTGTGACACTTACGTGCATTTCCTACGCAATAGTTCCAATTTTGTCAATAATAAACCAATGGAGACATGACATCCACCCAATTAAATATAATCTTATTTTTCCAACTGCATATCCTTGGTACCCTTCACCCCATACATTTATTTACAATTTTCACTTCGTCAATGAATACTTAACAACATTTAGCATTATTTTCATAACTGGTAGTTTCGATAGTCTTTTTATTTATCACATTTTTCAAATAATTGGCATTCTCCGTGAAATCGCACATGATATATCGCTTATTGATCAAGACACGAATTCAGAAATAATTGTACGACAATGTGTTATCAAGTACGAAATATTGTTGGAGTGTCGCCATAAAATGGAAAAAATTTATGGACCAATAATACTATGGACTATGAAGACAAATGCGATTATACTTTGCGCAGTTATCTTCCAACTTTCTCATGTGAGTCAAAGAAAAGTTATTGTATAAGCATATATGAATACTTATCATCACTTTTGAAATTATTATTATTTTTTTTAATAAATTACAACTAGCCAATTTCAAAACTCAACAAGTAATTGCTGATTTCCACTTCGTTTCAAATTCATTTTTTTTTAAAAAAATTAATATACATGTATTTCTAAGTCAACAAGAAATTTATTAATAAAAAAAAGATTGGATGATGTGTAAAAAACATTACACTCTAAAACCCAGTGTGTAATCGAAACTAACACATATGCCAAATAACATTGAAACGCTATAAGCAATCTATAGAAGTTTATCACTCCGTGAAATGTGTTTTAAGTGACTACAAAAAACTATAGCTTATGGCCTCAAACATGGAACACATTTTATGTGTGTTAAAATAATATACTTGTAACACTCTCGGTATTAGAGTGTACTATTGTAAAAATCCTCGAAACAAAGATCTAAAAACTTTTTTTCTTACTAGACTTTGTAATTGGGTAGCTGGCTATTTTTTACTGTAGTATGTCTTGAAAATTTAAAAAGACAAAAGATTCTATATTAAATATAAATTCAAAAAAGTGATTAATTATGATAAATTAATGGTGATAATTTTCTTCCAAGGTTTAAAAAAAACTATATTTTTTTTAGTATAACTTATTTTTTTTTTTTTAAATTTTGAAAGATTTCAAAAAATGAATTACGAAACCTAAAAATTTTTTTTATTTTGTCAACTTTTTGAGTAACTACTGTATCTATTCATAAGAGGGGTTTGCACTTTTTTCTGTTTATACTCAAGTCCACGAACAGTACTTCCGATAAAAAAAACTCAGCCGAAAATATCTGATAACCCCTGATAAGTATAATACAATGAATTTTGTTACATGAATAGGCAAAGACTATACCTATTATGGTAGCAATGATATGTGCAGGGCATGCAGGATTAAAACTAACACAAGTTTATCTTTACGCTTGGTCAGGAACACGGTTAACTACTGAGGTAACATAATTAATTGTAAAATTTAATTATTGGTGATAGTTTATTTTGAATATTTTTGTTTTAATAGAGTGATAAATTAAGAGACGCAATATATAATGCTAATTGGATTGGAAACAAGCAGTTAATAAATTCGTTAATTATTATGCTTATTCAAAAACCACTCGTTATGAGAGCCTACCACTTCACGACTGTGTCAATTGATATGTTTTCAGCGGTAAGTGAACAGTAATTATATAAACAATTAACAATCTCCACTACTATAAATTGATCAATTTTTTAGGTTATTAATACAACAATATCTTACTATTTATTATTAAAAACATTTGAACCGAATGTTTAAATATTTGAGGCTAATTTTTAAATTCTGAAAGACAACAGAAAATTTTTAAAACTAATATAAGCTTACGTTGATACATTAAGTATATATTTTTATAGAATTTAATGATGAAACTTGCAAATAAAATCATGTTCAGTTATTAAAAGGTCAACTTTTCATGTATGACAAGAACCCTTATTACAAAAAACGATTTAAAACGATTAGAAAAAAAAGTTTTTAATATTTTTTAATGCTTTTGAATACTTTGAATACTTTTGAATCGACCTTCTTATGGGAATTTATCATTGCAAATCTTTTCAAATCGTTTCTCTTAATCAGGGAAATAATATCACTTACGTCTGTTAAATACCAAACACTATACATTAAAAATCGTAGCAACGATAAAGTAGTGAGCATGTGATTGATGCTTGATATCAAATACTTAGTTCAAGAAGTGTTGAGAAATTCAAAAAATTTTTTGTGGTATCAAACAAAACTTATAAAACAACTGAAGCAACTTTGTATCTAAACGATCTGTCCAAGTTGAAAGTTGTGCTAAGACTGACGTCCCCACTACAATGTATAAAAATGAAAATCGATATAATAACTGTTGTTGCAATTATCAACAGTCATATTCCTTAAATGGGCAATTAAGCTTGGAAGTGCCTTTCTACCCTTTTCTCTACACCCGTTTGCTACCATCTAACAATATATTCTGCAACAATTTAGAGTTTTTTTATTTTCAAAATGTCATTTTAAATTGGTTTATTAAACTATACTTTGACGTTTATTTCTTTTTTTTTACTGTCCAGAAATATGGTCGCCGATAAACAGTTAGAGTTCGTTAAATTTAAAAACAGTATCAAACGGTTACTTTTTATTGTTGGTCTTTGGACAAAAGATGACTCAAATTTAATACATCGTTCGTTACTTCATATATATCTCTCTTTTTTCTTAATTCCGATTGTCGGTGTGTTTAATTTTTTTATCACCAATATCGCTAATATAAGTCTTGCAACCAGAAGCTTAAGTACACTACTAGGTTTTTCTACAGTTATGTTAAAAGTTTGTTACTAATTATTTTGATTAAAAAAAAAAAAGTTAACCCTTTGTGGTTGCCGTAGCTCAACTTTTAATTTTAAGTGAAAATTTCTTTGAATCAATTATTGGTTACTATGAAGTATCTTTTAAAAATTGGATGTGATAATCAATAAACGTTACTTTTTTCAAAGTTATAATCCGTAGTGTCAAATATTAAGTGTCAAAATAATTATATTTTTGTAAAAACTGATTGAAAAATTTATTTTATTATTTTTTCAATAAAGGTGAAGAACGTGAAATTATCAAAGGATGTAACCACAAAGAGTTAATAAAATTTTTGAATTTGCACAAAAAATATTAAAAAATAATTTCTCTTTGTTATTAGGCAGCATGTTTTATAATAAATCGTAAAGATGTGGACGATTTACATACGGTTCTGGATCCATGTTTTGATAAATTATTACAATCACCCGAAATGTCAAATTTAGTGTTAAATAAAGTAACAACTTTTCGACGCTGGCCCATATTCATCACGACATTTGTCACGATTGTTTGCATTTCGTATGCAATCGATCCAATCATCTTCATAATAAATCAATGTCGCCATCGAATATGGCCTATTGAATACAATCTTATCTTTCTAACAATCTATCCTTTGAAAGCGCAACGCAATAGTTTATTGTACAATTTTTATTTTATTGATGAGTATTTATTAACAGCGAGCATGATTTTTATTACTTCTAGTCTAGATAGCCTTTATACATATTACATTTTTCAATTAATTGGTATGTTACGAGAAATATCATACCATATATTAACATTAGATAAAAATAATAGTGAATTAACAATACGTCAGTGCGTTGATAAGTATGAAATATTATTGAAATGCTGCAAAAAAGTTCAAAAAATTTATGGACCAATAATCCTGTGGACTATGAATGTTAATGCGATTGTACTTTGCGCTGTCATTTTTCAACTTTCTCATGTAAGTTATTACTATTTTAATAATCTATCATTTATGAACACATTAATCAGTATTTTTAGTGTTCAATATTCTATATTTTGCTAAAAAGTTGTAAATATCACAAAAGAATAATTTTACTAAATGTTATACTTTCAGTATACTAAAATTAAAATATACCATTTTTTTAGAATTACTTTATTTGGCAAACATGCTTTAGTTTAAATTCACTTATGAATTTAAAAACTACAGATAATTCAATAGCTATTGTAATCATGAATTTTAATAACTCAGTTTGCTCAATTTTTTCTTTGTCACAAAATACATGCATAAATTATTGATATGAAAAATAGCGAGATAAGTAGCTAGTTATTAGATAATATTTAAAATTTATATTATTGCCAATTTAATTTTTTTTCATAAATTTTAAATTTTACGTAGTAAATAAAATATTGATGGGATGAAATGAAAAGTTCAGAGATTTGCAGCCAAATAGTAATGGTTAATATATTGGAAATTTTTAAATGGAGTTACTATTTTAAGTTAAAATGATTGAATCATGATTGCGTCAAACATTTCATCCATATATCTCGATATTATAATATGTTATAAATAATTTGATAGGCAAAAACGATACCTATTATATCAATGATATTATGCTCCGCACACGCTTGTTTGAAACTAATACAAGTTTACATATTTGCTTGGGCGGGATCGCAACTTACTATCGAGGTAAATATATTTATAAAATATAATTTATGTTTAATAAAAATAATAATTGATGTAGAGTAGAGGTTCCGTTTTTGGTCAGGTTTGGAAACTTTGAAAACTAAAATAAAATAATTTGCAAAATCTGCAATGATAATTAATTTTTTAAATCTGTACTAAGATACTTTTATCATACTGTTACAATATACATCTTATTTTATACTTTTTCATTAATTAAAATGAAGTATTAAATGTCTAAAAATGGTGTAGTGGCCATAAATGGTACTTGTACCCTATATGTATCTTGTAAGAAAAGAAGAGATATAATACATAAAATGAGCTCTCTTAAACTTGAGTAGAAGAATTTACTACGAATCAGTGAATAGTCACTATTTCTCAAGCTATGAGTATGCCATCCATTCAACAAATGGTATACTTACAGCTGGTTCTCAGAGAGTATTCACTTATTCATTTTTAGAGAGAATTTTGTTCCACGGACCGTAGACTAGTGCTACCAGCACAACATAGTTTATCTATATTTTTGAAAAATACATGCAATTAGTTTTTGAATCTTCGAAAATTAATCCATTAAATACTTATATAATACAGCAAAAATATAAAATTTTTTTCAAAATATCATTCAGATCATAAGTTTTAAATTGAAATAGTATCCGTAGCTTAAATACACTAAATGTATGCAAATTTAATAAATAACCGGCTATGAATTTGAGGTATATATTATACATTAAAATTTTTATATTCTAAATATTTGTTTAGAGTGAAAAGTTCAGAGAGTGTATTTATGCCGCAAATTGGGTTGGAAATAATCGAATGAAGTCTTCAATAATTATAATGCTTGCCCAGAAACCACTAATTTTAACGGCATGTAATTTATTACATGTGACAATTGATATGTTTGTAAAAGTGAGTTCTAAAATAATTCTTAGAGAACTTATTAAAATAATAGAACAATTATAAATATGTAAATAGCTTTACGATAAATATATTCAAGAACTTATTTATATTTTTTAGGTTATAAATACGACGGTGTCCTGTTATTTATTATTAAAAACGTTTGAACAAAAAGTTTGAATAATTTTGAACAGATATATTCTTATTTCAGGAAGTACTGTATAAAATGTAATAAAATTTTGATTTATTATCAATAAAATCAATAATAGCTCAATTACTATTGTTGTAAGTATGTTGTAAGGAGTGAAATGTATACATTTAATTTTTGAATTTTCAGTAATAACACTTTCATAGAAAAATATATTTTCATAGTATTTTAACGTCATTACTTACAAATAAATCAATAAAATTGGGTTTAATTTTTGAAAGATCAATTTTTCATGCAAGATGATAGTACTGTTATTAATTACCTAACACTATGCATTAAAAATCGTAGCAACGATAAAATAGTGAGCATGTGATTGATATTTGATACCAAATATTTAGTTCAAGCGTTAAGAAATTCAAAACATTTTTTGTGATATCAAACAAAACTTATAAACCAACTGAAGCAACTTTGTATTTTAACGATCTGTTCAAGTTGAAAGTTGTGCTAAGACTGACGTCCCCACTACAATGTATAAACATAAAAATCGATATAATAACTGTTGTTGCAATTATCAACAGTCATATTCCTTAAATGGGCAATTAAGCTTGGAAGTCCCTTTCTACCCTTTTCTCTATACCCGTTTGCTACAATCTATCAATATATTCTGCAACAATTTAGTATTTTTTTATTTTAAAAATGTCATTTCAAATTGGCTTATTAAACTATACTTTGTCGTTTCTTTCTTTCCATTTTTCATTGCCCTGAAATATGGTTACAGAAAAACAGATAGAATATGTGAAATTTCAAAGTATTATTAAACGATTGCTTTTTATTGTCGGCCTATGGACGAAAGAGGATTCAAGTTTATTATTCCGCTCATTATTTCACATCTATCTGTCGTTCTTTATAGTTCCAATTATCGGCGTAGTAAATTTTTTAATAACCAATATTACTAATATAAATCTTGCCACCAAAAGCTTGAGTACTTTGTTGGGTTTCTCTACAGTCATTATAAAAGTGTGTTATCAATATATCACAGATTGAAAAAAATTTGATAATTATGTGAAATAAAAAGTTTAAATTAATTTTTTTTTTGTCACAAGGGAATATGCTTTATCATAAATCGTAAAGATGTAGATGCTTTACATACGATTCTTGATCCATATTTTGATGAATTATTGAAAACACCCGAAGTTTCAACTCTAGTTTTAAATAAAATATCAACTTTTCGACGTTTACCAACATTCATTACAACTTTCATCACAATTGTTTGCATTTCTTATGCAATTGTTCCAATTATTTCAATAATAAATCAGTGCCGACAGAGAATATGGCCTATTAGTTATAATCTTATTTATCTGACTATTTATCCTTGGGAAATTTCACCAAATAGTTTAATGTACAATTTTCATTTCTTTGATGAATATTTATTAACCATTAGCATTGTTCTTATAACCTCTAGTGTCGACAGTCTTTATACATATTATATTTTTCAAATAATCGGTATGTTACGAGAAATATCATATCGTATTTCAATATTCGATGAAAAAGATAGTGAATCAATAATACGCCAATGCGTTGATAAATATGATATACTAACGCAATGCTGCGGCAAAATTGAAAAAGTTTATGGGCCAATAATACTATGGACTATGAATGTTAATGCTATTGTACTTTGTGCAGTTATTTTTCAACTTTCTCATGTGAGTTACAGCAAATTACTTTTAAATAATTTAGTTAATAAATATATGAAGAGCTGTAAAAAAAAAAAAAAAAAACATTTTTTTTATATTTTAAATTGAGTTTAAAATAATTCGACTAATAATATGAAAAATTTTCCAAAAGCTAATCAATTATTTGTAAAATGAACTATTTAATATTTTAATATTAGAGATTTGCTTAAAATTACCGCTCTCGATATTCAATAGGTGAGATTATAATTTTTTAACTAAATATTAATTCACGGGCGTGAATAATTCAAGTGCCGGTACCCTCATCTCTAATTGATCGGAATTTTATTAATAGTTTTGATGTCATTGTTCATAGTTATAAAAAAAATGACAACCATTTGCGGTTTTCTATATTAAACATTATTAATTATATATATTGCTAATTTGAAATAGTACACGAAGAAAAAAAAACAGTAACCATTGCTGCGCAGAACAGTAATCCAGTCAATGAGCGTGTTTGAGCGAAAAATTAAATATAGTAAAAGCATATTTTACCGTAGTTATATTTATTCCATTAGCTGAATCACTTTCCTGCGCAGTAATGGTTACTGTTCTCTTTTCTCCGTGTATAAAGAGATCTATGTAGATCAAAGTCAATTTGATTTAATCAAAATTTGGATCCATTTAAATTGTTTTAATAATTCTTAAATATGAAGTTATGTTTTTAGGCAAATATTTTAGTTACTTTTTATCTTTATCCACGCATAGTATACTTTGTGAAGAATTGGGAGTGAATTCGGAGTGGTTTCAGATTTTATTTAAATTTCGATTCATTCCGTCACTCGAAGTTCCGCAGTTTTAGAAAAAAATCACCTCGAAAACGCATTCATTCCGGTTTGTTGTTTTAAAATAAAAATACACTCCGCTTTGGAGTAAATTTCACTGCAAACCGGAGTTTCAATATTAAAATAAATTCTCCTGCGGAGTGAATTTTATTCCATGAGAATTAAATAAATCCGCAGTCATCAACTCCGCATTTACTTCGAATTCACTCCGGATTTAATCCGCATTCACTCCACAAATTTTTTATAGTGTAGTATATCGCGTTACTAATTTCAAGAGGAAGTATATTTTTATTTGTCCTTCTGGTTTTAAAGAGCTTCTTTAAACTAAGAAGAATTACAATTTTTTATTTATTATCAATTGTTATCGCAACTTCTTTAAAAGTTCAAAACTGAGAAAATAATTTTGAAAGCTAAAAAGACGCATAATTTAATTCAAACCCTTTTTTGGCTTTCAAATTGTCTTAGAAAACGATTGGCAATAACAGAAAAATATGTGCCCTATTGGCTTTCGGAAGCTCTCTAAGGCCAAAAGGACTATAACATTATGCCCTTTTGGAATTAGTAACACGATATATTTTAATAATTGTCAATTTTGAATTAACAGGCAAAATCGATTCCATTTATCTCAATGGTTCTCTGTATAGCCCACGCTTGTTTAAAATTAACCCAAGTTTTCATATTTGCCTGGGCGGGATCACTTCTTACTACTGAAGTAATTTTATTATTATTTAATAAAATACAATATTGATAATGATAATAATTTGGACATCAAATTCCTTTATTTAGAGTGAAAAATTTAGGGATACTATATATGCTTCAAGATGGCTTGGCAATAACAGATTAAAGTCATCAATAATTATAATGCTTTCCCAAAAGCCACTTATTTTGACAGCTTGTAATTTATTATATGTTACAATTGATATGTTTGTAAAAGTAAGTCATTTGATAAAAATTGAAATTTTACTCAATAAACTGATAAACATTAAATCATTTTTTTTGTTTTAGGTTATAAATACAACAATATCATATTATTTATTGTTGAAAACGTTTGAACAGGGAGCTTGAACATAGGCACATCGTTATTTCCACTAGCAGTCATGAATATTCAATTACAAACCATCAAAAATGTCGTATAAAATAAAATAAAAATTTAGTTCATCATTTATGAAATCGATAATTTTTTTTCTTAAATTAATTAATATTTAAATTTAAATAGGAGCAACCTGAGCATGATAAAGTTGCTAATTAAGAAAGAAATATATTTTTTTTATGTGGGATACGATAATTTTTTGTTCTTTACATATACTTAAAGAAATTAAGACAAATTTTTAGTTTTCATAAAAATTTGTGTCATTTTTTTTTTTTTTTTGTAATTTTCAAAGAGGAATAATTTGAAATGTATGGAAAATTTTCGTTCTCATCTTTTGAACAAGTATGACAACTCAAAACTAGATATAAAGGATTGATATAATTCACCATAAAATTTCAGAGTAGTTTTTGAATACAAATAGTGTTATCTCAAGAAGTTAATACGCCATTTTTTCCTCCTCTTAACCATAATTTATTATTTGAAATAGTATCAAAATCTTGTATAAAAAGATGTACACTGTAAATAATTTTGGTGTAAAAATGCCCCCCACAGCTTTACACGGCCGTGTAGTGTGAAATAACAGTGTAAAAAGTCCTCAGTGTAAATTATTCATCTGTAATTTTAACACGGTGTAATTTACTTTTTTTACACCATTTCGAGTCGTTATAATTTTGATTAATGGTCAGCAAATGAGCATTGAACAGTTTTAAGTACTTAATCAATAACAATCTTAATTTTATTTAGATATTAAATAGTATTTCGAACATTTCAATATTTTTATGATTATTTTTCTTAACGCACTTTGGTGTAATTTTTACACCGTCGTATACACTAGACCGAATCCTAAAATTTTTTACAGTGTATGTTATATATCATTATACCCATTATTAATTGTATCTTTTACCAATTTAACTTACACTAACTGTCAATTTTTCTCTAACTCAACTAATTTTGCAAATAGTTTCGTCCTATAGAAATAAATCACTTTATGCTTCCATTTAACCATAAGCTATTTGGTTAGTAAAATATCACAACATGAAATAAAATATTTCAACAGTAACATGACAAAACTTTGACAAACTTCGCCAATTATAAATATATACATATGTTTGGTACGAAAGACTTTTTTATGAAACGATCTTCACAAGTTGAAAGTTGAACTACGACTGAGTCCCCACCACCAAGAATGAATTTTTTTTAATCAATATAAAAACTATTACCATGCAACAATTATTCCAATTATCATCAATCAACTCTTTTGCTTCATATCGAGTATTAAACTAACCCTTATAAATGATAGTCAATACTTTATATTATTCGTAATTTAGGTATTATTTCATCTTCTTATAAAATTGCTTTTTTCTTTTGATTTTTAAATGTAAATCCGAATTGGTCTATTAGCTATTCTACCAATCGTCGTTAGAGATGATTGGAAAGAAAGAGTTAGAATATGTGAAATTTAGAAACTTTATCAGGCGGTTACTTTCGCTCATAGGTGCTTGGTCAACAGAAAAGTCGAATATATTTGTACGATCATTGTTATATGTACATCTTTCTTCTTATGTTATACCAGTAATCGGAGTTTTGAATTTTGTTAATATTAATATATTAAATATTAGAATTGTAGCAAAAGGCTTAAGTATATTCATGGGGTTGTCAACGAATATTATGAAAGTGTGATATATATTTAAATAAATTAAAAATATTATTTTACTCTGTAAACATGAATTAGTGAAAATAAGTGAATATTCACTAATTCCAAGTGCAAACCGAACCACTAATTTCAAAAAGTAGTTCGATAGGCACTCAGAATTAGTGAATATTCACTTATTTATGTTTGGAGAGTATTTATATTATTAATAAAAATTAAATATCAATTTCTGTTATTTATTACACTAGGCAGCTTGTATAGCTGTTAATCGTAAGGATGTTAATGAATTACGGACAATTCTTGATTCATATTTCGACACGCTAATAAAAAAACCAGAATTATTGAACATTGTTTTAAATGGAGTATCGAGTTTTCGTCATTTAACCATAATTGGAACAGTGTTGACGACAATTATTTGCACTTGTTATGCGTTGTTTCCAGTTATTTCTGTGGTTAATCAATTTAAACAATACTCAGAGCCTATAAAATATAATCATGTTTTCCCAATAATATACCCATGGAATGATTCATTTAATAGTGTGGTATATTATCTACATATACTTAATGAAAATTTAACAAGTTTTAGTCTTATTGTGATTACTTCAGGTGTTGACAGTCTATTTATTTATTACATTTTCCATCTAATTGGTATGGTTCGTGAAATATCATATCTTATATCATCTCTCAAAAATCAAGATAACATTGAAGCGACTATAAAACAGTGTATTTTAAAATATGAATTATTGTTAAAGTGTCGGGATAAAATTGAAATTATTTTCGGACCAATTATTCTGTGGAGCATGAAAACGAATTCTTTTACGTTATGTGCTAGTATTTTTCAACTATCAAATGTAAGAATTTGAAAGATCATTTGATTGGAGACATTACATTTTATTTTTTCATATCATCTGTATTCAAATAATGAGTTTAAGTGCCTGTTTGGTAGGTTAAAATAAGTCAATTTCAGATTGATGTTTTCGACGGGCTTAAAGCCATTGGTTTCTTTCCTAAGGCAGAAAATTTCTAATTTCAACCTACTGAATCAGTTTTTGACTTAATTTCAGCTCAGTAAAAATTGTATTTGTTTGCTATAAATTTAAAAATGATCAAAGGTGATACCACCAAGTTAATAGTTTGCGCATGCGTCATAGATCTGAAATTGATTCATTTTAAAGTGCTCTTGGCATTTAAATTTTAAGTTTCAATAAGAGCTGTTGGGGGAAATGTAGAGTGCGGATTAGAATAAAACACGATTTCAGACTAGGTGTGATGGAAGCTTTCGCCTTCGGCTCGGGGAGACGACATCACTCTCGTCTGGAATCGTCTCTATTCTTGTTTTATCCCTAGCCATATAATATACTATTGAAGTTTTTTTAATTATGTTCAGTCACCTAAAATGATCTAATTACAATTAATGAATTTCTGAAAATAAATTTATAAAAAAAAAAAATGTATAAATAATTTTTAATATATTTAACAGGCTAAGTCAACACCTTTGGTATTGATAATATTATGTATAGCCCTAACAAGTCTAAAAATATTTCAAGCTTTCATTTTAGGATGGACGGGATCACGTCTCACTATTGAGGTAATTAAACGCTTCTTTAAATTAGAAAATATTTTATGTATCTCAAAAAATTAAATTTATTGAACAAAACGACAGGATGAATCACGATTTTAGACTACAGGTGATGTCAGCTTTTACCTACGGCTCAAGCAGCCAACTTCACCCTGGTCTAAAATCGTTTTGTTTCATCACTTGTCACACAATATACTATTCACTTAATTATGAATAAATGAAAAATTTCGTCTATTTTAATAGAGTGAAAAACTACGTGACACTATATATGCAGCTGATTGGTTGGGAAATAAACAAGTTATGAATTCAATAATTATTATGCTCTCTCAAAAACCACTGATTATAAAAGCTTGTCGATTTGCTACTGTTTCAATTGAAATGTTTTCAGCAGTAAGTAATTTCAAACTAAATTTAATTGAATAATATTTCTTATTGATCAATAAATTATTTTTCAGATTATAAATACAACGATATCATATTACTTGTTATTAAAAAACTTCGAAATAGACTCTTAAATACTCGATCAATTTTATACGTCGGAAATTAAGTGATAATAATTTAAATTCATAATCATATTCTTTTATAAATGTTTCTCCAGGTTTCATTATTATATAAGCAATTATAATTTTTGACAATTAATTGTTAAATATATATAATAGTATAAGCTCTCAATGATTAAGAGAAATTCAATTTTCATTCTGCACAGTAGATTACTAATTGAACTCACAGATTATTGATCATCAAATAATTAGTGTTACTAAAAATATATAATATTTTATAAAATATAGTATCATATTATTTTCAGATCTATCAATTTATTGGAGGTATACATAGTCGGTGTATTTTTAAAAGATATAATAAAATCAATCACTATATAAAAATATCCGTAGCTAAAATTGCCATTGATTCATTAAAAATGAAAAATTTTCAAAAGTCATTATTTTTATAACAGTAGCAAGATAATAAATTTTAGTAATTATCAAAAATATTACACGGCACTTACTCAATTGTAATTCAAGTACATTTTATTTTAATTAATTAAATTCTCACTTTATACTTATTAATTTAACAAAAATAAATTTATCAGTATGAAGGAAAAAGTAAAAAAATTGAAAAATAAAGCTAATTAATGAATAAAAAGCAAACTGTAAAAAGTATATGAATTGTGACAGCAGACATTCGTTAAATATAGTGCTGGTCATTACAGACAATAACTTGAACAGAACGGACACGTATAAGAAATGAAAGCACTTTATAATAAGCTGATCTGTTCAAGTAAAGAGTTAAGCTGATACTGACGTCCCCACTACTGTTTAAAATTATCGAATCAATATTATGCCAACTACGGCAACTATTATGTCAATTAACGATAATCATCAATTTATGCTCAAGCTACTCAGTACATAATTAACTTCTATAATAAAATTAGTTCTTACTTTTCCATATTCTTTATACTCGATATAGTCTTTGGCGTAATATCAAAACCATAATTTTATTTAATGCCAGTTTTATTAAGTCTTTGAACCCTTCTTGCTATCTACTTCGAAAATAATACGCGAATATGATTGTCGAGAATCAGTTAGGGTATGTAAGATTCCAAACTCTTATAAGGCGTTTACTTTTCATTATTGGGTTTTGGAATACAAAAAATTCGAGTAAATTATTCCGATCATTACTACTTGTACACCTTTCTTTCTTTATACTGCCACTTATTGGTGTCGTTAATTTCTTCAAAACTCATATTTCAAATATCTTTCTTGCTACCAAAGGTTTAAGTGTTCTTGTGGGATATTCAACAGTTATTATGAAAGTATGGTATCATTTTTTATACAATTTGTATGTGCATGATAGTTATACATAAGTGTAATCTCACCCATTTTTTACTGTAAGACATAAAAATCAATTTTTTTCAACTTGTTTTCACCGGATTTATGAAAAAAAAAATATTGTGATCATTAAATCTTGGAAATACTTCCGTCAGTTTACACACAGTAAAAGGAGATTCGTCAAAATCAACACATATCTTGTGTAAAACGAACGTTTTACACTTATTTATATGTTGTGAGTTTCGAAAAAGATATACGCGTATATGTTAAAAGTGAGAAATTTTCCAAGAATTCTTTTATGATGGTTGAGATTATTGTTAAAATATTTTGTGTGTTAATTTGACAGTTACATATAAAAAGTGTTATTTTCATATAAAATAACATTTTTGTGTGCTAAAAAATAAATCAATTGCGACAGTTCAAACAAGACAAAAACTGTGTGTTTAATTGACACACAAAAGTTTTAAAAATTCAACACCTAGAATTTTAACACACACTTTTTTTTACACTTCAACGATTCTTTTTTTTACTGTGTAACGATTAAAAATGTGGCTTTTCATTCCTTTTAAAACATTGTTATAAAAAAAACAATTTTTCAAGATACTTAGAATATTTGTTTCTGAGTTTAAATACATTTATTTTCTATAAATAGTCTAATTATAGAACACCTAAAAAATTTATTATAATAATTTAATTTTTGAAAAATAATATTTTTTTTATAAATTTAGAATTTTTTTTTTTTTTTTCAAATTAATAATTCCGGAATTTTTTTTTTTTTTTGAAAAAAATTAGAAAGCCCGTATTTAGGCATAATTACGATATATATTTTATACTATTTTTCATATTTGTTATCCTGCAAGATGATATGTTTCATGGTGAATCGTGAAGATTTAAATGAGCTACATGCGATTCTTGAGCCTTATATCGATGGATTAATTGAGAAATCTGGAGTATCAAAAGACCTTTTTAAAGGAGTTTCAATTTTTCGTGGACTATGTGCAGGATTGACGGGTTGTGTAACAACATCATCTACTTTGTATGCAATAATTCCTATTATGACTATAATCAGTCAATACCGACACCAAGTAAGACCTTTTAAATTTCTTCATCTCTATCCTGTGATCTATCCTTGGGAACGATCTCCTAGTGGTGTTATATTCTATTGTCAAATTTTAAATGAGTATTTTACAACATTCAGTATTATCACGGTAACAGCTAGTGTAGATAGTCTTTTTGTTTATTATGTATTTCAAATGGTCGGTATGATACGTGATATTTCATACAATATATCAACTTTGACTGATGAAAATTGTGAAGCAACTGTTCGACAATGTGTACGCCAATATGAAGTATTGCTTGAGTGCCGAAAAAAAGTCGATAAGGTTTTTGGTCCAATAATACTCTGGTCTATGGGAACCAACGCAATTGTACTGTGTGGACTTATTTTTCAACTGTCTCATGTAAGAAAATTCAAAATATCTAATCGAAAAAAAATTTTTAATGCATACCTTTAAGAATTACTGAATCAAGTATTTCAATAAAACTGACTAAATAAATATCAAAATTTGTCGTTTCAATGCTGATTATTAGAAATCTAAAATTATTGTCAATTGTAACAATAAAATTACCGCGTATTAATAATTTACATCGTCAAATTTAAAGCTGTAATAACTCGAACATTAGAATTCTTGACGTATATATTAAGCTGATTAAAAAAAAGTCTTATATATTTTTTTTTTTTTTTTTTTTTTTTTTTTCAAAAATCATGAGAAAAATATTGTTCAAGATGACAAAAATACAATACTGTTAAAGATTGAGCTCTTAATATTAATATGAGCAACCGCCTCATCGTAATTTTTGATTTTCTATTTAAATAAGATGGGAAACATTTTTTTCAAGTCTGAAATTTTATCATTCCTCAGAAAATCAGTGTATCGGAAAAATTTCCGAATATCTTACAGTGTATTTTTCATTTATTAAAAAAAGAAATTAAACTAGACTTGCTTTAATTAAAATTTTTAAAATTAGGCAAAATCAAGTTATTTTTCTTTGATCCGGATATTAACATTTAAATGCAAATAACTAAAGAGCTTTCAGGAATTTTGAAAACTTCGTAAAAAATAAGAGCTCACACTTTAACAGTATTTTTTTTTTATCTCGAACCATATACTTTGCATAAATTTAAAAAAAAATATTAGTTGATTTCTTTTTGAATCAGTCTAATATATATGAATCTATACAAGTGAAGTTATTTTTAAAAATGAATTTAAATGTTTAATAGAAAAAGAATCTACAAATATTAATTGCAATTTAATAGGCTAAAGCTATACCATTTCTTACAATGGTATTATGTGCGGCATATGTTAGTTTCAAAGTAACACAAATTTTTATGTTCGCATGGGCAGCATCAAAATTTACTACTGAGGTAATATTTTTTAATATCAAAATAATAAGACTATTCAAATGAATTTTAACTTAATAATTATTTCGGCAGAGTAATAAATTAAGAGACACTATTTATGCTGCGAATTGGATTGGAAATAAACGTGTTTCGACTTCAATAATAATTATGCTTACACAAAGACCATTGGTTGTTACAGCATGCAGCTATTCAACTATATCAATCGAAATGTTTTCAGCAGTAAGTGTTTATTTATTTTATTTATTTAAATGAATTCATATAAGTTACAAATTTTATCATTTATTATTGCTTAGGTTATGAATACGACAATATCATATTTTCTATTATTGAAAAATTTCGATACCGATGCATAAATGCATTAAAGCAAAAAATATCAAACAACAAGTACTTTCACTCAAATACTTTTGAGTATCATAAAAATCTTCATCACTATTACTGTAGTATATAAAAGTAGAAATTTATAGTTGTCGTCTGCTATTCCAATACGTTGTAATTACTGATAAATAAACAATTGGAAAAACGAAAACATACAATCGAACATGGAGAGAAAAAAATGGGAATTTTTCCAATTTTGCTTAGGGGAAATTCCTTCGTTGGCAAAGCAAGTTTTACTCTGTCAACATAGGAAATTTTACTAGAAAAAAATGAGAATATAACGATATTTTATATAAATTTTACCTACATCTTATTACAGGAATATCTTCTATATTACACTGTGAAAAATTTATAACAAGTTTTACTATGGGTGCATTATAACACCGGACCATAAGAAAACTGATACAAAATTTACAAGTGTCCCATAGTAAACGGTATGCGCAGATGACATGATTGGGACCTATGCGCATACGTTTACTATGGTACACTTGTAAATTTTGTATCAGTTTTCTTATGGTCCGGGGTTACAATGCACCCATAGTAAAATTTGATGGAAATTTTTCACAGTGTACCATTAGAAAAATTTCTACGTAGACATAGAAAAATTTCTCTGTTAACGTTGCTGAAATTCCTACGCTACCATTGGTACTTTTACTATGTCAACATAGGAATATTTTCTATGTTATTAGAATAATTTCTTCTATATTGACATAGAAATTTTTCTTAGGTTGGCAAAGAAAAAATTCCTCTGTTAGGATAGAAAATATTCCTACATTGACGTAGTAAAAATAACTACGTTTACATAGAAAAAATTCTTATGTCAACATAGAAAAATTGCTATGTCGCATAGGAAAAATCCACATGAAACTAAAACCAACAAAAAATACTAAATATTTTGGTCACTATTATTATTTAGGCCTTGAAGCGAAAAAATAGAAATGTGTGAAGGTTTAAGGTATACAACAATAGAGTTTTAAAGTTTTCAAAAAGATTTTGTGCAATTTAATTAAAAATTTTCTGTAGCACCTACCATTGAGCAAATGTTTTTAGAAATTCAATTAATATAAACGTGTACATAAAAGTCAATTACATCGTGTTTCCGACAGTATATAATCGTAAATTCAATTAATTACTTTTGATTTACTTAATAAGTTACGTAAAAAAAACCATCAGTTTACAAATATTTCATTCTTACATATATGGTAATTTTTTCCAATGTTACTTATATTAACATCGGAATTGTTCCTATACTACATTAGTTATTTTTCGAATGATAGTATGGAAAAATTTACATTGTTGATATAGAAATAATTCGTACGTAACAAAGAAAAATTTTCTATGTGACATAGTTAAAATTCATATGTTGACATAGTAAAACTTACAACGCCAAGAAAAGAGTTTCCCCTAAGCAAAATTGGAAAAATGCCCATTTTTTTCTCCCCGTAAATAGATTTATAACATACTGACGATTGAATTGGGAGGAAAGTTATTATTAACTAAAAAATAAAAATTTCAGTCATTAAGGGACAATCATGGTTCAGTAAAGGTTAAAATAAATGATAGTTATTATCTTCATAGGTGTTCGACACATTTAAACTTATAACGTTTAAAAATAGAGGATCTGTCATTTTGAAATATTTCATCAATCAATTCACCGAATCATAGTTTGAGTTAACATTTATGATGAATATGGTTAATATAAACTAAATCATATTTCAAATGTTATATAACTGGAACAAAACAATGAATACTGCATAAAACATCTTTACAATCTAAAGTATTTTTTTTATTGAAGACCGAACTAACTTTAGAAACTATTTAGTAAGAGATTAAACAGATATTTAAATATCTTGACTGAGATTACTACTAGAAATGCTGCAAGTATTCTATAGTCATGTCTGTATGAATATGAGGTTTGTAAAATAAGTAAAACTATAGATCAGACTCTTGTGTTCGCTGCACTCTCCTTTGGCTCGCTCAGCAAACTTTATTTAGTGTGGTGTTTTTTTCGAAGTTAATGAAAAATTGTTATATTGTCGCGTAAGAGAAATATTCATTTTCAGTTATGCATCGCTACTTTCGAATATACAACCAATTGTTGAAAAAAACAACGCTCTAAAAAAATACCAAAGAACAAGAAAAATAATCACGTTGGATTCCAAGGCCTACTTTCTACATAACAGAGCTTTGTAAATACTTTTGTCCAAATTTTTTTCACAAACAAATGACTTTATCATTTGTTTGTGATACATGATGTTATGTATCGCACGATACATAACAATCTCAGCTTAATTCATTGAAAATAATTCTATTATGTTTAGTCACCTAAAATTATTTAATAATAATTCATGAATTTCTGAAGTAAATTTATAAAAAACATTACGCATAAATAATTTTTAATCTATTTAATAGACTAAAATCAACACCTTTAGTATTGATAATATTATGTGTAGCCCTGACAAGTCTAGAAATATTTCAAGCTTTCATTTCAGGATGGACGGGATCACGTCTCACTATTGAGGTAATTAAACGCTTCTTTAAATTAGAAAATATTTTATGTATCTCAAAAAATTAAATTTATTGAACAAAACGACAGGATGAATCACGATTTTAGACTACAGGTGATATCAGCCTTCACTTACGGCTCGAGCAGCCAACTTCACCCTGGTCTGAAATCGTTTTATTTCATCACTTGTCACACAATATACTATTCACTTAATTATGAATAAATGAAAAATTTCGTCTATTTTAATAGAGTGAAAAACTACGTGACACTATATATGCAGCTGATTGGTTGGGAAATAAACAAGTTATGAATTCAATAATTATTATGCTCTCTCAAAAACCACTGATTATAAAAGCTTGTCGATTTGCTACTGTTTCAATTGAAATGTTTTCAGCAGTAAGTAATTTAAAACTAAATTTAATTGAATAATATTTCTTATTGATCAATAAATTATTTTTCAGATTATAAATAGAACGATATCATATTACTTGTTATTGAAAAATTTCGAAATAGACTCTTAAATACTCGATCAATTTTATACGTCGGAAATTAAGTGATAATAATTTAAATTCATAATCATATTCTTTTATAAATGTTTCTCCAGGTTCCATTATTATATAAGCAATTATAATTTTTGACAATTAATTGTTAAATATATATAATAGTATAAGCTCTCAATGATTAAGAGAAATTCAATTTTCATTCTGCACAGTAGATTACTAATTGAACTCACAGATTATTGATCATCAAATAATTAGTGTTACTAAAAATATATAATATTTTATAAAATATAGTATTATATTATTTTCAGATCTATCAATCTATTGGAGGTATACATAGTCGGTGTATTTTTAAAAGATATAATAAAATTAATTACTATATAAAAATATCCGTAGCTAAAATTGCCATTGATTCATTAAAAATAAAAAATTTTCAAAAGTAATATCGGTGCAAAAGCAGGGTAAACTGCGTCTGCTTGGAGAATGAACTTTAAAGATTTTAAAACACAAAAAATGTCAGTTCTTTATGAAAATTAATAAAAAATATCATTTATTGACAAGTATAGTGATTGAGTAAGTAAAAATATTCACAAAATAAAATATCTTAACACCGGTTTAGAATATTTACACCGGCAGTGACGTTATTTTTACACTGCTTTTGGTGTTGAAATTTAACACCGCTGATTTTAACACCTACACCGCTTGGACTTACCCCGGCGATTTTTTACAGTGGAGTATTGATTATTTAGAACAACAACGTGAACAAAACGGACACATATGAGAAATGAAAGCGCTGTTTAATAAGCCGATCTGTTCAAGTAAAGAGTTAAGCTGATACTGACGTCCCCACTACTGTTTAAAAATTATCGAATCAATATTATGCCAACTACGATAACTATTATGTCAATTAACAGCAATCATCAAGTTACGCTCAAGCTACATCGTAGGTAATTAACTTTTATATTGAAAATTGATTCTTATTTCTCCGTATTCTTTATACTCGACATAGTCTTTGGCGTAATATCGAAATCACAATTTTATTTATTGCCAGTTTTATTAAGTCTTTGAACCCTTCTTGCTATCTACTTCGAAAATAATACGCGAATATGATTGTCGAGAATCAGTTAGGGTATGTAAGATTCCAAACTCTTATAAGGCGTTTACTTTTCATTATTGGGTTTTGGAATACGAAAAATTCGAGTCCATTATTCCGATCATTACTACTTGTACACCTTTCTTTCTTTATACTGCCACTTATTGGTGTCGTTAATTTCTTCAAAACTCATATTTCAAATATCTTTCTTGCTACCAAAGGTTTAAGTGTTCTTGTGGGATATTCAACAGTTATTATGAAAGTATGGTATTATTTTTTATACAATTTATGTGTGCATGATAGTTATGCACAAGTGTAATCTCACTGATTTTTTACTATAAAACAAAAAAAAAATCGATATTTTTTAATTCTTTTTTTTTTAATTATTCTCGGCAAATTTACGGAAGAAAATGTCATGACGATAAAAAATAAATATTTGAATGAGTTCCATTAATGCAAAAGAACTAAAAATGTGTCTTTTTATTTCTTTCAAAACATTGTTACAAAAAAAAAAAATTTTTCAAGATACTTAAAATTTTTGTTTCTGAGTTTAAATACATTTATTTTCTATAAATAGTCTAATTATAGAACACCTAAAAAATTTATTATAATAATTTACTTTTTAAAAAATAGTATTTTTTATGAATTTTGCTTTTTTCTATTTTTTTTTTTTTTTTTTTTTAATTAATAATTTCGAAATTTTTATTTTTTTTTGGCAAAAAATTAGTGAGACCATGTTTTGGCATAATAAAGATGTATATTTTATATTATTTATTCTATATTTGTTATCCTGCAAGATGATATGTTTCATGGTGAATCGTAAAGATTTAAATGAGCTACATGCGACTCTCGAGCCTTATATCGATGGATTAGGTGAGAAATCGGGAGTATCAAAAGACCTTTTTAAAGGAGTTTCAATTTTTCGAGGACTATGTGCAGGATTGACGGGTTGTGTAACAGCATCATCTACTATGTATGCGATAATACCTATTCTGACTATAATCAGTCAATACAGACACCAAATAAGACCTTTAAAATTTCTTCATCTCTATCCTGTGATTTATCCTTGGGAACGATCTCCGAGTGGTCTTACATTCTATTGTCAAATTTTAAATGAATATCTTACAACATTTAGTATTATTACTGTAACAGCTAGTGTAGATTGTCTTTTCGTTTATTATATATTTCAAATGGTCGGTATGATACGTGATATTTCATATAATATATCATCTTTGACTGATGAAAATTGTGAAGCAACTGTTCGACAATGTGTACGCCAATATGAAGTATTGCTTGAGTGCCGAAAAAAAGTCGATAAGGTTTTTGGTCCAATAATACTCTGGTCTATGGGAACCAACGCAATTGTACTGTGTGGACTTATTTTTCAACTGTCTCATGTAAGAAAATTCAAAATTTCTAATTGAAAAAAAATTTTTAATGCATACCTTTGAGAATTACTGAATCAAGTATTTCATTAAAACTGACCAAATAAATATCAAAATTTGCCGTTTCATTGCTGATTTTCAGCAATCTAAAGTTATTGCCCACTATGATGTTAAAATTATCGCGTATTAATAATTTACAATGTCAACTTTAAAACCGTTATAACTCGAACGCTGGAATGCTTTATACACTGTAAAAAATAAGATTCTGACATCAAACTCCCTTTAGTATAAAAAAATTCGTTTGAACCTACAAAAACTTGTTTATCTGAAGAAAATCATTGGTATTGAATTGAAATCCCTACTCGATTATGAGAAATTACTTAAGCGCTTATGTTAAAGTTTTTGAGTTCGATCGTAATTAAACTAACATTTGAAACTATATGTAGAAATAATTTGATGCACACATTAAAAATGAAAAATATTCGACAACAATATGAGTGAATTCGTTACAATATATCGAACTGTATTTGAACGAAAGTCTTTATACTATCGATTAAATAAAAAAATTTATTTATCAAAAGAGTAACATATTTATCTCATTTAAATCAATGTATAAGCAATCGATTGTATATATCCATTCAATATGAAAACAAAGTACTAGAAGCACAATTAATTAAAACTTTTCTACTTGTTCTGTAGTGTAGCGGTAAAGCGTCTGACTCTCGCGCGTAGGGTGCTGGGTTCGAATCCTCCGGATAGCAATTACGATTATTAAATTTTTCTCAAGAAACTTGGCTATATCCAAATGCTTGGAATACTTCAGCCAAACGAATCTAATTTGACGTCAGAAATGTTTTTTTACAGTGTATAGATATTAGACTGAATTAAAAAAAAAGGAATGTTTTGTTTTTTCTATAGTTATACGGAAGATTTTGTTAGAGATGATGAAAAAAAAGTACTATGAAAGTTTGAGCTTTTAAGAATTAAAATTAACAACCGCATCATCCTAATTTTCGATTCGCAAACCCGTATATCGAAAAGATTACTGAATAATCTTGTTGAAAATAAAACGCTCTACAAAAAAGGTTTTCTATCATTTTTCGATAATTTCAATTTTTCAAACGTTATTCCAGATCAAAGTTGAATTCATAGTAAATTTTAGTATTATTAGACTTTTCCGCGAATCTATTAGACTTCTTACAAAATCTTATAAAGCCTTTTTTTTAGATCATTTTATTTCCTACAAATTATCGTTGACAAAGTTTGCCAAATTTTTGAAAGCTCTTTAGACACTTGTATTTAAAAGTAATTATTTAGAATCAGCCAGAATACGATTTCCCGAAACATATTGACATTTAAATGCAAATAACTAAAGAGTTTTCAAGAATTTTGAAAACTTCGTAAAAAATAAGAACTTACACTTTAACAGTATTTTCTTTCGTCATCTCAAACAATATTTTTCCTATCATTAAAAAAAAAGTAGCCGATTTTTTTGAATCAGTCAATTATACATACCAATCTATACAAGTGATTATTTTCAAGATGAATTTAAAATTTAAATAAACAAAGAACCTATAAATATTAATTGTAATTTAATAGGCTAAAACTATACCATTCCTTACAATGGTATTATGTGCGGCGTATGTTAGTTCCAAAGTAACCCAAATTTTTATGTTCGCATGGGCAGCATCAAAATTTACTACTGAGGTAATATTTTTTAATATCAAAATAATAAGACTATTCAAATGAATTTTAACTTTATAATTATTTCGGCAGAGTAATAAATTAATAGACACTATTTATGCTGCGAATTGGGTTGGAAATAAACGTGTTTCGACTTCAATAATAATTATGCTTTCCCAAAGACCACTGGTTGTTACAGCATGCAGCTATTCAACTATATCAATCGAAATGTTTTCAGCAGTAAGTGTTTATTTATTTTATTCCCGGGAAAAACGAATCATATATGGTCATATACGGCCATGTATACCCATATATAGTTATATATCAGAGTCCACCATTTACTTTTTCTCGTCTCGGAAATTATATATGGCCATATATGGGCGTAAGGTGGTCTAAAAAAAACTTTTCTTTCCATCATCTCAAATATTTCTGTGAGGTATAAAAAAAATTCTCGCCAACGGCCAGCCTGATATCTCAATTCTACGCTGCGCTCAATCATTTTCAGTAATTTTATGGATTTATACATCAAAATTCATACATATTCACAAAATAGAAAATATAGTTTCGCTATAAAACTAACAATTCATTAATTTTAAATAAGTCTATTGTAAATAATATTTGCTGTAAGATCAAACAATTCAAATTCAAAGAAAATGTATCATCAATCAGTATTAACATTAACCTTTCTAGTTCTACAACTCAAAAACTGTTAGTCGGACAGGTTTGCTTAATTTAACTTTTTTGTAGAAAATTTAATTCCCGACAAAAGCTGTATGCTTGTTTTTTCTAAAAGAATTTTTTTAATACCGAAAAATCGAGTTGAAATGTAAAAAAAATTTTCCCTGTGTTATTTATAAGGAAAATCGAATTTTTCAAAGAGTGGAGTCTCTAATTAACTCAGAATTTTTTTTTCCAAGGGCGATATTTTTTTTCTATAAATTATCAGATTTTCAGGTAGGACCGAAAAAAAAAATATCGCCTAAAGATGAACTACCCTAATATATCTTTATATCAAAGTATATTATTTACATTTTTGTCTCGGAAATTATAAATGGTCAATTCGTGTCAGGGTCACTGCTTTTCAAAAAAGGTCTGTTGTGTATTTAGAATAAACCTGACCATTTAAGAGATATTCAAGCTCTGAGTAAAAAGAAAATTTTCATAAAGTAACTTAAAATTTTGCTCTACACGGAAAAAAATAAATAACAATAGCTACCATGTTCGATAACAATCAGCGCCATCTGTCGAAACAAAATGAAATGGTAGTGGGTCCTATCTAAATAGTACTGGCAACTTTCTAGATTGTTCTCAGCGGCATGTCAGATGTTATCTCCTATACATTTCACTTAACCGCACTATATATGGTCATATATGATCCATTTTTCCCGGATGTATTTCAATAAATTTATATAGGTTATAAATATTATCTTTTATCATTGCTTAGGTTATGAATACGACAATATCATATTTTCTATTATTGAAAAATTTTGATCCTGATGCATAAATGCATTAAACCCAAAAATATCAAAAAAACAAGTACTTTCATTCGAATACTTTTGAGCATCATAATAATCTCCATGATTATTACTGTAGTATATAAAAGTAGAAGGTTATATAATTGACGTCTGCTATCCCAAAACATTGTGATATGTTGCCGCGACCAGTTACCCTTGGACAAAATAACCTCAACTCGGAGGGAAATTATTATTAATTAAAAAAATAAAAATTTCGGTCATTAAGAAATAATCAGGATTTAGCATCCGTTAAAATAAATTATAAATTAGTTATTATTTTGACAGATTTTCGAAACATTTGAGCTTGCAACGTTTAAAAATAAAAGGTCTGTAATTTTAAAATATTTAATCAATAAATTCACTGAATCATAGTTTTTGTTAACATTTATGATGGATTTGATTGATATAAACTGAATTATATTTCAAATGTTATATAACCGAAACAAAGGAACAAATATTTAATAAAATATTCTTACAATCTAAAGTATTTTTCTGCTGAAACCTGAACTAATTTTAGGAAACATATAATAAGAGATCGAACAGATATTTAAAAATCTTGACTTAAATTGCTACTAGAGATGCTGCAAGTATTCTATAATCATGTCTATATGAATATAAGGTTTGTAAAATAAGTAAAAATATACATGACATTTATGTTTGCCGCACTCTCCTTCGGCTCGCACAGCAAACTTCATTTAGTGTGGTGTTTGTTTCAACGTTTATCTAGAATTATTATACTATCACGTTAGAAAAAAATTTTTTCTTAGTTTTGCATCGCTACTTTCGATTAAATAACTAATTATTATAAATATCGCGCTCTTGAAAAGTATTAAAGGACAAAAAAAATTAATCACGTTGAACTCCTATGTTTGATTCCTACATCGAGAGAGCTTTGCATACCCGGAGGACTTTACACGGCCGTTTAGTGTAAAATAACGGTGTCAAAAATGATTGGTGTAAACATCCATCTGTGTAATTTTATACGGTGTAATCTACTTATTTTACACCATTCCATGTTACCCATTATAATTTTAATTGATGAGCAACAAATGAACAATGAACATTTTTAATTTTTAATTTTCACACCAAAATTTTTACACCGAGCCATTTACACTACACCGGGTCCAAAAAATTTTTACTGTGTATGCATCACAGAGAAACTGTGACTTAATTAAACTGTTGAAAAACTCACGACACATGAATGAAAAAAAAAAAATTGATCATTTTCATAAAGACCAGAAAGAAAATACTCAAAGATAGTGATTAAAAGTGTTTCATAATTGTTAGAATAAAAAACTAACCCGCGATTGAAGACATAAAAAAATTTGCACGAATTATTTTTAATTTACGTGAGTACTGAACAAAAAACTGTTGGAGACTGATGAATTATGATAGCAGACATTTGTTAAGTATTGATCATTCTAACCGTAAGGTGCGTATAGGTATAAAAGATTATTATCTTTTATAATAAGACAATCTGTTCAGGTAAAGAGTTAAGCTAAGACTGACTCCCCCACTACTGTGTATAAATTTTCGAATCAATATTAAATCTATTACGAGAACTATTATGTCAATCAGCGGCAATCATCTGCTTATTCTCAGGATACTAAGTAGATAATTAACTTCTATAATATAAATTGATTCTTACTTCTCAGAATCATTTATTTTCTATATATTATCTAATATAATATATCAGAACAACTGTTCAATTTAATATCAGTTTCAATCAGGCTACTAACTCTTTACGTCACATATTTTATATATTGTACGCGAATATGCTTGTCGAGAAACGAATAGAATATATGAAATTTCAAACTCTGATAAGGCGATTGCTTTTGGTTATTGGATTCTGGTCATCAAAAAATTCAAATATATTATTTCAATCATTATTATTCTTACACCTGTCCTTTTTCATAATACCAATTATTGGGGTATTTAATTTTTTCAAAACTCACATTTCAAATATCTTTCTTGCTACCAAAGGTTTAAGTGTTCTTGTGGGATATTCAACAGTTATTATGAAAGTATGGTATTATATTTTACACAGTTGATGTATACACATTTAGAAATTTTGTGTTGAGTTCAACACAAATCGTGTGTTGCAAACGTTCTACACAAATTTTTGTGTTAATTCAAAACATTGTGCTTGTGTTGATCTTCAACACCAATTTTATGTTCAATAATTGAACTCATAAAATCTGTTATTTTGACAAAAAAATTGTGTAACTTTAACAGACTCTTCGTGTTAGAATTAACAAATGAATATAAGCAAATAACCAAACCAACTCAAGTATACTAATCTACCCTTAGTACAACTTATGTCAATTTAGAAAACAATTAGTTCGAGTATCTGTGATTTTTCTAAAAAACGGAGCTATGAAATATCTTCCCATAAAATGAGACTAAACAAATCATTGAACCTGATCATAAAAATATGAAAGTCATCTATGATTATATTTAATTGTAAGGGAGACCGGGGCAAGACGGCCCCCTGGGGCAAGAAGGCCCACCTCAAAAATTAACCAAAATTTCTTTTTTCTTGTTTTCTTTTGATTATCACAAATTCAGATTATTTACTTATTTTTAGCCTTATACGTGAAACTAGGGGCAAAATGAACCACTCAAAAATTCTAAAAAAAAATGTATTTCATACTATGATAACCTAATCATAATTAATTTAATAGAAATATCATTTTTTGGTTAATTTTATGGATTTGGAGTAAAATAGAGCATTTGAAAAAGTTAAAAATACCAATAATCAATTTTTTATTCAATAGAAAAATACTTATTAATCAATTAAGTTATTTTTAATTAAATAACTTTCAATTTATTCATATAATTTGTTATAAGATCCAACAAAACAATTATAATTATTATATGTAACATTATGAATAATATATTTATAAAATTTGGTAATATGTTTGGAAAAAAAATTAAAACACTCAATTTTTTTCTACAGAAGTGAATAAATTACTCGTATTATATCAAAAAAGGTTATTTCGAGTAATATTAAAGTGAACACAGTTGTTAAAGAGAAAAATATAAACATTTGTGACGCGGGAAATTTTTTTACAATTAAAAAAAAAAATTATTTTCATTTGTTTTCGGAGGGGACCGTCTTCCCCTAAAAAAAAATTTTTTTTTCAGGAGCTTCACTAAAATTTTGTTGAATTGAGTTAAAGTTGGACGAGAGTAAATCGACTTGATGGTTAAAAGCCACAAAGAATAATAATCGGCTTAGGTGGGCCGTCTTGCCCCGGTCTCCCTTAAATAAACTATAATCCAAGTTTCCTTGCAGACAATGCTGCTACAATGCTTTGCTTGGTTATAATAATGAAAACATGTGCGAGAGTATTTAGCTAAATAACACAAATTTTGCATTAATTTTCGAATAACAAGAAATGTAAACAATCCGGATTTTCTAATCATTTAACATAAAAAATCTGTTCAAGTAAAGTAACACAAATGATTATGTGCTGAACTAATAGATTTCTGTGTTGAAAATCAACACAAAAAAATGTTAACCAAGTAATTTTTCAAGACAAACACACAAATTTCTAATTGTGTACACGGAAAGAAAATAGTTGTGGCTACTCTCTGGAATAGTAATGAGTACTTTCTGTAAAAAAAAAATTTTCTACAGTACTGTATGTTATCTAGACTATATCCACTACTCTCCGGATAGTACTGAGTACCATCCCGGACAGTAGAGGATATAGTCTAGATAGTAGTGGATACACTCTAGATAGCATACAGTACTCTCTAAAATTTTTTTTTTACAGAAAGTACTCAGCAATATCCGAGAATAGCTACAACTATTTTTTTTTCCGTGTATACAAGAAGTTAATATTTTTTATATTTTTCACTCTGCAAGATATTATGTTTCATTATCAATCGTAAAGATATTAATGACCTGCATACAATTCTCGATCCATATATCGATGAACTAATAAAAAAATCTGGGCTATCGAATATTATTTTAAATGGAATTACAAGTTTTCGACGTTTGTGTAAAATTGCAACGGGTTTTGTTACTATATCTTGCACTTCTTACGCGATAGCGCCTATTATTTCAATAATTAGCCAATGGAGACATCATATACGGCCTATTAAATATAATCTTATTTATCCAACTGATTATCCTTGGGAACACCCTCCCAGTGGACTCTTGTACAATTGTCATTTTTTGAATGAATATCTAACAACATTTAGTATTATTTCGGTAACTGCAAGTATAGATAGTCTTTTTGTTTATTATGTGTTTCAAATAATCGGTATGATACGTGATATTTCGCACCACATGTCATGTTTTAATGAGGAAAATAGTGAAGCAACCATACGTCATTGTGTACTCCAATATGAAATATTGATAGAATGTCGGAGGAAAATTGAAAAAGTTTATGGACCAATTATACTTTGGTCTATGGGCACCAATGCAATCATACTCTGTGCTGTTATTTTTCAACTGTCTCATGTAAGAAAAAAATTTTTTTATTAAATACATGTTGACTACTTCCTTTTTTGGAAAATTTTTATTCTGAAAAATATTAGATAAAAATTATTTGGATTCATGGACACATAAATCTAGCATTCTATTCAAATCTACATAGATTTGATATTTTTATTATTCAAATTTGTTGATCAGCGTAGACCAAAGCTCAAAAAAAGATAAATTGTCAAGTTATAAAAATTAAAAATTTCGATTTTAAAAGAGACGAGGAGCTTAAAAAATTTTTTTTTATCTACAAAAATCTTCATGAATCTAAATAAATTTTGATTGATCCATTAATATTGATTTAGTTCTAGTTTAAAAAAGTAGTTGATGAAATGAATGCACGAAGAAGAACGCCGTTAAATGTCTAGTCAGCGTTATTCAGTCGTAGTTATAAAAAGTGTTAAAAAAAAAAAATTTTTTTTTTTTTTTTTTTTTTTGTATCAAGTATTGGGATAATTATATTCTATTTATTACACTTTACTTATTAATCCTAACGTGGTCAGTTTTTAGATAAAAATTTGATAATCGCGATTGCTATCCGGAGGATTCGAACCCAGCACCCGATCGAATTATATTTTCATTCAAATATAATTTGATATTTCGTAACAAATACATTTGAATTCTTGTCAAATTATTCCGTTTTAAGGTGAGTGCGTGAATTTATTTCTACAATCTCATCGAATTTTCTACCCAAAAAACTCGTCGGTTGACACAACACGTTCAGTATAATACGACATTTCAAGAGTTTAGTTAAATTTAAAAAAATTCAAAAGTTTGATTCAACAAGTTATTATTTTTAAATCAAGTTCATCGAAACTTAAATTAAAATATATTTTACTATTCAATCGAATGTTGTTTAATAACGGCCAAGTCTAAAAATTTTAACATAAACCCTTAAGCAATTTTTTATAATCGAGTAGAGCTTTCAAGCCAATAAAAATGATATTCTTGAGACAAACTATTTTTCGTTGGTTCAAACAAATTTGGTTTCACTGATAAGGAAATTTGTTAAACTTTTAGGGAGTTTGATGTCAGTACCTCATTTTTTACAGTGTCGAGATTTTGGTCATGTTAATTAATTAGCTAAATTCAAAGTGACGTCATAAAAGAGAGAGGTGATAGATTAGTTAGTGGCTTGAATCATTGAGTAGGGATATACTCCGCTCATTTCACTAAAATTTCATGATTTAATATAAAAAGTAGTGATTTAATATATATTAAATCACATTTTTGAACAACCAAAAATTATTATATTTTAATATAAAATTTTATGAGCCTGACTTTAGCGTTAGCGGAGTATTCTTCGGGTATGAGTTACATTAAGCTAAATATATGTAGATACTTGTCTTATTTTCATAATATATCAAAGTACTAGTATTCTTAAAAATATGTCTAAAATTAAACGAAAAAAGTATCGAAATTGTTAATCATTCAACAGGCAAAATCTATACCATTCACTGTAATGGTTTTGTGTGCAGCATATGCTGGATTAAAATTAACACAAATTTTTATTTTCGCATGGGCTGGATCGCAACTAACAACTGAGGTAAATTGAACAAATTTAAAAATAATAATACCACTAAATGGATTCCCAATTAGCATTTATTTCAATAGAGTGAAAATTTAATAGACACTATATATGCCGCCAATTGGTTTGGAAATAAACGTACTATGACTTCAATAATAATTATGCTTTCACAAAAACCACTGGTATTAACAGCTTGCAGCTTATCAACCGTATCAATCGATATGTTTGTATCAGTAAGTATTTAACATTCGTATTAATATGAATTAAAATCAAATGATAATTGTTATGTTATTATTTCTCAGGTGATAAATACGACAATCTCTTATTATTTATTACTAAAAACTTTTGATCCCGATTCTTGAATTCATGTTAAGAAAAAAATAAAATACTTTGAATTTTATAATTACGACTGTACTGTAGTTTGTAAAATTTTAAATTTATGACTGCAATTTTTGAATTTCAAATAAATATAACCGAGTTATAGTTTCCATAAAATTTCATAATGAAAATAATTAATGCATAATATATTCAAAATTTGATCCACAATAATGAAATAAATTTTTTTTTAATTTTTAAATACTTTTCTATTAAAAAAAAAAATAATATTGCTATTAGACAATGATTTATTCTCACCGGCTTCTAGATTAAGACTGAGGCTTCAAAATCCACATTATACAATTTCCGATCGATAAAAAAACTATTACAATAATTTGCGGCAAAAAAAAGTTTTTTAAAATGATTAATGTATTAATGCACGGAGTATAAATTTATATTTGATTAGTATATTAATTTTTTTTCAAAAAACTTTTAAATTGAGCAAGTAAGAAAATTACGCAGATAATTTCTTCATTATCGTGCAATTTAGTTTCATGTGCACATACGAGTTCTTTGTCTTGGAAAGATGTCTAAAAGTAGAATCTCCGATTATAAAGCATATCGCGGACTTACTAAAACATTACTTACAGTCGGAGGTCTCTGGCCTTACAGTAATTCAAATATCTTTTATCGATTTCTACCTTATATACAGATTATTTTAAATTTAGGAATGGCCCTAGCGATACTTGGTTTCGTGCACGATCATTTTTCAAATATTGCTCTTGTGACACGTGGCATGAGCGTTATGACAAGTTTTTTGACGACTATTTTAAAGGTACTGGAATTGATAAAAATCAATATAGATAAATTTATATCGTATGCATTTTACAGGTTACATGTTTGGTGATAAATAAAAAAGATTTAATGGAGCTACACGAAAATCTCGATCCATACTTGAATGATTTATTAAAAAATTCTCCATCAACAGAAGTTATTTTAAAAGACATCAACAGCTTCAAATTTTTATCATGGGGTCTTACTTTTTTTGCATTTATTGCCATGTGTTTTTTAATTTTTACTCCATTGCTATTTATATTACACTGTCATCAACATGAAATAGAGTTAATTAATTACCCGCTAATCTATCCGAGTGTTTACCCATGGAAAATAATATCAAATGGATGGATTTATAAACTGAATTATATTTTTGAAACACTTGCATCATTAATACTATTTTTCGTTACCGCAAGTGTAGATTCTTTATTTACTCTTTATGTTTTTCAAATGGTTGGACTATTAAGGGAAATTTCGTACTGTATTACACGTCTTGATGAAAAAAACGTTGATAAAGACAGTGTAATTTGTAAATGCATTACTCAGTATGAAAAATTAATGAGATGTCGTGAGATACTTGAAAAAATTTATGGTCCGGTGATTCTTTGGATTATGACAACTAATGCTGTTGTACTTTGTACATTATTATTCCAGATATCACAGGTATGAATTTAATTTAAAAAAAAAAAATCATTGCTTATTAAATGGTTAATCGTTTGAAATATAAATGAGTACTTATAGATGAAAAGTATATCCGTTACACGAGGATTGTTATTCACTACATATATTACATTGAAGATGATTCAAACATTCATGTATGCATGGAGCGGATCGTGTTTAACTGACGAGGTAATTTAAAAAAATATTATTTTTTGTATTTTAAATTAAACTGGAATTTTCGAATAGAGTGAAAATTATAAAGATGCTGTTTATGCCGCCCACTGGTATGGAAACAAACGTTTCATGACTTCGGTTATCATTATGCTTGCACAAAGACCATTAACTTTAACTGCCTGTAATTTTTCTACTGTTTCGCTTAAAATTTTTGTAATGGTAAGTATTTAAAATCTATTCCTACGAATTCTTCGTCAGTTGTAATTTTTTTTTTCAACATCATCGATCCTCTACTGAGACAATAATTGATTACTGAATATTGGTTACTGATTTTAAGTAAAACTACTATAGTATTCAGTTGTGTATAGATGTTATGAAAAATAATATTGAAATTGTCACTTTGACAACCGAAAACGCGTTTCCTGTAAAAATAAGTATAAAATACTCATGCTTGCCGCACACGCCTTCGGCTCGTGCAACCAACGATACAGATAGAGTATTATACTTTTTTTCTACAAAATGCATAAAGTATTAGTAAAGTATTGTGTCATAAAAATAAAAAACAAACAAATTTTATGATACTGCACTAATATTTCTACTAATAATAGTATATTGTGTGACAACGGATGAAATGAAACTACTCTAGACCAGGGTGAAGTTGGCTGACATCACCCGCAGTCTGAAATCGTGATTGATCCTGAATTACACACTATATTTTTCATGATTACTTGCATTGGAATTTCAAATTTTAGTATCAGCAGCCAGTCAGAAACAAGTTAATTTAAGACCAATGGAGTAATCAGCTATTAGGGTAAGCGTAAATTGTCATTTGTAGTTGATGATCAAGTAGTAACTATAAATATTATTTTCTCCCCTCTGGGCGGAAAGCGGCATCTTCGTTTCGCTGTGCGAAACGAAGATGCCGCTTTCCGCCTCCGTCGAGTAGAAAAATAATATACACACCTTGGGCAATAAATAAGAAAGCCTCAGATATTACATGTAATTGTTGGCCGAGGTTTTTCTTCAGCCACTAATTACATGTGATTGGAGACATTTCTTACTTTACTGTCCCAGGTATGTAATATTCTATGACTCTTCCCAAGGGACGAAACAAGTTTGTATCTGCCCACTGGCTAAAGGCGTTCAAATTTACTAGCGTTGAACTGCATCTTTTGACTGGCTGTAGAGACACTGAAACTTTAAGTTTCGATGCTGGGATCATGGCAAAAAAATTCTTAACCATAATATTTCAATTATTTTAAATTTTCAGGTACTCAATACGACAGTATCTTATTTCTTCTTATTACAAACACTAGACTACCAAGAATAAAAGTAATTAGTGATAAATAATTGTATTCACTGGTTTTCAAAATTTTATTGTAAGCTCAATATAGCAACTTAAACGCACACATAATTGAGATTTTATATTTAAATTAGTGTATGTTATTATTCAAGAAAAAAATGATGTGCTCGTCTACAGTAATTGATAATAATTAAAAAATTGTTATAATTATGATCGTTTTAAGGAAAGAATATTTTATGAAAGTATCTAAAACATTACTCTCTGAAAATGAATCAGTGAAAAGTACTGCAAATCAGTGAATATTTACTGAGAGTCTTAAGTATGTCACTGATTGAATTAGTGATATAGTTGGAACTATTTGTGCGGTAAATCTTCACTGATTAGAGTATTTTTCACTAATTCGTTTTCAGAGAGTACAGGTATTTAATAATTTAAGCTGGATAATCAATAAGTAAATCATATGAAGTTATAAATTAAGAAAAATGTGATAATCGAAGAACCAAAAAGTTTCATTGTTTTTTCGTTAGAAATATAATACAATGTGTTGTAAGATTTATTATGCAGTACGTGGATAGTCAGGGTCTAATAATTAAAGAAAAAAAAGTAATTCCTTCAGTTGGTAACATTCACTTTGATGTTTTATCAAAAACTCATCATCATTTTTGATGTTATCGTAATGTTAAAGTAAATGAATAAATAAAAAACACTATTAAAAATTAAAACCATTTTACATACAAAATCGTATTCAATACCACTGTAAAAAAATTGCGGAGTGAGCACAGATTAAACCTGGAGTGAATTTCAAACTGGAACTCCGGGCCGGAGTGGAGTTCACTCTTAAAGAAAGTTTATTTTAATGTTAAAACTACGAGTCGGAGTGAATTCAGACATAAATTATATCCGTAATCACTCTGAATTCACTCCCAATTTTTTTACAGCGTAATCACAGTTGTTAAAATATTTAAAGTAATGAATTATTATGTATGTATAAAGAAACGAACTCACTATGTTTCTATCAACAAAACATCTTAAGGTATTGAAGTTTTATAGTGTTTCCAAGAACAGCAAAACAAAAATTGTAAGAGATCTATTGATATGAGTGGTTGAAATAAGAATGAAGCTTTGTTACATAGTATAAATTTTCCGATCAATAAAAAAACTATTACAATAATAATAGATTGCCTTTGGCATAAGCAAACTTTTTGAAATTGGTCTATGACAAATTGTAAATAATTTCTAGATAAGAAATTACTTTTTTCGAAGAACTGTCTCTATGTTGCGTGCAACAAAATAATACACTTGCTACTTTGTTTATTGTTGTACACTTTATCTATTCCTCTAAGTTTTTTCTTTGTCTCAGCAGTATGTCTAAGAGTAATAAAGACGATTATATAGCTTTTCATAAACTTACTAAAGGTTTATTGACTATCGGCGGTCTATGGCGTTATGAAGATTCGGGTTTCTTTTATCGTCTTTTGCCTTACAAGCAATTGGCAATAAGTATCGGTTTGTCACTGGCAGTATTGAATTATGTTTTTGAAAATTTCTCAAATCTTTCTCTTGTCGCTAGAGGTTTGAGTATTACGACAAGTTTTTTGTCAGCTGCTTTCAAGGTAAATTTTAATTTTTAAAAATTAATATAAAGATACGGAAAATTTTATAATGTTTCACATGTAAAATTTTCAAGGTGATTTGTTTTATGATAAGGCGAGAAGATCTAACGAATCTCCACAAAACTCTTGATCCATATTTCAACGAAATGTTGAAGGATTCAAAATTATCAAAATTTATTTTAAGAAAAGTAAATATGTTCCGATATATTTCGTTAGTTTATGCAGTATTACTTTCGTTATGTTCAGTATTTTATATTGTTGCTCCACTAATCGCAATATTCTATTGCCGCCATCACAAAATTAATTTAACCAAATATCCTCTCATTTATCCTACAACTTATCCATGGAAAATAACTTCAACAGGGGTCGTTTATCAAATTCATTACATTTTTGAAATACTCGCGTCTTTGACTTTATTTTTTGTCACAACAAGTGTCGATTCATTATTTACGTTTTATATTTTTCAAATGATCGGACAGTTACGTGAAATTTCTTATTGCATTACGAATATTAATGACGGAGATGATGAAAAAAAGGCAGTATGTAAATGTCTTACTCAATTTGAAAAAATACTAAAATGTCGTGAAATACTTGAAAAAATTTATGGGCCAATTATTCTTTGGATTATGACGACTAATGCTATTGTACTTTGTACACTATTATTTCAAATATCACAGGTATGTGTTATTGATTGAGAAGGATTTTTTAGATGATATATTTTTAAAAACTGTGTAATTTTAGATGAAAAGTATAACTGTTATACAAGGGATATTATTCACTACATACTTTGTACTGAAGATGATACAGACATTCATGTATGCATGGAGTGGATCATGTTTAATTGAAGAGGTAATTTTAGAACAGTGTATTAATTTTGTAAAGTCACATAAAGATTTTAATGAATGATTTATTCATAGAGTGAAGATTGTAGAGACTCGGTTTATGCTGCCAATTGGTACGGAAATAAACGTTTTATGAGTTCTATTGTAATAATGCTATCGCAACGACCGTTAATTTTGACCGCATGCAATTTTTCGGTCGTTTCTGTTAAAATTTTTGTTATGGTAAATTTTAAATTATTTATTCAATTTTTTGTTTGTTGCTTTTTTGACGTGACCAATTAAATGTAGAAGAGATTGTGTTGAATAGGATTTAGAGATGGGTAGTTCCGGACATGTATAGTTCCATGAACTATGTCTTTTGTCGGATACGTATCCGGTCGTTCCTCAAAATTCACTTTAGTATGCTCACTAGTTCTCTTTTTCGGGCCACTGCCATCATTACCAACAAGCAGTCAAGCAGCAGAAAAATTTTTGATTGGTGATTTTTTATGGAATTTTGAGTTGAATACCAATCATAATTCATTCTCTATTTAGTATAAAATAATATAGTTCGCCGTGAATGCGTCTTAAACACCTAGGTCGCATAGCATGATGTTGTTTATACTGAAATATTTTGTATGTATACCTTCTAAATACTGAACCTTCATGAGAATTAAAAACATTAAATAATTCCACGGATATGATTCCAGGAACTAGTTCCTTTTCGCTCCGGAAACGTTCCAGGTTCAATCCAGAATGTTCCCGGAACTACCCACCTCTAATAGGATTGAACGTGGTCCAAAAAAGCACATGACTGTACGGCAAAACGTAACCTAAAATGCTCTGTTCGCATGCGCATGCGATCACTGTTATAGGTTTCTCAAGCAGTCAATATCTTTTTCTGAATTCAATTTATCACCGTCAAGCCTGACACAAATGAATAGAGTTATAACCAGACACAATAACGAATCAATTAGCTAATTCCAATAATAGTCAATTGAAAAAGAAAAATTTTATTTTCAAAACTGCACTGCATGACAGAAGTAGAAATTTAAAAATATGGTACATTTCATGTACATTTTTGTTGTAGATCCTCAATACCACAATATCGTACTTCTTTCTATTACAAACTCTTGACGATCATGAATAAACTCAATCCTATGAAGTTAATACTATATATCGTTATTAATATAATATTTTCTTCTGACAACTCTCATCTAATTAGGACTTCTTAAAGAAATCAAACAATTTTCAACGTTAATTTGTAGTAAAATAATAAAGAATATATTTCACATTAAAGTTACATAATAAGTCGTACATTTTTATAAAAAAAAAAAACCCTGCAATTTAACTCTATTCAAAATTGAGAAAAAATTCATCGATTGAAAAATCAAGAAAACAAAAACACTAAAAAAATCAAAGATAAATTTAATTTATAATACATTTATTATAGTTTTTTTACAATTTACATTTGTAAAAATTTTCAATGATATTTATGAAAAAAAACTAAATCTCTTTTTCTTATAACATGCAATACCAAACGAAATAATGGATCACTGCCTTATGTACAAAAAAGGACTATATCCTAATTATAAATAAAAAAAAAGTTACAAATTTATAGAATTCAAATTATAAACTGAATTCGGAAAGTCTTAAAATTTCGACTTTTTTCATCGTATGAATAAAAGTTTGCGAATAAATAAATTTAAAAAATGTATATCACTGATTAACAACTACTTCACACAACAGTTAAATATCACAAAAAATCACAATAATGTGCATTTTCCAATAGTTGTTCAAATACCACTGGTTTTAAATAAATTATATATGATTACAATAATAAATAATTAATTTTAAAGTTTCTAAAAAACAAAAATATTTAAAAATGCAAAAAAAAAAAAAATAGGAACTGTGTCACATATTTTTTAGAATGGTATTGCACAAGTAGCTACTGATTATTTATTTTAAAAATACCACTATAAATAGTATTCAAAATAGGAGTCGAACATCCCAAAATGACTTATCAAAAATATATATTTTCATACACTATATGATAATAAAAGTTGAATAGTAAATTTAAACTAACCAGTTACATTTAATCATTCATTGTAAAAGTTTCGTTTAGAATACTATAAGTAAGTAACTGTTGAGATGATACGCACAAGTTGACGAACGGATTGAGACTGTCGCAATAAACGCATTATAAATTTATGGATCAATACATAAATTATTACAATAATGAGGAGTAATTTTCTATACAATCTTCTTTTTCTATTAAATTGATTTATACGATGTTGAAAAATATACTTATGAATGCGAGACATTCGCTTCTAGGAAATAATTTTTTTTCTAGCATGTAGCATCAAAAATTGCGTAGTAGAAAATTACTCAGTTGCAATTTGCTTATTATCATACAATTTACCTGCTTATGGATATATAAGGGCTTTCTATATTATAAATATGTCTGCGAATAAAGTATCTGATTACACTACATACCGTGAAATAACTAAAAATTTAATGACAATAAGCGGCCTATGGCCTTACGAAAATTCAAATATTTTTTACCGGCTTATACCATATATCCAAATAAGTTTAAATTTAGGAATGGCATTAGTGATACTTGGTTTTGTTCGTCAACATTTTACAAATATTGCACTAGTAACGCGTGGCTTAAGTATTATGACAAGTTTTTTAACGGTTATCATAAAGGTAACAATCTATGGACACAAACGTATCTAAATGTAACTAATTATTGATATTGTTAAAGGTAATTTGTATGTTGATAAATCAGAAAGATTTAGTGGAGTTACACAATAATCTTGATCCATACTTTAATGAATTACTAAAAAATTCAAAGTTATCGAAGCTTATTTTGAAAAAAGTCAAAATCTTTAGACTTTTATCATTGGCTTTAATTTTTTGCGTTCTTTTTTCTATTATATTTTATGTTGTTACCCCATTAATTTTTATAATAAAACGTCATTATCATCAAATGAAAATAACAAAATACCCGCTGATTTATCCGAGCGGGTACCCCTGGAAAATAACATCAAGTGGATTTATTTATCAAATTCATTTCGCTTTTGAAACTCTTGCTTCATTAGCATTATTTTTTGTAACAACAAGCATAGATTCTCTGTTCACTCTTTATATATTTCAAATGATCGGACAATTACGTGAAATTTCTTATTGCATCACTCATATTGACGAAGACGAAAATGAAAATAAAGACAGTGTAGTTCGTAAATGCGTCACTCAGTATGAAAAATTAATGAGATGCCGTGAAATACTCGAGACAATTTATGGACCAGTGATTCTTTGGATTATGGGAACCAATGCTATTGTGCTTTGTACTCTATTATTTCAGATATCACAGGTATGGAATATATTGAAAATAATGGAATAAATATTCTGTTAATAAAATATGAGTTTAAATTGAAAGATGGATAAGTAATTTTAGATGAAAAGTATATCTGTCATACGAGGATTATTATTTATAACATATATTGCTTTGAAAATGATTCAGACATTCATGTACGCTTGGAGTGGATCGAGTTTAACTGAAGAGGTAATTTTGAAGAACTAAAAAAAAATTAATATTTTTAACCAAAACATTTTTTTATCAGAGTGAAAATTATAAACATGCTGTTTATGCTGCCGATTGGTATGGAAATAAACGTCTTATGGACTCTGTAATTATCACACTTTCTCAGAAGCCATTGACTTTGACCGCTTGCAATTTTTCAGTTGTTTCTGTTGATATTTTTGTTATGGTAATTTTTTAAAATTAAAATATAAAAAAATTTAAATAAAATCATGTCTACTTCCGCAGGTTCTTAATACAACGGTGTCATATTTTTTTCTACTACAAACACTTGATGAGTGATGATAATTGGAGTACACGGAGAGATAATTATAGTAACAGTTACAATATATTATGGGAATGGTTCCCATACTGCATGGTAACTGGTTTTTTTGAAATGTTGATTATAGGAACGGCACCCATATATATTATGGTAACCATTCCTATAATTATGGATATAATTCCCATACGGTATCGGAATAGTTCCTATGGAATTATGGTAATGGTTACTATAATATTAGGGGAATGGTTACCACAATATTATAAGAATGGTTACCATAATATTATGGGAATGGTTACCATAATATTATGGGAATAGTTACCATAATATTATGGGAATGGTTACCATAATATTATAGGAACAGTTAACATAATATTATGGGAACGGTTACCATAATATTATAGGAACAGTTACCATAATATTATGGGAATGGTTACCATAATATTATGGAAATGATTACCATAATATTATCGGAATTATTACCATAATATTATGGGAATGGTTACCATTATATTATGGGAATAGTTAACATAATATTATAGGAACAGTTACCATAATATTATGGGAATAGTTACCATACTATTATGGGAATGGTTACCATAATATTATAGGAACAGTTACCATAATATTATGGGAATGGTTACCATAATATTATAGGAACAGTTACCATTATATTATGGGAATGGTTACCATAATATTATGGAAATGATTACCATAATATTATCGGAATTATTACCATAATATTATGGGAATGGTTACCATAATATTATAGGAATAGTTACCATAATATTATAGGAATGGTTACCATAATATTATGGGTATGGTTACCATAATATTTAGAAATTATAAGAATTTTTTTTGTAATAAGCATTTTTTTTGTATATTTAATCTTTTTGTGAAACTATATTACAATAAAATGGTAACCATTCCCATAATATTATGGTAACTATTCCCATAATATTATGGTAATCATTCCCATAATATTATGGTAATAATTCCCATAATATTATGGTAACCATTCCCATAATATTATGGTAACCATTCCCATAATATAATGGTAACTATTCCTATAATATTATGGTAACCATTCCCATAATATTATGGTAACCATTCCCATAATGTATGGTAATATTTCCCATACATTATGGGAATGATTACCATAATATTATGGTAACGATTACCATATACGCTTAGGAACTGTTACAATGTGGTTATAGGATTGGTTCCTATTTGCTTATGGGAACTATTCCTATGAGTATGGTAATCATTACCATGATTCTTTCACATGCGATATGGGAACTGTTACCATAATGATAGGAATTGTTCCCATACTTATGGAAACCTTCCCAAAAAGTATGGGTCTATATCCCATAATCCCTAGTAATCATTACCATAACGGTATGGGATGATATTTCATAAACGTACTAGGAATAGTTCCTTTAATTTTTTCTCCGTGTATTGTTTTATGATGCAGATCTTTACCTAGTTAACATATTGAACTTCTCAGTATTGAATATTTATGTAATTACATTTTTCTAACTAGTTTAAAGACAGGAAGTGTTTAAATACCAATTTTTGATTTTTAAATGCAAAAAATATTTTACATATTTTTTTACACCATGAAAACTACTTTATGATTAGCTTGAAAGTGTTATAAATTTTGAAAGCTTTGATTGAGAGAATGGTAAAAATCGAGAAAATCGGGTTATATATGTTTTTTTTTTTTTTTTTTTTTTTTTTTTTTTTTTTTTTTTTTATTATTCAATTCTGGTAATGAATTTATGAAAAAAAGCGAAAACTATACAAATATTTGACGATACTTGGACTGCATACAAAAAGTATAACTAACTAATATTCTACAATTTGTCATACATATGTCAAAAAGAAAAATTATTTAAACGACTTTTTTTTCACTAAAAATCACTAATTAAGAATAAAATACATGTATTTACAATATCATAGAACTAGTTCAACAATTAATGGAAAAAAAAAATTTAATGAACGGAAATCATCTCACTACTCCCCAATGTTGAAAAAAATGAAATTTTGTAAATTACTTTACAACATTAAATTCCATAAAAAACGAGTAGATATTAATTTTCAAAAAATCAAAATTGATATAATTTCAAAGAAAAAACTGCACTAGATAAAAATTAAAAAAATATAAATTTAGACACATCGCACATTAATAAAAATAATAATACAATTAAATTAACTAGTGAATTCCAAAAGTATACTTTGGGTTTGATCAAATAAAAAGAGAATACTATTGATAAGCAAATGTTGAGATGATACGCACAAGTTGACGGACGGATTGTGACTGACGCAACAAACGCATTATAAATTTATGGATCAATAAATAAACTATTGCAATAATAAAATATAGTTTTCTACACAAGCTTCTTTTTCTATTAAATTGGTATATACAATGTAAGAGAATATACTTATGCATAAGAGACATTTACGACGAGAAAATAATTTTTTTTTTCCTACATAGTAGCATGGGACATTGCGTAGTAGAAAATTACCCAGATGCAATTTGCTCATTATCATACAATTTACCTGCTTATGAATATACGAGGGATTTGTACACTGTAAATATGTCGGAAAACAAAGTCTCTGATTATATTATGTACCGTGAAGTTACTAAAAAATTAATGACCATTATCGGACTATGGCCTTACGAAAATTCAAGTTTTTTTTATCGACTTGTTCCATACATTCAAATGGGTTTAAATTTAGGAATGGCATTAGCAATATTTGGTTTTGTTCTTGAACATTTTCCAAATATTGCTCTAGTTACTCGCGGTTTAAGTATTATGACAAGTTTTATTACTGTTATTTTGAAGGTATTGTTTTTTCTTTAATTAATACTTCAATCTATTGAATTAATATTTTATATATGTGTTTAGGTTGCATGCTTAGTTATAAATCAAAAAGATTTAACGGAACTGCACACGAACCTCGACCCATACTTCAATAGATTATTAAATAACTCAAAACTAACTAAACTTATTTTGAAAAAAGTTAAAATATATAAATTTTTATCATGGGCATTAACATTTTGTGTTTTTACTTGTCTAGCAGCTTATGTTGTTGCTCCATTAGTTTTCGTAATTAATTGTTATTTTAATAAAACGAAAATAACGAAATATCCATTGGTATACCCGAGTACGTATCCATGGAAAATAATATCTAATGGATTTGTGTACAAACTTCACTTTATTTTTGAAACACTTGCAACGTCAGCATTATTCTTTGTTACAACGAGTGTAGATTCTTTATTTACACTGTATGTTTTTCAAATGGCTGGACAACTACGAGAAATGTCTTACTGTATTACCCATATTGAAAACGAAAGTGACGGGCATGCTGTGATAAGCAAATGTGTTAATCAGTATGAAAAATTAATGAGATGTCGTGAAATACTTGAGACAATTTACGGACCAGTGATTCTCTGGATTATGGGAACTAATGCTATTGTACTTTGTACACTATTGTTTCAAATATCACAGGTATTATTAAAAAATAAACAAAGTCGCTAATATTTAAGTAAAAAATATAATTAAAAAATTAATTAATAATTTTAGATGAAAAGTATATCTATTATACGAGGGTTATTAATTGGTGCATATGTTGGACTAAAGATGGTGCAAACATTTATGTATGCATGGAGTGGATCATGCTTAACAGAGGAGGTAATTTTAAAAATCTAATAGTTTAAATTTTATACACTGTAAAAAAGTTTGGTGTAAAAATAAACTCCGAAAACTTTACAAAGAAGTGGTGTGCAAAATCGGTGTAAATTATCCATCTGTGTAATTTTAACACGGTGTAATCTAATTTTTTACACCATTCCGTATTACTCGTTATAATTTTGATTAATGAGCAACAAATGATCAATGGACATTTTTAACTACAAGGGGAGAATTATCTAATGAATTTTACTCATTAATTGAAAGAACAACTGGGCCATGAATTACTTTTCTGTTTCTAGATAGTATTCAATGTAGCGTAAAAAAAAATGAAATTTGATTAATTTTGAAATAAGGAGCTCTCTAAACTTGAAATTGTTAAATTTTTGCTGTTTTTCCCTGTAATCAACTAATTTACTGGAAAAAAGTGAATTTCATGTATAAATAGTGAAAATTTTACTTTTTACACAGTAGATTTAAAACTTTACTTTTTAATAAATAATTATCATTAGAACTATTTACTACTAATAACTACAGTGAATTCCCTTGTTTTCATAAGTGCATCATTCATTGGGTAAATAAGTGTATATGCACTAATTCCAAGTGGTCAACTTTTAGCTGTGGCAAATAGTGAATATACACTGTGAATTAGTGATAATTCACTATTTCAGGTTTAGAGAGACGAGTAAAAATTAAAACAAAAGAGATTATTCTTCCCAGGTTTATTCTTAATTGTAAAGTCATTTTTATCAAAAAATTATCTCCGTGTACTTAATAAATAACTATAAATTTTATTTAGATATTAAATAGTATTTTGAATTTTTTAATATTTTTATGATCAATTTTCTTGACGCAAAGTTATCGTAAATTACACATTTACACGTTTGACGGTGTAAAAATTTTCAGTTCCACCGCCTAAATTTAACGAGATATTTGATGAAATTTTCACATCAAAATTTTTACATAGGGTCCAAAAAATTTTTACAATGTATAACAGAACTATTTGTCAACAGAGTGAAGATTATAGAGATGCAGTTTATGCTGCCAATTGGTATGGAGATAAACATTTCATGGACTCTGTAATTATTACACTTTCCCAAAAACCATTAACCCTGACCGCTTGTAATTTCGCCTTTGTCACTGTTGATATTTTTGTCAAGGTATTTTTTTTTATCATTATAATAAAAAATAATTTCAATCGAAAAAAAAAACCGATTGTAAATTACGAAGATCTCATTTTCAGAAATGAATTTTAGAACCGAATAAAAAAAAAATAAATGGAAATCGACGTCGATTGAATTTTTATATAAATTAGAAATAAGTCGATACGATGCAATCTAAATTATTTTATTGACTTTTTTTTTACAGGTTCTCAATACGACGATATCATATTTTTTTCTATTACAAACCCTTGACGAATAATGACAATTATTATCAAGATATATTACGTATGTAGATTTTTATCAAATTAATAAATTCAATGCAATGTTTACTGATTCCATTTTTTTACAGTTAATTCTGAGTTTAAAATTTTAGTATGAGTATTAACTACTACTTTTAATTAACTATAATAAAATTTTAAGACAAGAGTAATATGAAAAATTAAAACGATTTATTGTCATTATTATTTTAATTTCCTTTTTTTTCATAGAAAATTTTAACTATGATAATAAAAAGTCAAAAAAAATTTCATATCCCATAAAATACTCACACTCATTCATACAAATACACATAACTGATGTCAACACAGTATAAAAATGAATTTAGACTATTTTTGATTAGTAATAATTTTTCGTCCTCCGATATTCTTACACAGGTGAGGAAAAATTTTTTACATATCATGTACATAGTAATCAAAATAATTTAAACTAGTAATGTTTCTAAGTAACAAAAAAAGTTTTCTGCTACAAAGTTTATAGAAAAAATTAAACTTTACATTGCATAAAAAAAAAGAAGTGACAACATAGTCTAGCCCACTTTGTAAAAACCGCAAGATTATAACAAAAATCTATAATCTGAGCAATGTTATAAAAGTTACCGATGGTATTAAAAAATTCTTGCATAAAAATAATTATCTGCGATTAAAAAGTTTCATTCATAAGAATGAATTGTTTCTTGACTATATGCATCTAGCTATATAACTTTGGCAATAACTCTATCAACTATAAACTCCTCCGTCAACCCTTTCACGTTAACAGACAGAATAAGACTGACGCTCCGTCACACATAATAAATTTTCCGATCAATATAAAAAGTATTACCGTAATGAAGAATAATTCTTTTCCCGGAGTCCCCTATGAAATCGATTTAAAATGCATCGCAAGATGCACTCGTCTTCTTTACACTACGCGTGGTTTTATATTTTTTTTCTCGAATGTGTTCTTTCGTGCAACATTCGCTACAATTTATCCTTCCTTACATTTTATGCCTCCGTAATAGTTTAACTTACAACCCATTATAAACTTAGCTTTTTTTTTCATTTCGTTTTAAAATACAACCGCTAAAAAATGTTTAAAATAAAAATCACCAGTTACTTCATCTTCCGTGAAATTATCAAGGGACCATTGTTAGCTTTAGGTTTATGGCCTGATGAAAATCCTTCATTGTTTTATCGTTTATTATCTTACATCCAATTACCTCTAAATTTTGGAATGTTTCTCGCCATCTTTAACTTTGTACGCTTGCACGTTAATAACATAACGCTTTTAACCAAAAGTTTTGGTGTAATGACTACTTATTTATCAACAACTCTTAAGGTAAATAAAAAAAGTTAATGTAAAAAAAAAAAAAAAAAATTTAACGTTTTTGGTATTTTTTAAGATAACATGTTTATTGATAAATCGTAGAGAAGCATTGGAACTTCATCGTACTCTAGACCCGCATTTTAGTAAACTAGCTCAAGACGTTGAAATGAAAAAAATTATTTTTAAAAAATTTACGATGTTAAAATTGATAACGTGGTTATTTTTCTCCTGCGTTTTTATAACCTTATCAGCAATGATCATTACACCGTTGATAGATATTGCGATGCAATATCATAAATATGGAAAAAATAATAAATATCCATTAATCTACCCAAGTAAATATCCATGGCAAACATCGATGAACGGATGGCCATATAAAGTGACGTATCTTTTTGAATCACTGGCAACAATGTCTTTATTTTGTATAACATCAAGTGTCGACTCACTATTTTTGTTTTATATTTTCCAAATAATTGGGCAACTAAGGGAAATGTCGTACAGTATCACAAATACAAATGGATTTAATGACGACAACGAAAAAGATATTGTTTTACGTAAAACGATATATCAATATCAGACGTTAATCAAGTGCCGTGAAATAATTGAAAAAATATATGGACCTATTATTTTGTGGATCATGTGCACTAATGCAGTTATTATGTGCGTTTTTATTTTCCAATTTATGCAGGTATTGAATTGATTTCAAAAATATTGAGATAGTTGTAATATAAAAATTTTTTCCGTAGATGAAAAATTTACCGATTATAAGATTGATGATTATATTTACATACGTTTTATCCAAAGTACTACAAACATTCATATATGCCTGGAGTGGAACATGTCTCACTGTAGAGGTAATGTCAAAAATGATAAAATTCAAAAATTTATCTTGAGAGTTATTTATTACAACAGAGTGAAGATTATAGAAAAGCTGTGTATAACATGAATTGGTATGGCAATAAACGTATTATGACGTCAGTTATAATAATGCTTGCGCAAAAACCTATGATTGTGACTGCCTGTAACTTCTCAACTGTTACTGTCGATATTTTTATCATGGTAAATCGTTGTTATTTTTTAATTGTATACACGTACAACAAATTTATCAAAATTTTGTTATTTTATGTTGCAGGTTCTTAAAACGACTGTATCATATTTTTTTCTTCTTCAAACACTTGAAGAGAAGTGATAACATTTGTTCATTAAATCATATAGTCATTTATTTATTTATACTTGAATCGTGATAATCAGATTTCGTTATATTTTTTGGTATTATATTATAAATTTTAAAGATGATATTTTTGGTGAATAAAAAAATGTATTTATCGATATTGAGCGATGATAAAATTTTTTGTTACTCTAGTGCAAAAACAGAAATTATTTATATCACTCGAACATGAGATTGATTTGAAAAAGAATCGTGAATTTGACACAATAGAACAAGAATTACAAATTTTACACAGAATATGTTTAAAAAAAAAATAAAAATAAACAAATTGACTCAGTTATGACAAACAAACAGCTGGACGGAATATCGGCTAAAATTATTTCAAATCGAAGCATTCTTGTCACTTGAAGAAAAGCTCTACTTTTTTTTCTAACCTCAGATTTTAGATTTGATTGTTTTCATCTCAACTTCTTTTTTCTGTGTACATGGAAAAAAAATAATTTTGTCCTCAGAATAGAAGACGAAATAAAGAAGAATTTCGTTATAGTGACAAACATGATTAGCTTACGGTAACAAATTAATTTTTAATAACAAATAAAATTGTGTCGTAATTAAGAGCTCGATTCGTTATGAGAACACATAATATTCATTGTAACAATTACCATCGTATTTCAAAGTAGACATTTGTTACCCTAATTAGTCATAGCTTTTGAGTTTAAAAATTTTGTCAGTGCTGTAAATTCACTTCGTTATTTGAAGAAATTACTTTTTCATTGTAAAAAAACAGTTTTGTTGCTTTTGCAAGCGATTGCTAGCGCAACAAACAATTTATTACCGTTACAAGAACATTGTAATCATAACGAATGTTTCGTTATCCGTATATCAGGGTAAAAATTTGTTTCCGTGAGTTACCTTATCTTTAATTACAAAAAAATTTTTTTCTGTGTAATACTAATTCATATTATTTAACTTCTTAAGACTGTAAACAATCTTTTAATTATTATTATCGGCAATAATAAGTACTACTATCCGTGTGTTTTTTAACATATTCTGTGCAGTATTTTTTCTAAAATACTTGAGTTTCATTCATAGTAACTACGAACGCTTTTTTGGTTCACAATGATAACCATTTAAACCCATATATTTGAATAAAAAATTTACTTCATGATACATATACTTTAAAAGTCGAGATAATTTACATCGATCGCAATACTGATTGTCTCTTGATTATTCAAATCACTTCATTTTTTTGTCGGCTATTGCCTTCATTCAAAATTTAAAACTAAAAAAAAAAAATCTAAAGTGACATCATCATTACAGAATAAAGATTCTTCAACAATAATTGACTTACGTAAAGAAAACTTGTGTTTTGTTTAATTATTGTTTTGCATGAAATTATAATAATAAAAAAAGAAAATTACGCTTTAAGATTTTCTATCTTAATAATAGTATACAAACGATAATTACTTATCAAAATATTGGCGTAATAGATCACAGGAAAGATATGTATGAAAAGTTAAAAATGCGGGAATAAACAATGAAACTAGAATTTATAGATGAACCGTGGAGGCATACGGTTGAATAAGGACTGATGCGTTAGTTCGATTTAAAAATTTTCCGATCAATAAAAAAACTATTACAATAATAATATAATGCGTTTGAAGTAAGTACTAAACTTTTACAAGTTTATATACATTGTATGAAGTCACCTATAATCTATGTCTTGACAAAAGATAATTTTTTTTGAAACTTCTTGACATTATATAGAAGAAAATTATCTTAAACGCTCGGGCAAGGTGCACTTCTAATATATACCAACGTACATTTTTTTTTTTTCTTCAATAGTATTCTTTCATGACACATTCGCTTTATTTTACATTTCTTTGAAATTTTATACCTTTGTAATAGTTTAACTTGCCGCCTACTCTATACTTTACTTTGTTTTATATTTCCCAACTAAGTATTACGATTCAAAAAATGCTTAAAATAAAAATGTCCAGTTATTTTATCTTTCGTGAACTTATCAAAAAAAAAAAGTTAACGGAAACGAAAAAAAAATTTGACGATTCTGGTATTTTTTAAGATAACCTGTTTATTAATAAATCGTGACGAAACATTGGAACTTTATAGTACCCTAGACCCGCATTTAAGTAAACTAGCTCAAGACGTTGACATGAAAATAATTATTTTTAAAAAAATTATCCATGGCAAATATGGTTGAACGAACGGCCATACACAGTGACGTATCTTTTTGAATCTCTGGCGACAATGTCTTTATTTTGTATAACATCAAGTGTCGACTCACTATTTTTGTTTTATATTTTCCAAATAATTGAGCAACTAAGGGAAATGTCGTATATTACTAATACTGAATGATTTAGTGATAACGAAGAAATAAATTTCGGTCTGCGTGAAACAATATGTCAATACCAGACGTTGACCAAATGTCGTGAAATAGTTGAGAAATATACAGACCCCTTTGAAATGATTAGTACTTTCGATACGAGATTCTCATTTAATACAAATTTTGACTTGACACAACAGGAAGTACAAATTTGAATAGCGACTGACTAATCATTTAAATAACTACAAAAAAATTTTTCGTACACGGAAAGAAATTTTCTTTAAAAATTACCGTTCAATTCACTGTAATCGTCGGATGAATGGCATGACCTACTCATTTTTCGGTAAGTGAGATGATTTTTAACTTTCAACAATTTTTACGGTAGTCTACTGTAAATTTTATTCGGTTTTCGGTAAATTTTATGAAGTTTACTACAAAATCAATATACTTTTTCTTAATTTTTATTTCGGAAATGGTAATAAATAAAAGCACTGCATTATATCCTAAGATTACAGTGAATTCAGCGGTAATTTTCGAAGAAAGTTTGTTTCCGTGTAACGTCCGAAGTTTATTGAATCGTTTATTCGTGACGAAAAGTGTTACAAGAAATCTATAGCATGAGTAATATTTATCAAGCAATTCACAGCATTCAAAGAATTTTCATAAAAAACACTGCAATATATAACTAAAAATCCTAATTCGTATATATAATTCATATATAAATTTGATTTTATCATACATTCATATTGTAGAGACATCTGAAATATTTTCTATTTTTTCAATTTGAATACGTAGAAGCATTTGCTTTCCGTATAGATTAAACAGAGAAGATACAAATTATCAATGACCATAATAATAGTTATTGGCGTAACTAGTAGGGTAAGTTATTCATAATGTGTCAGTGCGATGTGGTTAGCATGAGTCGTAGGTGCGTAGGCACGAGCGAAACGAGTGCATACTGCGATTATGATCTAACCTACATGTTGCGCCCATAATTTTATTCAACTCATGTGTGCTATTTACGTTTTATTAACTGCCTAAAATGCGGAACCCAAATAGTTGTTTAGAGACATGGTGGAAAAAAACTTATAATACTAATAATATGATAAAATTATAGGGATGTTGATTTAATTTAAGGAAAATTCAAATTCAATGTTAAAGTTTCAACTCCCCGTTAAAAATATTCGACATCACGATCTTGGCTGCTCAATGGGTAATAACAGGGAGTTGTAATTACCCATTATTCAGTTAGAGTCCGAAAAATACCCTGATAGCCAAGTTGGCGAGAAACTGACGAGAAACTTGCAGCCGCAACTGGACACCAAGTTGACCGCCAACAGTTGGTACCTCCAATAGTTGATAGACATTTTCTGAGAAAGTTGGTGGCAAAAGTTGGAAATTCAATAAGTAGACGAACACTTTCTGAGAAAGTTGGTGGCAAAAGTTGGTGATCATAAGTTGACGGTAAGTTTACTTTCAATTTCCTCAAAAACTTGCATTCTAGTTGCGGCTCCATACTGGCGCCAACTTTCTGAGAAAGTTGGCGGTAACTTGTAGCCAAAAGTTGCAAAATCTAAAGTTGTGGACAACTTTTCGTCAAGTTGGTCGGAAACTAATGAATGACCAACTTTTTCACGATCAACTTGTGCTATCAGGGTTGGCAAATAATTTTTCACCAGTCGGTAAACGATCATTTAGGGTTCGGATTTTAGGCATGATAAAACATGAATAGTGCGCATAAAATGAATAAAGTTTGTTTCACTACACCTGTGCAGAAAGTCTAAACTCCTATCCTGGTTAATGCATAGAAAAGAATACTTGTTTTGGCGAAAATAAGAATAAATTGAAAATGCGCATCAATGCTTGTGCGACTAAAAATAAAAATTCAAAATCTTCATCCTAATTATGGGAATAATAATATACCAGATTTAGAAACACTTTTCGAATAATCACTCTATTAACGATAAACCTTTTCGTTAATCTAATTACGGCCATAGCAAAATTCAAACTGACACTTCATATATATATATATATATTTTGAAATCAATCAAAGATAACAACTAATACTATAATAATGGATAATTATTTATCTTTAAGCTCATTCCTTAAACTATTTCAGATAAATTTCAAGACGCGTTATATTTCGTTACACTCACATAACTTTTTTTTCTGAAGTATTTTTTGCACCGCGTTCACTACAAACTAACGCTCTGTAGTTCGTTCTTCAATAATAAGTCAACTTATTACTTGCACTATGAAGAATATTACGACTCAAAATATGTCCAAAACTAAAGTGTATGCTTACTTAATATACCGAAAAATAATGAAAAGACTATTATTATCTTTAGGCCTATGGCCGAAAGAAAATCCAACATTATTTTATCGTCTATTATCGTACTTACAATTACCACTAAATTTTGGAATGTCATTGGCAATATCCAATTTCGTACGGCTACACGCGAATAGCATTAAATTTTTAACAAAAAGTTTTGGTGTTATGACGACATATTTCTCATCAACTCTTAAGGTAAAAAAATTTCATCAAGAGAAAACAACATTAGTTGTAAATTATTTTTTCAGATAGCGTGTTTTCTGATTAATCATAAAGAGGCGTTGTATCTCCACAAAACGTTAGATTCACATTTTAATAAACTAACTCAAGATGATCAAATGAAAAAAATTATTTTCAAAAAATTTACATTATTGATTTCTATCATATGGATATTTTTTTTCACTGTTTTTATAAACTTATCAGTAATAATCATGACACCGTTGATAGATATTGTGATCCAACAAAATGGAAATGACGAAAATATGAAATATTCATTAGTATATCCAAGTGAATTTCCTTGGCAAATATCTTCTAACGGATGGTCATATAAAATAACGTTTTTTTTTGAATCACTGGCAACTATTTCTTTATTTTGCATCACAATGAGAGTTGACTCGCTATTTTTTTTTTATATTTTCCAAATAATTGCACAGCTAAGGGAAATGTCATACCGTATTACTAACACGGATGGATTTAGTGATAACGAAGAAATATATTTCGTTCTACGTAAAACAATATTTCAATACCAGACGTTGACCAAATGTCGTGAAATAATTGAAAAAATTTACGGACCCATTATTTTATGCATTATGTGCACTAATGCAGTCATAATGTGTGTTTTTATTTATCAATTGATGGAGGTACGAAATTTGTTTGAATATTATTATAATAACTTTAGTATAAAAATTTCTTTTCATAGATGAAAAATTTATCGATTAGAAGACTGATGATTATATTTACGTATATTTTGACAAAAGTACTACAGACATTCATTTACGCTTGGAGTGGGACATGTTTAACCGCGGAGGTAATGTCAAAACTTATTTAATTCACAACTTTAAGTCTTATTTATTACCACAGAGTGAAGAGTATAGAAAAGCTGTATATAATATCAACTGGTATGGAAACAAACGCATTATGAATTCGGTTATAATAATGCTTTCGCAAAAACCTATGGTTGTGACTGCTTGCAGTTTTTCACCTGTCACCGTTAATATTTTTATTATGGTAAATCGTTATTATATTTGAATCGTCCATATTTATAAAAAATTTATTAAAAATTTAATATTATTTTTGTTGCAGGTTCTAAAAACCACTGCATCATATTATTTTCTCTTAGAGACGTTTGAAGAGAAGTGATATTTGTTTATTAAATTACGTAGACATTTGTTTCATTCAATTTGAATTATGATAATTATATTCTATGATATTTCTAAGTAAAATATGATCAACTCAAAATATCGAATCTTTCATAAAAACAAAAACTAAGTTGTCGATGCTCATTGTTCAAAAACAATTTTCTAAATATGCATAAAATCAACATAAAACCGTCACGAAAAAAAAAACGAAATTTAAAGATTTTAGTCAATTTTAAGATAAAAAATGTAGAGTTTTTTAATTAATGTGCATTAAAGTATACAAAAATTAGATCATCGCTATCGATACTGCAGCTTACGAATCTTTAATAATTAATGAAAGTATATAGTATCTCGAAAAAACTATTCATCAGACCGATATGCTGTTATAAAAACAATATTATTTGATAGAGTATATAAAAATTAGCGCAGTTGTTTCCCACTTAAATTTTTGATAATAAATCACAGCAACAATTACTTTTCATTTATTTTTTCTTCTAGATTTTATGAAAGTCGTAAAACTGTTATGAAAAGTATATATTAATTTCACAATGTTTGTGTAGACAATAAAACTAAAATTTGGAAATGATTCGGGTCGCCAAAAAAAAAAAAATTCATTTGCCATCAGGTCGACCCAGTAGAGAACTCATCAGGATACCCTTATTAAAAAATAAGAGTCATCCTATCCTTTCAAATATTTATTTGCAGGCTAAATATTGAAATGGAGTACAAAAGAATACTATATAAAAATCACGTCAATAATTGTAGCATGGATTTTTTACTTCTTCATCAGTTATTCTTTGACACCATGAAGAATATTATATTTACACTCATAAGACCACATATATATGTCAGCGCAATGGATAGCATCGAGGACTTTGAACCGGAAGGGCGCAAGTTCGAGCCCAGCAGTGTTGGGATATTTTCATCATCAATAAAAACCATGTTTACTTCCTCTAATTAATGCGTTCAATACAATAGATAACATTCCCAATTGAATTAAAATTCAGAAGATATTTTTGGTGAATAAAAAAATGTATTTATCGATATTGAGCGATGATAAAATTTTTTGTTACTCTAGTGCAAAAACAGAAATTATTTATATCACTCGAACATGAGATAAATTTGAAAAAGAATCGTGAATTTGACACGATAGAACAAGAATGACAAATTTTACACAGAATATGTTTGAAAAAGAAATAACAATTAACGATTTGACTCAGTTATGACAAACAAACAGCTGGACGGAATATCGGCTGAAATTATTTCAAATCGAAGCATTCTTGCTACTTGAAAAAAAACTCTAATTTTTTTTTCTAACCTCAGATTTTAGATTTGATTGTTTTCATCTCAACTTCTTTTTTCTGTGTACATGGAAAAAAAATAATTTTGTCCTCAGAATAGAAGACGAAATAAAGAAAAATTTTGTTATAGTGACAAACATGATTAGCTTACGGTAACAAATTAATTTGTAATAACAAATAAAATTGTGTCGTAATTAAGAGCTCGATTCGTTATGAGAACACATGATATTCATTGTAACAATTACCATCGTATTTCAAAACAGAGATTTGTTACCCTAATTAGTCATAGCTTTTGAGTTCAAAAATTTTGTCAGTGCTGTAAATTCACTTCGTTATTTGAAGAAATTACTTTTTCATTGTAAAAAAACAGTTTTGTTGCTTTTGCAAGCGATTGCTAGCGCAACAAACAATTTATTACCGTTACAAGAACATTTTAATCATAACGAATGTTTCGTTATCCGTATATCAGGGTAAAAATTTGTTACCGTAAGTTATCTTATCTTATAGTTACAAAAAATTCATTTTCCGTGTAACACAAATTCATATTATTTAACTTCTTGAGGTCGAAAACAATGTTTTGTTTATTATTATCGGCCATAATAAGAACTACTATACGAGAAAAGAATCGTTGCCATAATAGCATGATAATGATTTTCCCATCCAATATGATAATTATGCCCCCTTTCAAGATGATACTATCACTTTATTTTCAGCATGTATTATATTATCTATAAATATGAATAATACACCAAGAAGTTTAACGTCATAAAAATAGTCACTAAAATTGTGAACCAAAGTGCGGTATTTTTTTTAAAATACTTGAGTTTTATTCATAGTAACTACAAATGCACTTTTCAGTTCACAATGATAACCATTGAAACCCATATATTTGAATAAAAAATTTACTTCATGATACATATACTTTAAAAGTCGAGATAATTTACATCGATCGCAATACTGATTGTCTCTTGATTATTCAAATCACTTCATTTTTTTGTCGGCTATTGCCTTCATTCAAAATTTAAAACGTAAAAAAAAAAAGTCTAAAGTGACATCATTATTACAGAATAAAGATTCTTCAACAATAATTGACTTACGTAAAGAAAACTTGTGTTTTGTTTAATTATTGTTTTGCATGAAATTATAATAATAAAAAAAGAAAATTACGCTTTAAGATTTTCTATCTTAATAATAGTATACAAACGATAATTACTTATAAAAATATTGGCGTAACAGATCACAGGAAAGATATGTATGATAAGTTAAAAATGCGGGAATAAACAATGAAACTAGAATTTATAGATGAACCGTGGAGGCATACGGTTGAATAAGGACTGATGCGTTAGTTCGATTTAAAAATTTTCCGATCAATAAAAAAACTATTACAATAATAATATAATGCGTTTGAAGTAAGTACTAAACTTTTACAAGTTTATATACATTGTATGAAGTCACCTATAATCTATGTCTTGACAAGAGATAATTTTTTTTTGAAACTTCTTGACGTTATATAGAAGAAAATTATCTTAAACGCTCGGGCAAGGTGCACTTCTAATATATACCAACATACATTTTTTTTTTTTTTTCAATAGTATTCTTTCATGACACATTCGCTTTATTTTACATTTCATTGAAATTTTATGCCTTCGTAATAGTTTAACTTACCGCCTACTCTATACTTTACTTTGTTTCATATTTCCCATCTAAGTATTACGATTCAAAAAAAGCTTAAAATTAAAATGTCCAGTTATTTTATCTTTCGTGAAGTTATCAAAGGTCCATTGTTAGCTTTAGGTTTATGGCCTAATAAAAACCCTTCATTATTTTATCGTTTTTTATCATACATCCAACTACCTCTAAATTTTGGAATGTTTCTCGCCATCTTTAACTTTGTACGCTTGCACGTTAATAACATAACGCTTTTAACCAAAAGTTTTGGTGTAATGACTACTTATTTATCAACAACTCTTAAGGTAAATAAAAAAAGTTAATGTAAAAAAAAAAAAAAAAAAAATTTAACGTTTTTGGTATTTTTTAAGATAACATGTTTATTGATAAATCGTAGAGAAGCATTGGAACTTCACCGTACTCTAGACCCGCATTTTAGTAAACTAGCTCAAGACGTTGAAATGAAAAAAATTATTTTTAAAAAATTTACGATGTTAAAATTGATAACGTGGTTATTTTTCTCCTGCGTTTTTATAACCTTATCAGCAATGATCATTACACCGTTGATAGATATTGCGATGCAATATCATAAATATGGAAAAAATAATAAATATCCATTAATCTACCCAAGTAAATATCCATGGCAAACATCGATGAACGGATGGCCATATAAAGTGACGTATCTTTTTGAATCACTGGCGACAATGTCTTTATTTTGTATAACATCAAGTGTCGACTCACTATTTTTGTTTTATATTTTCCAAATAATTGGGCAACTAAGGGAAATGTCGTACAGTATCACAAATACAAATGGATTTAATGATGACAACGAAAAAGATGTTGTTTTACGTAAAACAATATATCAATATCAGACGTTAATCAAGTGCCGTGAAATAATTGAAAAAATATATGGACCTATTATTTTGTGGATCATGTGCACTAATGCAGTTATTATGTGCGTTTTTATTTTCCAATTTATGCAGGTATTGAATTGATTTCAAAAATATTGAGATAGTTGTAATATAAAAATTTTTTCCGTAGATGAAAAATTTACCGATTATAAGATTGATGATTATATTTACATACGTTTTATCCAAAGTACTACAAACATTCATATATGCCTGGAGTGGAACATGTCTCACTGTAGAGGTAATGTCAAAAATGATAAAATTCACAAATTTATCTTGAGAGTTATTTATTACAACAGAGTGAAGATTATAGAAAAGCTGTGTATAATATGAATTGGTATGGCAATAAACGTATTATGACTTCAGTTATTATAATGCTTGCGCAGAAACCTATGGTTGTGACTGCTTGTGATTTCTCAATTGTTACGGTTAATATTTTTGTCATGGTAAGTCGTTGTTATTTTTTTATCATTTATATGTTTAAAAAACAAAATTGAAGTTTAATATTTTTTTTATTGTAGGTTTTGAAAACAACCTTATCATATTTTTTTCTCTTACAAACACTTGAAGAAAAGTGATGGTATTTGCTTCTTAAGCCATATAGATATATAAATCAGCTATATTAAACAAATGTAGACCGTGATATTCAGATTTCATTATTTTTCTTAGCAATATATTCTATACTCTGAAAATAGTATTTTGAATGAATAAAAAGATCTATTTATTAATGCTTAGCGATCGTGAAATTATTTTTTAACTCTTGTAAATCCTAAGACAGATCGCCTATCATAGCACAGCTTGAGATAAATTTAAAAGAGCTATAGATAAAAGTTTGTGGCTTTGAAATCAATATTACTTCGATACGAGATTCTCATTTAATAAAAATTTTGACTTGACACAACAAGAACCCCAAATTTGAGTAGCGACTGACTAATAATTTCAATAACTACAAAAAAATTTTTCATAACGTCCGAAGTTTATTAAATCGTTTATTCGTTACGAAAAGTGTTACAAAAAGTCTATAGCATGAGTAATATTAATCAAACAATTCACAACCCCAAAAAAATTTTTATGAAAAACATTAAAATACATAACTAGGAATCCTGTCTTGTAAATTTTATTTTACCTTATTTTCATATTGTAGAGACATCAGAAATATTTTTTATTGCTTTCAGTATAGATTTAACAGAAATCATACGAATTATCAATGCCCACAATAAAGTTTGTTTCACTAAACCTGTACAGAAATCTAAATTCGTATCTTGTTTAATGCAAAAAAAAAAATACTTTTTTATTGCAAAAAAAAGAATGAATTGAAAGTAATGCGCATCTATACTTGCTTGACCAAAAATAAAAATGAAAAATCTTCATCCTAGTTATGGTAAAAATAATATGCCAGATTTAGGAACACTTTTCGAATGATCACTCTATTAACGATAAACCTTTTCGTTAATCTAATTACGGCCACAGCAAAATTCAAACTGACACTTCATATATATATTTTGAAATCAATTAAAGATAACAACTAATACTATAATAATGGATAATTGTTTTTCCTTGAGCTCATTCCTTGATCGATTTCCGATAAATTTCAAGATGCGTTGATTTTCTTTATACTCTCATGATTTTTTTCTCTAAAGCATTTTTTTGCACCGCGTTCACTACAAATTAACGCTCTGTAGTTCGTTCTTCAATAGTAATTCAACTTATTACTTGCACATTCAGGAATATTTCGACTCAAAATATGTCCAAAACTAAATTGTATGCTTACTTAATATACCGAAAAACAATGAAAAGACTATTATTACCTTTAGGACTATGGCCGAAAGAAAATCCAACATTATTTTATCGTCTATTATCGTACTTACAATTACAAATAAACTTTGGAATGTCATTGGCAATATTCAATTTCGTACGGCTACACGCGAATAGCATTAAATTTTTAACAAAAAGTTTTGGTGTTATGACGACATATTTATCGTCAACTCTTAAGGTAAAATAATTTCATTAAAAGAAAACAACATTAGTTGTAAATTATTTTTTCAGATAGCGTGTTTTCTGATTAATCATAAAGAGGCTTTGTATCTGCACAAAACCTTAGACTCACATTTTAATAAACTAACCCAAGATGTTCAAATGAAAAAAATTATTTTCAAAAAATTTACATTATTGATTTCTGTAACATGGACATTTTTTTTCACTGTTTTTATAACGTTATTAGTAATGATCATGACACCGTTGATAGATATTGTGATGCAGCACAATGAAAATGACGAAAATATGAAATATTCATTGGTATACCCGAGTGAATTTCCTTGGCAAATATCTTCTAACGGATGGTCATATAAAATAACGTATCTTTTTGAATCACTGGCAACTATTTCTTTATTTTGTATCACAATGAGAGTTGACTCGCTATTTTTGTTTTATATTTTTCAAATAATTGCACAGCTAAGGGAAATGTCGTACAGTATCACAAATACAAATGGATTTAATGACGACAAAGAAAAAGATGTTGTTTTACGTAAAACGATATATCAATACCAGACGTTAACCAAATGTCGTGAAATAATTGAAAAAATTTACGGACCCATTATTTTATGGATTATGTGCACTAGTGCAGTAATAATGTGTGTTTTTATTTATCAATTGATGGAGGTACCAAATTTATTTTAATATTATTAAAATAATGTTAGTATAAAAATTTCTTTTCGTAGATGAAAAATTTATCGATTATAAAATCGATGATTTTATTTACATACGTTTTAACCAAAGTACTACAGACATTTATTTATGCTTGGAGTGGGACATGTTTAACCGCGGAGGTAAAGTCAAAACTTATTTAATTCACAACTTTAAGTCTTATTTATTACCACAGAGTGAAGAGTATAGAAAAGCTGTATATAATATCAACTGGTATGGAAACAAACGCATTATGAATTCGGTTATAATAATGCTTTCGCAAAAACCTATGGTTGTGACTGCTTGCAGTTTTTCACCTGTCACCGTTGATATTTTTGTTATGGTAAATCGTTGTTGTATTTGAATCATCCGTATTTACAAAAAATTTATTAAAAATTTAATTCTGTTTCTGTCGCAGGTTCTAAAAACGACTGCATCATATTATTTTCTCTTAGAGACGTTTGAAGAGAAGTGATATTTTGTTTATTAAATTACATAGACATTTGTTTCATTCAATTTGAATTATGATAAATATATTCTATGATTTTTCTCAGTAAAATATGATCAACTCAAAATATCGTATCTCTCGTAAAAACAAAAACTAAGTTGTTGATGTCCATTATTCAAAAATAATTTTTAAAATATCAATAAAATCAACATAAAACCGTCACGAAAAAAAAAAACGAAATTTTAAGATTTTATTCAATCTTATGACCAAAAATGTAAAGTTTTTTAATTATTGTGCAATAAAATTAAATTAGAAATATATCGGCTTGGCTCACGATCAATTAAATAGTATACAAAAATTAGATCATTGCAATCAATACTGCGTCTAACGAATCTCTAATAATTAATGAAAGTATATAGTACCTCGAAAAAATTATTTGTCAGACCGATAAGCTGTTATAAAAACAGTATCATTTGATGCAGTATACAGAAATTAGCGCAGTCGTTTCCCTCAGTAACAATTACTTTTTATTTATTTTTTCTTCTAGATTTTATGAAAGCCGTACAACTGTTATGAAAAGTATATATTGATTTCACAATGTTTGTGTAGACAATAAAACTAAAGTTTGTAAATGATTTGTTCAAGTGAACGGTTGAATCAGAACTGATGCTTTGATCCATTATAAAATTTTATCGATCGATAAAAAAACTTTTTTACAATAATAATAACTAATATTGAAATAAACCAACTGTGAAAGTTTACAAAAAGTTTATGAAAGTGAACATAATTTATAATGTTATGGAAGACAATTGAATTTTAAAAAACTTTTTAAAATTATGTGGAAAAACATTGTTTTAACTACTTTGGCTATTATCATTCAATTTAGTTATATACACACGAGTTCTTTGTCTTCAAAATATGTCTAAAAGTATAATATCCGACTATAGAGCATTTCACAAACTCACTAAAAGACTAACCACAGTCGTGGGTCTATGGCCTTATGAAAACTCTTGTATTTTCTATCGGCTACTACCATACTTTCAAATCAGTTTAAATTTAATCCTAGTATTAGCGATGCTTGGTTTCGTTTGCAAACATTTTTCAAATATTTCTTTAGTGACAAGTAGTTTAAGTATTATGACGACTTTTATGACTGTTATTATAAAGGTAACATATTTAATTCTTCTATATTTATAAGACTACAGGCAGATACTTTTTGAGTAAAAATTACCTATAAAGTTTGGTACTGTAAGGACATCTAGCTAGTAACTAAATTTTTACTATGTTGATAGTAGATACTGCACTTCGTTTACGTGCTATTGAGTAGTATATTTTATAATACGCATCATAAAAATTTATATCTTTACCACATGACGTCACAGTATCAAATTTATTGGGTAATTTTTACTAAAAATTTCTCTGCGTGTACAAATCACTTTAATTGAGAAATATAATTAAAGCTTTTTACAGCTATCAAAAAAAAATTTTAGTGCAGACCATATTCGAAATTGATTAACTTATCCATAAAATATGTGACGTACCCATGTAGAGAAATATATGCCACGTATATGTATACGTTAACATGTATACGGTAACATGTATGTTGGCATATATATCAACATATATACAAAATATATATATAAATATATGTTCACGTGAAAAAACAATTTTTGACATATATCTTGTATAAAAAAAATCATTGAAAAAAGTTTGAAAAAGCATTGAATATACTGAACTTCAAAACATGACACAATGAAGTACTTCTTGAAGGTTTTTTAAAATTCCGAAGATACAAAGAAGAAAACAATTGACTCAATACTATAAATCAACGTGTTTTCCGACTCTGTTTTAAACTTTTTTTGACTCTCCATTAAAAGTGCTAAGTTTCAACATTATTTTCAGTGCAAAATACGTTCAGTAAAAGCTGATTTTGAAGTATATCTGAAAGTCGTTCTTCGATGATATTTTCATAGTATTGAGACATTGATTTCTCCCTTGAATTTTCAAAAGTTTAAGGAACGTTGAAAAAAGTTCATCGCTGTGTGACGTTTGTATAAAGTTTATTTTAGAATAATCGACGCTTTTTCAAAAATTGTTTTTACGCGGAATATTACATAAATTTTTTTGTATATATATTTTTCCGTGCGGGTAACTCTTGTGTTTAAACAAATATAATATACATTTTAGATAATTGAACGATGTACACTGACATATTATACATTAGAATCTCATAATCTAATTATGAAAAAAAAGCTTAGATTATAATTCTTTACTAATTTTTGATAGCAATCAAAAAGTAAAATATATTAACTAATGCAAGATATAGTTATTTTGTTTAGTGGTAAATCGAAAAGATTTGACAGAACTACATAAAAATTTGGATCCTTACTTTAATGAATTATTAAACCATTCAAAATTATCAAAACTCATTTATAAAAAAATGAACATCTTTAAAAGTATATCATGGACTTTATTTGCTTGTGTTTTTTTTTCATCGGCATTATGTATTATAACTCCAATAGTGTCCATATGTTATTATACCAATGAAATGAAAACGAAAAAATATCGATCGATATGCCCGAGTGATCTTTGTAAAATAACATCAAATAGATTATTCTATCAAATTTATTTGGCTTTTGAAACCCTGGCTTCGTTCGAATCATTTTTTGTTACAACGGCCGCCGATTCTCTGTTTATGCTATATGTTTTTCAAATAATCGCAAAGCTACGTGAAATTTCTCATTGCATTACGCATATTAAAGATAAAAATGAAAATAGTGTAGTAGGTAAATATGTTTCTCAATATGTGAAATTAATAAGATGTCGAGATTTACTTGAAAAAATTTATGGACCTATTATTCTTTGGATCATGGGAACTAACACCATTGTATTTTGTTCATTATTATTTCAAATATCACAGGTATGAAAGTAATTTTTATAAAAATATAAATTTTTTACATGGAGAAAAATGTAAAGGAATGACTACTAACATTTTTATAAGAATGAATTATACTGATATATTGAAAAGATATTTTGAATAATATATTTTATGAATTATATTCAAAGTAAATATAAGAATCAGACCTATGTATAGTGTTTTTTTTATTGGGTTAAACTTATTATCTTTGACAAAAAAAACTACTATATAAAACCTAAAACTCACCAGTTTAAAATAGATATTTACGTGATAAGGCCGTGAAGTGGCTGTTTTCTGACAGTGACGATATTTCGATATGAGCTTAAGGTTTGTGGCGAGAAGGATCGAAACGGGCGTAATTTTAACGTCCGAGCACTAACATTAAAGCAAATATCGAAAAAAAGTCGTTGTCAAAATTGCCACTAATCGACCGAATGACGTATAATATTTTTTGTTATTATCGCTCCATAAGTTTAACTTTTGAGGGATAGGAGGCAAATAATGACATTTTTTTTTTTTTTTTTAATCAATTACTTGTAGGTGGACATAGATATTTCTTAAACAAATAATTGACTAATTTGTATTACTTGCTTTAAAAATGGCGTGGTTATTATTTTATAAACATTAGGTCTGCATCGTAATAAACTGCCAGCAGAGAAATAATTAGCGCCACTCAATAGTAACTAAGTTTAAATTTTACTCAAATTCATTGGTCGGTACACTAGAATACGACTATTTTTTTTTTTTTACGATCTCTCTCAATTTCGCCTGGGTGTACACAAAAAGTTCGTAAAAAAAGGAGGGGGTAAAACTTCACGGCCTAGGCCGTGAAAAAAAGACGGTATAGTAGAGTCTCTAAAAAAGTGTCCCTTTACGGACACCACCCAGCGCTCAAAAGTTGAACTTTTGGAGCGAGTACAAAAAAAAAAAAATTTTAACTGATGGTTAAAGATCCATTCATTAGCAAATGAATTAGAAAAAAATAATTATAAAAATTTGTCAGCTAACGCATTTGTAAAAATCATGATTATTGAGGATGTTAATAGTTATATCATAATGATCAATAAGTTACCAAAAAAATATTAGCTTTTCAGCTAGTGTTAAAAAAAAAATTTATTTCCTTACAATTTCCAAATAGTTGTATAGTTTTATTCATAACACGATTAAAAGTATACAAATAGCCTGAAAAATAAATCGAGTAAATTCTAACATAGTTACAAGCACATCAACTATTCTAATTTTGCGTTATTTTGTCGTTAAATAATTTATTACTAAGCTCTACAGATTAAAACTCCTATAATTTTTCTCCATGCCCTTATTAAGTTCGAAATAAAATTAAAATGCGGTTTCGCACTTACAGATTGAAAGTATATCTATTGTACAAGGATTATTACTTATTATGTGCATTGCATTAAAGATGATTCAAATATTTATGTATTCGTGGAGTGGATCATGGTTAACTGAAGAGGTAATTTTTGAAATTTCACGAGTCATCACTTGAACCAATATTGCATACGATACTCTCTAAACGTGAATAAGTGAAAATAAATGAATATTCTTTAATTCCAAGTGCAAACCGAACCACTAATTTCAAAAAGTGGTTCGATTGGCACTCAAAATTAGTAAATATTCACATATTTTACTTATTCATGATTAGAGAGTACATAGTATGAAAAAAAAATATAAAACAGGTCGAATCCTGAATTAAAAATTCAAATTTTAGTTTCAGCAGCCAGTTGTAACAAGTCTGTTGTAGGAGAGGGTGGGGCAAAGTGGGTTCCTTCAGGAAAATAATTATAATATCGTTAATTTTTTCATCGCGCTTACTTATTTTTAGACCCTTGATACTTATTTTCACTTCATTATGCTGCGTCGATTAAAATTTAAAAATCGAAAATTAGGGGCAGAGTGGGTCCCCTTCAAAAATTAGGTAAAAAATTTATTTTTTTATTTTCCGTCAAGTTATGACCTCTGTAATGTTTTTATAATATTCTAGGCAAATATGTGATGTGTGGGGAGAAGTATGGACCACTCGGAAAAAAAATTGTAACGAAAAAAGTTTTTATTTTTTTATTTTCTGTTTTCAATTTTTTTTCGAGTGGTCCATTTCATCCCACATATAACATATTGGCCTTAAACATGATAAAAACATTATAGAGATCATAACTTGACGGAAAATAGAAAAAAATTTTTCTTTTATAATTTTTTGGGAAGGGGGCCGTCGTGTCCCAGAAAAAAAAATTTTTTGCGATTTTTTGCAAAATTTCGACTGATTCTTTCGAAATAGACGAAAAATAAACGAAATTTGATAGCTGAAAGCCACAAAAAGAACAAACTGGCTTAAGGGGGCCGTCGTGTCCCAGGCTCCCCTATCTTCAATTTTCTTGATAAATTATATTCAATAAACAGTTTTGGTGGTCTATTTTATCCCTCATTATATAAGAAATTTCAATAAGCTTATTATCCGTCCGAATTTATTGACGTATAGAAAATTTTGAGGGGCCCACTATGCCCCCATATTTTTTGAAGTTTCTAAAATTTTAAGGGGCCCACTCTGCCCCCAGGGGCCCACTTTGCCCCACCCTCCCCTAAGCCAATGGCGTTGGAAATATGTGCATTAAGAATCGTACCAAATTACCAATAAAAAAATTGCTCGTTTTTCTTAACATTTTAATCTATTTTTTATTCAATATAAACTTTGGATCAAAATCGTCACTTATTAGAATGAATCCTAGACCTATAGAGATAGAATAAGTATCAGATTCAACTTGCGGATATTAACATCACGCATTGTTAATAGTATTGGTCTGAAATCGGCTTGTTACAGCTTACTGTATAAAAGCATTGAAATTTAAAATCTCGACGCAGGCATTAAGAAAATTATTATTTGTCAACACAGAGTGAAGATTGTAGAGATGCTGTTTATGCTGCCAATTGGTACGGTAATAAACGTCTAATGACTTCAGTTGTCATTATACTTATGCAAAGACCGTTGACATTGACACTCTACAATTTTTCATCCGTTTCTGTTAGAAATTTTATCACGGTAATTACAAGTGAAACAAACATACAAAAATTTTACAACAGATGGAGTTATTCACAAATAAAACAAAACATGCGTTTTTTATTTTTTATTGCAGGTGTTCAATGCTGCAATTTCTTACTTTTTTTCGTTACAATCACTTACTAGTAACGAGCAGAAGTAATCGTAAGCCGATCGAGTTCATGGAGAGAAATTTATGGCAACCATTATAATATACTATGGGAATGGTTCCCATATCGTGTGATAACAGGTTTTTTTTTGAAGTGTAGATTATAGGAATGACACCCATAAAAAATATGGTGGCCATTCCTATCTATATAGATTTCATTTTTATACAATATCGGATTAATTTCTATAAAATTATGGTAATCGATACCATAGTAGTATGGAAACGATTTTTATAATATCATAGGATCATAATACCATAATGTATAGTTTATCTCCATACGCACCTAACAATGGTTCCAATGTGAATATAGGATTTATTACTATGTGACTATAGGAACTATTCTTATGAGTATGGTAATCATTACCATACGATATAGGAATTACTCCTATAGTTATAAAATTTTTCCCAGAAATTAAGGACGTATATTCCATAATTCTAAGTTATTATTATCATAACGTTATGGGTTAACCTTTCAAAAACGCACTAAAAACGGTTACAATAATTTTCTGTCTGTGAAAATAATTTTAAAGCATAACTTATTACTTGATTGTCCTTACCTCTACCTTTAGAGGTACCATTTTTGGCCACTTTAGGGCCAGTTTTCGACACTTGAAAAATTTTAATAAAATAATTTGTTAAAGACAGTGACATAACTAATTTTTAAAATGTTTTCAAAGATACTTTTAACCCGCTATTACAATGGTATTTTTATTTTACACTTTTTCATTAATTAAAATAAAGTATCAAATGTCCGAAAATGGTGCAGTGGCCACAAATGGTAACTCTACCCGATTTATAGGAATTTTAGGTCTGATAATAATTTGGCACTGCACAAAAATTTCAACTTTTATAAATATTTTTGAGAAATGTTGATACTAATGTAATATTAAATCATAAAATTATGAACTTTAAGTAAATAAAATAAATTTATAATAAGAAATTTTTGAAAAATTTAATTCGTACGGAAAAAAATGATACAATCTTGTATCATGTGATGCATTCTAAAAACCATCTTCTTGTGCAACTTGAAACAGTTGTCCCAAAAATTCATGAAAATGATTAACCGTAAACACCCACTCCGAAATTTTCTGCCCAAAATAAACGATTATGTTCGACTTGAAAATTGATACATGTCAAACTTTTTTTTCTCTGAAAAAATTATCTAATATATTTTGAACCTCCCGAAAGTGACTAATCAAATTACGTGTTTTTATTTTAATTACTATTCCTATTTTATTAATTATAAATAATACGCATCAACAGAACTAACTTCATGAAAATAGTCATCATCATTATTAATCCAAGTGTGTTCTTTTAACATATTCAGGGTTTTATTTCTTCAAAATATATGGGTCTGAATTATAGTAACTATGGACACACCTTTTTATTAATAATGATAACCATTGAAGCCCATGTATTTAAAGAAAAAATCCACTAGATCACAGGCGAGTTTTCAAAGTTAAGATAATTTATATAATTCGCAACACTGATTGTCTTTTGATAATTCAAATCTCTCAATTTTTTATTTAATTATTTCCCTTATTCAAAATATGAAATGAAAAAAAAGAGCAATGCGACATCATAATCAAAGAATAACAATTATTTTTTATATTTATTTAATAATAGTGGACTTGAGTATACAAAATTTATGTTTGGTTTAATTATTTTCTTACATGAAATTATTATAATAAAAAAAAATTACACTTTAAAGTCTTTTATACTAATATGAGTATGCAAATAATTATTGCGACAAATTGATATATCAGACCATAAAGAAAATATGTATGAATGCTTAAAAGAACAAGTATAGACAATGGAACTAAGCTTTGTAGATGAATCGTTCAAGCAAACAGTTGGATTAGGATTGACTCGTTTGTTTGATTTGAAAATTTCCCGATCAATAAAAAAACTATTACAATAATAATATATCGCATCTGAAGTAAGTACGAAACTTTTGATAAAGTTTATGCGTATTGAACGGAGTCACCTATAATTTATGTCTCAACAGAAGAAAATTGTTTTTTAAACTTTTTGACATTACCTAGAAGAAAATTATCTTAAACACTCAGGCTATTATATTACAATTCAGCAAAGAAATCGAATTTTCTTTGTCTTGATAACATGACTAAAAGTAGAATATCCGAGTATCGAGCATTTCACGATTTTACTAAAAGACTATTGACTATTGGTGGTCTGTGGCCTTACGATAATACTAACATTTTTTATCGTCTCTTACCATACATACAGATTTTTTTAAATTTGGGAATGGCATTAGTAGTATATGGTTTTGTGCAGAAACACTTTTCAAACGTCGCTGTTGTTACAAGAGGATTTGGTATCATGACAAGTTTCGTAACAGCTATTTTGAAGGTAAATTTTTTTTCAAAAAATAATTCATTATCAACCAGTTTTAACGAACAGTTTTTAAGAATTTGTATCAGCAAATAGGTAAAATATTACTGTTTTTCACTTTCATATTTCTACCAATGTTATCAGTAGACAGAAAAAAAATATTTTTTAAATTTTCATCTAGGATTGAACAAAAATATTGAACTCACTGAACTTCATTTCATAACGCGCAATAATAAACGCAATGTAATAGAAAACGTCTACTTATTTAAAGCAAAAAAAAAAACAACAATGTTTATTATTATTATTTTTAGATATTTTTTGACGAAATCTAGGTATTTTTAGAACAAAATTTGCAATGTTTGCAAATTAACGCACGTTTGGAAAAAAATAGTAAAATATGACAATTCGTTTCCTGAATGCTGATCATGTCGAAATCGTGACGAAAAAAATTCAAAGAGCAAACTCTGATCATTTCTGAGTAAAATCAGTTAATAGTAGAAAACACTTTTTTTTTTTTTAGTGAATAATTTCTAAGAGATTTCTACTACGTCGTGTCTTTTGTAAATTACCAGAGATGTGATAAATTTAGAGATAAATTTTAATTCGTAAAATTAATAAATTTTTCCTACTTGCTAAATCAAGTCGAAAAAAAGTTATTTATTCGCCTTACTTATTTGCCTTAATATATAAAAATTATTTTACTTTAGTTTTGACTTTTTCGCCTTAGAATTTAAGTCGAATAAGTCTACATCAAGTCAGTTTCGACTTGATTTAGACTTTTTTGCCTTACATTTTAAGTCGAATAAGTCTAAACCAAGTCAATATCGACTTGATTTCGACTTTTTTGTCTCAAATCGTGACTAAGTAAGCCAGTGAAGTCTAAACCAAGACGAAAATTCATTGTATTTCATATCTCCGTAAAATAAAGTTGAGTTTGTCTTGTGAAAAACGGCTCCAAATTTCGACTTGGTAAACCAAGTCTAAATCAAATTTTATTTTTGACCCGGGAAGATACGAGTAATTAACAGAAAATTATCTCCTTAACGCATGAAATGTCAAAAAAATTAATTCATTTTTTTGTTTTATCTTAAAGGTAATGTGTTTGGTGATCAATCACAACGATTTGTCGAAGCTACACAAAAATCTACATCCGTATTTTGAAGAATTATTGAAAAATCCAAAATTGCTGGAGCATATTTTAAAAAAAGTAAATATCTTCAGATTCCTATCATGGGCTTTAGGTTGTTGTGTCTTTACAGTGATAGCATTTTACATAATTACTCCGTTGAGTTTTATAATAAACTGTTATTTTCATCGTTCAAATTAAAAAATATCCAGTAATATACCTCGGCAGTTATCCATGGAAAATTCCATCGAGTGGATTTGTTTACAAAGCTCATTTTATATTTGATACACTTGGATCATTTGCATTATTTTTCATTACAACGAGTGTTGATTCTTTGTTTACACTTTATGTTTTCCGAATATTTGGACAATTACGTGAAATCTCATACTGTATTACCCATATTAATCACGAAAGTAATGATGGAGATTTTGTTATTTATAAATGCATTGCTCAATACGAACAATTAATAAAATGCCGCGAAATACTTGAAAAAATTTATGGGCCGGTTATTATTTGGATAATGGGAACAAATGCTGTTATATTATGTGCATTATTATTTCAGGTATCACAGGTATGAAACTAGTTTTAATAAAAAAAAAATTATTTCTATATGGAAAAAATTTTTGGTTCATACAGTAATGTATACTTATGAAAATTAAATTTTATCAATATGGAGAAATGGAAATAGTGATTTTCCTTGTTTTAAATAGGAATAATTCCTTCATTGATAAGGAATTTTTTCAATATAAGCATGTAAGAATAATTTCTATGTCAACAAAGTAATTGTCTCTACATTAACATTGAAGTTTTTTCTACACAATATAACATGAGCTTTCCCTATGCTACAGGAAATTCTTTTCATTGTACAGAGAAAAAATTTTTATGTTATCTTAGACAAATCACTATATTGACAGGAATATTTCCTATGTAATTCAATACACGCAGAGAAATTTTTAGTAAAAATTATCCAGAAAGTTTGATATCCAGAAGACATGTGGTAGTCAAAATTTTTCTCATATACATTGTAAAACAATGCTACTCAATAGCATATAAATTAAATGCAATTTTCAGATGCCCTTACAGTACCAAACTTTATTGGTAATTTTGACTAAAAAATTATCTGCGTGTAGAAAAAGTTACCATATCAACATAGGAATTTTTTTTACTAACAAAGACAAATTATTTGAATATTTTTTCCATACATTTTTATAATTAAAGTTTTTTTAATGCAATTAAGATGTATTGTATGAGTTATTAAGATAAATAATTACTCACAGATGAAAAGCATAACCGTCATACAAGCTTTATTATTCACTACTTGCTCTATATTGAAAATGGTTCAAACATTTATGTACGCATGGAGTGGATCATGTTTAACAGAAAAGGTAATTCAAGTAATAAATAAAATTAATTATGACTTTAATAGACGAATCATTTTTATGTAGAGTGAAAACTATAAAGATGCTACATATTCTGCTAATTGGTTCGGAAATAAACGTTTTATGACGTCTATTGTCATATTACTCACGCAAAGGCCTTTGACATTGACAGCGTGCAACTTTTCAATCGTTTCTTTAAGAATTTTTATTTCGGTAATTACAAAAAAAAGCTGTTTCAAATAAACCTTACCTATTGTAACATATTGACTGGTAATTTTGTCACATTTGCTCAAATGTTACAACGGTCGAAAGACTTTTTGAATAAAATATAACTTTTTTTTTTTGCAGGTTGTCAATACGACAGTTTCTTACTTTTTTTTGTTACAAACACTCGATAGTGATAACTAATAATTTGAAAATTAATAAATTTGATTTTTAAATACTATTTACTCAAATAGATTATTAACAATCGAGAAAAATAGTATTATTTCAATTCATTTTTAAAAAATAAGAAAAATTGATTCTCAATAGTCGTCACAATTAACAACATAATTACAAAAAATTCATCAAAATCAAAATTTGATAATAAGTAGACGTAAAATGAGCTTGCAAATTATAAAGTTGACGTCATAAAATTAAATAACACCATTAAAGAATTAATAAATCTTTTCTATAAATTTCATATGCACAAAAAATATAATATGAGTACTTTGTATAAAAGTTATTTCAGTATACTGATAAAAATGCTTGGGTTGTAAGCAAAAATTATTATTATTAGAAAAAAAATAATAAATGACTTACCACATTCGAGTCACTGTTGTCCTTTTCCAATTATTTGTTGACTTCAATGATTTATTATAATGCACATTATTTTCGCTGATAAAAATTCATAATTATTAGAATGTCCCATTAGAAGTATTAATTTAAATAATTTTCATTATAATTCAATTGTAAATGCTGTTGCATCAAATTTCATCAATGTACATAACACTTTGAATTGCGATTGCTTCAATATCTGTAATCACACCAATAATCGATATATTATTCATCTCATCAACTTTTCTTTTCAATTTGTAGGCCACAAATTTATAAAATAAATATAATTATAATTATATCTCAATAAATAATACAACTGATAAAAAATATAAAATAAATCATTAATTAAACATCTGTAGTGATGAGTGTAATAATAATCATAATGAATATGTTGATAAATATATGACTTGTTAAAATGCTTGATGAAAGTTTGATGGGATAGATGATTTTAATAAAATTTTCTATTTAAATTATAATGAGACTACGCGAAATATTGTCAAAAAAATATTAATTTATTTAATTAATATATTTTCTAATATTTGATAGTTTTTACATCATCCTATATTTCATTTGACGACCATTATCAAAAATCTACCAATTTCAAATATTAACCGTCTATATATATGTACACATATATAAAAGACCGATCTGTACTAACTGGCAGTTGAATTTGAACTAACGCTCCAGTGGTCACTCAACCCCAAATTTTAAAATCAATATCAAACTATCGAAGTAATAACTAATAATTTTCTCTAAAAGCTTTTTTTCATTAAATCGATTCAAAAATTATAGTCTTATCTAAGCATGCGCTTCATTCCCTAACAAGCTGCATGTTTAACTTTTTTTTAGGGCACTTTTAAAACTATCAAAGACCATTACCCTTTAGGAATTATTAATCAGGCTACAATTTATCCACTTATCTTATTATCTCAAAAAACAAAGTTATAATGTCCCAGAAAAAAATTTCCGACTACTTAATATATCGTGAGATAGTAAAAAAGTTGCTAATAGTCGTAGGTCTTTGGCCCTATGACAACCCTAGTATATTTTACAATTTTTTACCGTACATACAGATATTGGTCAACGTCTTTTTGTGTTTCGGTATGCTCGGTTTTGTACAAAAAAATTTTACAAATATTGGACTCGTTACTAAAGGTATGAGCATTATGACAAGTCTTATGTCAACAATCATAAAGGTATGGACGTCACATATTGTATATTTTTAAAAAATAATAATTATTATGTAGTAATTAATAACAATATTAAAGGTGGTGTGTTTCATAAGAAATCGATCAGATGCAATGGAGTTACATAAAAACCTCGATCCCCATTTCAATGAAATTTTACAAGATTTAAAATTGTCGAAATTTGTATTAAAAAGATTTCCAGTTGTTAGACATTTATCTTGTTCATTTACTATTATCGTCACAATATCGTGTGCATTGAGACTTATTATTCCTATATCTATAATGATTAAACAAATTAAACATAATATTCACCCGGTCCGATATCCGCTTTTATTTCCTAGTGTATTTCCGTGGAAAGTAACACCCGAAAGTTATATTTATGAATTTGAATTTGCGATTGAATCGTTTGCTGTTGTAACACTATGTTTTATAACTCTAAGTGTTGATTGCCTTTTTACATTTTATGTTTACCAAATGATTGGCCAATTAAGAGAAATTTCATATTGTTTTAAAAATTTAACTGAAAAAAGTGATAGTCAGAGTATTCTACGTAAATGTATTAGTCAGTATCAGGTATTATTAAAGAGCCGTGATATATTACAACGTGTTTATGGGCCGATTGTACTCTGGATTATGGTTACCAATGCTGTTATAATGTGTACTATTGCTTTTCAAGTAACTCAGGTATAAATTAAATCAGATTTCGGTTTAGAATAGGAAGGGTATTAAAATGAATTTTTTAATCTACAGAAAAAAAGGACTTCTTGGTGTAAAAAATTTTTACTTGCCCTATGAAATTTTTTCCATTGAGGACTGGAAATGAAAATTTTTTCGAGGTGAGTAAAAAATTTTGTGAGCCAAGAATCTTTTTTTTCTGTGTCTGTAAAATATTATTTCAAGAATAAGTGATAGTATTTTTTTTTTTTTTCAGATGGATAGTATAACACTCGGTCGTGGACTATTAATTTTCACATGGATAGCTCTTAAAATACTTCAAACATTTATGTACGCTTGGAGTGGATCTTGCCTCACATTAGAAGTATTTAAAAATAATAATAATAATAATAATAATAATAATAATAATAATAATAATAATAATAATAATAATAATAATAATAATAATAATAATAATAATAATACAATGATTCAAAGAAAGTCAGATTATAAATTTGCTAAAATTGAAAATATAAATTATAAATTTTCAGTCTGAAGAATGTCGAGATTCTGTGTATGCTTGTGAATGGTATGGAAACAAACGTCTGATGACATCGATTGTTATTATTCTATCACAACGACCGCTCATATTGACAGCTTGCAATTTCTCAGTCGTCTCAGTTGAAATTTTTCAAATGGTATAATTTATATATTTTTATATCTAAACAATGTTTAATTTTGATAATTATTTTTCTGCAGGTCATCAACACAACAGTTTCATATTTTTTTCTATTACAAACACTTGAGCCCGAGGCTTAAATTCAATGACAAATCAAATTTTTTCATATTGCACTTAAGTATACTTAAGCATATTTAATGAAATTTTTAAATTTGATAATTGATGAAATAATGAGAATAGAATACAAATAAAAGAAGACGTGAAAATATTTTCATTTCAGTAATTTTATTTATTCTTTACCGATTAAATATTTATTTACTGACTTTCTTTTTATCAATACAAGCTTCAATAAGTATTTAAAAATTCAATTATTAATTTTAAACATCATTGATAACAACCAGTTATTTTAGTAATTTATAGATAAAAATGTCACTCAATTTAATTATTTAAAAAATATGTATTTTTAAGAAATTCTGAATAAATTCATAGTACTAGTTTAGAATCGCGACTCTACCTATTCTTAATAAATAAAAATCCAATTAACGACAAATTGCTTTGATACTAATTTCAACAGCAAGCATTTTTTGGTGGATTGAAGGTACATTTGCTTAATTAGCCATTTTTTAAACACCAATAAACTATAAGTTTATACCAACGGTATAAAATGTGCTTAATTTCGAGATTATTTTTGATTTTTTAGTTCCGTGCCACCTGCACCAATTGACACAATTTTCGTATTATTCTATGCATTGACTCTGAAGTCAACCACCAAAACTTAAGCCTTAAAAATTTATTTTTGAAGATTTGTAAGATTTCATGTTATTTTCATCAATTTTTTACCCATAAAGTGCAAGGGCCAATAGGCATCTTGTGTAAAAAAAATACATGCAAAAAATTTAATCCGCGGTATAACTAAACAGAAACCAATCAAATGATACATTTTTTGTCTGATGCATTAAGAAAGGATCTCAGTATTACAGATAAAATTAATGAAGCTGCCATTTAACAGTTTAACATTAATTATCAAAATATAATCTAGCACACAAGAAAAGGTGTATAAAACATAAACCAAGATGATGAAGAAGATTTGGCCATAAACTATTAAAATATTGAGAAGATCAACACCAAATTGCAAGATATTCGATTAAAAAGACAAAATAAAACCAAGTATCGATTTTTTATGATGAGTTGTATATTAAAAAAAAAAAAACATTTTTCAATACTACATCTAAATGTTGTTATGAAAAAATTAAAGGATACTATAAAAGTGTCGACTTAAAATATGTTCAAAACTGAAGTCTACTTGTCCGGTGAATCTAAAAGATCGTCACCGAACGTATTGTTCTCCAACACAAATTATTTATACAGTTTGTCAAAGTAGAATAGACACGGAAATTTAAAATTCAAAACTAAAATGAAAATTTAAAACGAAATATTTTATAAATTTTTTGTTAGTTGAAAAAATTTTAAAAAATGGTAGATCAGTAGAAAAGACGGTAGAACCGTAAAAATAGTAGAAAAATTCAAGATCTACCGCTAAAACAGAAAATCTTGTAACAATGCGTGACAGATGGTCTATGGATTAAACCAAACTAAATAAAAAATTTAGATTGAGTTGACTGATTAAACGAATTCAAAAAACTATTTTCTATCGGGTTATAAGCATTCAGTAAATCACCACACCTAGGAACGCCAGTTGTATTTATAAATTATCATTGTAATTTATTCATTTGAGTTTAATTGAACTTTCAGTTGAAGTAAAATTTTAAATGATATAAAAGTTTCTTTCAAGTTCTGGTTTTTCCCATCAATAATGTCTGCATTTATAAAAAGCACCGAATCATTCTTGCCTCCAAATAAGAGAGGGGGGGGGGGGCAAATGTACCCCTCAAAATTTTGAGTGCCTCAAATGATTTTGGGGTGAAATGGATCCCCAAAATTTAAGGGGCCTATTTGCCCCCCCCCCTCTCCTTTCCCTATTTTCTAATGACAAGATTTTAAATCTTTTATACTAAATTTTTATTACGATCACTACATATATCACTATGTTACATCGCACGTGATCATACATGCATCAATTGTAATCACTAATCACGTATTGTAATTCCATATTGAGGTATAAATATAACACTGATAAGTATAGTTAATCTAGTATAATTTCTGAGCAAAGACATTTATAGTCATAGAATTGGGAGATTTCAATGACATATTAAACGCTTGCCTATGAATTGTATATAAACGTGTCATAAACTAATCCACGATCATATCGAACAGCTGGAACGATGCATCTGTTTGCATGTAATATCGTACATGATTACGCATTATCATGCATATTATTCCTTCAATACTTAATTGATGGTTTAGATAAATTTGTTTTCGAAAAATCAAATTTGTAAAGTATTACACTTGCTATTTTAATTGGATATTTAAAAGTTAGTCAGACTCAATAGAAATCTCTAATTAAAGATTACACAACTATCGAATTCAATGATAAATTGATCAAATTTATCAATACTTTGAAAGGTAATACAAATAAATACATACAATAGTACTTTTGCCACATAAAAAATAATTAAAATGTAAAAAAATGTATATGTATTTTATTTTGAATTGAATCTTTCATGATAACATACAAAAAGTATAATATAGATTACTACACAAAAGTCTTGATTAATATTTAAATTTTATAGTAAACAATAAAAAATCACTATTAATTATTTTAACAAAATTTGAACTATTTGCCAGCTATCTATTATTCACATTTTTTATTTTCATGTTTTCTATCTTATATTATTGATCGATTTTCGCTATCATTAAGAAATTATTACACAACATTAATTCTGTTAAATATCCGCTATTTCATCAAAATGCATTTTCCAGGTCACTGGTACCGAGCAGTATATTATCTAATTGTAAATTTATCGTTAAATCACTCGCAACAATGATAGTATGGTTGATAACGACTAGTATTCATTATCTTTTTTTTGTTTTACGTATTTTAAACGATTAGACAGTTAAGCTAAGTTTCATATTGCTTCGAGAACTCAAACCAAATTAATGATAACGATAGTAAAATTGTGTTGTATAATTACACATTTTCCCTTTTAACCGCACCGTCTTACCCTACTATATCTTTTTTATATTTATTCAATAATATTTAAATGCTAAATAAATCACACTCACATCAGAAAAATTTTACAATGAATTGATGAAAGTTATAAACTTCTAATGAGTTGTCTGTATGATTTCACAAAAACCTTCGAATACAATAAAAAATATGTATCGATGACTAAAAATTAATGTATAGGCAGTGAAACTTAACTTTAAAATGATCTGCTAAAGGTAATAGTTGGATCAGAACTGACGCTCCGCTTCATGGTAAAAATTTCCGATCAATAAAAAACTATTACAGTAATAAGTCATAATGTTTAAAGTAAATTTAAAAGTTTTAAAAGTTTATGCGCAATGCGTAGAGTCACCGATAATTTATGCATTTTATTATTTTTAACTTTTCGACATTACGTGGAAAGACATTATCTTAAACACTTGGATTACTATTCTACAACTCAGCTACGCACTCGAGTTCTTTGTTTTACAAGAAAAAAAAATGACTAAAAGTAGAATATCCGACTATACTTCGCTTTACCAGCTTACTAAAAAACTAGGGACAGTTATAGGAGTATGGCCTTATGAAAAATCAAACATTTTTTATCGGCTTGTGCCTTATATACCAATGACATTACATTTAATAATTTCATTGGCGATATTTGGTTACGTTGGTGAACATTTTCCAAATATTGCTCTCGTTTCACGAGGGTTAAGTATCTCAACAAGCTTTGTTACTACGATTTTGAAAATAGTGTGTTTGAAAATAAATCATAAAGACTTAACAGAGCTCCACGAACATCTTCATCCATATTTCAACAAATTATTAAAAGACTCGAAATTATCGGAGCTCATTTTAAAAGACGTCGAAATGTTTAAGCTTGTATCATGGTCATTAACTATTTGTGTTGCCACTTGTCTAGGATCTTATATTCTTACTCCACTGAGTTTTATAATAAGTTGTTATATTCATCATATTGAAATTACAAAGTATCCACTCATATATCCATGCAGTTATCCGTGGACGATAACCTCCAATGGAATTGTTTATCAAATTCATTTTGTTTTTGAAACATGTTGTGGATTAGCAATGTTCTTCGTTTCTACGAGTGTTGATATATTATTTCCGTTTTATATTTTTCAAATGATTGCTCAGTTTCGTGAAATCTCGTATAACATCACGCATATTGATGACGATGATGATGATAACAGTATTCTAGATAAATGTGTAACTCAATATGAAAGATTAATGAGATGTCGCGATATACTGGAAAAAATTTGGGGACCGATTATTCTTTGGAGTGTAACGACTAATGCCATTGTCCTTTGTACAGTACTATTTCAAATATCAAAGGTAAAGTAATTTCTGATTAAATTTCAATTGAATTCCTATGAGAACAATTCCGTGTTAAAAAAAAAAATTCTTTCCAAAAAGATTACAAAAAATTTCGATGTGTAGAACTTCAAAATTCGACACATATTGAAACTTCAAGATGAACTTTTTTCGAACTTTAATGCTTTTGTTAGTAAAAAAATATAGTTAATTTATAATTTTATGTGATTGAATTTCAAATCAAATGAGAGCGTTTTCAAAACATAATTCTAAAAATGTATATTTACAAATTTTTCTTTCGTTCAGAAACCGCTTAAAAATCTCTAATTTGAAACCCGATAGTTGAAGGGAAAAATGTAGTAAATACACATTTTAAGAATTATATTTGGAAAATGTTCGCATTTTATTTGGAATTCTCCCACATAAAAGTCTAAATCAACGACATTTTTTAGTAACAAAATCATTAACGTTCGAAAAAAATTCAACTTAAAGATCCAATCGGTCTTAGATTTAGAAGTTCTAGATGTCGAACTTTTTTGGAACGACCTTTTTTGCACGGGATTGAGTTATGATGGATTTCCGATTCAAGTGAATCAAAATCAATCAGAACTCACGAGGAATTCCGCTGTTCTAAATGGGATTTCATCGTAATTTTCTATCGAGGATATGATGACATATAGAAAAATAAAATATTTCTAGATGAGAAGTATAACAATCGTGAAAGGATTGTTATTAGTTGCATATGTTGGATTGAAATTGGGGCAGACTTTTATTTATGCATGGAGTGGATCTTGTTTAATTGATGAGGTAATTTTTAGCAAACTGACTATTTCAAGGCTTTCATATAAATCATTTTGTTTTTAGAGTGAAGTTTATAGAGATGCTATTTATGCTGCCAATTGGTTCGGAAATAAACGTCTTATGACTTCAATTGTCATGATGCTAACACAGAGACCTTTGACTTTAACAGCCTGCAATTTTTCAATTGTTTCTGTCAAAATTTTCATCACGGTAAGATAAAGAATTAACTCACTTGATATATTGTAAAATTATTTACAAACCAACGTTACCAATTGTACAAATTATCACTCAATGATTGAGCCATATTGAGTTTACTTTGATTATTTAATGATATTCACATCACCAACGTAATTTGATAGCTTGAGCGGAAAGTCAACAACATTACAGTCAAAACAGAGCTTACACATTGTATAATTAGCATATTTTGTTATTTTTCCAATCAAATAGTATCATCATAACAATACAAACAAAGGCATTTTTTTAATTGTAAGCCTCAGAATCACGATTTGTTTTTCTAACTCACCAAATCGATAACAATTGAATTTGTATAAAAATATGTTACTAGTCTTAGTCTCATTTTTAATGGCATCGACCATCAAAGCTCGAAGCTTCATTGCTAATAATTATGAAAAATCTGGCGTGTGCACCATAGACCAAAACGCGATTTGAGGCAGATGGGAGATCAATCCTACCCCATCATTGGGAAAGACAATGTTTGCCTGTCTAAAGTTTCGTTATTTCATCTCTTGTCGTACAAAATACTACATTGCAAATTCTTAATACACTATTACAACAGATGAAAGTAGTTATCTATAAGTACAAATAAAACTACATATAAAATGATTTTTTTTTTTTCGTAGTTCCTCAATACAGCAGTTTCTTACTTTTTTCTTCTGCAAACCCTTGATGATAAGGAGTAAATATAATTTAAAAACCTGCTCAACTGACGAATCTTTGAATTTAGTGTGCTTAAAAATGATGATCCGATTATTATTAACAGTGTAGTTTATCATTGTAAGGAAAATATAAATCTGATTATATATGATCATGCATGATTATAAAAGAGCATTGAAAATACTATATGGGCGTACATACACATCATTTAAATAACGAGTCAAAAAATAGAAGATTTCTATTTTTATTTACATATGTGTCATATGATCTTCCACCTGGTTGAATTTCGGAAGAAGTTCATAAAAATAATCATAAAGATCATTTACCCTTTCACCTTGAAACACATACAGATTTTACCATATTATTGACTTTTTGTATATTCTAATTTATTCGCATAATACGCTTGTATTTATTATTGCAATGCATTTATGATCGTTCGTATATGATTATGCATGGTCATGCACTTGCTAATAGACATGTCTGTAATCATTTATCTCAGAGTCTGTAATAAAAACTTATAAGTAAAGAATTTGTCTAATTATTTTATTTACTTTCGTTAATCAATTGAAATTTTTGAACTCTGACTAAAAATTTGCAATACTGAGTTAAAATTTTCATGAGTATCTCTCTAAAGTCTAATGACGTATTCAAAGAAAGAAAAATAAACAATACACAAATCTAAAGAAAAATAAACTTACTCTGTAAACATGAATAAGTGAAATCAGTGAATTATCACTAATTTTAAGTGCTAACCGAACCACTTATTTCAAAAAGTGGTCTGATTGGCACTTAAAATTAGTGAATATTCACCTATTGCACTTATTCATCTTTACAGAGTAGTTTTTAACCTAAACGTTTCAAATAATAATCGTTAAAAAAATAGTCATCAAAGATCAGGGATAAAGAAAATATTTTTTAAATAATTTTTCACTGGGTTAGCCTTCAAAATGGTGTGAACTTACACAGAAAAAAGCATTTTGTGGCACAAGAAATTTTTACTTGCCCCAAAGAAATTTATACTTGTCTCAAGAAATTTTTTGCATTAGAAATTGAAAATAAAAAATTACCTGAGATAAGAAAAGTGTTTAATGAGAGACAACATTTTTTATACCAAGAAATTTTATCTAATCCTAGGAAAATTTATGTTTTTATTTTTTAATGCAAAATATTTCTTAGCACGAGAAATTCTTTTTTTCTGTGTATGATTGGTAGGCACATTGTAATAGAACAAAACATTTTTTTCATGGTACCAGCATCAAAGCTTAATATTTCAGTGTCTCTATAACCAGTTGAAACCCTGTTCGAAATCGTTCTTTTTCATTGTCACACAATATACTGTTTTCGTGCTTTACTGTGACCTTGTTGTTGAAAATCCAACAACATAGTCGATATTTTTCTTAATTTTTCACTAAGTAAATTTCAAATCTTTGAAAATTCCGAAAGCTATTGTTGACACTATAATTTTTGAAACTCGAGTTTCAATTAAATATCAACGTTTTTAGGTCCTAGATAGCTATGCTATTTTCAGAGTTCTTTAGATTCAGGTTGATCTTCACGTCGATAATCGTTGATGTCAACCATAAAATCCTTAGAAAAAATTATAGAATATACAGAACTAAGTACTAGCAAGCCACTATGAAAAATGTATGTCATAATGTAAATAATAAACAAAAATAATTAAAAACCATAAGAATTAATAACTGACCGCTAAATGCTTGTCGATAATAATTGAAACTAAGAATGAATTTTATCAATTAAATTTTATGAGATTATAAAAAATGTTTAAAAGTTGCCACTATAAAACATTTTAATAGTATTCTGACCGACAATAAATTTAAAAAATATTTCTCGCCTCATAGAGTTCATGAAATTAAAAATAATTAGCAATAAGTTTATTTGTATAAATATCACGAAAAACAGTAAAATAAATACACAAAAGTTGTTTCCATAGAGAAGTTGAATTATACTAAAAGTTCAAAGGACTTACAGAGCATTTGCAAAAATGACTTTATAGTAAGTACTGAACGAAACCTATTCAGCCGGACTGTTCGATGAAGACTAACTCTCCAAACTCACTATAAATTCACCGATCAATAAAAAAACGATTGTCATAATGCTCAGCAACTTTGTATTACAATTTTTCTTTTTGCCAAATCGTTTCTATGAAATATGATTGCATCTACTCATGCGCTTCGAATTTACCTAATATACTTCGATATATCACTATAAAAACGTATTTCAGCCGAAGAGTTCAATGGAAGTCATCTGAAAACGTTAACCATTTCATATTGTTCTCTTACTCAATTTGATTAATTTTTCTCAAAAAAAGAATGGCTGATAAAAAAATATCAGATTATCTAATATACAGAACAGTTATTAAAAAATTAGTTATTTCAGTCGGTTTATGGCCTTTAGATAAACCAAATACATTTTACAACCTTATCCCATATATTCAAATAATTATTAATGTATTTATGTGTTTCGGTATGATTGGTTACGTACGTGCTAATTTCACTAATATCGCACTTGTCACAAGAGGATTAAGTATAATGACTAGTTTTTTATCAACAATCGTTAAGGTAAATATAAAATATATATTACTATATTTTTAAATATTTTTTTATGACAAAAAATATAAAAGTGTATGTTTATTGTACGGTCTAGGTTGGATCATTTGTTATGAATCGTAAAGACGCAATAGATCTACACAATACTCTTGACTTGTATTTCAATAAAATGCTGAACAGTAAACAGTTACCATGGGTTATTTTAAATAATATTACAACTGTTCGTCCTTTGACGTGGACATTTCTTATCTTAGTTTCAATATCATGTGGAGTGCGTATTATTGATCCATTTTCATCAGTCATTAGCCAATTGTCGCACAAAATAAGTCCTATTAAGTATCCACTTTTGTATCCAAGTGTATTTCCTTGGTCACTAGTACCAGGTGACACATTGTACAACTGTGAATTTGTCATTGAATTGTTAGCAACAATGACACTGTGGTTAATTACAATGAGTGTCGATTGCCTATTCACGTTTTATGTATTCCAAATGATTGGACAGTTACGAGAAATTGCTGATTGCTTTGATAACTTAGATGGCGACGATGATTATGATTGTCGAAATATAGTGCGTAAATGTGTTAATCAATATCAGACGATAATAAAATGTCGTGATTTATTGCAAAAAATTTATGGACCCATTATTTTATGGATTATGGTTACTAATGCTATTATACTTTGTACAGTAGCATTCTCAGCTACCAAGGTATGTTCACGGAGAGAAATTTATGGTAACTGTTCCTAGTACGTTTATGAAATATCATCCCATACCGTTACGGTAATGATTACTTGTAATTATGTAATATCGGCTCATACTTTCTGGGAAAAGCTCCTATAATCATGGGAACGATTCCCATCATTATGGTAATAGTTCCCATATCGCATGTGAAAGAATTATGGTAATGATTACCATACTCATAAGAATAATTCCCATAAGCAAATAGGAACCAATCCTATAACCATATGATAACGGTACCTGAGTGCATATGGGAATAAACCTTATATATTATGGTAACTATTTCCATAATATTATGGTAATCGTTACTATTGTACTATGGTGAACGTTACCATATATTATAGTTATCATTACCATAATGTATGGGTATTATTACCAAATTATTATGGTAATAGTTACCATGTATTATGGTAACGATTACTATAATATTATAGTAATGATTACTATTATATATATGGGCGCCGTTCTTATAATCGACATTTGAAAAAAACCGATTACCATGCGTTATGACAACCATTCCCATAATATATTGTAATTGTTAGCATAAATTTCTCTCCGTGTCAAAATAATTTATTTAAATAAATGTAGTATCGAAATCCGAACAGTATACACTTTCTTTGAAATGAATATGCTGGACTTTATAACTTTGAGTTACCTATCCAAAAGTTCCCATAGAATCCACTCGAATAGATAAACCGCATAGAATCCGATAGACTTGTATTAGTTTCTATGCGGTTTTTGACGTATTTAAGTGGGGTCTATGGAAACTTTTGAATAGGGTTATATATAATGAAAATACGTCAAATTTTCGAAAAGCTATTGAATATTTTTTGTTCGTTTTTCGGAAAAATGGGATAACCTCAAAAATTAAAGAATTATTTTTTTGTATTTTAAACATGTATGATAATTCGCTCACTCATTCAAATAAAATGTAATTTAAGAGTAAAATTATTACAAAAAAAAAGAATTCAGAATGATTTGTTTTGCACGCCATGCCTCAATTTATCGAGTCTTATTTTAAATCTATGTATTAATCTTTTTAATAGATGGATAGTATACCGATTGGAAAAGGATTAATATTATTGTCTTATATTTTATTAAAATTAGTTCAGACGTTTATGTACGCATGGAGTGGTTCACTTTTAATGGCGGAGGTAATTTGAAAGATTATATATACTATAGTAATCAATGTATACTGTTCTCATTATTATTCATTTTTGTTAAGTCTGAAGAATGTAGAGAAGCTATATATGCTGCAAAATGGTTTGGAAATAAACGTCTTATGACTGCTATTATTATAATACTTTCTCAAAAACCACTGAGTTTGACAGCTTGTAATTTTTCTGTCGTATCTGTTGATATTTTTCAAGCGGTATGCAAATTTTCTCATTAATAAATATTTTGAACAAAATCTAGAAGATTCTACTTGAATGAAATTTTTTTAATAGGTTGTTAACACTACGGTATCCTACTTTTTTCTGCTACAGACAATCGAACCCGATTCATAAAGAGTTTAATTTTTCATACAAAATTTTGTAATAATTTTTTATTACATACCGTTATTTAAAAAATAATTGGTTTTCAAGATATTTGAAACGTAGAATAAAAGTTCAAAAATTATATAGTTTAATTTTTCACATTTAGTGTATTTTCTCAAAGTATCATAATTTAATACAAACATTGAGATGCATCTAGATGTACACGTCTAAATCGATTCTTGATCAATTCAAATTCTACCAATAAGAAATTAAGTTCTATTTTCCGTTTTTTATTTTTGAAATAACTTTACCCCCCTCAAATATGTTTCTTTAAATCGCCCAAGAATTTGAAATTTTTTTGTGATCCTTAAATTTTTTCCAGTACACGGAAAGAAAATAATGGGAAGTTTTCCGATGCATTATAGGAATAGTTCCCATAGTGGTATAGGAATTATACCCATACTATTATAGAGATGGTTCCTATATATTATGGGAACCACCCCTATAATAGTACGGGTAAAATTCCTATACCATTATGGGAACCATTCCCATCATGGTATGGGAATAGTTCCTATAATGATATGGGAATAGTTCCTATACCAATATGGGAACCATTCCCATAATGTTATGGGAACCATCCTTATAATATCATCAAATTTTTTTTTGCAAAATAGTGTAGAAATTTTTTCGAAATTTGAGATTATATTGAAATTTAAATTTTTATTTTCAGAAATTGAATTTTCTTGAATTTTCTGAGCTGACAAGAAATTTTTAGTATTCCCATAATTATAGGAACTATTCCTATAATTATGAAAAACATTCCTATAATTATAGAAACTGATTCCATAATTTATAGTCGTAATTCCTATACTTTTCTTTCCGTGTAGTGTAGTATGTATACTTTTTATACTTATCACAAATTTACACCATCAGAACTGATACTAATTTTTTTCATCACCTCTATTTATTTAGTAAATATTTAGCGGAGGTTAATTTCGTCAATTATAAAAACATATACAAGAACACTATTTATTTTAGTTTTGTCAGTTCTTTTTCTCTATTACAACAGATGGAACCGACCAACGCATAAAATATGAACCACTATTTACAAAGCACACAACCAAAAACAAGTTTTATCTAATTATCATAACAATCTCACCCAATAACGATATCAATCCTAAAATAATTGTAGTTGCCATTCCACATCAAAATTATGGATCGTCAATGTTATCATTATCATTTAATTATCCTCAAATTGATGAATGTTCCTGACAGTTAGTTAAATTTGATTACCAATTCAAAGAAATCTGAAAAGAAAAATCACAAAAATTTCCGACTTTCATCAAACCACTCACTGTCCCTTTGACACCCTTTTGTGGACTAACAATAAGACGGACTGTCCACCTTGACAGTCACATTGAAACTGACGCACTAATGCTTACTGCAATTTGTGACGATCAATAAGATAAAAATAAAAGTTATAAAACTCATGCGTATAATAAAAATCAATTTTTTTGAATACTTCAATAAAACACTAAAAATAAAATTAATTAATTACTATACCTATGCATAAATTAATCAATTAATTAATATTCGTAAAAAATCAAATTTAAGAAAATTTTTAAAGATTCAAAAATTAAGAAAATAAATTCGATAACTGTTAATAGTTGTCAATTTATATTAATTATATTATCGAGTAATTTATTAATTAACACATTCTTATCACAAGTATCAAAGTTACAAGATTAAGATGCCTAAGTTACTTGAAATTGGAATAGCAGGTATATATATATAGAACATTTGTGCTTATGTATACATATACATTGTATGAAGTCTTCAGCAAAGGAGAATGTCACTTTGACTTTGGTTTTACTTAAAGTTTCTTGCAATAAAGAGCTAACCACTGAAACTTTGAAATGAAACTTGAGCCGTCTTCCAAGCGAATATATAGATATATTAATACCAAATAAAAGTGGCGATTTCAGAGACTCCTAAGATATAGTGAATTTCACCTAAAGCCAATGGCAGACATCCACTTAATTCTAATGTAAGCATCTACTACAATTAACTTAATTATCTTATGGTTTCTGTTCGAGTGATTTTATTATTTTCGATCGATATTCAATATTCATCAACATGAGTCTTGCGTTTCATCAAACTCGATAAATTTACTTAAATTAATAATCTTCTGCTTTTAGTGTAATTAGTCAATTTAAAAATTATAAAAAACAATGAGTAATTGCAATATGGAGTTTTATTTTTTATTATACCTCAACAAATTTCTCATCTCTTAAATCTTATCTTAAATTTAAGTCTAAAGTAATTAAAATTCTTTGCAATATTTTTTTTTCAGCTTCATATAACAATTACTCTTATCTTGAGATAACTGCAATTTTCTTCCTGCATATTTTCATCCGTCAAAAAAAACGAATTTAAAATAAAAGAAGAAAAGTAAAACAGCGATTATAATTTACATAATTTATCTCAGTATAAATTCAACGCTGTAAACATTGGAGGAAGTTAAATTTGGGGTTTAAAAAAATATATACACTTTTAATTCATAAGGGCTGATTCATTTTTTTTTAAGATTATGGACAATATGTATATTTTTTAAAAATAAAAAAACTATCCGTTGAAATCTAAGGCATACTTTGAACCTAAATGAGCATTGAAAATCTATATTAGACTTTTTAGGACATAATCATTGAAAAAATTGATGCAAGTGATCCAGTCATCTCTCCAAAAGACTAATGACACCCAAGGGTGGATTGGGTCCAAGAAGCAGCGTGGGACTACCAGAGGGTCAATTAAAGAAATTTTGAGTTCGTTCATTTCACGATTTATGTCTTTGTCTTAAAAAGTCTATTATAGGTTTTCGACTTAGATTTCGACTCGGGTATTTAACTTTATTCTTCCTAAAATTTTTTTTTCAATTAATAGGTGATTATTATTTAGTTAATCAATTTATACACTTAGTCTTTATAATAAAAACCCTTTCATATTACTACCTGCATTGAAACTACAAATTTCATCGCCTATAATAAGTCAGCCGAAACTAGCCAATTTTGGACCAATGCAAATTAGTGAGTTGAATATGATCACTATCTCCCTTAGGAACGAAACTGTCTTGTGTCTGCTCAATAAATTAGTTTCTAACTTAATTCTAGCCCTATCAAAATTATATTTGTTTGTTGTAAGCCTCTATATAGCAATATTTCATTGTATCTATTCAAGTTGACAGTCGAATTTGTGCATTCGCCATTAGTTATAAATTGTAATCGTCTGAGTCCAAAACTCAAAACTTCAATGCAGTTGATTATGAAAAATATAGCTTTTCTGCATTTCAAACGAGTGTAAAATCATGTTTAACTTTATCCTACACAGAAAAAAAGGATTTCGTAGCTCAAGAAAAATTTTTTGTTATAAAATGAAAATAAAAATTTTTCATGGACTAGAAAAAATTTCTTAGCATAAGAAATTTTTTTTTTTATCCAAAAAATTTCTTAGCGCAAATTCAAATTTTCTTGGCGCGAGTAAAAACTTTTTGCGCCCAGAAATCCTTTTTTTCTGATTACCCAGATCAATATTTCGAATACAATATTGATCAAAATTGTTTGAGATTCATGAGCTTTTAGTAGACTCAACTCAGTCGTATTAGCAGAATTTTGAACATGAATTTGCATTAAATATGAATTGACCAAATGAAGTTTTTAATGGACATGATAAAGTTTGCTGGTCACATCTATTTAATAATACAACAAAATAAAACTTTGGTCTTAAAATCTCTGAGAAACTAAAAAAAAATATTTTAATAATTTCCAAGTAAAGTTCGGATGAGTAAAAATGAATTTAAAATTCATATTTAACATGTAAAATTTTTCAGTGCTGTGAAAAGCACTTTAAACGCAGTGAAATAAGGGTAGTTTGGTGTGTGGTTTTCCCGTAAACATAAACTCGTGAAAAATGAGCTATAAAACGTTGGAGCCTCACCCTAAATCCTGGCGCACTGTTAAATTTTAACTCTCCGGCGGTTTTTTTAACGGTTTTACCTATATATCGTTTTTTTAGCCCTCTTATCATCGCTCATCACTTTAACAGATTTCAAGTACCTATGAAATTTTGATTTATTCATTTACTGATATAAAAACCATTCGTATATATAATAACTTAGGTATTTCCAAACAGATTTCAATTTAAAAAACCAGAAAAAAGAACATAAAATGATTTAAAAGATTCAAAGTAAACAATTAATTTTTACTTAAAAAACTAATTGAGCTAAATATTGAATGATAGATAAAGTTATAAAAACTTAAAACTTTTTAATCCTTCTTGATAAGTCAAAAAATTATTACAGAATAATAGTTAAAAATAAATTCAATAGTTTTGAATGCAATTCTTGCAAATTAATGATTTCATAAATCTGCACGTTGTCAAAAGTTTTAATAAATTTTTTTAATAAAAATCAATAAAAACAAAACATCAAGAGCTTTGTAAAGAAAATTTTTTTAAAAAATAAAAATAAAGGATTTTTAATTTAATTTAATAGATTTTTTATTGTTAAAAATTTTAATTTTTAATTACTAGTAATTTGTTGAGTAATTTCTTATACTCAAAAAAAAATTTCAATGCAATAAATAATAAATTGATATTAAATTTTTGAATAATCTAATTAAAATGATGTTAATTATTGAATTATAATTACACTAATTAAATTTGACTAAATATCCATTAAATAGAAATAGTATTCCGTAAATATAAAATGTAATGAAATAAACATCAATTATAATTGATAATTAAATGAGAATGAATACATGAATTAATAAATTGATATGTAATTTGATTTAAATGGAAATTTATAGGAAAATAAAAAATCTTCAGCACTGAAAATAAAATAAATACTTTTTACGTGAATTAAAATTCCCTTTGGTGCTTTCATATAATTCGTTCAATATACACATGGACCCCTAAAGTTTGTTCAATGGTTATAACCCACGTAATCGAAATATTATAAAAGCTCTTGATACAACTGTGCACCCCATAAAGTTGTCAAAACTTCTCCACCCACTTATAAAAGCATGCGTATTATTTACTAATAGCTTTTAAAAAAAATAATAAATATAAACTAGTTCAATATTAATTTGTCAATCATGATTGCAATGAGACAATAAATTATCAAAAGCTAAAAATTCTTATAGTTTTTTTTTAAACACAACACAATTTCTTTAATGAAACATTTTTTAAAAATTAATTAATATCAAAAAAAAAAAAAAAACAATTGAAATTAATTAAAAATTGAACTAAAGTGGAGATAGAAAATTTAGGCAGGAGATTGTGGGATCACACATTCACAATACAATTGGGCAGTAATTACTAGACCACGGTATAATTGCATCTCATCACCTATCTACGTGTATTGTGTGGGTACAGATCGAAATTCAATTATACATATTGGACATACCAATCATGGATATCGTTTTTCATCGAATTTCAAATACGAGTAACATTTCACATTTTATATCCACTTGGAGCAAATGAAATTAAAAAAAAATGGATCGATTCAAAATTAAAACTCTTCAGTGCATTATTTCAATTACTCATATTTTTTTAACTATTTTTTACCATGATTTATGTGTACTCGTTTGCCAATAACTCATTATAAAATTTCAAACGTTATATATTTATATATATATGCAGACCAGATGGTATATGGTAATAAACTTTTCGATGAAAGTTAAAAGAAATAAATATTTTTCTTCCGACAAATGTTTAATTCATGTTAACTTTTTTATCGAGATGCAACACATACAAATTTTAGTAACAAAAATAAAATTTCTGCCATCGAATTTATTTAAGAACAATTATTTCTTCAGTAATATTTTGTGACAGTAAAATATATTTATATATATATATTTATTTATTTGTAAAATTCATTTATGTCAAAACTTTTGTAAATAAATAATAAATATTATTAAAACAATAAGAAACAATTCATATAAAAAACATCCATCTTTTTAAGTTAAATCTAAATAAATAAATGAATAACAATAGTAACTTTTTATTTTGTAATGTTATTTCAAATAAAATTATTTCTTTTAATTTAATATATTTATTTTTTATTTTATTAATTTTAAGTTTTAATAATAACTACTTCAGTATTTAAAACAATGGCATTACATGCACCAGAAGTAGAACAAGAGAAGAAATAAAATAAAATGGCAAGAAATTACAGAACCGGAGATGATTTCTGACCTATTAGTGAAGAGAGTTAAGTGTCTGACGAGCGGAGACAGCGTAATCCACAATTGGAAATAGCAAAATAGAAAAAAATCCGAGATAAAAAGATAGAGACAGAGATAGTGAAGAGGAATTTAAAAGGAAAATGTTGAAGAGAAAAAAGATGAAAAAGTCAGGTACAGACTACCCTCTCATTCTCTCTTGCTTTCTTTCCATTTTGTTTTAGCTTTTATTTTTTTATCATCTCATCCCTCTAATGCCACAGCAGCGTATCATTTCCGCATTGTGCGGATGCAAGAACAGACAGACCGGCGGAATTTTAACGAGTTTTGTGCAACTTGATATGATGTTGGACACGCGCACGAATATACCCAACGCAACTTTGATTGTCCAAAGAACAGGACCCTCGGCTGTTATACACGTTTCGTTGCCCATTACCGCTCATTTCAATTTTTATCACAGCCGCCTCATCACTGTTTTTAATATAAAAAACCACTAACATTTTACTATTATTCTTATTATTTTATACATTGTAATGAAAAGTAATAATTTTATTTATTAAATAAATGATAATTTTATTTTAAGTAAGGTAAAAACCCCTATATCCGTTCACGTTTAATTGGAGTCAGATTAAATCACTCAATGTAAATTAATAAATAAAATGAAAAACCAAATTTTTTTTTGAAGTTTCGAATATTAGAATAAAATTTTAGTGTGAAGAATAATCTTGATAATTAATTATTATTAATTTTTTAAATAAGGTTCTTGAGTGTACCCATAGGCGCTTACTAAAAGTTGTCATATACCATTACTCGATCGACACGTGACCCTATAGTCGCTCAAAGACAATATCAATTAAACTATGATAAGTTTATTGATTTGGACAATTAATTTATAAATTATACTACTTTATTCTTTCATAATACAAAATTTTATGAATTTTAAAAATGTATTTAATAAGATATAGATATAACAATTCTTAAAAAATTTGACGTAACTTAAATTTAATCTCATGAATGAACGTTAAAGTAAAAAATGCCCGGCTGAGCGCGATTTTGAAAACAGTCATTTAATTTTAATTTATAATCTATTATAAAATAATTTGATACATCATATTTTCATATATTTCGATTCACAAATAATTATTTATCAATAATAATATTTTTAGTTGTAATTTTTTTTTATAAAAATTATAAAAAAAACGCCTTAAACAATTTAAGTGAGCGACTAATGGTACTGAGCAGGTATAGGGGCTTTTATCTTATCTTTAAAAAAACACGAAATAAATAAATTTATAAAAAAATTAAGCTAAAAACTTTTTAATAATAAATGAAAGGTACCTGATTCGATTCCCGAAGGAAGTTATTTTTCTTATTAATTTTTATTTTAGAATGAGAAAAATATTTTAAAACATATTTTCATCCTCAGGAATGAAAAAAAAAATTAATATTTTTTTTAATAATAAATAAAAAAAATTTATCTTGAATTCTTACCGGAGATTTAGCCGGTGTATTAAATTTCAAGGATACGAAGCTAAAAGTGATTTATTGGTACTAAGACGAGTACAAATAACTTTGGGAAGTATGAAGGAAGGTAAGAGTGTAGAAGAAATAAAAACAAGATAAAAGTAAAGAAAAATCATGCTCGTAAATTCATCGAATCGCTGACAAATGTTGCTTCGAGATACAGCCGATGCTTTGGATTATATTTGGGGAGATACAAAAATAATAAAATAGAATACGAAAACTGCTAAGAAAGGTTTACAAAAAAATATTTCTGCCGAATTGAAAATATGTGAAGTAATCAATTAGTAAAATTTGAAAAGTATTTTTTTACAAAGTTCTATGTCACCTAACTTTTGACAATATTTATTAACTCGTGAAAATTTACTCAACACCAATGATTGAAATTTATAGACGATTGGAATCGATTGATTTTGATTAAAAAATAAAATCAAGTAGATTTAACGCTATCACTTCAATTAAAAACACGGAGATAGTTTTAGTTTAATTATTCCTGAAAATTTGTTTAAATTGATTTCAATTTAAAAAAAAATCTACCACCAATCGAAAAAAAATTTTTCGATAGATCAATTTGTTACAAGCAATAATTGTCTTTCATTTTAAAAAACTACTAAATATATGTTTTAAAACTTTAGAGTATCATTCAACAGTTAGTAAGATAAAAAATAGGTCATTGACACTGTAAAAAATTTGCGAATCGAATTAAATCTGAAGTAGGGTAGGGCGGGGCTAGTTGATCATAGGGGCAAGTTGTGCAATCGAAATATCTCGAAAACTAAACAACTTACAACAAAAGTGTAAATGGTGAAAAGAAGGGGTTACGGGAGGAGAACACAGCACGCGACAGATAACGGCTGTCCAGTGCGCAGACTAGCTGACAGAACGCTTTGTTTTTTTTTTGTGTCAAAAAAAAAAAAACGGATGTTTAGACTTTTTCTCCTACACTTGCTGAAAAAAATTTTTTCGTGATCACGTAAGTATCCAAGCATAATGTAGTTATTGCTCTTTCAATTATATATGATTATTTGTTTTTAATTCTTATCATTCTATCATAACCTAACTTTTAGTTTGTTGCTCCAATTGGGGCTAGTTGAGCAAGGCGCGCTGACTGCTTGCTCAACTAGCCCCACTAGATTTTTATTATAGACAAGTTAAATTTTTCTTTACTTAATTAATAATTTTCAATTTATTTGTACATGTGATGATTTAACATAGTGTGTTACAATTACAATAATTCGTTTTGATGTTATAATAATAATTATTATTATCACATTTCAGGATGCGTACATTCAGTGCCAGATTTGTCAACAATGGTCGCACATTAAATGTGTGCCGAACGTTGGTCTGACCTATGTTTGTATCAATTGTGATAGTGACTAAAATGATTAATAATTTGAGATTTTTAATCATCTAGCAATATTTCTGGTCTCATAATTTGTCACTAGTTTAATTTAATATTTATTTACTTAATAATTATTCTTAAATATATCATTTTAAATGCAAAAAGTATAATAATGATCCAAAGATTAGGAAGTGTTAATTTTGTTTGATTTTACCAGAGTTATTCTAATAATATAATAAGTAGATAACATAATTATAATTAATATTGTTATATTTATATTTATTATTATTATTATTATTATTATTATTATTATTATTATTATTATTATTATTATTATTATTATTATTATTATTATAATTTTAAGTATGAAGAATTATAATAAATAAATAATTGCTTGTGAACAACAATTTTATTTGGCCTTCATATACCATTCTGTAAGTCACTCCGTGTATTTCATCCGTTGCACAACTAGCCTCATACCCTTGCTCAACTAGCCTCATTAGTGGGGCACGTTGAGCAATTTGGAGCACCCGCGTATTTCCGGGAATAACTTGGAAATTTGCAATTGGATCGTTTTTGGGTTGCTAGACCATTTGAAGAAGACTAAATTATGAACCTAACGACATGTCACTCGATTAAATCCGATACACAGTCTTAAAGTAATGGAAGCTCAAAGTAAAAAGTGATCAACTAGCCCCGCCCTACCCTATATGCGGAACAGATGACGGTATTTATTCAATCCCTTCGGAGTGAAATTTACTCCAAAGGTAAGTTTATTTTAAAATTAAAACTCCGATTCGGAGTGAATGTGAATTGAAATAAAATCCAGACCACTCCGAAATCACTCCGTTGGAAAAACAAACTCCTTATTTACTCCGTATGCGGATTGAGTTTCTATAAAATATCTAATTCACTTTCGATTTTTTACAGTGCAAACCTATTCTGTCGTACTTAGGAAAAAGGCAGTAACTTCACTTACTGCTTTTCTACTTAACTAATGCTAAATTAGCATTGGTAAGATAGAAAGACAGTAAATTAACTAACTGCCTTTTTCCTAAGCACAGCAGTATTAATTAATAAAGATAAAAGATTAATGAATCAGTCTATATATATATATAAATATATACATAAATAGTAGTAAATGCGAGTAACAGAAATCACGCGTTTAAGGCATGAATTACCAGGATATATTGGCAACAATAGTAACATACGGCATTTCACAATGTTACCATAGCGTCAGTTTGTTATCCCAAGGGAAACATATTCGGTTTGGTCCGGCGGAGTGTGAGCGCCGACTACCGCTCGCGGCTATTTCGTCTAACCCGCGACTCGCACGAATGAGTTCCCTTGGGTAAAATCGAGAATCGAAATTAACCGCTGGAAACGTTTGCCTTGTCGATCGGTATCACAATCACTCGACTAGAGTAATAAAGCCTTTGTACAATTCTGTTTATCCTTAAACTATAAAATAAAAACAAAATAGCTAAATAATAATAAATCCTACCAACATACCCAATAACAATCTACAAAAGAGTATAAATGGATTAATAAAAAAAAAAAACAAAGTAAAGTAAATGAGTAAAAAAAAAAAATGACATTTTTTTTCCTAATGTCTAAAAAAAAGTTTTAGTCAAGTGTAAATTATGTTGGATAGATTCTTGGCACGAATAGGAATTTTTTCGGTCGTCAATAACGCGCTTTGTCGATGCCAATGACTGTCCTGAAAATTGCCTCGTTCTTTTATATATACATGTAGGGGCTATTATCAGCCTGTCTTTTTCACGGGGTATCGAGTATTTTCCCAAGGCATCTCACGTATACACGTTGCGATATGGTTTTTAAGCAACGAATTGAAAAAAAGATAATAATAAATAAATAAAAAAAGATATGATGTAAAGAGGAAATGTAGTGAGATAAAAAAATAAAGAATAAGGAAATAAAAAAAAGAATTAAATAGAATAAAAAGAATGGAATGAGCAGTGGTGAAAAGAGACTTTCCCGGTCCAAGCGACGACGCGACATACACCAGGGAATTCCACTTGGTGCATTCCACATTCACTGGAGGTCACGCCTAGTTATTGTGCAGAGGTGAGAGATCTAGTTTTTTCATCACTTTTTCAACCCTCTAGTTATTTTAATTTTATTACAAATTTTTTATTATTTAATTAATTATTTAAATGTCACCAGCAATTAGCAGGACTATGTAATTATTTTTCATATACAGCAGTTTTTAAAAGCCACTTTGAAAGTAAAATTTTTATAAGAAAATATGTAATTAACTTTTTTAATTGATTTCATTAATAAATTAAGCTGCTGCTACAATTTTTGATGGGTAATAGTTTGCAAAAGAGATTTAATGTCAAGATAGAATATTAAATCTCGGATAAAAACACGGAATCAAGATAAAAAAAAAATATAATAAAGAAAAAAATGAAAGAATAAAAGGAAAAAATATGAGATTCTAGGTCTTGAGGGATACCGCAAAGCTATCGAAGATATAGAAAACGATATTTCACTTTTATATTTTCCGCATGGTACTCGTTTTATTCGACTTGCCGGATCAATTTCAGATATCTCAAGCGTGTTCTCGGTAATACGTCTTGAGAACGGACCATCTAAAAATCGTGTCCAACTCTTACAAATGTAAACCTGGCTTGAATCCCACTTTTTAGATTATTATCCAGCCACTTTTGTGTCTTTTTCATAAATTTACTGAACCATAAAGAGCAAGTAATACATCTCTTTATATATTTCATAGAATAAAGTCAAATTTTATAAACAAATTTAACTTTATAGAGAAAAAAAAATTACGAATGAATAAATGCATGAAAAAAAAAAATGTTTCTTTGATGTGTGTCCTCATTTTAGCAAATAAAAAAAAGTATACGTTAAATTCCCAACGCTGTCGCTACTGGTTACGAATCGCTTGGGACTTTCAATCTTTTCTCTTCTCTAAAGTATTACTGCCCAAGGCGAGAGACTACATCCGGCAATAAATAAATCGCTGGAAAATAGACTGGTGGCTCAAGCCCTGGATTTTGCGTAACGTCTTTTGGGACATATAAGTTTTCTTTCGTTTATAATATATAAATATATATGTATATATTTAGAGTAATGAAAAGTTTGCCTCTATCTCCGTTACCCATTTACTTATCTACCTTATATTATATAAACTTCCGTAAGATAACTATGTACTGACAAGAGTACAAGGAAGATAAACTTCTTAAATGCAATATGTGAAAATTTAATCCAGCACTTAGATATATTGTACAGGAGAATATATTTAGTTGAAGATAAATTGAATTTTTAATGAAATTAAAACTTTAGATAAAATTTTCTAATCAAATAGGCGAAGTAGTTTTTAAAAAATGGTAACTTGTGAACTAGTTTACTGCCATGAATTAACTGTTCTTTTTTTTTTTTTTTTTTTTTTTTTTTTGTATAATTAATATATTAGATAAAATAATTTTTTTCAAATGCCAACTTTAAGCCACAAGTTTATGTTTATTTAATGAAAACTACACAGAAGATTCCGCATATTTTTGAGTTTAAAAAACTATTTGTGACTTATGATTAAAAAAAATATTTTTTAATAACTTATTTGATACGATAGATTGATTTATAAAAAAAAGCCTATAAAATCTCAATTTTTACAGGGTCATGGAAATCTAAAACCTTGAAATAATCACAGTGAGTGTTTACATATTTTTGCTTTAAAAATATTTTCTTATGTTTTTCTAGAATATTTTTTCAGTCGATCGTTTGTTTGATTCCTAAGGGTTGAAAAAAAAAATTCAAACGCATGTTTTTACAAGCGAAAATAGTTTGAGTCCCGTTTCTGCATAATAATAAAAATCTAGATAAACTTTATAATTATTCTTATATTTTTATTATTTCAGATCTTCATTTCTCTATATTACTATAATCTTTGTGGTATAATGAAAATATATCATTAAATTACTATGCATTAAAAAATATATACTCATTATTTATTAATATCTCAAGTTATTTTTTAAGCGGAATTCATCAGAAAGTTTACTTGGTCTAAAAAAAAAAAATATTTTATACTTTATAGATTAAATCTGAAACATCATTTTTAATAAAAGATTTTTTATTCACACTGAAAAAAAGAAATGTTTGTCCCAAATAAATCAATTTATTTGTGGCTTTTTTAAAAATTTTTTTTAATAACAAATAAATATATTTGGTACAACTAAATATGACAGTTAATTCGAATAATTTTATAATTTGACCGAAATATATCACTTGTTTGTGGTGAGTAAATGATATATTTGTGGTAAAGATATTAAATTTGTGATGAATAACAGAAAATTTGACGATACTCGATATATTTGAAGCACATGGCCCAATTAACATTTATTTGCAGCAATTGGATAATTTTTTTGCCACGAATAAATCACTTATTTCGCGCAATTAAATAGCTCAAATATGTTATCCAAATATACGATTGCTTTGGCTCAAATAAATCTTTTATTCAGTGCAGTATAATTTGTAATTTTCCTGTGAGTAATTTAAATAAATAAATAAATAAAATAAAAAACTAATTATTTACGTAAATAATTATTTTTGTTAATACTTTAATTACGACAGTGTTTTCTTTTGAAATAAAAAAGTAAAAGAGCAAAAGTAGATGAGTGTATACATTAAATCCAAATATATTGCGCATTTCAAAGGCGTCAAGCTGACACTCTTGTGCGATGCAAATCCTTAAACTACAACAAAACCGTCGTCAGCAATTCTCAGACTCTGTTGTATATACTTTGTCTAGAGAAGTTAGTAGAGTTGTTGTTGGTTTAGTTGGCTTTAATTTAGTTTAGTTTGGTCAATAGTTCCAAGTCGTTATTGTATTTCGTGGCTCGTATTCGACGGTAGGTAATGGTGCCGGAAACGAATACCAGGGCTTCGTTCACTGGTTCACTTTACCTCTAACCCTCCGCACAATTTGCATACCGGGTGCCCACCACGTAAATACGATTCCAAAAGTCCGTCTCGTGGAACATCAAAGGCGTACTCCCTTCCCCTATTTTAGCTCTGACGCAAATTAACCGGCAAGAGAGAAACTATTCTACACATCTCCTGTTTTCAGATACACCATAAACTCCTACACGAGAGTGTGCTCTAAAGTACTCAAATGTATATCGAATTCATGCACCACCTGAGCCGCTACGTTAACGATACTGTCAAACTTTTAATCGCTACTGTAAAATCAACCGATATATACTCTTAACATCACCACTCAAACTCTAAACTAGTTTTTTTTTTTTTTTAACAAACTTTATTTTATCCGTACGTTAGTAAATATATCATTAACAACACCAATAAAAACCGACACACTGTAAAAAAACGAGAATGAATTCGTAGTGATTACGAATTTTACACTGATAAAAAAATTAAGTTGATTCAAGAAAAAAATTCTTGGGCCAAGAAAATCATTTTTAAAAATTTGATTATTTTGAATCCAACAGAAAAATTCTCCATCTAAAAACATTATTATATTATTAAGAGAATAAGGAAAATTTTGTTCCCGTGATATTTGTAAAATAAAATAAGTTAATGTTATTTAATTTAGTATCATTAGAACCCGGATTTTAAAAAATGATTTGGAATAATTCAAAACGATTTGAATCGACTAATATATAAATATACACTTAACATAGAGCAAATCATTTTTCTTAATCAGGGAAAAATGTTGAATTGAATTTGTGCCTTTTCATAGTTTAAGCTCTTTCTTATTGATAAGTATCGAAATAAATCAACTTATCTATGTTATTTGAATAACATTTAAATTAAGCCGGAAAAAAAACAATCGTATTTATTTTCTTCAAATAAATTAATATTTTAATTATTCTGTCACTAATGATGACTGCATATATATATATATAATTGAATGAACATACAAAGAATTTAGTTTATGCTATGTCTTCTACGATTATAAAAATTAAAAAGATTAAATTTGATATCAGAGAAAAACAATATATTAGTTGACTAATAACAAAAATTTAACCATGCGTAGATTTTTTTTAACAATCCCGTGATTATACAATCATTGAAACTAATCAGTTTGCGAGTAAATGATGAGATTTGTCTCATTAAATTTTAATGATAACAGAAATAAACAAAAGATTCTAGAGTATAGCTTTTAATAAGCAATTAAATTCAAATCATGTTCAATAAATGTTGTAGTAATACTCGAGCAGTCACGTAGTGACTGCAAGTTGCTCGTGTTGGCTTAAGTAAACTTTATGTAATTCAACAATTTTCCTTCTTGATTCAAGACAATGAAATTCTTCAAAATGATTTTCTTAGTTCCAAATTTTTCTCTTAAATCAAATTAATTTTCTTATCAGTGTATTTAATCCGAACTCAGTTCGTAACTCAGAATTCTAGGGTTTGCAAAAAGATCACTCCGCATACGGAGTAAAGGGGGAATTCGTTTTTTCCAGCGGAGTGATTTTAGAGTGAACTGAATTTCATTTAAATCCGCATTCACTCCAATTCAGAGTTTTGATATTAAAATAAACTTCTCTTCGAAGTAAATTTCACTCAGAGGAAATTAAATAAATACAATGATCCGCTCCGCATTCACTCCGGATATAATCCGCGTTCATTCCGAAAATTTTTTACACTGCACTAACTATTGATTATAATTTAAAAATTTAATTAATAATTTAAAAATCCTGAGCAAAATATAAAAATAGTTTGTAATTAAGGAGTTTTTTTCAAAGAAATAGTTGATGATAAAACTTTTGATGACTTGTCTGCTGTGAAGTAAAAGAAAATATTTTTTAATTTAAAGAAAGAACAAAATGACGTGAAACTATGTTGCATGATGAATCACTTGAAAAAAGTAATTGGATGATGAAGAATTGTGCTCAAGATATTTCAACTTTTAATTGAAATACAGTCGATACTTTCAAAAATTGAAGTTATTATAAAAGTCGACTTATAAAATTAAAAATAAAAATTTATACTCTAGTGTTTTTATCTTAGAGTTGACGTAAATTTTCCATCTTAATTTTGGTTCATATTTCTTAAAATATATATAATTTTAAAGATTAATCGCTTGGAGAAATGTTTTCTTTTTATAAAAAAAAAGAAAACTGAAGTAAAGCCAAGAAGTTTTCAAGTTATTTGCCCTACTTTATTATTACACAGATAAAGTTTTAATGTTAGGTCATTTTAAAAAATAATTTTATATTTATATAAAACTATCACCGATAAATAATAAATTTAATTGAATTATTTCTGACTCTCGATAGAGTTAGGAAATGTCTCGATGAAATATAGGTCATTTATCATTTTTTCTATATAAATTCTACAAAAATATTTATATGCGGTGATTTAAAACAGTAAAACAAAGTATTAAAAATGTAAATTTCGAAAATTATTGAAAATAAAAATTTTCCTTTTTTGTTTTATTTTCCGAAGTTATTTAAAAATGATATCATATATTAACGATTAAATAAATCTTTAAACTGTTTAGTTCATGAACCATATATTCAACAAAAATGAATTATACAGAGTCATTGATATTATGTACATTAATTATATTATTTAATTAGTCATAAAAATATAAGTAAGTGCATATTCTTAGAATCTTAAAGCTGATTTATATTATTTATTAATAATAAATTTTATAAGTTCAATAAAAGCGAGAGCGTATTTACTTAATTGGATGATTTAAAAGTTGAGTTGACTATCAGATACATGAAGTTCGATTTATTAGCATCCAATTGTATCATTTAAATATTTTTAAAAAAATGTCTCCTTCTTATTAAAAAAATTTATTAGCGGCAAATAAAAATTACCAATTAATAAATATCAGGTGTGTGCGAATAGTTTGAAGTTACGAATTATTCGTATCGAATTGAATCGAAATATCTGATTCTTCGAATCTGAAACTTCGAATCGAATAATTAGAAAATTTTCTTTTAAACGGCTTAAAATTATAAAATTTTTTTCTAATAATTCAAATTTTTTCAGAGATCAATAGAACTCAGCCAATAATCTATGAAATAATTACTTTCAGTTACTATAAAAAACTAAGCTCTCATTTACATTAAAATTGGATATTTGAAAGCTGCTCAAAATTTCTCGTTCGAATCGAGTAATTTGAAGTTACGAATTATTGGAAAATTCGGAATATTTGACTCGCATTTCGAATCGAATAGTTATATTCGATTCGATTTGAACACGATTAACACACCCATAATAAATATATTTAATCGAGCTTTAAAATAATTTTTTAAGCAGTTGACTAAAATAAAAATGATACAATATAAAATTAAAACTGATTACGTCATAATAATTATTGTTATATTTCAATATCTTAACGTGTAGTAATCGTAAATTACAGAACAAAGTATTATGTCGATTAAAAATATAATTTTTTAATATAAAATTAATATTTTTTAACTTAAGAATTATGTAAGACCTTGGTGAATGCATTGTACGAGGTTTCAAGATCAAAAATTAATTGTCTGACTTGTGTCTCAGACAATTCATCGGAAGCAGACATATTATTCAATGTTTGCAACCAATCGGCAACTCTCTGTCTACCATCGAAATCACTTGGTAATATACTCAAGCGATTCATAGTATCAACGAGGTCACGCAGATCAGGATGTAGTTCATCCATAGCTTTAATATCTAAACGCAATTTATCCATCAGAGTAATAAATAAAGATACAATATCAGCAATACATTTTGATGTATTTCCTTTGTCATCTTTTATTGTTATTGGCCTGTCTTCCTTTATTCGCTCAAGTGCTGCTGGACAATCAAGGCGATATGTTTTAGCGAACACATCTATTGTTGGAAATTGATCACTTTGGACCTATTAATTTTAAAAATTAGTTTTAATTTTATGTACTTTTGTTTATTAATTATTAATTAATAATTTAAATGTAAAAATAAACGAATGTGATTTAAAAGCAAGTTTTCAAATTTGTTTTTTAATATATTTTAAATACTGAGCCAAGTATTTAAATAGTAGTTAAATAATTTCAAATGCTTTTTACTCAGGTTCTTAACATGAACTTAATTGAAAATTCTGATCATTTTTAATAATTAATTACAAAAAATATCAATTAAATAGGAATTCAAATTTTAAATTTGAATTAAAATCACAATGATAAATATATGTAATACCAAAATCAGTTTGTATTTATGTACCTAAAAATCAAAACGTTTTTTTCGAAATGAAAATAAAAAATCTACTGTATTTATATTTTTGAAATTTTTCGCATAGGTGCTGGTATGTTAGCAGAAAATTGCAGCCACCTCTAATTACCCCTTAAGTCACCTTTAAGCAGTCAAATTACATCAACTTTTTTAATTTTAGTTAATCGAAAAATGTTCCGATCTTCAGGTAAATTTGTATTTATTGTACTATTTAATTTAATTTTTAAATAATTGAATACCTGCTTGAATGCAGCCCGATATTGCACCAATAATTTGCTACAAGCTGCTGTATATTCTTTAGGAGTAACACAATCACGTATATAAGCTTTTTCTAAATTTTGTAACGTGTTTACAACTGCGTACAAATCAGCTTGATTGTCATACTTTTCTCGTTCACGTGCATTTTTATATAATTTAACTTCTTCATATAATTCTGGACGATCCTGTGCTATCGACATTGTTTCTGTAAATTAATTATATGTCAATAATTGTAGATAAAGATATATAATGTAAATTTTTTTTATTTAAATATAAATAAATAAATTTTAAAAAGTATAGGAGTTACGTTTGTAGACTTTTTAATAAAATAATTTTTATAGCTTTTTAAAAAATGTAACTTTAATTTTATGGTTAATTAATTAATTTAATGATACAAAATTGATTAGTACAACATTCAGAATATTTACAATGAAAGTTTCAATTTTTTTTTAAGTAACCGGTTATAAAAAATTAAAATTGTTTATAGTTTTTAAATGTTATCATTAAAAAATTTTTAACTAATGTAAAATTATTTAATACTGAGTATAATTAATACTTTAAATCCAAATATTATTGTATGATAAAAAAAATCATACCCTTATATTTTTAATGTATGTAAACGTAAAATAATAAAGTTTAATTACTGCAAATATTTATTTAAACGTAATTGGCTGACTTTGAATGAAAATAAACAAAACAAAAATATACTATTATAAAAGTAGAAAAAAATTTACAGGTCAAGTACAAAAGTAAAGGTTTAAATAAAAAAATGAGGCAAAAAATGTGAAATTTGCTGATTACTTACCTTAGTTTTAATAAAGAAATTATTAAAATTTAAAAATAAATAAAAATTATCTTGTATTATTTATGAAATAACTTGTGGGTATTAAACACTGATTAAACTTATTTTGTGGGTTTGGATCGCTAGAAAATTTTAATATAACCTCGATCAGCTGATTTAGACACATAAACATGAGTCATGTCATGTATGTGAACTCTGTTGAAATACTAAGCGTTCACTTTACTGACTGTTACCGTGACGTTCTCGTTTTCACCGACTGTCATTCAAATTCGAAAGGATCTACTTTATTAATTTTGGTTCTTATAAATTTCTTCTAAAACGAAAATTGCAAACATAACATAAAGGAAAGCAAACGTCTATAGACGTTATAACGATTTTTCATTTTCAATAAACAAATTAATGATCATTAAATGATTATTAGAAGGTATGCATAAATATGAAAATTTTCAAGTCTTTGATATAAGTTTGAAAATTTTATTTGTTTACTTACCCAAGCGGCACAAGAAAAATTGCCAACTTTTGTTAAGTTTAGGGCGACAATTCGTTATCATGTAACCAATTGTTCACTTAAATTTAGCTAAAAGTCAGCAATTTTTCTTTGTGCTGCTTAGGTAATAATAAAGAAAATTTTATTTGTCTGTTACTTTCATCGTCATAACCTAAGCGATATTTTTTATACGAATATGGTTAAGATGATCCTGAAGTTAGCAGACAATTACAAATTTTCGGATTTGTTTTTTTAACGAATCAATTACAAAAGAAAAAAAAATCTAAAAAAATGCACTTGTAGAAAATTTAAAAAACCGTAAGTGCAATTTTCTGAAACATTCTTTTTTTTTCTTATGATTTATTGCTTCTAAAAAAATCAAAATTTAATAGACGTCAGCTAACTTCAGTATCTTTGACTAAGGTCTCTTATCAGATCCCTCCCACTTTTGAAAAATTTTCAACGATTTTCAGCTGTCAATGGTATTAACATTTCATTAGTTAATAAAACAAAAAAATTAAAACATTAATTGGAAAAATAAAAACGTAGTTGCAATTTCGTGAAGGTATAGATTAAAAAAAAAATTACTTTGAGTTTTTATCAATTGGAATCTAAATAAAATTTGTTAAATAACTTTCAGAAATCTGGATATCAATTTTATACTTCGAATAAAGTAATTGTTTTTTTTTTAATTGTATCTCAGTGAAATTGCAACTACGTTGTTCTTTTTCTAATTAATGCTTTAATTTTTATTTAATTAATTAATAAAATTTCATAATGATTATGACAGTTCAAAATCATTAAATATTTTTGAAAAATAGAAGGCCCTGTTAGAAAATGCTTTTAACCCGACAGCACTCCTGTGTCCCATCGTGAGCTATTAGTAACTAAAATTTTTTTTAAAACTTAATTATGCTGCTTGTTTATAAGGAAACTTTAAACCTGATCAGCACCACTACTCGCTCACTATAAGTGATTCATACGTTTTTATAATTCTATTAGAAAAATATTTACAGTAGAAAAATCATCATTGATGAATAATTATTTGTGAAACTAAATGTATTAGAGTATGACGTATTTTATTTCACTTACTAACATATATTAAGGCGTTTAAACATTCCAATGGAAAGTGGGCGAGTAGTAGGGTTTTTACCTTATCATTTAGTAATGAACGGATGATTTTTTGTTTTGTTTAGATACAAGTTAAACTATGGAAAATCTTGACAAAATTGAACAACTGGAGCGAGACTTATGTGTTGCAATCGCTAAGGGAGAATTAAAGGAATTCGAGAGTATCATCAATTCTTTAGAGTTACCTAGTGATTCAGAATGGTTATACGGATATAACTTACTCTATATTGCTTTGGGAACTAAACAGTATGATGCAGTTAATTTTTTAATGTGTAAAAATGTCCCAGTGAACAACGCCTACGAAAAGTATCGAAGCACGCCGCTCCACTGGGCAGTTAATTATGGCAACGTTGAACTTGTTTAAATACTTCTAGAGAAAGAAGCTGATATTAATAAAGTAAATTTCCATTGTTTGACATCATTTAATATTCCAAAAGAGAGAATAATAAAGAGATTCTTAAATTGCTAGTAGACCACGTATCGGATAACAATATTACTGAAACAAATTATCTGAGGTTACTTAGTAATTTGCTTGATAACGGCTGTAGTGAATTGGCAAAGGAACTTTTAAAAAAGTGTAGTGAGATTGACATTAGCCAGGGAATGAGTACTTTTAACTTATTATGCAAATCCGTTAAAAAAAAGTATCATGGTATTGTTGAAATACTCATAAAACGAGGAATAGATGTGAATTTTATAGATTATACTTGCTATCACTCACAAACTGCATTATATATTGCTTGTAAAAATAAGGATCTAATCAGTTAGCATTACAGAAATGTTATTATTTATTCATTATTTAGATATCTGAAGATCTACGCAAATCAAAACTTTAAAAAAGCAAAATATCAAATTTGAAATTAAACTTTTGAATTGAAAAAACGAGTTAGAATGTAACTAATAATTGATAACTTTTTAAGTCTTGGAATAAATAATCAAATCGTAAGTGGAATAAAAATATCAAAAGCATATTCAGATAATTGACAAATCTGTACGCACAGTTTATTCTATTACATTATTTTGAATAATTATTTTGTTTATTTAATGTTTATAAATTGTCTCATATCCACCACATTCACATTCATTGAAAAAAAATTTCCGGGTCATCTCAAAAAATTAATCTGCATAAATCTATAGATATCAATGTAAATCTGAATTTAAAAAATATATCAGCAATAATGAAATTAGACCTCATTAAATCTGGACAATTTTTCCTCAAAATAATCATTTTTATTTAATAATAAGACTTACTTGTGTGAAACAGCATTTGTAGAATGAAGAACCTGTAGCTCTGATCAAACTAAATTGTCTTTCACTCTTGGGGACATCATTAATCACATCACTACACTCACGACACTAAACAATTACTTTTACTAAATATTCACGCACTTAATAATTAATTTAATAAAAATAAACTAAATAATAATTACTACTACATTATAATTTATAATAATTACTGAATATGTCCAAGTTACAACAGATCTAACACCAGCGGTTGCGTTCTTTTACTCACTGAATATTTTAACGAATAACTCTGAATAAACCTACAGCGCCATCTGCAGCTCAACACTCCCCGACCAATAATAAAAATTTATTATATTCCGCTACATTCAAATTTTATGCGCGCGCAAGCGCATCCATTTTAAACTTAATACTGGAACCGTTGCAATATGCAAATGCGCCAGACCCCAATATAGCGGTAACAAAGAATTTGAACTTTTTAACGCGTCACTATATAAAATAATTGTCAATATAATATGAAGAAAAAAATTATGAGTGTGAATAGTAGCAAACATGAGATAATTTAAATATTTTAAATAAACTAATTAAAATAATGAAATTGAAAAAAATGCGCATCTAAATACGCATTATTTAATTTTTATTCTACTTCTATTTTATTCATTTGTTTCAAAATTTTTTAATTTTCAAAATTTACAATTGGTAATTACATTATCAATTCTAAAACGATAAATAATTACAATGTGTATTCATTTGTGAAATTTGAAGCATTCAAATATCTAAGGTATTTATTATAATTGATACTCATCGTTTAATCTTAAATATGATCTTGAAATTAGCAAGCAACTAACAATTTTTGGATTATTTTTTCTGCAGCTTAAGTAAAAAAAAAAAAAAAAAAAAAAAAAAAATGCAAGTATAGACAAATAAAAAAACCACGAGTGCTATTTTCTGAAATATATATTTTTTTTTAATTTATCGTTTTAAAAAGAATCCGTTATGAGAAATCAGCTAATTTCAGTAAGATAATGACTCCCATTTGTTTATAGGTATCGACTTTTTTAAGTACAAGTTTTAAACAAAGTTTAAATAATTAACTATAATTATTAAAAATTTAAACAAAATTATTTTTCTCTGAACAAATTTTATTAATTTATAATTTAATACTTATATATGTATATATATTCATTTATTAAATATTGTTAAGATTACAATTTATTTTTGTATTAACGTACATAATTTTATTAAAATTAAATTTTAATTTTTGTAATTTTCAAAGGTCGATATAATTAAATTAATATTTTCATACATCTCGTAAATTTATCAAAACAATAATAACAAATAATTTGTGTGTTTAAACATATTGTGCTTAAAGCGACAAATTTAATGCACAGTGGAGATATTTTATCGATTATAGTTCTTGTAAAAATTAAAAATATCTCACTACACTGGTGATTTTCTGTAAGAACTCCACCCATGAAAGCACTTTGTGAAGCGACGAGATTCTTTGCCCTTCGCAGTGAGGAACAATTTTCTCGGTCTTTCTGGCTGTGTCGCACGTAAATGTTGAATATATACCTGAGCAGATTTATAAGCCAGCTTTATTTCCACTTCAGAACAAAATGCGCCAAGCCATAGAAAAACTTGTTCGCCATTATCAAGTATCATTATGTCATCATCAGCTAAGTCATCTTGACAAAAATCAGAACATTTCTCGCTAATCATGAAATATCCTTTCTCATTAGAACATCTAAATAGTCGGGTATAATTCATGTAGTCATCGTCAGTGTCGTACTTTTTTTTACCTCCTATAGCGACCCAGAAAAAGTTTTCTGGTTCTTCACCTTCATTTAACACTTGAAGACTAATCCAAGGGTTTTTGAACATTTCTTGAGCTATTTCTTCGATCAGGTGAGCTTCTTCAGGATCTGCTTTTGATCCAATCCATACGTAAACGATTCCAGTTGTATCGTCATTTGTGAATGGAACATTTAGAATATAGCAAAATGCTGAATTTAATAAGCTTGCGTCAGGTTGAATTTGAATGAGTCTAGTGCATAAAGCACTTCCGTTACTTCGCAAATGGAACAATTCAACTTGATTGGTATTTGGCGTTTTTAATTGATTTCTTTTTCCTTGATGAATCACGAATTTTCTCTTAAAATGAGCCATGAATTTCAAATTTTCTTGTTGTTGATGAGTTCTGACGACTTCCAATTTTTCCCCAAATAAAGTTTTGAATTTTTTTTGCATACTGAATGTAAATGTCAACCATCCCATATTACCGGCAT